>NC_080023.1:78630000-79255000 GCF_030020395.1 Manis pentadactyla | reverse complement strand
TGGAAAATTTCCAGGGTAGTTCTTCATTCTTTTTCAAAAGTAGACTTACAGATAATGGCCTATTTTCAGTTGGCCATGAATTAGGTAATGGTTCCTCATTGCTCTGAGTTGAAAAATAGTCTGTATCTTTTAGTGTTCACTCGGAATTACATTTCATAAAATGACCTAAAACGGTTTTCAAATTTAAGTGTTGAACTAAGAAGAACTGAAACCATAATTTTAAGTTAAAAGGTTTTCATTTAGACATGTCCCATTTGAACTTATAGTTCCCTTTTGAAATTAGAAATCATTCATATCAGTGGTTTACAAAATTATTTGTATACCCACTAAAGGGTTTTTAATTCACTTACTGAACAAATACTTTTGAGCACCTTCTATGGACAGGTGCTAGTCTATGTTCTTGGGATACATCTGTAAACAAAATAAACCAAGATCTTGCCTTCAAGGAACTTACAGTATAGAAACAGACAGAAGGCATAATAACTGCATTCAATAGTATGTTAGAAGGTAAAATGTGTTATGGAACAAAGTAGAAGAAAAAAAGGGAAAACAGGAATGCAAGTCATGAGGAAAGGATTGGGCACTTGTAGTATTAATCAGATTTGAGCAGTATCTTAACAGAGGGGAGAAGTTGGCCAAGCAGGGGAAGAACATTCCAGACAAAGGGAACAGCCTCTACAAAGGCACTCATGTGGGAGCTTGCCCAGCATGTTCAAGGTGGCCAGTGTTTCTGGAGTATGGCAATGGATGTGGGGTTGGGAGTGCAGAGTCAAAGAGGAACTCAGAGAGGTAATGGGGGGCCAGATCCCGAGGGGACCGGGTGGCTGCTGGGAAGACTTTGGTTTTAACTCTGAGTGAGACAGAGGGAGAAGGCATTAGATGATTTTAAGCCAGGGAATAACATGATCTGAACTATATTTTTAAAGGCTCATTCTGGTTGTTTTGTTGAGAATAGACTGCCTGGAGGCAAGGGGAGAAGCGGGGACACCTCTAAGGAGGCTATTGCATAACGCAAGTGGGAAATGATGTTTCTCATGGTTTCCGAACAGGCTAGTGAGAAGTGGTCTGAGGATGGATTCTTTTGAAGGTGAGTCATAAGATTTCTAGATGCACTGGACATGCAACATGAGAGGGAAAAAGGAGCAAAGGGTGTCACAAGGCTTTTTTTTTTTGACTGAAGAAGAAAAGCAAATTTAATTCTTGGCTCAACTTTCTAAATACCATGATTACATTATGCTCTCCCCATTTTTGGCTAATATTATTTTCAGCTGATTCAGTTATTTTCTATGAAAAGTTTATGTAATGTAAATGATTTCTTTCATTTCACAGTTTTGGGTCTGCATCAAATTTTTCAGATAGTTCTGACACTGTATGGAGAGTATCCCTCTGCCCATGGCCACCCATTATTTTTATAAAGTCTAATTTTCCCAGATCAAATTATTGTGCTCTAAATTTTACTAAGATGATTCTTCCATTAATTTTTAGACTCTTTAACCATGTGCAGTTTTAGCTGTTGTTGGTTCTATTTTCTGTTCATAATTTCTATCAGTTAAAAATTATTAACTGATTAAAAGACAATTGTTTCTTGGTTAATCCATGTGAAATTTGAGGCAATGTTCCTTAATTACTGTTCTAAAATGAAGAAAAAGTCTTTGGTGTCAATATAGGTTTATATACAAAATGAGGATGGCGGCCTCTCCTGCAGGGTCGTCGAGATGAAACGAAGTGGCCAACCCCTCAGGTCATGGCCCAACAGAGGCTTTTCGAATACACCGGGTTCCCACACTCTGAGGTGGTGTTTGGGGGGACTGGGGCCCTCAAGCCTTCCGCAGATGTGGGTGGGGGGTGAGCTAGAACTGGGAGACCTAGTTGGCATGAGAACGCAGGGACCCCAGACCCTCGAGGTGACAGCCCCCGCCCCACCCCCACCCAGGCCCCTCAGGAAAGGAGAGGTCTGTCCTTCGAGGATGGGTGGACCCGCCACTATCTTGCCAAATCCAAGTCATTCAGGTTCCCTGGGCCTTTATTTTTCTCCGGACTAGACTAGAATCCTCTCAAGGTGACTAGAACTAGATTTTGTGGGTGAAGGGTAGGTGCCATTGAAGACAACACTAAACTCAGTCAAAAGACCAGAGTTCAAGTTCCAGCTGTGTGACTGTGGGCCAGCTGTCCGACTCATGCTGTGCCTGGCATGTCACAGACGTGGCTCACTTGATCCTTCCGGCCCCTACGAGAAGGGCTCGTGGCATCTCCATTTTATTGGAGAAGAAACTGATGCTCAGAGGACTGAGTATCTCACCCAAATGACAGAGCCAGGAGGGCTGGGCCTTGGCTCCAGGACTGTCTGTCCCCGAGCCCATGCTCCTGACTACCACCCTGTCCTCTGCCAGCGTGCCTAGAGGAACGATGCCGAAGTTGCCTTGGCTTCCAAGGCCTCTCATGAGCAGATCTGCTCCTTCTCTCTCTCTAGCACTTAGGGAAGATCCCAGCTGCGTCCTCACTGTGCACAGACCTTCTGCTCCTGGCCGGGCTTCTCCCGCCTTGGCACCCTTTCCAGGTTCCCTACCCTTCAAAGCTGAGTCAAGTTATGTTCCTTCCTCCTGAGAACTTTCCCTGGTCTGCTGGCCACCTTGTGGTCTATCAGTGGTTCTTAGCCTGAGGCTCAAGGGGCTAGATGCAAACAGGCTGAGATGCTTCTGAAGCCACACTAGGGGATGAACTTGGGGTGCAATCCCCATTTGGTAAGTAGGGCCAGGGATGGCAAATGTTTACAACACATGGAGAGCTGGCCTGTCATCTAAAACGGTACCCACAGCTTCACTCAAGGATCACTAGCCTAGATCCCTCATTCCCAATGAACTGACACAAGACTGTGGCAACCTGACAGGGTGGCAGTGGGAGGCAGATGGTTCTGGGTCCACCCAGACCTGGGTTTGAATCTTGGCTCTGCCGCTTATCTGTGTGATCCCAGCAAATTTCTTAACCTCTTTGAACTTCGGTTTCTAAATGTTACACGGGATTAGAAGCAAAAGCTAACCTTACAAGGTTACCTGGCAGGTTAAGTAGACAGTAATAGTAAGAGCAACAGTTAACAGCTATTGAACACATTTAGTGCCAGACACTGTGCTAAAAGCTTTCCACGTGACCCATGAGGAAGGTACTATTATTTTCCTCCACATTCAGGGGAGGAAATTGAAGCCAGAGAGATTAAATAACTTGCTCAAATTCACAGGGATATTAGGTGGCAGAGTCTGGTGGCCGAATTCCAGAGCTTGCCCACGTAACTTCTCACTACACTGCCTCTCTCTCATTATGAAGTCCGATCATGTGTGAAAAGCCTGGCTTAGTGCTTGGCACACAGCAGACTACAACACCTGGCAGGTGGCACTGGCATTACTCATTTCAGCACTGTGATAACTAATGTGACATTACTGTTCACAAATAAGTTTTTCAACAACGATGGTGGTGGGAAACATCCACCAGTCTTATCAGTTCTTGGAAGGAAATTGTGGCTCAGAGAGGTTATGGTTCCAGGTTACCCACGGTGTGACACAGGGGAAAGATTCCCTTGGGTTTTACAGCAGGATTCAAACCTGGCTCTGAATGATGCCAAAGGTCATGATCTCATCCAAGACCCTGTACTGGCTCCTGAGAAAGCCACTTCAAATGTTGCAGAGATGCCTTCTGACCTGATGGTGTGGGACAGGGCCAGGATTCCCAGCACGAAGAAATACATGGACAGCAAGAGGTTGATGTACTCCTGGGAGAATATTTTGAAAAAGAGGTAGAGCCCCAAGAGTGTGCAGCTGGCGATGATGGGCAACCAGGCGGCGTCCCAGCTGGTGATGGTCTCGGGCATGTCCGAGGCATTCTTGCCACGGGCACAGCGCACGGAGCACAGGGCGCCGAAGAAGATGGGCAGCAACGCCATGAGTAAGAGGCTGCCGTAGGCCAGCACGATGCCCTCGGGCATGGAAGGCGGCCATGTCATGCCGTTGGCTGGGCCACCTGCCTCGGCGCTGCCGTTATGCGGGTCGCTGAGGGCCGAGTCCATGGAGAGGCTGCTGCCCTCAGGATCCAACTCCAGCTCCGGCAGTTGCAATAGAGATGCAGCACAAGGCTTTTGATACAAATATATCTATATATAAAACATAAAATCTATAGATAAGCCTGAAGTTCAGGAGAGTGAGCTATGATGAAAATATACACTTGAGAGTCAAGGACTGAGCCGTGTTCTGGACCACCATTCTGAGGCAGGGGTGAAGGCGAAGATAAAACAAAGGAGACTTAAGGAAGAGAGACCAGGGAGGAAGGAGGAACACCAAGGGGAAGCATTTTTATATGAAAATGCATATCAAGGAGGAAAAGATGACTCAACCATATTAAATCCTGCTGATCGATCAAGTAAGAGGAAGCAGAACTGATCATTGGATTGAGGAGCTGTGAAAGTCATTAATAAACTTTATAACAAACTTTTGGTGAAATGATGGGTGAAAGCCTCACTGTGTAGCACTTACTGGATTAAGAAGAGAATGGGAGAAGAGGAATCAGGGAAAGCAAGTATAGAAAATTATTTTGAGTCTTATCAGAAATGACAGCAAAAAAAAAGGATAGTAGTTTTCAGAGTGAATGAGGTTAAAAGAGGGTATTATTAAGATTGGAAAATAACGGAATGTTTGGATACTTGTGGGAATTATTTGGTAGATGGTGAAAAATTGATGATGTAGGAAGGGATGGAGTTGAGTTCTCAGTTCTTGAGTAGGGAGAGAGAGGATGGGATCTATGCCCAAGTGCAGGAATTGGCTTGTTAACCGTAGCACAATAGTTATCTGTACCACCAACAGGGAAAGCAGAGTACATGCTTGTGTTGAGTGGTGGGTGGATAACTGTATTGGTGGGTGGTGGGTGAATATATGTGGTGGTGGGAGACTCTGGAAGCATTTCTATTATTGGAAATGACAAGATCTAGTCTGTGTAGTTAATGGCTGAGGTAGGGAGGCATTACAAAAAGTTAAAAAAAAAAACAGTGGAATTAGGCGACTGGATGAAATAAAGTGCTGTTACCTTTCCTCTGCACCACTGATGCTCTCTTTGCTTTGCTCTGATGGCACTCTCCCTCAGATGAAATATGTTTCTCTTGCCTGTAATTAGGGGAAAGAACAGAAATGATCATTAAACAAAGTGTTTGTCACTCTACTATGTCTACTTTATGATTACACCCAAATTAAGAACATTCCAACATGGTCCCCAACCCCATTTCTAACACCATGCACAGGAATATGTATGGATAGGACAGGGAAATCTGTAAAGTTCAATTTGTGAATTTTTTTGAATTTTTCCTGTATTTGGCACTGTCAGAGATTTTTACACCCTGGCACAAGGCACATAGTAAAATTCAGGATTGCTGAACTGTTCAAATCACTTTCACACAGCAAAAGGGAAGGTGAGGAAGGAATATTGGCATGGCTCCTTGAGGCTGATCTTTTTTAAAGAAAAGTGCATAGGAAAGGTGGGAATAAAGAAATCAAGTCCCTTAAAATGTGTTCACATACCCCATGAAAAGTCTACATGAGCCCTAGTTTGCAGACTACTAATATAGACATTTGAAAATTTAGAACAATCTGGTTAATTAACATTCTGTCTGGAGAAAACCTATCACAGCTCAACATATTCATTTTCAAATATTTTTATATACTTGCTGTACCATATGTTTGAAACTAGACAAATGTTTAGTTCAATTAAAGCAGAGAACAAATGAAAACAATTGGGAGCATTCCAGAAAGGAAGGAACATTCTTTTTCTAAAGGAGGAACTGTATTATCCTTTAGAAAACATTTCCATCTGGTGTCCATTCTTGAATTTTTATGACACTGTACGTCACTTGACTGCCTGGGACATTAGATCCAGGGATGGCAATAAACCCATCAATCAGAGCAGACAGACCCAAGGAAACCCACCCTGTGGTAGCGGTTAACAACACACAGATATAGCAGCACAGGGAAGCCTATATCCAGGGGTTTCAACAATCTTCAAATATAGTTCGAGCAAACACCAACAAGAACAAAGCACAAACTGAAGGACCTGAATATCCCAACAGGTTGATGGAGACTATGACGAAGAATGAAGCAACACTATTTAGAATCTGAGTCATGTGGACAATCACTCTCAGGGATACGTGGGCAACTGAGCCTTCAGTCAACAAAACCAACAATCTGTAACCTGAATGAGAATTTACCTATGTAGCTATTACCAGGATATGTTGTTCTGTAGAAGGAAAGTATGATAACTCTCACTGATAAATAGGGAATGTCTAGTGGAGACTCTTTGCTTCAATTAAAATGGAGATGTCTGGACATCCCAGGACCTCTCTCAGCCAAACTAACTCTTCTTTGGCTGTGCTCGGGGATGGGTCTAATGCACATGGCATTTGAAAATATGGTGGCAAGAGCCACCATAGGTTCAGCCACACTTTGACATTTTATGACTTTTAAGAGCATCTACATAAATCAGAAAAATATTAATACATGTATTTGCAAGATATTTTATTTATTCTGAATAAAGTTAGTGTTTAATGTGCATATAGACTCCTTACTTCATTTCAAAACCTCCTATGGTCATGTGGGCTAGAGATTAAAAGCCATTGTTCTAATTTAATCACTTTTCACCTTCTTGAATTATCTTGCTTCAAGGAAGCCCCATTCTCCAGTGGTCACTCCTGAAGGATGTCACCTATATTCATGATTCTAACGCTAGAGTTCCTGGGAGAATTACAGAGGAAACCATCTCTACATATCCTGAAATGTGGTAGTGAGCATGGGGGCTCCTTATACACCAGATCTGGGGTTTTCATTTCAGAAAAAAGACAGTATGAAATTTATGAAAACAGACCTCTATGAAATGCTCAAGGATCTGTGTATTAAAAAGTGTTTTGTCAAGAGTTCCAAAGAAAATTACAAAGGTTACTCTGATACTGGGAGCACTTCAAAAAATTAGAACATAAATTGGTTTGAATGGCATGATATATAAAAACAGGATTCTTCAGTTAAAGCTATAGTCTCATAAAAGTGTTTTCTGTTATAGAAAAGAGTAAAGGTTATGAATAAAGTACTGAGCAGAAAAATGATTACCAGCATTTTCTCATCTTAAAGCACCACCAGAGAGCTATAAAAATTTCTTTTGTGCTTTCCCAAACATTGTTAAGAATGTTTGTGATTGCAACAATTCATTTCCAAATACTTCTATGTATTTTTTTTGCCATATGTTTGAAACTAGGCTTCTAATCATCACCCTGGATCCACCAGTGTGCTTACAACTGTGCTTATTTCCAAAGGAAACTTGGAGAAATAGAAGAAAAATAACAATAAATGAAATGAATACATGTGGTTTTCAAATGTAGACAGATTTAATATATATTGAAGTCCTGGTTTATTCTCCCTTTCTTAAAACATTCTTCAGAATAATTTTAATTGTAAAAATTAAATAAAGAACATCTAATCCTGTGTATCAGCACTAAGACATGTATGGCAGTCCACAAAGCATTTAAACCTAATTTACAAATAGTGCTTACACAGGGAAACCTGCCCTGGAGTGCTGAGGACAGAGATCCTCATTTCCTTCCAGCTGTGGAGACCGCTCCCCTCTCTCCCTCCATCCCACTTCCTGCCCTTCCACTAGCCCAGAATCTTCACACTCCTCACAGTACGACTTCAGTGCAGTCTATGGTAGGAGGTGGGAGAGGGCAAGGCAAGAAGGGAAGCCACCCTCTAACAGTTCTTCTGTCCTCCTCCCTATTTCATGGGACTGTCTTCCCTGCAGGGTCTCCAGCCCTAGCCCAGGATCTCCTGCCTTATCCAGTCTCCGTCTTATCCTGTACTCTAACTCCAATGATGAAAGGCTTGGATGGGTTTCCTTTCTGGAAAGGGAAATGCTTGAGGAACAATTTTGAATTCTCATTTGAAATACAGATGATCCTACTTCAATTCATTATGAACAGTACCTAATAGGCCAATACTGTCACTGAAGGTGGACTTGTATTTCCTTACAGAGTGTAAGAAGTAAAAGAAAATAAATAAGAGGCAGAGAAGAGAGTGTGTTTTACCAAAAAAAAAAGGATCATGATTATTAACAGTTGTAGATAGGTTGGAATGGTGACTTCAGATAAATAAGGAAGAGTCAGGTTCATTTGTAATTTCCTTCCTTCCTTACTGCATCAACAAAGATTAATATAGATCTACTGTATACCAGGCACTGTACTCTACTGTAGGTTTACAAAGTTCAAAAAGAAAGAATCATTCTATATTGGTCGAGACAAAATTTTCAATAGCTTAATGCAAGAATGATTTATTTCTTCCTCATGTGAAAGTCTCACTAAGTGTTTTGGAAGTGCTGATTCAGAGCTCCTGGTCTCCATGGGCCCCACCCCTGCACACTCCCTGCATTTGGTAGGCTCCTAACAAACAGAGCAAGGGAGAAGAGGATCACACAGGATGTTCTGTGCCAGGCCTGGAAGTCATCTACTCTTCCACTAGCCAGAATCCAGTTGTGTAGCCCTACTGTGAATGCAAGGAAAGCTGGGAATGATAAGCTCCCCATATGCACTAGAAGAGGAAGTGAGATTGCCAGGCCATCTGCACATGGCTGCCCTCAGGGAATTTACAATGACATAATCATAAAACAATACAAAGAACAGTTCCTGGCACCTAGTATTGCTTTCTGTAATTATTCGTCAGATGAAAGTCAAAGAGGAATTAGAGAATAGGTTGAGAGTAGATGTGATGGGAAAAATAGTGGGAATAGTGTAAAAGAAGTTCAGTTTTCAGTGTTTTTCAGTGGGGGCCTCTTAGAAATTTGGATTAGACAATTTCTTAATGTCTTAACTCCCCTTCATATGATAGAAAATTAACTCCAAGGTGCTATAATAGTGACACTTACATTGCACTTACTATGTCCCAGGCATATTGCTATGAATGCTTTCTATGTATTTAACTCAGGCAATTTTCACAACAGTTTTATGAGATAAATATTATCATTCCCACAATAATAAGAAAACTGAGGCACAGAGAAGTAACTTGCCAGTCACAGTCACTGTGACCATGGAAACACGGCCCTACATTTCCAAGCGCCGCATAAGCACACCTTGGTGGGCAATAGCTGAATACAACTGCACTCTCACCTGGCTTCCATTATTGCAGCTGAGAACTCAGTTGACCTGTATTTTAAGGTAAACTGGCTAATTTTCATATCTTGCCTATGGTGTTTGGAAATGTCACTGAAGTGTGATAAAGGAGTATATTTCTTTTCATATTTTCTTCATTGGTCTTCTGAATCCTGAGGATTGATATCTTTTATCATTTCTGGGAATTTTTCAGCCATTATCTCTTTAAATTTCTCCTATTCTCTATATCTCATTATCTCCTAAAATTCTCCTATTCTCTATATTTTCACTATGTGAACTTCCATTAAATGTGTATAGGGCTTTCCCCTCCAGATTCTATATTCCTGATCCTTTTCTTTCGTATCCTGTGTCTCTAGTTTACAGATTTGTAATTTCTTTCTTTTTTTTTTTTAACTAAAAATATTTTTATGTTAATTGCAATTAAAGCGAACTCCACAAGATGAAAAGTTACCAAACACAAGTTAATCTGGGTGGAAATGAACCTTTCAGCACATAGTAGCTCTCAAATATCTGCTTCAGAATCCTCAATCAGGGAGGAATACCCCAAAGAGGTATTGAGATAGATGTTTCGAATCAGTACATGCAGTTCTTAAGTAGCAACAGACACAAACAGGGTGGCATACCATGCTCAAATTGGGCCTGCTATTTGTCTAGAGGCAATCAAAATAGGCCTGCCCTGATGAGAATGTCCTGAACCCAGTGATGGCAAAAGCAATCTTAGTGATTTTTTTTTTCAAGATTCATTTTTTTTTTAATAGATAATTATTTTTTATTGAAGGGTAGTTGACACACAGAATTACATTACATTAGTTTCAGGTGTACAACATAGTGATTCAACATTTATATACATGATAATTCTAGGTACCAGCTATCACCATACCAAGTTGTTACAATATTTTGACTATATTCCTTATGCTATACATTACATCCCGGTTACTTATTTATTTTACAATTGGAAGTGTGTACTTTTGTTTTGTTTTGTTTTTTGTTTGTGAGGGCATCTCTCATATTTATTGATCAAATGGTTGTTAACAACAATAAAATTCTGTATAGGGGAGTCAATGCTCAATGCACAATCATTAATCCACCCCAAGCCTAATTTTCGTCAGTCTCCAATCTTCTGAGGCATAACAAACAAGTTCTTACATGGAGAACAAATTCTTACATACTGAATAAGTTACATAGTGAACAGTACAAGGGCAGTCATCACAGAAACTTTCGGTTTTGCTCATGCATTATGAACTATAAACAGTCACTTCCAATATGAATACTCATTTGGTTTTTATACTTGATTTATATGTGGATACCACATTTCTCTCTTTAGTATTATGATTTTTAATAAAATGCTGAAGTGGTAGGTAGATACAAGATAAAGGTAGAAAACAGAGTTTAGTGTTGTAAGAGAGCACATGTAGATGATCAGGTGTGTGCCTGTAGACTATGTGTTAATCCAAGCTAGACCAGGGCAATAAAACATCCACGTATGCAGAAGATTTCTCTCAGAACGGGGGGGTGAGGTTCTAAGCCTCACCTCTGTTGATCCCCAATTTCTCACCTGATGGCCCCCCTGCGACTGTGCCTGTCTTAGGTTGTTCCTCCCTTGAGGAATCTTACCCGTCTCTGGCTAACCAGTCATCTTCTGGGGCCATACAGGGAAATGTGAAGTTGGTAAGTGAGAGAGAAGCCTTATTGTTTGAAAAAGTTAGCTTTTTACTTCTTTGCATATTTATGCCCTGTGGCTTCTATGCCCAGCATTTGTCTTGAGGTATCTTTACCACTTGGAAGAATTATGATACTCGGTAAATTTGATATGAGGCACGAATTCTATTTAAGGGTTGTAATTAGGAAGGAAGAAGAAAAGCTATAGAAGTAGCAGGCGGAAGAAAACATGGGAAGATTGATTATTTCTTTGATATATCTTCTTGTAGAGTAACTTCAGCATGTATAGGTTTTAAGCTACTACTTAAATTGCACACACACATTAACATAATAGGAGTATAGTTACATAACCAAAGCATATCTGTAATTACCAGCCATCTGCAGTGAAACCAAGAAAACCAGTTAGGCACCTTAGGCATTTGTGAAAACTTATCTATGATATGGTGGATATTGTCCAACTGAACTTGAACAGTCTGAGAGAAATCAGACAAATTAAAACAACCCATTCCTGGGGACTGTTCACATGCCATATGTTCTTTTAACAATAAATAGTTTGTAGTTGTAAGACTTTGGAGCGCTACAATTTGCACTTCTCCAAATTCTTGGTTGAGTTCCAACAGTATAGATCCAGTCCAATTTTGTTGTTTTACTGTATGCACAGGCCAGCTTAGATATCTCCTTCCTCATTCCCATGGCAAGTCCAGGAACTGGTGGGATGAGTGCATCTACAGCTGTAGCAGTGTGTGGATCTTTGTTGGGGTTTTTTGATGATCATCTTCTGGCATGAGTCTTCCAGAGAGTGCTGATGTTGGAAATTCTTTTTCATATCGTATCTTAGTTCATTTTCGGGGTAGCCCAATTAGGCTTTGATCCTCTATATAAACAAAAACAGACCCTTTGCCTACACTTTTATATGCCCTTTATACCCTTGTGTAGAACTCATTGGAGGTTACCACACAGGAACTGCCTTGTTTTTTTTTTGTCACTAATCTACACTTACATGACGAATATTATGTTTCCTAGGCTCTCCCCTATACCAGGTCCCCCCTGTAAACCCCTTTACAGTCACTGTCCATCAGCATAGCAAAATGTTGTAGAATTACTACTTGCCTTCTCTGTGTTGTACAGCCCTCCCTTTTCTCCCACCCCCCCATGCATGCTAATCTTAATACCCCCCTACTTCTTCACCCCTCTTATCCCTCCCTACCCACCCTTCTTCCCCAGTCCCTTTCCCTTTGGTACCTGTTAGTCCATTCTTGAGTTCTGTGATTCTGCTGCTGTTTTATTCCTTCAGTTTTTCCTTTGTTCTTATATCCCACAGACGAGTGAAGTCATTTGGTATTTCTCTTTCTCCGTTTGGCTTGTTTCACTGAGCATAATACCCTCCAGCTCCATCCATTTTGCTGCAAATGGTAGGATTTGCCCTTTTCTTATGGCTGAGTACTATTCTATTGTGTATATGTACCACATCTTCTTTATCCATTCATCTATCGATGGACATTTAGGTTGCTTCCAATTCTTGGCTATTGTAAATAGTGCTGCGATAAACATAGGGGTGCACTGATCTTTCTCATACTTGATTGCTGCATTCTTAGGGTAAATTCCTAGGAGTGCAATTCCTGGGTCAAATGGCAAGTCTGTTTTGAGCATTTTGATGTACCTCCATACTGCTTTCCACAATGGTTGAACTAACTTATATTCCCACCAGCAGTGTAGGAGGGTTCCCCTTTCTCCACAGCCTCACCAACATTTGTTGTTGTTTGTCTTTTGGATGGCGGCCATCCTTACTGGTGTGAGGTGATACCTCATTGTAGTTTTAATTTGCATTTATCTGATAATTAGCGATGTGGAGCATCTTTTCATGTGTCTGTTGGTCATCTGTATTTCTTTTTTGGAGAACCATCTGTTCAGTTCCTCTGCCCATTTTTAAATTGGGTTATTTGTTTTTTGTTTGTTGAGGCATGTGAGCTCTTTATATATTCTGATGTCAAGCTTTTATCAGATGTGTCATTTTCAAATATATTCTCCCATACTGTAGGCTTCCTTTTTGTTCTATTGATGGTGTCTTTTGCTGTACGGAAGCTTTTCAGCTTAATATAGTCCCACTTATTCATTTTTGCTGTTGTTTTCCTTACCCGGGGAGATATGTTCAAGAAGAGGTCACTCATGTTTATGTCTAAGAGGTTTTTGCCTATGTTTTCTTCCATGAGTTTAATGGTTTCATGACTTACATTCAGGTCTTTGATCCATTTTGAGTTTACTTTTGTATATGGGGTTAGACAATGGTCCAGTTTCATTCTCCTACATGTAGCTGTCCAGTTTTGCCAGCATCATCTGTTGAAGAGACTGTCATTTCACCATTGTATGTCCATGGCTCCTTTATCAAATATTAATTGACCATATATGTCTGGGTTAATGTCTGGATTCTCTAGTCTGTTCCATTGGTCTGTGGCTCTGCTCTTGTGCCAGTACCAAATTGTCTTGATTACTATGGCTTTATAGTAGAGCTTGAAACTGGGGAGTGAGATTCCCCCTACTTTATTCTTCTTTCTCAGGATTGCTTTGGCTATTCAGGGTCTTTGGTGTTTCCATATGAATTTTTGAATTATTTGTTGCAGTTCATTGAAGAATGTTGCTGGTAGTTTCATAGGGATTGCATCAAATCTGTATATTGCTTTGGGCAGGATGGCCATTTTGACGATATTAATTCTTCCTAGCCACGAGCATGGGATGAGTTTCCATCTGTTAGTGTCCCCTTTAATTTCTCTTAAGACTGACTTGTAGTTTTTAGAGTATAAGTCTTTCACTTCTTTGGTTAGGTTTATTCCTAGGTATTTTATTTTTTTTGATGCAATTGTGAATGGAGTTGTTTTCCTGATTTCTCTTTCTGTTGGTTCATTGTTAGTGTATAGGAAAGCCACAGATTTCTGTGTATTGATTTTGTATCCTGCAACGTTGCTGTATTCCGATATCAGTTCTAGTAGGTTTGGGGTGGAGTCTTTAGGGTTTTTTATGTACAGTATCATGTTATCTGCAAATAGTGACAGTTTAACTTCTTCTTTACCAGTCTGCATTCCTTGTATTTTTTTGTTTTGTCTGATTGCCATGGCTAGGACCTCCAGTACTATGTTAAATAACAGTGAGGAGAGTGGGCATCCCTGTCTAGTTCCCAATCTCAGAGGAAATGCTTTCAGCTTCTCGCTGTTCAATATAATGTTGGCTGTGGGTTTATCATAGATGGCCTTTATTATGTTGAGGTACTTGCCCTCTATTCCCATTTTGCTGAGAGTTTTTATCATGAATGGATGTTGAAGTTTGTCAAATGCTTTTTCAGCATCCATGGAGATGATCATGTGGTTTTTGTCTTTCTTTTTGTTGATGTGGTGGATGATGTTGATGGACTTTCGAATGTTGTACCATCCTTGCATCCCTGGGATGAATCCCACTTGTTCATGGTGTATGATCCTTTTGATGTATTTTTGAATTTGGTTTGCTAATATTTTGTTGAGTATTTTTGCATCTACGTTCATCAGGGATATTGGTCTGTAGTTTTCTTTTTTGGTGGGGTCTTTGCCTGGTTTTGGTATTAGGGTGATGTTAGCTTCATAGAATGAGTTTGGGAGTATCCCCTCCTCCTCTATTTTTTGGAAAACTTTAAGGAGGATGGGTATTATGTCTTCCCTGTATGTCTGATAAAATTCCGAGGTAAATCCATCTCGCCCAGGGATTTTGTTCTTTGGTAGTTTTTTGATTACTGCTTCAATTTTGTTGCTGGTAATTGGTCTGTTTAGATTTTCTGTTTCTTTCTGGGTCAGTCTTGGAAGGTTGTATTTTTCTAGGAAGTTGTCCATTTTTCTTAGGTTTCCCAGCTTGTTAGCATATAGGTTTTCATAGTATTCTCTAATAATTCTTTGTATTTCTGTGGGGTCCGTCGTGATTTTTCCTTTCTCGTTTCTGATACTGTTGATTGTGTTGACTCTCTTTTCTTCTTAATAAGTCTGGCTAGAGGCTTATCTATTTTGTTTATTTTCTCAAAGAACCAGCTCTCGGTTTCATTGATTTTTGCTATTGTTTTATTCTTCTCAGTTTTATTTATTTCTTCTCAGATCTTTTTTATGTCCCTCCTTCTGCTGACCTTAGGCCTCATTTGTTCTTCTTTTTCCAATTTCGGTAATTGTGACATTAGACCCTTCATTTGGGATTGCTCTTCCTTTTTTAAATATGCTTGGATTGCTATATACTTTCCTCTTAAGACTGCTTTTGCTGTGTCCCACAGAAGTTGGGGCTTAGTGTTGTTGTTGTCATTTGTTTCCATATATTGCTGGATCTCCAGTTTGATTTGGTCATTGTTCCATTGATTATTTAGGAGTGTGTTGTTAAGCCTCCATGTGTTTGGTAGCCTCTTTGCTTTCTCTGTACAGTTTATTTCTAGTTTTGTGCCTTTGTGGTCTGAAAAGTTGACTGGTAGGATTTCAATCTTTTGGAATTTTCTGAGGCTTTTTTTATGGCCTAGTTTGTGGTCTATTCTGGAGAATGTTCCATGTGCACTTGAGAAGAATGTATATCCTGTTGCTTTTGGATGTAGAGTTCTATAGATGTCTATTAGGTCCATCTGCTCTACTGTGTTGTTCAGTGCTTCCATGTCCTTACTTATTTTCTGCCTGGTGGATCTATCCTTTGGGGTGAGTGGTGTGTTGAAGTCTCCTAGAATGAACGCATTGCAGTCTATTTCCTCCTTTAGTTCTGTTAGTATTTGTTTCACATATGCTGGGGCTCCTGTGTTTGGTGCATATATATTTAGAATGGTTTTATCCTCTTGTTGGACTGAGCCCTTTATCATTATGTAGTGTCCTTCTTTATCTCTTGTTACTTTCTTTGATTTGAAGTCTATTTTATCTGATATTAGTACTGCAACCCCTGCTTTCTTCTCGCTGTTGTTTGCTTGAAATATGTTTTTCCATCCCTTGTCTTTTAGTCTGTACCTCTCTTTGGGTTTGAGGTGAGTTTCTTGTAAGCAGCATATAGATGGGTCTTGCTTTTTTATCCATTCTATTACTCTGTGTCTTTTGATTGGTGCATTCAGCCCATTAACATTTATGGTGACTATTGAAAGATATGTACTTATTGCCATTGCAGGCTTTAAATTCGTGGTTACCAAAGGTTCAAGTTTAGCCTCTTTAGTATCTTACTGCCTAACTTAGCTCGCTTATTGAGCTGTTATATACACTGTCTGCAGATTCTTTTCTTCTCTCCCTTCTTATTCTCCTCCTCCATTCTTCATATGTTGGGTGTTTTGTGCTGTGCTCTTTCTAGGAGTGCTCCCATCTAGAGCAGTCCCTGTAAGATGTTCTGTAGAGGTGGTTTGTGGGAAGCAAATTCCCTCAGCTTTTGTTTGTCTGGGAATTGTTTAATCCCACCGTCATATTTGAATGATAGTTGTGCTGGATACAGTATCCTTGGTTCAAGGCCCTTCTGTTTCATTGCATTAAGTATATCATGCCATTCTCTTCTGGCCTGTAGGGTTTCTGTCGAGAAGTCTGATGTTACCCTGATGGGTTTTCCTTTATAGGTGACCTTTTTCTCTCTAGCTGCCTTTAAAACTCTTTCCTTGTCCTTGATCTTTGCCATTTTAATTATTATGTGTCTTGGTGTTGTCCTCCTTGGATCCTTTCTGTTGGGAGTTCTGTGTATTTCCGTGGTCTGTTCGATTATTTCCTCCCCCAGTTTGGGGAAGTTTTCAGCAATTATTTCTTCTAAGATACTTTCCATCTCTTTTCCTCTCTCTTCTTCTTCTGGAACCCCTATAATACGGATATTGTTCCTTTTAGATTGGTCACACATTTCTCTTAATATTGTCTCATTCCTGGAGATCCTTTTATCTCTCTCTATGTCAGCTTCTATGCATTCCTGTTCTTTGGTTTCAATTCCATCAATGGCCTCTTGCATCCTATCCATTCTGCTTATAAACCCTTCCAGAGTTTGTTTCATTTCTGTGATCTCCTTTTTGGCATCTGTGATCTCCCTCCGGACTTCATCCCATTTCTCTTGCATATTTCTCTGCATCTCTGTCAGCGTGTTTATGATTCTTAGTTTGAATTCTTTTTCAGGAAGACTATTTAGGTCTGTCTCCTTCTTTGGCGTTGTCTCTGTGATCTTTGTCTGCCTGTAGCTTTGCCTTTTCATGGTGATAGGAATAGTTTGCAGAGCTGGGACAAGTGACGGCTGGAAGAACTTCCCTTCTTGTTGGTTTGTGGCCCTCCTCTCCTGGGAGAACAGCGACCTCTAGTGGCTTGTGCTGCGCAGCTGTGCGCAGACAGGGTTTCTGCTTCCTGCCCGGCTGCTATGGAGTTTATCTCCGCTGTTGCTGTGGGCGTGGCCTGGCTCGGGCTGCTGCTCCAAAATGGTGGAGTCGCGTTGGAGCAGGAGCTGCTGGGAGGCTATTTATCTCCGTAAGGGGCCTCCCTGCTCCCTGCAGCCCAGGGGTTAGGGTGCCCAGAGATCCCTGGATTCCCTACCTCTGGATTGTGTCCTGCCATGTCCCTTTAAGACTTCCAAAAAGCACCCGCCAAAACAAAACAACAACCACCAAAAAAAAAAAAAAAGTTTTTAATTAAAAAAAAAAAAAAAAAGGGGGTGGCTGCTCGTTTTTCTTTATTCTCTGGCGCCAGCCTCAGGCATCTGTTCACCGGTCTTGCTGCCCTGTTTCCCTAGTATTGGGGTCCCTATTCCTTTAAGACTTCCAAAAAGCGCTCGCCAAAACAAAACATAAAAAAAAAAAAATTGGTTGCTCACTTTTCTTATGTCCTCCGGCGCCCGGACTCCGGTGCCCGCTCACTGTTCTTGCTGCCCTGATTCCCTAGTATCCAGGGCCCTCTGTGCACGCACTGTGTCTGCACTCTGGCCCGGATGGCTGGGGCTGGGTGTTCGGCAGTCCTGGGCTCCGTCTCCCTCCCGCTCTGCCTATTCTTCTCCCTCCGGGAGTTGGGGGGATGGTCGCTCGGTTCCCGCCAGGCCAGGGCTTGTATCTTACACCCTTCACGAGGCACTGGGTTCTCTCAGGTGCAGATGTGGTCTGGATATTGTCCTGTGTCCTCTGGTCTTTATTCTAGGAAGAGTTGTCTTTGTTATATTTTCATAGATATATGTGGTTTTGGGAGTAGATTTCCGCTGCTCTACTCATGCCACCATCTTCTGATCCCTCCATATTTGTAATTTCTTTAGCTCTACTATATTCTACTTTACTAATGATCTTTCCAGAAGTTCCCAGTCTGCTATGTAGCCAAATATTTGAGTTTCTAATGTCAATCTTCTATTTTTCATTTTTTGAAATGTATTTTGGTACTTCTTACAAATTTGCTTGATCAATTTTGATGACCATTTGCTCATACTTTCAGTGAATTATTTCCTATCTTTAAATATACTTATTTCAAATTCTTATCACTTCTACTATCTGGTTCTGTTGACTCTCAGTCATGGTACCTTGTTATCATGTATATTGACTAATTTTTTTATTGTAAGCTCATTTTCCTTGGAAATTTACCTGAGAGATTTCTTTGACAACCAAGTTTAATTTGCTTTCCTCCAGAGAGTACAACCTAGAATTGCTTTGAATTTTTGGTCTTTTGGGGGGGGGTGTTAAGAGGCAGTAGAGAAGGCACAAAAATAGTGTGAATGCAGGCCTGAGATTAGGAATTAATAGAATATAATAGAACTTTTCTTTTTTTCCATCTTTCCAGATGTGGCAGGTATCTCTCTCTGTGATAACGGTTAAGTTTTTCCTATTTCATCTAATATGAATATTGTCCTTTAAGTGTCCAGACCTTATGCCAAGGTCTCAGGTTGAAAATTCTACCTGAGTCAGACCCCCACTTCATCTCTTTGTCACGTAGGTGACCCATTAAAACCCAGGGCTCATTTTCCACTTGGTTTTTAGCTTTTGAAGACTCCTTAATTCTGCTGCCAGCATTAATCAGTAATCATTTTTGAACAATATTTCATACACTATCATTAGGTATGTCCTACTGGGAGGGATTTCTCTGAACATCAGACTGCCATATTTTCAGAAACCAAAGTCAAGATTGGAAATCTAATCACGGACCAGACCTTAAAGTCTTTGCATGCTGTACATGTATGCCTGTTCATGTACAATGATTTGTTATGCAATATATTAGGCTAATTATGAATGAGAAATCCATGAAAAGATCCCTGCAAAGAAACTGAAAATAGGAAGTATTAAAATGTAAGCACAGGTAGACAAAAGGAAATTACAAAGCTGACTTTTCTCCTGTCCTTGTTTGACAAAGATGTTAGGAGGTACAAGAAAATGGTAACCTAATTGGATATGAGAGAAGGCAGTAGTCTAATAAAGTTAGTCAAACAATCACGATGGCTATTTTAACATGAATTTAAACAATGAAGATAGGCAATAAGCTCTGTGCTGGGAGATAACTGTACTTTGAGATATTAGATAATTCCTGTTAAACACTTATGTAATTTAATATAGAAAGAATACATATTTGCATGCATGCCTAATTGTTTTTGTTGTTTACTGTTCAGGCATAGACAACTGTGAAAAAAACTGGGGGACCACTGCTCTAATCAACTGCCCTACCTCTCTGTAGACAATAAAAGTTACTGAAGGTTTTGAGCCAAAGAGTAACATGATCATATTGCTATTTAGAAAGATTAATCTAATCATAAAATACATTTAAAATGACTCTGAAGGAACAATCCTAGAGGCAGGAAGACTGATTTTTAAAGATGTAACACTGTTAAAGATAACTTCCTCTTTCTGTGTTCTCAAGTATAGCTTGATGACAATTTCTATTGAACCTGAAAAGTCTCACTGGCAGTTAAACTGGGATGATCATCAGTTATGGTATACTAATGGCTTCCTTAACTGTGCTTTTAAAATCATGACCCAAAATAATTTGAACAAAAAATTAACTGTGTTTCATAATCATGACCAAAGAACAATTGCTCAATCTTTCAAACATAATTTTAAAATATTATGAGCAGGCCTGGAACACAGTAAAATCTAATTAATTAATACTAATTTCACTCTAAGATTATAATTGTTGCAGCCACTATATGGTGGTCCAGAATATAATGAAACTTCTAGCAGAAAAGTGAATGCTATTTTCTTTGTTTCTGTATGCTATGTTTCATATCCATTTGCAAAATTTCCTATTCCTGTTCCTTTCTTTGAGGAGTTAAAGCCAGGAGATTAAGGACAAGTGTACCATATTTGTCCTTACAGCATTACAGTGAGGTAAATAAAGCATGTTCAACATCTCACTGTTGGACTTCTTCCAAATTAGGTTACTCTTTTCCACAAAGCAGCCCATGAAATATGTAAGGTTACACTGCTGTTATCACCACAGTGCTCAGAGACTATGTCTTTTCTCTGGAACAGAAGCTATAATTGATAGGAGAGAGTTGGAGAGATAAGAGAAAATAAATATACTACAAGGAAATGCCTCTAGAATTGATTTTTTAAAAAAAAACAAAAGATAAAGGGCCCAGTGAAAGATGCCTCAACTTAACTAAACCTGCTTAATGTGGTAAAAATGAGGGTGGTCACATTCTAGGTTAGTCATTAAGTATTCTGGAAGGCTAAGAATGAACAAAAGCAAACACAACCAAGGAAATCAAGAAGATAATTTACTCCCCTGCACACACAGACATAAGTCAATGATTCTTAATTAAATACATCCAAACATGTAGATCCAGGTTAAGTGTTTGTTCTACAAAAGAATGAAGCTATAAAGTAAAGCTCTCCGGAGGGCCCAAAGATAGTCAATGACAACGGTAAAAGGCAACTTTCAAGGCTCTCATAATGGCCCTTATTTTGGAAAGCAAACCAAGTGATTATTGTACCTTAGTGTATTAGCTAAGAATAGTAATGCAAATATATGATTTTTTTTCTAATTTCACCACTAATAGTTATGCCGTCTCTCTGTTTTGTGGGTGAGTTTTCTTTATTGGGTACCAGAAATGAATGCTTTAATCATTACTTCCTTCTAACCTGGGCAGAAACCATCTATTTGTGTTTTTATCTCCAGAACCTAGTTTTATATGCAGCAGTTAAGTGCTCAATGATTTTCCTTTAATAAATTAAAACTTTCTCCATTACACTATTTCTCTCAGCCAAAATAATTATTCAATAGATATACTCTACAAAACAATTCTTTATAAAAAATTAAGTAACTCTGTAAAGGGTCTTTCTTGTAGACCTTCTCAGGTCTCCGTGCAAACCTGAGGTGCATAGACCTTACCAAATTCTGGCAGTTGACAGATCAGTGTGCTTTTTCGGCCAAAACAACTATGGTTTTCTGAAAAAAATTAACCCCATGATAATTTTTGAAAGGATGAAATTAGCAAAAGTCAACATTAATACACACCTGATGATGCAAAAGCATTTTATTATCTTTCCTATTTCCCTGTTTTTGCTATAAGGAGATATGGGATCTGGAGTTCATGTGCATGCCTGATAGTAGGTCAGCCATTTTCTAATTGGTGACTTTGAGTGTATTACTTATTCTTCCTGTGCTTTGAGTCTCTCAGATATAAAATAAAGATTATAATAGTACCAACTTCTTGGGTTCATTGGGAAGATTAAATAAGAAAATACATTTGAAATTAAGATCATCTGACATATAGTAGACAATGAATGTTAGTTACTATTATTATTCCTGAAATAATGGTTTAGATAGACTCACCAATGAGCATGTAATTCATTAGGATCAAATGTCAAAGGGGACTTCTGAGCAAGTTAGCACTTTACCATTTATGCAAAGGGTTTTTTCAAGGACACTGAGATAACTTCAGAGCACTGCATCAAATTAACTTTCCCCAGAGAGAACAACTTCCCCGCCATGCTTTGGACACAATTGCTTAGCAGAATCTATGATTCTTTCCTTAATCTTTCACATGTCCCTTGCCTCCCCTGTAAACTATAAACACCTGGGAGACAAGATGGGCTCTAATTTGATTCACCTCTGAATTACAGAGTTTATCACAATACCTGGCATTTGGCAAAAGCTCGCCAGATGCTTACTGAATGGATGATGGACCACCACCACCTCCCCCTTGAGACTCTTCTCCTGAGCACCAGGCATACAGAACCATACACGAACTAGAGGTCCCCACTCAGACATCCCACAGTCACCTCAAGGTAAACCTAGTGCGCTCCTCATTCTGCGTTTCTGACTTGGTGTCATGCAACAGATACCTATATTTGTTTTCATAATATCACTATTTCCACTGTCTCTGGAATTTGTTTTCTTCTCTCCATTGCACTGCAAGTTTCCTCTTGTCTCTTTGCACCCTGTCTTTAGTCTTTACAGCCTGTTCTCCTCACTCTAGAGTCTGGTACATTCTCCTGCCACAACATTCTTTCTAAAATGCAAATTTAATCACAACACTTCTTTATATAAAATCCTCCATTGCCATACCAGTAGACACTTATTCTTCTGTCCTTTCTATATCCAGCCTCCTATTTCCCACACCCCAGCTCACCCAGGCATCTGGGTGAGTTGCAATCTCTTATCAGGTTGTCTACTCTCACAAATCTGAGGTTTTTAAAATATGCTGCTCTGTTTGGTGCATTCTTCCCTTCCCTTTGCCCAGTCAGCTGTAAAATTCTGGGTCATCTCCTTTGGGAAACAGTTCGGAGTCTCCCCATTTGGATTCCACTTTCCATTCTGTACCCTCCTCCAACACATTCTCAGTTTTATAACTATATTTTTACTTCCCCTCACCTACTGTTAGTCTATGAATTCTTGAGATCAGAATGGGAAAAACACTAAATGGCGAGTCAGAAGAGGTAACTTCTTTCCTCATCCTACCTTTCACTCTCAGGTTCACTATAGACAGGCCATGAATGATGTTGGACATGAGCTGTTATATTGTCTTTCATCGCAGTGCTCACCTAGATTATATGGAATTCCAATAATCCCATAGTGAATATTTTAAAAATGTATTTGTGATATCTTTTATTCTACTGCATTTCTGCAAAAGCTGATTTCCATATGGAAAGTCACTTTAGCAATCCTTACTGACTGCTGATCACAGTTAACAAGGAAACCAAGACATAGCAACTCAGAGCAAAGTAACCAGACAAGGAACAGTCTCTCTCTGCCCTCCGCCATATAAGCTTCACTAACTGAAATCGGTATTGTAAAAAGCCAAAACAAACTCAAATAGAAACAACCAAGAGTTTTTAATATATGAGCCCAGGGTGCAAAGAGGCAAAACCAAGAGAGGAAGTTAGATACAAGTAGGATATACATCAGGATGTGGCTGTATTACAATTAGGGATTAACAGCAATACGTTCTAAAGACCGTTCACCTGGGTTCAAGCCCTAACTCTTTCAATGATTGGCTCTTTGAATCTGGGCAAGTTCTGAGCCTCACTTTCCTTGCTTATCAAATAGGGGTAGTAATAATAATACATACCCCCAAATAAAACACTAAAGAATAAGTGAATTCAAAATGCCTGTTGCAAGTAAGTTGTAGGTACACTCTGTGAATATTATTAAGAGGAAATAAAGGACAATAACTTAATCAAACCATAATGTGTGGCTGTTGTATTTCAAAACAAAAAGCTAAACACAATGTTCTAAAGAATTGATTTATTTGATCAGAAACTATCAGATAGTGACTGAAATATTAACTAGAATTATCAACAGCAGTATCCTGCACAGCATGCCACTAAGTATACATGTGCCACAAGCTCTACTGGAGTAGAATATGAGATTTTTCTGTTGGGGAAAAAAAAAAAACCTTAAGATGTGCATCACTGACCAAGAATTGAAACATTACTTTTGCAATAAGCCTTTTGAATACAGTTGATTAGTAATCACCTTATGTATGTTCGGAATTAAATGCACATTCAAATTAATAAAAATACCTATAGCCATGTAAAATTATATTAAATTGTTCATAACAAAAAATTATCCAAATAAAAATAAAATCAAACAGTAATTAGACTTACTGCAGAATAGTCTATTCCTATTAAGAAAATTCTTAAAAAACAACGTTTTGAATCTATGACAGAAAGAAACCTGGGTCAGTTTTATATTAAAAACACACAACCCCTTGGTTTAAGAATCCTACTTGAGATATTTGACAATAATCTCCTAGATTATAGGGCCATCAACTCTTTATTAAGCATTGATCCCAATGGACTGAAAATGAACAGCATATGAACTGTGTACATACCTTGGCCTGAAGATGGACATTGAGCCATTAACCAGTTTTCCATACAAACATTTTTTGTAAGGCTTGGACATAGATAATGCAGTCCAATGTGTTTCAACTAAAAGGACTCATGTGGTATCTCTGGAGGTACCAGAGTTTGACAAATACAAATACAAGTACTGAACACATATGCTAGGAAGGCAAAAGGCATTTCTTGAACCTAGGAATATGACTTCTAATTCAAAACTGAGCTCAAGTTGGACAGTGTATTTATTTAATGAACCAGTAAGAACATGAGTTATATTTTATGTATCCAATAAATGTTATCCTTCAAAACCCAGCCAAATACACTCAGAAAGATTTTGGCAGGAATTTAAGAACCAGTGGTATGGAAGTCAATGAAGGCTTAAACCAAATAGCATATGATGAAAGTCCAACTCGATTTGGAGAATATTTTTAAATTTGGTTTTACTCAGGATGAACTGTTCCTTTAAACAATATTTTTATTGTGGTAAAATATATACAACATAAAATTAACATTTTAGCCATTATTAAGTGTACCGTTGGGAGACTGAAGTACATTCACATTGTTGTGAAACCATTACCACCATCATCTCCAGGAATTTTTCATCATCTCAATGACTGAGTAGTTTTAGAATATATACAGGCTTGGCTTTCTTTAAATTGACTCCCTAAAAATGTCTTTTTGAAGAAACTTTTGATTACTTCAGAGCTCTTTAAAAGAATGTGTATCTGACTTGTCCATATGAGTTCAATTTGTTGAAATGCATGCTTTGCTATATCTATTTTTTAATTCTTTGCTTGGAGCACTAGAAAATAGGCCTACTGGGAATAAAATGTTAAACAGTAATGATGAGCAGAAAATTACCTGGGAGTATATTCTCATCCAACATAAAACTGTAAGAATTCAAAAATAGTGAAAGGTTTACACACATGAATGATCAAAGTTCCATTTTATCAAATAATTTTTAGTTCTACTATCAACAATAGTTCTGTTTTTTAAAGGTACGTATGAAAAAACTGAGAGAAAGAACATAAATAGCAATGCCAAGTCTGTTCTGGTTCCTGGACCCAATGTGTGTGGCAGGGAGGGGACTTTCCCATGCAGGACACCAAGCAATTCTCCAACTCCAGCAGGGTTTCTGAGAATTCAGCTCACTTCTGATGTTATCTGCCCAGAGAAAGCACCAGATTCCCCAGGTGAAGGGCTCCCTCCAGTAAGACTGCCCTTCAACCCCCATTCCAGATGCCAATCAAAAGCCCCAGGCTGTTACCAGTGCTTCTGACCAACTGGCTACAGATTGGAGGTTCCCACAACTTCCCCCTTAGATTTGATTAATTTGCTAGAATGGCTTGCAGCACTCAGGCAAACACTTGACTGTTTACCAGTTTAATAAAGGATACTGTAAAGGACACAAGTTAACAGCCAGATGAAGAGACACACAGGGCGAGATCCCAAGTAAAGGAGCCTCTGTACTCCTGGAGCTTGGCACCTTACTGGATGGTACATGGAAGCATTCTGGTTCCCCAAAGATAGAAGCTCTATTTTGGACCAAGAAGTAGGATGCAAAAAAAAAAAATCTCTTCTGGGGTTTTGTAAAGGCTTCATTGCAAAGTCATGATTGACTAAGTCACTGGCCATTGGTTGATTCAACCACCAGCCCTTCTGCCCTCTCCCCTCCCAGGGTGTGGAGCCTGGGGGCTGAAAGATCCCACCTTCTTAAAACATGGGTGGTCCCCCTGGCAACCAGCCCCTGCCCATGGGTGGACTCCAAAAGTCTCCTTCTTAACATAACAAGACACCTATTTGACCTTTATGCAAGCTGTGGAAGAAGACCAAATATATCAGAGAAGTATATATTTGGTCTTCTGAATGACCAAATATGTATTTCTTATAAATCATTATATCACAGTAAGAATTCAGTTGCTAACTCTTTAACCAAGCTGGATATTGGAGGAATGTGTCATGCTTTGAGTATAGCTGGGGACAAGCATAAACTCAGTGAATTGGCTATAAAGTTGCTTTGAATCTAATCTGGGGCTGGTTCATAGTGATTGAGAATCCTTAGACGACATGAATTGTAGCACCTACACAACTCAAGAATATCAAGAAAATGAGGTTGCAGGGCATTTCTACTTCCCAGGGGCACAGAGGTGTATAACCCTTGAGGGAAGGGATCTTGCTGGTTTCGTTCACCCCTATACCACTGAGTTTTGGAATAGTGCCAGCCATACAGAAGGCACTCAAAACACATTTCTAGAATGAAAAAACAAATCCCTACACACATCCCTTGTTTCTACCAGTGTGAAGATACAAATGAGACTACATTAATATTAATTAATGCAAATGTAACAGGCTCAAGGCTTCATCTGCCTGGCTGATAGTTATTAGCCTATCTCTCAGCAAAGCTCATATTTTTTTTGACATCCCCAAAATGTGTCTCACTTGTGTGTAAGGACAAGTCTGCTCTGGTTCTCCTGATCCGGTTCCTTGTGCTGCTGCCTGTGGCCCACAAGCAGCTTGAGGTAGTGGATCCTCCTTGCTGTGGCTAAACGATGGGGGACTCTGGGCGTGGTGCTGCCCTTGACAAGACTACCTGTCTTGATGCTCCTGTGGCTGAAAAATCTTGGGTGTGGGGTGTGGCAAATAGCATAGGGTGCATTTCAGTTTCCTGGGCACTGAAGCCAAGCTGCATCCCACAAATAAATAGGGACAATCCTTTGTTCACCTCAACTCAGTGTTACGTTTTTGACATCAGGAATCCAGAGCAGTGCCCACAAAGCCCTTTATGAACAGAGCCCCATTCTCTGCTTCCTGCAGTCCTGTGGATCTAGTCCTAGAGCCAGGCAAGTAGGTTTTTAAAAAGTAGTTTTCTCTCTTTCCATCCCTCCTCTGTCACCTACCAAGGGACTAACACAAAAAAATTTTCTCCCATGCTTTTAAAATGATTCAAATCACTACCTCCAATGAAGGCCAGGCTCAATGATCTGACTGCCTATAACCAGCCTCTGAATCCCAGCTTCGGTTCAGCTGAGACATCCCACCACTCTTGTAGAGCCATGTGTTTTCACTAAATGAATGAGAATAATCATTTACAGAGGAGTCGCAATTCAGATGGACTTTGTGTAAGTCGTATCTCCACCTTTGTGTGGCGAGGGTGCAGCCATGCAACGGGAAGCCCCATTAGAACCCCATGGGATGGGAAGAGGGGAGTGTCAGAGACAAATAACAAGGAAAAATAACAAGGCCCATTATCTTCTTTAAAATTATTTTTATGATAAGCTAAAAAGGCATTACTTTCATATCGAACAGGTGTAAAATCAGATAATCACTGAAATTATGCCTGGGAAATTTCATTTCACAGACACCTGACACTCAGAACGTGGGTTTGCTGAGAGAACTATAAAACACATCAGTGCCCATAAAAATGCCTCCAACCTTGCTGGAGCTTTCAGAGCCACCAGCAAAGATACAAATTACAATTCCAAAGATACAAAATACAGATTTTTTTTGTCGTTAGAAAGCCATAATTCCATCAGCCCATGTAATTCGGAGTTTCTCTTAAAAGAAGGTCCTCCCAGAAACCCAACTGCCTCATGAAGAACTCAAAAAACAAATGAACAAATACTTTGCTTGTGCTGTTACTGTAGGCCCAGGTAGATTCATACAGAGAGATGGTATTATGGAAGAGACTCTATAATTCTGTTTAGCTTTTGCAATTTCACTGGTTTCCTCAAATTCATTCTTTTATTTCTCCAATCTATCTGGCCAGAGTGATTGCTCACAAAGAAAAATGTACTCCTGTCACGTCCTTACGTAAAACCTTTCAGTGATTCCTCACTGCCTTGGGGCACAAACTCCCCAGCATTTCAGTCTTGTGGGTTAGACATTCTCAGATACCCTCCCTCCCCTCTCATCTTCCCCAGCCCCCCAGTGTTTTACATACTGAACATCTTCATTCTTATTTCTGTGTCTTTACTCAAATTGTCCCTCTGCCTGGATGCTTTTCTTCTTCACCACACCATCTCATTGTGAAGTTTGTGTTCAACAAGGGTGATCAACGTGGATTATGTCTAAACCCTAAAAGAGAGAGTCTGAAGGGATCTCTTAGTTGCTGTTGATGATAGCTAATGCATTAAAGATGTGACCGTGCTAGTCTCCACAGTTGTTTAAATATAAAATCAAGGCTTAATTCTACATACACACACAGGAAACAGCTGTAGAGCATGGTGTTAGCACCTGAGTTCTCCAGGAGAATGGGATACATGCAGTTTTTACAGGCTTCACTATTTTCTGTCAAGCCATGTGGGAAGCCACATCTGACTTCTGCCCCACTTTAGGCTCATCTACTACTGATGATCATTTCTAGGACTTTGGTACCCATCAAGACTAACTTAATGCAAAGGTATCTTTCTTAGGGAAGATTTCCTTCCATGCTCAGTAGCAAATCACCTTTCTCTCCATTATTCTTTAACTTTTAACTAACTGCTGCTATTACAGATACAACAGATTAGAGAAATAACTAGCAAATTTGAGCTGGCAGCAGGCTGTATGATTCTCAAAGCCAAAAAATAATTCAAAGACTCTAGTTGAATATCTTTATTGTCCACTAGTACAAACATATCCTACTTGTACAAAAAGTCCTCAATTCCTACTGTCTTCCCAATGGGTTTCAGCCCTGCGTAAGTTCACTATGGATTCAATGTGACCAAAGAAAATGACAACAAAACGTTCTCGGGGTGAAAGGGTTATACCCAACTTTATGTCCAGGTGGCAGGTCAGTCACTAAAATCCCGTTCACTCCGAGCGAGTCTGTATGCAGCAGGCCGGTCTCTGCCTCTGGGCCCCTCTGTCCACACAGCCATCCTCCAGGCCTCTCTGCACAGTCATCCTGCACAGCCATCCTCTGGGCCTCTGTCCTCTGCATTCCTGCAGCCCTGCCACTGTGTCGCACCGAGCACTGGGTGGAGCTCTTTTTATAGAGTCAACAACCATGTATTGCCCACAGGTGTGCAATGAGCTAGTCAACCACGGGCAGGTGAGAATCTTGGCCACAGGAACTCTCATTTTATCCACACCTACTCTTAGCTCTTCCTCCTTGCCACTGCACATGTAAGTATGTCATTCTAATGAGAGCCATTTCTCTCCTGCTGTTATAGATTTTTTTTCTCTTGACTCTATTCTTTATTTTCACTTTCACCTATCTTTATGTTCCCCAAAGAGCGATCAGTATCAACCTGCATTTTAAATACTAATAAAGCCTCATTTTTCTTTTTAGGTAAAAAACATAGATTTCTTCCTATTTCCTAGTAGATTGTCTCATGCATCCCCCAGGTGCATGTACCCCACTTTGGAGATCATGACTCTAAGGGACTCCGCCCATTATTGTCTCCTGCTCTTCACACCCACCCTTCAAATCCAGCTTTCTCTACTCAGCCTGAACTGGGCTAGGGTTCTGTGGACCACTTTCTCCAGGGCCAGCCAGCTGCTTACGAGGCTCTGCCAAGAGAAGGCGCTAGAGGGAGATGTCACACTGGAGGAGGAAGGAGGGATTATTCTTTCCTGTTTCTGTTTACTTAGGGTGCCTAAGAGTGTCACCTAGAAATATTTTTTCACTCTAGAAGTAGCAGTTCATTCCAGCAGTAGCCCTTGATTCCAGTTCTTTATTTTTCTGACACTCACAGGACCAGCCTCACCAGACCCTGTGTTCCTCCTCACAGGTCTGTGTTCCCAGCCCTGTGGCCTTGGGGGTCTGAGTTTCAACAAATGGGCATTTGCTTCAAACTTATATATTTAAATAAGCACTTTCCTATCGCAGCTTGCCCAGCTGGGCTTGTGATGGGACTCGCCATCTCACAACCTCTTACACTCTCTGCTGCATTGGCTGGTTGGCTGGAAGCTGTTATTTCTCTTACCAACTATGGCAATTATTTATGAGCCAACTGTTTCTAGGATGACTTTTCTTGGAGGGGAGGGTGGGAAAGCAGTGTATTTTCTATATGTTGGTTTCATTTTAATTTTAAAATCTCTCCCATTCTTGTAATTAACTGGCAGGATCACACTGATATTTAGAGAAAGACTTTAGAGCGCTGTATTGGCTAGCTCTTGCTGCTGTAATGCTGCATAACAAATTCTCAGTAGCTTGCAACAGTAAACATCTAAGTATCCTCGTCTACAAGGCTCCAGGGAGGATGGGATAGCTCCGTTCCAGGCTTCCTGTGCTTTCATTCTGCAGCCATGGCTACCCAGGGCATATTCTTATGGGAGAGCACAGAAGTGCAAAAGAGAAATCTAAACTGTGCAAGCATATTTAAAGCTTCTGGTTTATCACATCTGCCAGTATTACATTGAGCACAAGAAATTACATAGCCAAGTCCTAAGTCAAATGGTGGGAAAGATACTATATCTATTGTGAATCTACAACAAGGATGGAGAAGAAGAACAATTCTATAGCATATCTATAACACATATAAAGAGATCTTGAAAATCAATAAGAAAAAAAGATGAAAACCCCAACAGAAAAAATGCAGGAAATTCACAAAAAATAAATATAAATTATAAAGAAACATGATGTTCAACTTTATCTATAATCAAAGGCATGCTAATTTAAAACACTATGAGGTATTTTTTTATCCATGAGATTGCAAATAATAAAATAATTAACTCATATTAGCCAAAGAATTAATTTATGCAAGCTTTTTGATGTCAGTCCAGCAATAGGTATTATTACTTAAAATATGCATAAGCAGTTCCTCACCTATTCCCATTCCAGAAAGAACTTTTTTAAAGAAATGTACAGATTTATGTACAAAATATGTACTATGGGAGAAAAGGAAAAAAATGTACAAACTAATGGAAGAAAATTCTTTGTGGTCTTGCTTATGCTTTAACATTATCATTATATACAAGGCAGAGCTAAATAATTTCATCTGTGACACATAATCTCAAATTTTGCACAGACATCTCAGATTACATTTGCCAATAAAGCAACAAATTTACTACCATCAACATAATGAATTTCTTTTCCACACTAAAAATGTGCTGTTACTGTGAAACATTTCATCTCTACAGGAAGGAGAAAATGAGATAGAAAAAGAAAGATAAAGCAGAAAAAAATGAAAAGAGGAAGTTCATCAGGCAATTCATTTTAACATGTTTTCTGGGTTTCACTGTGGCTCTTTAAAACAGTTTCTACAGCACTTTAAAAATTCTTTGTTAAAAAGAATTTTACCCTAGTTTACAAATAGATTGTAAACCTTAGTACCTAAGGAATCTGTTTGGCAGATATTATGAAAGTGGAATGGAAAGAAAAGATGTGCTGTATAATTGAAAAGAGCATTTTCAGCAGTTTCTAGTGAAGAGTGACCTGGGGTGGTCAGCCCAGGCCCATAGTTTTTAGGGTCTTCCCAAGTGGACAAGGACGTGGTGGGTGGGGGAGGAACAGCTTCCCAGGTGCTGCTGGCAGGCAACTTAAGCTGGAATGGGGTCAAGGACTTCACCTCCCTCCTTAACATCACCTGAGTTCCCTGGGTGACACTGCCCCTCTTCTACTTACATATTATCTTCAAAAGCATTTTGCTCTGCAGATTTTCTTTCTCTCTTTACTGTTGTTCTTGCTATACCTTACATTTTATTCATCAGCCTAAAAATGCTGGGTGTGGTAGATGGACTAAAGACATGATGTAAGGTTTTTCCTTCCAGTTCTTCCCACAAATCTGTGCCCCTACCCACTCTACCTAATTCTCCACCCCAACCTCAGCCCAGCTCTCCTGAGGAACGCCTCTGCCTACTCTTGGTACAGAGAAAACAGCAACTTAAAATCAGTATGTGAATATGCACATTGCTACCTACTACCTGACAAAGGTTGGTGAAGAATACAAAAAATATTCATCTAATATTTAAGAGAATAGAAATCATATTAAGTACTTTGATCCCAACTATTAGCCAGAGCAAAACTTTTATCAGGGGACAATGAGTTCAGATCACATTAGGCACAGGGAAAAACAGTCTCAGAGGATATGACTAACAGAAAAAAGATAAGAAACACTTGGTAAGATTGACCCACATTGTTCAGTTTAATTTGTATTTCTAAATTTAAATTTGTGTATTTGCAGCTTTAGGGAAAAGAATACTTGAAATTATTTATAACAGCCTTTAAATTTCAAGTTCATAAATCTAATTAAACAATGAAGCAATTAGAACTGATAGGCAACGTTCCTCGACACTTTCGTATCTTAAAGAAGTCTCTCACGGGGCAGAGGGGTTGTAAACCAAAACATAGTGAAACATGTTGGGGTTGTTGTAAGAACAGAGGCTTGTAATCAACAAAACTGTGTCTGAGTATTAGTACCACTACTGAATAGCTTGTTAGACCTTGGGTAAGTTACTTAATTGCTTTAAGCCTTACTTTTCTCATCTCTACAATGGGTCTAATAATATCTGCCTCACAAATTTGCTGTGTGCCTTGAACAGCCTCACAACTATTATTATTATGAAATAAGCATATCAAATATTTGAATTGACTGCAACATTCTCAATTTATTTAAACTTCTGTGGAAATTATTTTTCAGCACTACATATCTATAAGAAAAGCATTCAATAATTAGAACACTCAATTTAATTAATATCCTGTACTTTTCAGGGTCTCTGTTTCCCCAATTTTCTCCCTGCTTTTCTTCTCTTTAAGGGTAGGGCAACCAGTGATCCAGTGGTGTTGACTGTAATCAGCCCCCTCGTTCTCAGTCCTTAATCTCAGGCCCACCTTTGCGGGTCTGGGGTCCCAGTACCTCACGGCTTCCTCAGGGTTATTGGGATGGCATCTCCTCAACAAAGGTCCTCCTCGCACCTTGAGGGTAACTTGGGTCATAACTTTGCCTACATGGGTTCCACCAAATGCCACTTCTCTACTTGCTTCCTGTCTGCCTAAAGGGTTTTTGAAATGTTTCCTATGCTCTTGACTTCTCCCCTTTGCTGACTATACTTTTTCATACTTTCTTTTTAGTGGGGCTCATGGATATTAACATGTGCTGTTAATATATCATGCTTAACCAGCTGCTTTGGAAAGAACAGGTTTGGAAATTTAAACAATAGGATTGAAACTAGATATGAATAATAAAAAAGAAAAAGGAATTTTTACAACTTCAAATAAAGGATGTATAGGAATTATGTAAAAGTATGTATAAAAATTGTCTATAAGAATTTTCACTTTCTGGAGATCAATTCATATATTTAATGTGAGCACTTCCATCATACAACTTTTAAGACAATGCAGGAAAAAGGTTAAACACTTAACTTTTTTAAAAGCACACTTTTCAGGAGCTTTATTATCCTTATTCTTTGGATTTATAAACAGGGCTTAATAAATATGGTCCAAAGACTGAGAACTAAAACTAAACACTCAACTGGCTTAAGTTCAAATTTTACTTTTTGAAATTCAAAGGGTGTTAGAAGATGCCTTTGCCTTTGATAAAAGATAAAGGATGCCTTAGAATTTTTTTTTTAAAGGTAATACTTTACAGTTGCTAAAACTGAAAAAATGAACCATGGAGAGCAACTTAATCTTAGTAACTAATACGCATTAGGACACGCTGTGTAACTGAAGAGACTCTGCTGTGGTCCAGAGCATACTTATCACTAATCAGCTGTTTTCAAACAGGAAACAAGTAGAAATTTAAAACTGATGTAGGATTACCACTAGATCTGGAGAAATAAAAGACAAAGATTTGATTCTGAACACTTAGAAAAACGTAGTAGCATATTAAAATGAAATGTAGATAGCATGGAGAAAAGAGTCAATGATTCTGTAACATCTTTCTACATTGATAGATAGTAAATGCACTAGAGGGGGTGAAGATTTAATAATACAGGTAACTGTTGAACCACTGTATTGTACATCTGAAACCAATATAAGATTGTATATCAATGATACTTCGGTAAGAAAAAAACGTGAAGTTTAAATCGTTATAACATGCAGTTTCATACAAACTTCTATTTATTTGCAGAAAAGAAAACCTGCCTTTTCAAATTGGGCCTAACAAAATATCTGTAGTTAGCAAGTCTCCATTAATCTAAGTTCTGCTCCTTAGGCTAATGTCCTTCTCAGAAATTGAATTAGATCTCAATATTTCATGAACCACTAAAAAAACAAAATATAAATTATTAGAATATACTAAGAAATACATTAACCAAACCAATCACGAAATTCTTGTCAGTTGCTCAGCAAATCTTCTTCCCAAGCTTTGCATCAAATTATAGAGAACTGGGTCATTTTAACAAATAGCTTAATCAATAGGGAATCAGAGGGGTAAATCTGCACGGGAAAGGGAATACTAGCACCCGTCTAGCAAAGCACCTTTTTTCTTAGTGATGGAAAGCTGAGATAGTCTCACAAAGTTTTTACTTTTCAAATATTATTATGAGACATCAGAAAGCACATGTCATAAGAACAAATCTTTACAGGAGACATCTTGGAGTGCTGGTATCAGTGTTCAATACATGTGGGTTGCATGAATGTTAATTGAATGATAAGCTCATGTTAATTAGTCATTTATGTGCATACTTTGCATTCCTTGATTAAACAGAAGTTTTTGATTGAGGTAGTTTGCTTGCTTTGAAAGAACATGGAAATCTGAAAAAAATCAAATGAATTTTGAGAAAGGAAGGGAATAGCCAAAGTGGTCAAAACCACCCTAGCAGATGAACAAATAAAGATGCTATGATCACAGCACTACTGTGTCTGACATTTGTTACATGGACCCTAGGAACTGTGGTAATATGAAGCACTCAATTCTTTTCAGAATCACATTCATACATCTTCTTTTGGTTAGTGTCCACAGATGACAAATTTTAACCATTTATATAAATTCCTCCAAACCTCAGGCCCAGTGACAATTCTGGATCTTTTCCCTAGACTGTGGTTCATCCTAATAGAGGCCTGTAATTTCCCATAAGCCATTGAAACTATTTACTTCAACAAAATATACCTACTGTCAGACACACCCCCTTTCCAGCCTTTGTGGCCTAGGTCCCAGCATGTGGAAACAGATGCTGTTTTCTTTCCATATATGGATCAGGCTCACAAAGAACCAAAGTACTCATGTAGCAGAATTAAGTCTTAGTGGCCAGAAAAATATTTTTTACCATAACCCTGTTGTTTTCTGGATCTTTTTGTTACTTTGCTATGAGAACTGCTTCTCCTTTGTTTATAAAAACCATATGTTTTATATTCTTCTATATGCCTGTGCTCTAAGGACTGAAGCTCCATCTAATTCCTGTAGTCATCACTTAGAATTCCTCTTCTACTTGAGTTATTTCCTTTATAGACACAGGGCAGCAGATGTTAGTTGTGTCAGCAGAACAAAGATTTCCTGTTTTCTAAGAAATTTCCTCTCTTTGCATTACGGACCAGTTGAAAGAATTCTGCCAGAAATTCTATGTGTTTGATAGAGGCTTGCAAAATCAATTTCTAGAATGAAATATTGGAAAAAAAACCTGCCTGGGAGAAAGAATTTAGATCAAAGTTTTACTTAATATGTACAGTCAGGCTGAAGAAAGTTCAATAATCCTAAGAAATAGTATCAGAAAATGTTAAAGCCTGATAGAGTGAGAAATATATCTAATGATGTATTTATGAGACACTCTAATGTAGTGACAAATGACAAAGACTCCAAAGGCACACCAGCTGGCTTAAATGGTGGGTCTGTCACTGCTGGCCTTATGGCCTTAGCAAATTAAAACACTGAGTGAATACCAGGCACAGGATAAACACAGATATCAGTGTTTGCTCTCACTAGTCCACTGGAGAGTCTTGGAAATTTTCTGACACAGTCTTATTTTTCCAAATCTCCTTTTCCTGGATTTCATTAAGAAAACACACCTCTTCAGATTTTCAAAATATGTAGGAAATGCAAATATACAAGTCATTTTAATAGATACATTTTGGTTGCTTGCTTTATGATAAACTCTAGGAAAGTGCTTTAATCATGCCAAAAAATTCTGCCTAAATTACACTTTTGTCTGTATTACTTTAGTACCTGTAAATAGAAAATGTATCCTGTGACCTGGGGTTATCAGGGTGACCTTCCTTTGATCTGAGCGTCTGGCTTTCATTGCTAGATTTGGGGACAAAGATAGCTTGTGTCCTGAAATTCTCAGTCCATGAACTCTGTGTCCCCTCAGCTTCAGTTTTCAAGACAGAGAAATGCCTTCTAGGGGAAAATTTTGTCATTAAAGAATAGAGCAGAAAGTGACTTCAGAAGTCACTAAGCCAATTCTTTTGTTTTCCAAAAACTGAGGTTCTAAGAGGAGATGGGACTGTTCTGGGTAATAGGACAGCTGAGAGGCAGAGGTCAGATTTAAGGCCTGGTCCTTCCTCCTACAGCTCATGTGGTGATGATACAGAGGGGACAGTAATTGATTCTGGAAAAATCTTGAAAAACAAGTTACTCTATTTTAGTGATTGTTTCCACCATTCTTGACATAAAAAATTCAAATGTTTGAGGAATTTTACACCTAGAAATGCATTCATGCCATGCCCTAGTCAATCACATAACCATCCTCAACGATGTCACACCATTTGGGAGGTTACTTTGTGGGCATTAAGTGAGAGATGGGCACTTTGCTCAGTTCCTGGCTCAAAGGATGCAGTTAACGAATGTTGGCTATTTATATTACTATTAGTTGCTTATAACTGGAATTCATCTTTCAGCCAAAAGTCTAGGCAAAAAAAAAAAGAAAAAAGAAAAAAATGTACTCACAGTTTTGGAGATGATTACTGTATCATTCTTCACAGTATCTGAAAAGTCAGCTAGGAAGAAGAGTGTTATCACTGCTGAAATCTGGGAAAAAATAGATTTGCAAGCACATTTTAATTATAGGTTAGAAGCAGAAGGAGAAGCATGTTCTTCATTTCCTACATTCTCCATCCCAGGTTTAAATACTTCAGTTTTAGATGCTTTTAGTTTCTCAAACAACTGACTATGAAAAGGAAATCATGAAGCTGAATAAGGGAAGTTCTGAGGGCTTCTCCTGGAGACTTCCTTCTTTCTCCATCAACATAGCAGCTAGAAAAGTAGAAATTGGGCTTGTTTGAACACTTCTCCTTTACCAAAATAAATAAATAAAGAGGAACTAATATGTGGGTTATTTTTTAACTATTAATTTTTCCATTATTAAAGAGATATTAAATACCCACTACTATATAACAAATAATAACTATTTGCCAAGCAATGTACTCAGTGATTTAAATACATTAGCTTGTTTAATCCTTTTAGCCTTGAGAAAGCAGAGTGATTTTTTTTTTTGAGAGGGCATCTCTCATATTTATTGATCAAATGGTTGTTAACAACAATAAAATTCTGTATAGGGGACTCAATGCACAATCATTAATCTACCCCAAGCCTAATTCTCATCAGTCTCCGATCTTCTGAAGCATAACAAGTTCTTACATGGTGAACAAATTCTTACATAGTGAATAAGTTCTTACATGGTGAACAGTACAAAGGCAGTCATCACAGAAACTTTCGGTTTTGATCACGCATTATGAAATATAAACAATCAGGTCAAATATGAATATTCGTTTGATTTTATACTTGATTTATATGTGAATCCCACATTTCTCCCTTATTATTATTATTATTATTATTTTAAATAAAATGCTGAAGTGGTAGGTAGATGCAAGATAAAGGTAGAAAACGTAGTTTAGTGCTGTAAGAAAGCAAATGTAGATGATCAGGTGTGAGCAGAGTGATTTTTATCATCACGATTTTACAGATGAGGAAACTGATACCTAAAGTTTCCAAGCTAAAAAGCAGTAGGATTGAGATTCAATTTCAGTTAAATAGTCAGTACTCCACACCAGAAGTCTTCATCAGGACCTTGTAGGATTACATTACTAGCACAGATTGGAAAATAAGGAAAATAAGAAAAAAAACTGGACTCTGAGTCAATGTTGGATTTTGAACAGCAGTTAGGAACTTGCTAATTAAATAGTACAGGAGAAAGAGTTTTCCAATTTGGAAGCTGTCAGAGAAAATGAAGATACATTCAATTAAATTATAATAGCCCTTTTGCTTAATAAACTAGAACAAATAGTTCTAAAATTTATATGGAACCACAAAAAACCCTTGATTGCCAAAGCAATCCTGAGAAAGAAGAACAAAGCTAGGTAGATTATGCTCCTGGACTTTAAGCTATACTACAAAACTACAGTAATCAAAACAGTATGGTATTGGCACAATAATAGACCCATAACTCAATGGAACAGAACAGAGAGCTCAGATATAAACCCACCCATGTATAGTCAATTAATATATGATAAAGGAGCCATGACTATACAATGGGGAAAAGACAGCCTCTTCAATAACTACTGTTGGGAAACTAGACAGGTACATGCAAGAGGATGAAAATGGATTACTGTCTACCTCCTTACACAAAAGTAAACTTGAATGGATCAAAGACCTGAATGTAAGACATGAAACCATAAAACTCTTAGAAGAAAACATAGTCAAAGAATCTCTTGAACATAAGGATGAGCAGTTTTTTCCTGGACACATCTCCTCAGGAAAGGGAAACAAAATAAAAAATTAACAAATGGGGCTACATCAAACTAAAGAGCTACTTTACAGCAAAAGATTCAAAAAGGCAACCTATAGTATGGGAGAATATACTCATAAACAACTCACCCAATAAGGGGTTAACATCCAAAATATATAAAGAGCTCACATGCCTCAATACCCAAAAAACAAATAACCCAATTAAAAAGCAGGATCTGAAAAGACATTTCTCCAAAGAGGAAATTCAGATGGTCAAGAGGCACATGAAAAGATGCTCCACATCACTAATCATCATGGAAATGCAAATCAAAACCATGATGAGATATCACCTCACACCAGTTAGGCCACCATCATGTTGGCAAGAATGTGGAGAAAAGGGAACCCTCTCACATTGTTGGTGGGACTGTCAATTGGTGCAGCCTCTGTGAAAAGCAGTACAGAGGTTCCTCAAAAAACTAAACATAGAAATACTATACAATCCATTAATTCTACTTCTAGAAATTTACCTGAAGAAAACAAAATCCCTGATTTGAAAAGATATATGGACCCCTATGTTGATTGCTGCATTATTTACAATAGCCAAGATATGGAAGCAACCTAATATCCATTAATATATGAATGTATAATGAAGAAGTGGTGCATATACATAATGGAATATTATTTAGCCATAAAAAGAAAACAAATCCTGCCATTTGCAATAACATAGATGGATCTGGAGGATCTTGGGTTGAGTGAAACAAGCCAGGTGGAGAAATACAAATATGTGATTTCACTTATTTGTAGAATATAAAAACAAAGCAAAACAGAATGAACAAAATAGCTAGACTCACAGACACTGGGAAGTGACTGATGGTTACCATGGGGGAGGGGCTGGGGTGGGAGGATAGGAAAGGTGAGGGAGATAAAGGAACAGAAAATGTTTTAGTGTTAATATAAGTTGGTCACAGGGATAGTAGTATAGCATGGGGAATATAGTCCATTGGATTTCTTGTTCTGTGTATTCTGGAGAAGGGGGCAGATCCAGGGCTATTAGGATTTTTGAGGGGCTTACTTGTCTCTTCACTGTCTGCTTAGCCTCAACATCTGCGCAGTGATTTCCCACCGATCCTGGGTTTTTCTCTTTCTGGTGCCCTTTGCAGTGTATAACTGCCACTTCTTTCGGTTCCCAAATTACTTCTAGGGTTTTTAAGATTTCCTCCTGGTTTTTTATTTCTCCTCCTCTGGCATTAAGAAGTCCCCTCTCTTTGTATAAGGCTCCATGTATGCGCAGGGTGGCAAATGCATAATGTGAGTCAGTATATAGATTGACTCGCTTTCCCTTGCTTAGTTCTAATGCTCTTATTAGGGCCCATAGTTCTGCTCTTTGGGCCAATCACCCTTTCGAGAGGGCTTTTGCATTAGTTACTTCGGTTTCAGAGGCCACCGCATATCCAGTATATCTTTTGCCCCCGTATGAAACTGCTGCCGTCAATGTATAGTATGAGGTCAGGATTTGATAGGGGCTTGTCTGTGAGGTCAGGCCGACTGGCATAGTCTTCCTCAAGAACCTTCAGGCAGTCATGTTTCAGAGGTTCTGCTACTGTTGACAGGCAGGCAGCAGGGTTTAGAATTTTTACAGTCTCTAGTTTGACTTGCAGATTTTCACATAGTAGCCCTTGATACTGAGTCATTTGAGCATGAGTTAACCAGTGCTATGCCCTGGTGTCCATCTGGGTGATAATGGAGTGGGGGACTTCAACATTTAAATTTTGCCCCAGTGTGAGCTTGTCTGCCTCTTTGATTAACAAAGCCAAGGCACAAGGGGCTCTTTTTCTTCTCCTTTTAGTATCTCATAAAATATTTTTGCCAGTTCAGAAAATCCCGGGATCCAAATTCGACAGAACCCTTGCTGGTCCGGGGAACTCTCTGACCTGGCGGCGGGAGGTGGGAACTGGGAGGGCACAGACGGCTCGCTGCCTCCCGGCCCCAAGTATTCGTTTGTCTTGAACTATTCTGACGCCCAAGTATTTTGCCTCCCGCTGACATATTTGTGCCTTTTCCTTTGGTACCTGGTGCTCCGCCTCCTCCGGGAGGCCGACATTGAGCTCGCGTGGGACTGGTAGCAGGAGGACGTCTGCGTGTTGGAGGAGAGCCCGCCCTAGTTCTCGCCGCGGACACCTAGCGAGAGATCAGATGCCGAGGCCCCACTGAACAGGGTAGGTGAGTTTTTGAATCCCAGGGGGAGTCTGGTCCAGGTGAACTGTTCCTCTGTTCCTGTATTGATATTTTCCCATTCAAAGGCAAATAGAGATTGACTGTTGGGAGCTAGTTGGAGACCGAAGAAGGCACCTTTTAAATCCAGGCACGAGAACCAACTGGCCTCAGAAGGTGTAACTCCCAAGGGAGTGTAGGGATTTGGCAGAGCCGAGTGCAGTGCGGGGACTGCCTTGCTGACGGCCCTCAGATCCTGAACCGGGCGGTAATCATTTGTCCTGGGTTTCTTCACAGGCCGCAGGGAGTGTTCCACAGACACCGGCACAGCTTCAGGAGCTCCCATTCAAGCGATCGGTCCAGGTGCACCTGGACTCCCAGACAAGCTTCATGCAGGATGTGATACTGTGGTATTCTGACTGGGTGGGCTTCTGGTTTTAGATCAGTTAACATGAGGGGATGAATTTTTGCTAATCCTGTGGAATTAGTTTCAACCCAGGGAATTCAGCTTCCAATTCGGGGGCCACTGCTGACTTATTCGGGGGAAGAGCATGCAGTCTCCACTGCTCCTCCTGAGGTGCTCCTAAGAACAGTATCATAGGCCGGTCTCTGTCACTAACGCACAGTTGGTAGACCCTTCCTGATTGAAGGTCATTTCCATGCCCATTCTGGCCAGTAGGTCTTGGCCTAGCAGTGGGACAGGGCAGTCAGGTAGGTATAGGAATTCATGAACTACCTGATGGCCTCCTGGCTTGCACTGGCGAGGGCCACAAAATGGCTGGCAGGTGCGGGTCCCAGTGGCCCCCACTACTGTGGCTTCTTGATGTGCCAGAGGTTACCTGGGTTACCATGGAATGCCCTGCTCCCGTGTCCAGCACAAAGTCAGTGATTTGGCCCCCGACTTTTATTTTGACCATGGCTCATGGGGGCCCAGATGGACTGAGCCCAGTGTATCCTGTTCAGTTCCCACTCCTGCCAGACTAATGAGGTCAGTATCGGGCGGTTCTGGCTGGTAGCTGCTAGGCAGCAGGATCTTGTTCCGCCGTCGGTTAGGGCACTCATTCCTCCAGGGGCCAGTTTCCTTGCAATGGGCACACTGCTCTTGTCTCAAAGGTGCCCTTTTTCCAGGTCGTCACGTCCCTTGGGGTCTCTGTGGGGGCGCCTCTGCAGGAGGCCGACTCCCCAGTGCAGCGGTCAAGAGGGTGGCTTTTGTTTCATTCTGCAGTTGGCTTCCCTTTGGGTTGTCTGATCTTGATTCGCAAAGACCTCGTTGGCTATTTCTAACAACTTAGTACCCTTTTTCCCAGTGAATCCTTCCAATTTATGGAGTTTTTGTCTTATGTCGCCTTGTGCTTGCCCCACAAAAGCTGCATTAACCATGCACTGATTCTCCAGGGCCTCAGCGTCAAATGGAGTGTACGCTCTGAAGGCTTCACACAATCTTTCATGAAAGTTTGCTGAGCTTTCATCAGGTTTTTGCAGGACTTCAGAGACCTTTGCCATGTTTGTTGGTTTCTTAGGTCCTGTTCTCAGTCCTTGAATGAAGATGAAGCGATTTCTCTCCAACCTGGCTATCCCGCCCTCTGCGTTGGGGTCTCAGTTCTTCTTCAGGCATGGCTTCTTGCACCCAGGCTTCCACATCCAGTCGTCCCTCGAGTGCTTGAGTTTGGAACCATTTTCTGGCCTCAGTGATGATTTGCTTGCGTTTTTCAATGTTAAAGAGTGTGAGCAGAAGCTGTTTACAGTCCACCTAAGTGGGACGGTGAGTTTGGAAAATGGATTCTAATAAGTCTATCATTGCCTGAGGCTTTTCAGAATATGGTGGTGTATGGTGTTTCCAGTTGGGGAGGTCAGTAGTGGAGAAAGGTTCATAATAGAAGACCAATCCCTCTCTTGTATGGTCCCATTGGGGCCCATTCTCTACAGACCTCTTGCTTCTCTCAGGGGCATTTGTATCACTGCTGGAGCCCTCATCCCCTGGGCTGCTGACCTAAGGTATCTTCTCAACAGTTTGGGCGACTGAGGAGGTGGTGGGCTGGCCGCTGGCAGAGGTGAAACCCATGGGGGTGGTCTCTCAGGCAATTGGGTGGCTCTCCTTCAGGCTCTGGAGCAGTAGGGTGATGTGGTGGTGGTAGTGACGAGGTTTCTTCAGAGTCCCCATGGAGGATGGGGGGACACTTCTTCAGAGACGGAGGTTTCTTTTCAGGTTGAGCTGGTAGGACTATACACTGTCCCTTTCTGGAAGCACAGAACCAGACCCAAGGGGGCTTTACCTGGCTACTTAAAGCCACTGGTCAATATAAGGAAAATGATCTGGGTTGCCGGGACTTCTAGTAACTACCTTGTAAACAGCTTGAACTATGGAGACATCCAATGTGCCTTCAGAGGGCCAGCCCACATCGAAGGTTGGCCATTCTGATTCATAGAAAGTACATAGTTTTCCTGGGGTTAGTTTTACTCCGTAGTCTCCTGAGAATCCTTCTTAAATTTCCTAATCATGCATTCTAAAACAATGGGTTTGAAGTATTTCCTCCCATGTTGGTAACCTCCTGGTGTAGGATGTCTCTGGACAAGAGGAGGCTTTCACTCAGTCCACCTGGCTGCTCCCCTGTCAAAACACCTCTTAGCTTTGGCAGGTCAGTATAAAGCCCTGACGCGGAACTGGTTCACAGTTCTTCTCTTAGTTGTATGAGGTCGCTGCAGTCTCGCAGGTCAGGACTCACACACACCCTCCATAGCTAGAGCCATGGAGAACAGTCAGTCATGCACACATTCAGTCAGAGTCAGACGGAATCCCTCCCGAGGAATCCCTAACTTAGCAGCCTAGCTGCTCAGGGAGGTGATGAAGCTCCCCTTCTGCCCCTAGGGTGGGCTTGAACTGGGACCTGGTTCCCCAGGGACACTTACCCAATCAGAAGACCGTGTCCTGGTAGAATATTCAGTCTCCCTCCTTGGGGTCCATTTGAGTGAGGCAGCAGCCTATGTAATTGGGCCCAGCAAGGGCCAAGGCCCAGCAAAAATTACCAGTGGCATGCCTTCTTGTCCATTGCCGGGAGCCCAAAACAGCGGCCCCAGTTGACTCACCACAACAATGGCACAAAGGGCCAGTATGGGTGTCTTTTCCCGGCCAACGCACCAAATATGTTATGGAAACTGGACCTGACATGGAGAGGGACAACTGGCACTCAATCAGGAATCAGAAAAAACAGGTTTATACGGCACTGGTGCAGACTCAGTGGAGTAACCGCCAAAAGCTGAGCACATGTGATGTGGCAAGCAAAGCTTTTGCACAGGCAGTCTTCCAGGAGGGGCAGAGCCTGTGGGCAGTTAGTGGGCCCCTGGACAGGGAACCTCCTAGGGTACATTCCTTAGGTTTAGTGGGAGCGGCGGTGATTCCTTCACAGCTACACACTGTGGTGAAGAAACATAGCAGGTAAAGGATGAGACTGTTGGAAGTGAGTTCTGGTGAGGAGGTGGTCAGCCAAGGATTCTCCAGGGAGACAATGAAATGAGGAAGTCATGTGTATCTGTACAGAGGGCTTACTTGTAGTCATGTTTTCTCATTCTTTGGGGGCCTGTAGTGTAAGACTTTACAAATAATAAACATATAGCAATAGGCACACTTCAGCACCTCTAACTTTGACTTTACCAACTGTATGCAAATATATTCGGTTGACTTATACAAAGAGATCCCATAAAATGTCAAGAATAACCAGAAGTCTTTACAGGCTTGAACTGTTGGGCAGGCACAGTTCATCTAAGAAAGGAAGGAAGTTAAGTCACCTCTTCTCTCATTGGCTTGTGACTGTCACTTACTCATCATATAAACCCAAGATACAGGCAGTCACATAGGGCAAAGAAGATACTGGAGACTCCACAGAGACAGAAGTAAGTGATATGATTGAACTCTACAAAGATAAGAAAGGAGATATTCTTTGCTTTTCATGTTAGGATTTATTTGTATTATTATCATATTCTGTGTGTGACTAGTGACTATCTTGTGACTCATGTTCACTATTTTACTCATTCTGACCTTGTCTCACCTGGATTTTCTCTGTGTTAGTGATCAAGTGGAAATCAAATGAAAATTTCTAAACGAAATATAGGTACAGGATATTTTTAAAGATTCTAAAAGATCCACTGAGTGGATTTTTAACATGGAAAATACAGACAATACCAAAGGAAAAATCCTGTCCTAATCAGGGTTTGTAATTTCTTCCAGAAATTTCCTAAGTGATAGCTTCAGTGTGTGAAACAGTAGAGAATTTCATAGTTCTTCACTTTCTTTCTTTTTAAAGTTCAGGAACTTTATTTATAATAGTTTTCTATCACTTTAAGGCTCATTTGTTCAAGTGTCTCCATGTTTTTCCAGGAATTGCTTTGTATCATCATTTGGTTTCAAAGATAATTTAAGGCATTTACCAGGCTAGGACTTTGAGCTTACAGCTCCCAAACGATATTATTCCTCTTGCTTTGGCTTTTATGTGAGGCAGCCATTTAAAATGACACGGTTGGTCTTTGATTAGGAAAATAGAGATTCCGGCTTACCAATTCAAAATTAAACATCCAGTGTTTGACTGAAATCAATAACTTACTCAGTTAACAAAAATTCTTACATTTCTCTATTAACCTACAATTAAACTGCAACCTGTAACTTTCCCAGAACTGAACTAAAAATGCCGAGGGACACTGTGAATAAGGGAAATAAGCATTCTTTACCACCAATAGTTAGTGGGCAATATAGTGCTGTTATTTAATGTCAATATATGCAAGAAGTGCCTATGTAGATGATAGCATCTTACATGATTGTTGTCTTAATCCAAATTTGCATTTAAAACACTAGAGCCTATACAATGGGAGTACAAACATTATGTTCTGTGCCACCACAATTTGTATAGGTTTGTTTACAACTGGTCAAGTTAAAGTGCAGAAAAGAAGAACTGTTGGCAAATTCACAAGTAATCTTTGTTTTTATATTTCAGACTCATAGGTTATTGCATCATTACTGGGTATATATGAAATTGTATCTGGAATTCCCAAGGATGTTCAAAATACCTTTTATTTAAGACTAAGAGCTCATGTAGACCAATGCTCTCATGAATAAAGTAAGATTAATAGCATTTAGGTTTTGAACTGAATTGTAAAATGGTTAAGACTTAATTCCTTATTTGAAAAATTTCTATCCAGCAACATTTCTATTATTTTTATCAGCTATCTGCTGAAATCTTTAACATGCTTGACATAGTAATTGAATATCAGCTACCTTTGCTAGAGTGTGAAGTTTGGATTGTTATTGCCTTTTTGGCACAGCCACTAGAATTTTTGAGGACATGTTTTACTGTGCTCTTACAGCAATGTGCAGAGGAAGATACCAGCTTTTTAAGAAACAAAATGATTTTATTAGGCTAGTTTGTATTTTATCAATGACTGCATTAAAATTGCACCAGGACTGAACACTCCTGTGTTTGTGGTTACTCAGCTGAAGTGTACTGGTGTTATATAAAGTAAAAACTGCTACAAACCCAGAAGAAGGAGAAAATGTATCCAAGACAGAAACACTATTATTTTCCATGTAAAAGATATAATTTCTCAACAAATTTAGCATGTATTTAAAGCTAAATCTTCTTTTGCATTTAATGGCTGCATTCATATGAGTTCACATGTGAAAGTTTCTATCCAGGGTATTTATGAGTCATCCTTCATATGTTCTTTGAGAAACTGTATTTCTCACTTTTCAAACAAGTCTAAGTGGACTTTTTATTTATCTGCTGAATTGGGAACTTTACATGACTTTCTGTCGAGTGGAAGGAAGCCAGTGGTTAGTCTGATAGAGAGCTCTAAACACAATTCACTTTTTAACTTCTTGTTTCTGTATTATTTAAGGAATATATGCAGTTTTCCCCACATGAGATTCTTTTTTTTAATTGAAGTATCATTGCCATACAATCTTATGTTGGTTTCAAGTATACAACACCAAAGTTCCACAGTTATCCATAATATTTTATTAAATCTTCACCCCAACTACTGCAGTTACTACCTGTCAACATGGGAAGATGTTGTAGAATCATTGGTTATATTCTCCACTACATGGGATTCTTAGCACAGAATGACAGGAAGGGCTCAGAAAAGAAGCTAATAGGGAATAAGAGACCAAAGTGACTTTGGAATTTGCCTAGGCCAGTCAAATCATATTTAGGCCTCTAATCCACCTGGATGTTATTTCTATGTATTATGTAAAGTTGGGGTCTAATTATGTATATTTTTCTTTTTCCCAGAACCATTTTAGTCTAGTCCCTTTATTTACCCACTGTAATATCATGTGTGTCATATATCTGAGGTTCTGTTTCAAGACTCTGTGCACCTCTGAAAGTCTAGTCCTGAACAATGATCATGTTACCTTAATTACAAGATTAAAAAATATATATATGTAAATTTTGCTACCTGGTAGGTCAAGTCCTCTCCTGTTCTCTTAAATTGTCTTGGCTATTTTGGTCCTTAACATTTTAATTTGAAATTTAGGATCAGTTTTATCTGTAGACTTTCTTGGGTTTTGAATATAGACAATATTCTTGATTGCAAGTAAGGATAATTTTTCTCTTCCTTTCTACTCCTTACATATGTTATTTATTATTCTCTTATCTTGCTTACTTAGCTAGGCCATCCAGGACTATGGTGAATAGTAGAGATAAGAGTGGGGTTCTTGCTCTTTCTGACATTAAAGAAAATGCTTCTATTAGTATCTCACTATGTATGAGGTGTGCTCTCTGTTTTTTGTAGAGGGTAAGGGGTTTTCTTCTAGTCCCAGTTTGCTAAGAGTTTTTTTTTTTTTAAGAGTTTTGATCAACAATGAGTGATTAGTTTTATAATTTTTTTCAAAAGCATTTATTTGGTATCTACTGAGAAGACAATATACTTTATGGTTTTTCTCCTTTAATTTATTAATGCAGCATATCATACAGATCGCTGTTTTGGTGTTAAAGTATCCTACATTCTTGGGATTAATCTTATCCTGTCATTAGGTTTATTTCTTTTTCTATACTACTGAATTTGAATAGCTAATGTTACTTAGGATGCTTATATTTATGTTTATAAGTGAGATTAGTCAATAATCTTTCTCTTTTAACACTTTTTCTATTTGTCTAGTCTCTGAAACTACTTGTAAAAGATAAGGATTACTTTTCCCTGGAAGATTAAGTAAAATTTATCTGTAAAAATAATCTGGGCCTGGGTCTTTCACGGTTGTAACTAATGACCCATTTCATTTCTTCACTGGTTTATTGTTAAATACAGGCTTTCATTTCTTTTTGATTTTAGTTGTGTACTTCTCAAAAATTTTCCATGTAAGTGTTCAGATTAGTGACATAAAGTTATTTGTAGTGTTAGCTTATGATTTTTAATGTCTATTTTATCTACTGTTATGACCCCTTTTTATTTGTAATATTAATTATTTGTGACTTTTTGGGTATTTTTCTCTACCTGTTTTATTGAAGTTTGCAATTTGACCTTTAAAAAAAAATTGTATAAAAAAAGCTGCCAGGCCCTGGTTTTAAGCAGCTCATCCCTACAGTCTCTCCTTCTGTGTGGGATTTTATTCTCCTTCATTCCGAAAGACCTAAGTCGGCTGGCCCCTGCCTGTCACAGGATCCGGAGTCTTGCATGTTGCCTTTTGCTTCTGTTCATTTTGGTCCAGGAAAAGTTTATCTTGCATTTACTTCGAACTATATATTTTTCTTTTTATATTTAATTTTCAAATGTTTGTGTGCTTGCAGGAGGGTAGGTTTATCAAAGAACATGATCTTGAGGATTTGAGTCCAATCAAATCACACAAAGCTGGACTCTAACCCCTGCTAGGTGGAATTTTTCTGCCCTCTCTCCCTTCGTGTTCTCCTTTTCTTCCTGAACACATATCCTGTGCCAAGCACTGCATTGGTACTTTACACACAATATTTTTAATAGCATTTCACAGGTGAGCAAACTAAAGCTAGGAACAAATGACTTGCCCAAGGTCATTTAGACAAGGCGTGGCAGGGGTGACTGTCATTGTCTTGTTCTGCCCTTGAGCTTGTTCCTCACTGAATCCTGTGGTGGGCATGGGGACCTTCATTCTTTTACTCTATCATCCTTATGAAATAAAGGCTTTAACAAGGGGAGATTATTGTAACAGACATACTGCTAAATGCAAAAAGAGGGAAAATTATATTCTCCTAGGCAGTATCACTTAGAGTAACCGTTAGCCTTTTGTAAATTTCCTTGTCTGTTTTTGGCTATAGAAATATTTACTTGACTTTCTTCCATTAGTTTTTATGCAAAATGCAAAAGCTTTATAAAATTTAGGAAGAATTTTTAGAATCAGGAAATGTTTCCAACTACACTCACTTTTATTTATTTTTTGTGCTATAAAAATGTGCATGTACATTCTGGAAAACAAGTCTTCAATTTTGGAATTTTGTAGCTGTAAAAATCAAGAAACCAGATTTTGCTCAGTAAAAAATATAATAATGCAGTTAACTATAGGAATGTGATGTGCAAATACAGCTTCATTATTGAGTTAGGACTGTTGAAAGGATGTCCTAGAAGGAAAGATAAGCGTTTGTCAGATGTTCATGGACCTGTGCCAAATCTTAGATTTAAAGATATATTTGCAGAGAAATATAGATAGCTACCAACTTATGCTACGTATTTTTAATGTCTTCTTTTCTCAAGTAAAATACAATATAAAATAGCATGATTTTGCAAATTACGAAGAGCAACAAACACTTATGTTTTCATGCAGAATTGGGGAGGTGGACACTGATATTTATGTGGCATTTGACCAAACTCTTAACGTGGATCATAATGGACATATATGAATCTATATATTCCTATAATGTTTATAAGGAAAATATATATCATTTCTTTGTGCTTGTAGAAACAGTGATCTATGACAACAAAAATCAATTTAAAAAAGTGTATAAAATGTTCTTCAAATAAAAACTGTGACTAAGAAGGACTCTGCATGTCTTTTTTGGTGTTCTTTTGAGGTTTAAAACAAATAGATCAAGGAATTTTAACATGTATACTTTTTATTTCCTAGATAAAAATGTTCCCTTTTTTATGATTTTTCAGAAAGAAACTTGTTACTTTACATATTTTATTTATTATTTTTGTGCTCTCATATTACTATTTATTTCTAAGCTCAACTTGGAAAACAGTGTCATTGTTCTGATGGGCACTTCATTTGACCCCCAAGTTTGAACTCCCTGTATGCATATTTCACCCCGAAGGAATTTGGGGCTGTAAATTCTTGGACTTTCATTAGTTTACTTTAGTGAATTCTCTCCACAGAGAACATTTCCTCATATATTGATACATGTGGCATGTGCCACATTTAAGTTGGGTGGGTTCTGGACTGGTTAATGAGAGTGGGAAGGAGAAGGAATTATTAGGGTGACTGGGTTTCTAGCAAGGAGCACCACCTCCACCACTTCAGATGTGGAAAACCAGAGCTCAGAGAAGTAGCGTCACTAGGAGTCACCATTGTTCTCACTTCCTGGATCCTGGGTTCTAAGGGGGTCTAGACAGACAACCACTCAGCTGTATCCAGTCATCCCCTTGGCAGATAGACTCCATGAACAATGAACTTGACAATCTAGAGTTTTATAGGTTGTGTTTGACATTTTATGTGATAAGATTTCAAGGAACTCTGTTTTGAGGCTTCAGCCCAACTTTCCTTTTTATCTAATATTGTATTAACATATTTGAATTATTTTCTTAATATAGATAATAAATTATTTAAACCTACCACTCTCAATAAATAATTGTTATTTATGGTTTTTATTCATTTAATTACTATGATTATTATTTACTTTTAGTGTCCATATTCACCAGGCTTATTCTTGATTATAGAAAGAGTTCAAAGTTACCATTATCAATAGTTAATAATTATTAAGTATTAGCATTGTGCTAAATGCTTTATATGTATTATTTTATTAAATCCCTAAATTCATATTAGTATCTCGGTTTATAAAAAGTGGACTTTGAAATTCAGAATGATTTTGTTGCCTAGTCAAAAGACACACAGCAACTAGTGGGAGAACTGAATTTCAAATGCAAATGTTTCTTTCTCAGTTGCCTGATCATTATAAAATTACAATACATTCTACTATTAGTGATTAAAAACATTAACTATTTATAAACAATGGAAATGACATGGTATGAATCACAGGAAACTTACAAAATTATAATGACCTAACATCTAACCATTATAGCCTGTATTAGCAAACTTTCAGAAATGTAAGAAAAGTTTGCTTGCTTGTTTTCTTGCTCCTTTCCAGAGGAGATGGTGGCATATGCTCACCATTGTCCCATCCCAGCAGAGGTCACCAAGATGGGATATGTTTGCATGATGCAAGAAACCCAGCAAAGCCCCACCCATGGATGCAGTGAGAGAAGAGGAAAATGCTTCTTAAACCTTTGATTACCAGAGGAAAAAGCCATGGGTTAAGGAAGACAGGGGGTGACAGGTCCTCTTGCATGAAGCATGCCCTTGCAATGCTTACCCAGCTATGTCACCAAAACAAACAAGAAACAAATGTCAAACACCACCCATTACAAGTGACTAAAGGCAAGACAGAAACATCTTAAAATGGAAAGCTTTTGACTCATCCTCAGAAGTTGATGTGTGGAACCCTCTCTAAAATCTTCTTAGAAATAAAATTTGAATTTGTTATTTCACTAGAAGTTTCCACCTCATTTTTTTTAAGTTAATTTTTAACCATGAATTTTATTCAGTATACCTAAATTTTTGGTGACCTGCCAAACTTTCCAGTTACATTTTTATTTGCTTGTTTAAGTCAAGTTATTAAGGTATAATTTATATACAGAAAATTCAACATTTTAGTGCACTACAATTACTTTTAAAAGAACATATTTCACTAATATAGTCTCCTTTGGATGGGATTGTAGAGAATCCCAGCATGGGCCAAACAACCCATTTCTAACGTTACCCTTAACAGAAATACATATGTGGTGGGGAAAGGTAGGAAGCCCCATTAGTTTAAGGTACCTTGATTATCTTTAAGTTTCCCTAGACCAATATTTTCATTTATATATACCTGTGCTTGATGCTTCAGCAGTTTCTACACCCTAGAACAATCCACCATATTTAGATTTGGCATGGACATGGGGCATGCCTTTTTTTTAAATATTGAATTATAGTTGATATACAATCTTATATTGATTTCAAGTATACAACACAGTGGTTCAACAGATACTCATATTATTAAATCCTCACCCCCACTAGTATAGTTACTGTCAACACAGGAAGATGTTACAGAATCATTGGCTATATTCTCCATGCTGTACTACTATCCCTGTGACCAACTTATATTATGATTGAGAATTTTTCTTCCCCTTTATCCCCCTCACATTCCCCACCCATCCATCCCAACCCCTCTCCCCCATGGCAACCACCAGTCACTTCTAAGTGTCAGTGAGTCCACTGCTGTTTTGTTCATTTTGTTTTGTTTTTAGATTCCACAAATAAGAGAAATCATATGGTATTTGGATTCTCTGCCTGGCTTATTTTACTTAGCATAATACTTTCTAGATCCATCCATGTTGTTGCAAATGGAAGGATTTCTTTCTTTTTTGTGGCTGAATAATATTTCATTGTGTATATATACCACATCTTCTTTATCCATTCATGTACTGATGGATACTTAGGTTGCTTCCATATCTTGGCTATTGTAACTAATGCAGCAATAGACATAGGAGTGCATATCTTCTCAAACCAGGGATTTTGTTTTCTTTAGGTGAATTCCTAGAAGTAGAATTACTGGGCTGTATGGTACTTCTGTGTTTAGTTTTTTGAGAGACCTTCATACTGTTTTCTGCAGTGGCTCTACCAATTTACATTCCCAACAGTGAAAGAGGGTTCCCTTTTCTCCATGTCCTCTCCAACACTTGTTATTTCTTGTCTTTTGGAGAGTGGCCATCCTAACTGGTGTGAGGTGATATCTCATTGTAGTTTTGATTTGCATTTTTCCCTGATTTTGATTGCACTAATTTCCCTGATAATTAGTGATGTGGAGCATCTTTTTATGTGTCTATTGACCATCTGTATTTCTTTGGCGAAATATCTGTTCAGGTCCTCTAGCCATTTTTTAATCGGTTTATTTGTTTTTTTCTGTGTTGGGGTATATGAGTTTTTATATGTTTTAGATGTTACCCCATTATTGGATCAATTGTTTATGAATATATGCTCCCATACTGTAGATTGCCTTTTTGTTCTGCTGATGCTTTTTAGTTTGAGGTAGTCCCACTTGTTCTTTTTTGGTTTTGTTTCCCTTGACTGAGGAGATGTGTCCAGGAAAAAATTGCTCATGCTTATGTTCTCCAGCTAGTTTTTAAAGAAATAGTCATGATCTTATTTCTATCAAGTCTTTCCCATATGTTATTAGGATAGTGATTTATAATTCATGTTTTGGAATATCCTTTAATATCTCCAGTTATCTCAAGATCCCATAATATTTTCAAAAAGCCCCCAAAAGAAAATGTTGAAACCTACTTAGAGGGCTGTTAAAAAATCAATTTTTCTCTTTCCAGAATCACACCATGCCAAACTACAAACTCATTTATTTTAATATGAGGGGGAGAGCTGAAATTATTCGTTACATATTTGCATATTTGGATATAAAGTATGAAGATCACAGAATAGAACAATCTGACTGGCCTGAAATCAAACCAAGTAAGTAGTACAAATAATAGTTCATGAAAATGTAAGTAAAATATGTTTCCACAAGCTTTTACCTTTCCTCACGGAAATGAGAAAATAAAGGTTTTTAAATCACACAGCTTTACACTGAGAAGCAGCAGTTCAAACAAGTTAAGTAGCGCTCTGTGACCCAGAAATCCTCCTACTAGAGGTGGAGACATAAAAGTCACAGAGAGAGGTAAACTAATAGGAGCTTTGTGAAGAGGTGAAGTGGGGAGTACTGAAGGCAATATTCTTGACAATTGGAATTGGATGGGCTTGCTACAGATTACCTATAATGTCTTAACAGTGGATCAAATATGCTGCTTGAACAGAACCAAACTCAAAATGGTCTAATGAGGTAATGAGGAAGCAAATTGTATCACATAACTGAAAATCCAGAAGTAGGATAGGTTTCAAAGGATGAATTTATCTATTTTTCCTAGTTGGCTGCATTATGGAACTGGTAGCAATATATTTGTGGCAATTTCAGACTTACAGCCTTAAACGGGAATATCAAGAGGATATATGTGCAAGAGAAACAGGGAGTACGGCTTCCTTAAGTGTTCCCAGAACAATGAAGAAAATCTTTCCCAAAGAACCTCTGCAGACTTCTCTTTTTCCACTGGCTCTGATTGGGTTGCATGTCCATTTCTGAGCCAGTGGCTGGCAAAGGGGGATGTGAAGATACGTAGAAACATCTAGCCCACTTCTGGAGTTGGGAAAAGAATCAGTTTTCATGAGGCATGTGACTATGTGAGAGGCGGGTGGATTCATGAACAGAACTAGGATCTGTTTGATCAAAGGAAAGAGCCAATCAACAAGTTGAACATGTACCCCAGTGAAAACATGCTACTTAGTGCTCAGGACAATGAGAAAGAATTAGAAATATCAATACATCAAACAAACAACAGTGTTTGGTTCTTAGTAAGTTTTAAGATATCCTGTAGATGCTTGCCATGCTACCTATAAATACTAACTAAATATTAATTATGTGTCTAAAATTCAAATTTTTAATGACTGGATTATTAAAAATTCATCGGCTATATTATTGTTTCTATTTTATAGTTGGTATAAATGAAAAGCTGATTTTCAAACACAGGTTAATTTAATTTGAAGGCCTAAGTTACTTATAATAATTGGTATATTAACAATAAATAATGCCACATGCTTTTTGGAAGCATTAGTTCCTAAAAAGTCAAAGCCCCTATAAACTATTCTTTGTCATATCAGAGAACTCTTCTCTAGTTTGATAGAATGTCTTATTTTCTGTTCTTATGAAATTTTATAATTAATATCCAAATGTTTCTTCTGATATCAGAATTTTTCATGGGATTTTTAATTCTGTGGACATATAATAGATGAAACTTAATTTTATCCATTAATTAAGTCAAGATGGATAGCAAGTTGTAAAGATATTACGTACAACACATTCTGCCTTTTAGTTTTTAGATGTAAGTTCTTTGAGTGCCTCATACCCTATTTTACCTTGTCTTGTCATTATGTTACTAAAATGGAATTGCTGCACTTTTTAAATATTTTCATAGATTCTTAGAGTTGAAAGGGATCTTAAAGTTTGTAATGGTCAGGATATAGTTTCACATGCTTAAACAGCCACCCAAGACAAAAATGGCTTAAAGAGGGTAGATATTTATTTATTTTGTATAAAAGCCCAACTTGATATAGTGGTTCTGCTCCATAACATTGTCAAAAATTAAACAACTCCTTCTCTGTTGATCTGCCCCTTGTAGTGGGTTATCTTATTTACACAGTGTAAGACATTTCTCTCTCCTTCTACATTCCAGCTCATAGGAAGCATGAAAGAGGGAAGGGAGCACACCCCTTCCTTTTAACAGCATGACCAGGAGGTTTTATATATCATTTCTTCATACACCCGTTGGCAAGAACTTAGTCACATGATCATACGTTACTACAATGGAATCTGGGAAATGTTGATTGTATTGTGGATAATACTTCCTGACTAAAAATACAGGATTTTATTACTCTGAATAAAAAGGAAAGAATAGATGATGAAAAGCAGTTTCTATTAACAAATTTTTTCTGGTCTCGTTAGTGTTGGAAACCCCCTGTGACATCCTCTCTGCTATAACCTAGAATATCATTGAATATTTCTATCAAAAGTTCTTCCTGGTAAAACCTGGTAGCTTGTGCACAGGTGTTTACATTTTTTCTCTCCTTTAATAACATTAAAGTACTTTAAAAAAAAAAAAGCAAAGCCCCACAAGGACAAATAAGTAAAACTTATATACTATAGCATAAAATTCTTGGAGCTAAGAAGCAGGTCAAAGAGTGGTAAGGTGACTTAGCAGGCCAGTGCTGCTCAAATATAAGCTTGGAGGAGAAGGCAAGCTGAATTACTTGAGATTCCCCAAAGGCTCAGGAATTGGTAGCAGCAGATAACTCTAAAAGCTGAACTAATAAAGGATTGACTGGAACAATGTGAAGAACAGTATGACTACAAGATCCCTTCCCCTCCCTGAAAAGAGCATGGAGCGTGCTCTCAAAAAAGGGTGGACCAAAGGATTCTAGGACATCAGCCGTGTCTGAGGAAGCAATGCTGTAGTGAAGACGGATCTGATGCATGTCTAGAAACTAAACAGTGAGACCCACAGCCTCTTGCTCTTGCCCTGTAATCAGAATGCTCCAACCAGGCTATCATCACTCTGACAGGAAATGGAAAGATTTCTCTTGAGGAAACTGACCAGTCCAAGAGAAATGTCCAACAGATAGGTACCAAACAGATGGGGGTTCCTTAATGAAATGGCCCAACCCAATCTGTTTGCCAGCACCTCCCCTGCAGACTGATATTCCAGTTAGCTTTTATTTCTTTGCCCTTTAACACAAGAATGGCAAGTCAAAATTTAACAGATATTTGCAAGAAGTCTCTAATATGAAACAGATCTAAACAAAGAAGTGGGTGTGGTGGGTGAGGGGGATGACTCTGAGGAAGTCAAGATGATGGAGCAAGAAAAAAACTTCAAATATATAAGAGATAAGCTATTCCATATATTCTAAACAAGAACAGGATGCTATTTTCTAAAGTTCAGAGACAAAAAGTTCTTGAAAATTAAAAAATTTGCTATACATAAAACAATCAACAAATGATGAGAAATATGGAAATCTCCCCAAGAGCACAAAAATAGGAAAAAGGGAGGAAAACTTTTAAAGGCATCTTCCTTCAAAATCTCAATGAGCTAACTCCTCATACTAGTCAGAATGGCCAATATCAACAAGACCAGAAATAACAAGTATTGGTGAGAATCTGGAGAAAAGGAAACCCTTGTACACTGCTGGTAGGATAGCAAATTGGAGCATCCACTGTGGAAAGCAGTATGGAAACTAAAAATAGAAAATACCATGTTACCTAGCAATTCCACTTTTGGGAATGAACCCAAACAAAAAAACTAATCCAAAAAGATATATGCACCCTATGTTTATCACAGCATTGTTTACAATAGCCAAAAATATGGAAGCAACCTAAATGTATACTGATAAATGGAATATTACTCAACCATAAAAAAGAATGAAATCTTGCCATTTGAGAACACAGATGGACCTGGAAGTCACTATGCTGAGTGAAATAAGTCAAACAGAGAAAGAAAAATACCATATGATTTCACTTATTTATGGAGGACAAGGATAAAAACAAGCAAACAAGCAAAAAACAAATAGACTCATAGTCACAGAGTACAGACTGGTAATTACCCTAGGAGAAGGGGGTGGAAGAATGGGTGAAGGGGGAATAACTAGTGAGAATGTTTGATATCTTGATTTCAGTGATGGTTATGAGTATAAACATATGTCAAAATTCATCAACCTATACACTAAAATTTGTACATTTTATTGTGTGCACCTCAATAGAAAACTAATAATTAAAAAAAAAACCAAATTCCTACTGGAACAAGAACAGACTCATAGATGAATGGTCCAGAACAGAGCCTAGATATAAACCCACACATATATGGCCAATTAATATATGATTAAGGAACCATGAATATACAATGGGGAAAAGATAGCCTCTTCAATAATAGGTGTTGGCAAAACTGGACAACTACATGTAAGAGAATGAAACTGGATTTTAGTCTAACTCCATGCACAAAAGGAAACAAAATGGATCAAAGACCTCAATTTAAGTCATGAAACCATGAACTCAGAAGAAAACATAGTCAAAAATCTCTTGAATATAACATGAGCAGCTTTTTCCTGAACACATCTTGTGTAAGGGAAACAAAATAAAAAATGAACAAGTGTGACTACATCAGACTAAGAAGTTTCTGTACAGAAAAGGACACCATCAGCAGAACAAAAGGCATCCTACAGTATGGGAGAATATATCTGTAAATGACTTATCCAATAATTGGTTAACATCCAAAATATATAAAGAGCTCACATGCCTCAACATCCAGAAGACAAATAACCTGATTAAAAAATGGGTGGAGGACCTGAACAGACACTTCTCCAAAGAAGAAATTCAGATGGCCAACAGGCACATGAAAAGATGTCCCCCATCACTAGTCATCAGGGAAATACAAATTAAAACCACAATGTGATATCACCTCGCACCAGTTAGGATGGCCAACATCCAAAAGACAAGAAACAACAAATGCTTGTGAGGATGTGGAGAAAGGGGAACCCTCCTACACTGTTAGTGGGAATGTAAATTAGTACAACCATTGTGGAAAGCAATATGGAGGTTCCTCAAAAAATCAAAAATAGAAATACTATTTGACCCAGTAGTTCCACTCCTAGGAATTTACCTGAAGAAAACAAAATCCCTGATGCAAAAAGACACATGCACCCCTATGTTTATCGCAGCACTATTTACAATAGCCAAGATATGGAAGCAACCTAAGTGTCTATCAATAGATGAGTGGGCAAAGAAAAGGTGGTGCATATACACAATGGAATATTATTCAGTCATAAAAAGAAAAGAAATCCTACCATTTGCAACAAAATGGGTGGAGTTAGAGGGTTATGCTCAGTGAAATAAGCCGGGCAGAGAAAGACAAGTACCAAGTGACTTCACTCATTTGTGGAGTATAAAAAGAAAACAAAACTGAAGGAACAAAAGAGCAGCAGACTCACACTCTGAGAAGGGACTGGTGGTTACCAAAGGGGAGAGCCTGGGGAGGGTGGGTGGGGAGGGAGGGAGAAGGGGTTTAAGGGGCACTATAATAACCACTCACAATATAGGTAGGTTACAGAGAAGGCAGTGCAGCATAAAGAAGACAAGTAATGACTCTATAGCATCTTACTACACTGATAGACAGTAACTGCAATGGGTGGGGTGAGGACTTGATAATATGGGTGAATGTTGAAACCACAATGTTGTTCATGTGAAACCTTCATAAGATTATATATTAATGACACTTAAACAAAAACAAATCCCCCACATTTAACTAGGAGTTCTTTCTGGTAGGGCACTTTTATTTTTGGCTGTACTCTTAATAACACTATTTTAAATAGTATCTCTTCTCCAGAGAATATATTAACACACACATCTTTGATGTAAGTCTAAAGATACATCAAAAGTCATTACAGTTGTCAAGGTGATTCTATCACTTTATGATATTATATTTGAAATACTTAATCCCTAAAATTGAAACTATCAACTACTAATTTGACTGAACATTTTACCTTTAATTATGATGACCACCAGGGACTGCAGGAGACAGCAGAGGACATGCTGTTTGATACAGGCATACCTTGGAAATATTGTGGGTTTAGTTCCAGACCACTGCAATAAAGTTAATATTGCAATAAAATAAGTCAATTGAATTTTTTGGTTTCCCAGTTCATATAAAAGTTATGTTTATACTATACCATAGATGATTAAGTATCCAATAGCATTATGTCTAAAAAACAATGTATATATCTTAATTTTAAAATATTGCTAATATATGTTAACCATGATCTGAGATGTTAGCATTGTGAATCTTCAATCACAGATCACCATAACAAATATAATAACAAAAAACTCTGAAATGTGAGAATTACCAAAATGTGACACAGAAACATGAAGTTAGCAAATGCTGTTGGAAAAATGGCACCAGTAGACTTGCCTGACACAGGGTTGTCACAAATCTTCAATTTGTAAACAAAAGCAATACCTGTGAAATGCAATAAAAGGAGGTATGCATGGAAAAAAAGGCTGGTATTTCATAGGTGTTTTGTTCTATCAAAAATTTTGGTTGCTTTGCTGAATTATGTTCTCTACCCATCCATTCAGCCTCCAATCCAGCTCAGATCCATTTTTATTGCATTCCATTTCCACATTTCTTCAGAACTGTTGAAATAAGTACTTATTCAGTACTTACCTGGAAAGTCCCACAGCAAGATGTAACCCTCTATGAACTTGTCCCCCTATGGGAACTGGGCGGTTAGAAACATCTGCTCTTTGTGCTGAGCGGTGCTGTGCCTGACAAACACAGCCCTCCTCTCCCTGGGCCCCTGCTGGTAATGGGGTGAGTTCTCTGGAACCCTATGAGACACTGAAATATACAAATTGATAATGGCCAGACTATATATAAAATAGAATTCTGAGCCCCAGTCTGTAGCAATCAGCCCAGGAAACCAATTATCCCCAGTAACTAGTCCAGACACAAACCTACTATGTTTAAGTTAGACTTCAATCAGATTCCTACTTAAAGTAGGAAGTTAGACCACTATATCTAGCAAGCAGCCCAGAAATCCCCCAAACAATCCCTATATCAATCAGCTTCAAATGGCCAGGATTAGTAACTGACAGCTTTCTAATATTTGTCTCTTCTTCTGTCTTGCCTGAGGGTTTCAGCCCCAGGCAAGTTCACTGCATATTCAGTGAGACCTAGAAATGATAATGGAAGTTCTTGGGGTAAAAGGGCTTATACCTGGCTTTATTCTCATGGTGATCGGTTGAACATTAGAATCATGTCTGCATCCAGCAGTCTGCAGGTCTGTAATCCTCCATCTCTGCCTCCACCCAGAACACCGGGCAGAGCTCTTTATATAGTGACTCAGTCAATACTGGCTTATTGCTTATGGGTGTGGAAGCAGTAGCCTAGCAGCAGGCCAGTTACATCATCAAGCGGTTTAGGTTCAGGTGAGGATCCTGGCCATAGGAACTTTCATTTCCCCACAGCTTCCAACTTAGGAGCAACCAGAGAAAGCCAAATATGGACTCCTAACCAATCACAAAGGATGCCCAGCTTCCAGTTAGTCCACCTCCAGCTCCACATGTCAGTATGTTCCAATTAGTATATACCTGAAACCTTCCCTTTTTTCCAATAAAAGCTTTTCTGCTCCTCTACTTGTCTTTGAGTCTCTGCTAAAGGGCAAGTGATGGTGGCTGACTCCCTTGCTATAGTAAGTTCTGAATAAATAGCCTTGCCTATTAAAAAAAGGGGAAAAAATCTTTATACAAAAGTGAAATCTATCTCCTTATGGCTTTCATACATTGGTCTTGGACCTAGCATTTTAATCCTGAAGAACATATTATTCCTTCTTTCACATCCAATTATTTGAGGAAACTTAGTATTTCTGAGACATCACAAAGAAAAAGCCATTGCTGTATAATCAGTTCAATAAAAATGCTCTAAGGGAAGATAAAGGTGGTTGGCTGAATTCAGAACTGAGTTAATGAGAGTTAACTCATTGCATTGCCAATGGGTTTCAGCCCTGGGCAAGTTCACTATGGATTTAGTGAGACCAAGGAATGACTTTGGAATGTTCTTGGGGTGAAAGGGTTTATTACCCAGCTTGTTCTCCCAGTGATAAGTTGAGTACTAGAATTATGTCTGCATCCAACAGTCTGCAGGCCTGTAACCCTCCTTCCTCTCTGCCTCCACCCAGAGCACTGGGCAGAGCTGTTTATATAGTGACTCAGTCAATAATAGCTTATTGCCTACGGGTGTGGAAGCAGTAGCCTAGCAGCAGGCCAGTTACATCATCAAGTGGTTTAGGTTCAGGTGAGGATCCTGGCCATAGGAACTTTCACTTTATCCACACTCATGCATCTGTACCTCTACTTAGATACTAAATTTTGGACTTCCTTAATTGTTTCTCTGATAACCATTGTGAATTCCAGTCTGACCTTACCACCCTTGACTCTGCTTGATTTAGATACTGTTCCCCATGGACTATCTGAGGTCTGCAATCACATCTATGTCCAAGGGAGAACTCTTCTTTGCCTTGAGTGTCCGTTTATATCCCCTGGTTGGATTTCCTCATGACCCAAGTAGGACAAGCCCCTGTTAGACTATGTCTGTCATTTAATATGTGGTGCCTCTGCCTGTGGGAAATACAATGTTCCAGGAGCAAGGAAAGCCCAGGGCAGAATGGGACCACCACCTTCTACAAGTCTTGACATTATTCTAAGACATTTCACCAAGATCATTGCTTTGGCTGTCATATTACACTGAGGCCTTATTTTCAGCATCATTAAATTCCTTAAAAATTTTTGACAGGTGTTTCTGTTAAGTTGCACCTCCAACAACTCTGGAATTATTGTTTTTCTTTTTTTGGAACCAAGTGAAGTATTTAGCATTTGTCTTCTTAAATTTCTTCCTATTAGATGCAGCCCAGTATTTCAACTGTTGGCAATTACCCCAAGCTTGGCTTAAACATGTCCAGCAGCTGAAAATGTACCATCTCACAAAAAACCACATACCATTGTCAATAGCTCCAATGCTAACAAAATTATTCTTCATCTTGAGTTAAAATATGCCTTTTTTCCCCTGTTGCTCTTTGGTTCTAGTTCTGCATTTTAAAGATAGAGTAAAAATTTTTTCTATTTGATAGCTGTGCCATTATTTGGAGATGGCTCTGTTATGTTCCACTTTGATTTGTCTCCAATGGAGAGTGCCAAGTTCTTCAGCCAGTCCTCTTTAAATGTGGTTTTCAGAGCCCTCTCTAACTTGGATATTATCCTCTGGGCTTGCTCTGACTTTTAATGTTTTTCTCAAAACATGGCTCTTAGAACTAGCAAAACAGTGGAGCAAGTGTTCCACCTGACCTCAGTTTGCATTGCACCTCTACACATGCGTGTGACCCAGGCTATTTACATAACCTCTCCTCACTTTATTTTCTCATTTATAAAATGAGGTAATAATTAATAACTGTTTCTTGAAGACCTTATGGACATGTTAAATATTTAGTACAAAGACTAGCATAAAGGAAGCATCCCCCAAAATGTTAGGTATGCTAATTCCCTCTCAATCACATACTTTGTTCCAAATAAAGTATCACAATTCACATCAGCTTTATTTGGGACTTGGTTTTGCTCTCCGCAGTATCTTAGGCACCTATAATAGTACTTGGCATGCTCATTAGATAAGCACTTAAAGATGTTTTTTCCTGATGTGAACTGTAGCTCATCTTGTACTTATTCAGTGTGCATATAAAAGACACTTAAAGGTTGATTCTAGTAGTTCTGTTAGGGTTATGGGATTATGAGTGGCACTTTATTCCTTTCCTTCTTTCCAAGATAATTGCATGTCCAAAACTAAGGCACTAGTTAGAAAAACTGTGACCAATTCTTGTGGTAAAATATAATGCAGCCATTAAAAAGATGGTGTCTCATTGATTTAGAGAGATTAAAAAAATATATTGCTAAGTGAAAAAAGAGGTTTACAAACATCTACATTACTATTTTGTTTTAAATATATATGGGAAAAGTGACAGTAATCAAAATGGTATGGTACTGGCATAAGAATAGATCCATAGATCAATGAAACAGAATACAGAACCTAGATATAAACCCACACAGATATGGTCAATTAATAAATGATAAAGGAGCCATGAATATACAATGGGGAAAAGACAGCCTCTTCAATAACTGGTGCTGGGAAAACTGGACAACTACATGTAAGAGAATGAAACTGGATCACTGTCAAACTCCATACACAAAAGTAAACTTGAAATGGATCAAAGACCTGAATGTAAGACATGAAACCATAAAACTCTTACAAGAAAACATAGGCAAAAATCTCTTGAACATAAGCATGAGCAATTTTTTCCTGGACACATATCCTTGGGCAAGGGAAACAAAATAGAAAATGAACAAGTGGGGCTACATCAAACTAAAAAGCTTCCATATAACAAAGGGCACCATCAGCAGAACAAAAAGTCAGCCTACTGTGTGGGAGAATATATTAGTAAATGATTTATCCAATAAAGGGTTAACATCCAAAATATATAAAGAGCTCATATGCCTCAACACCAAAAAAGAAAAAAAAAATTATTAAAAAATGGGCAGAGGACCTGAACAGACATTCCTCCAAAGAAATACAGATGGCCAACAGGCATAGGAAAAGATGCTCCACATTGCTAATCATCAGGGAAATGCAAATCAAAACCACAATGAGATATCACCTCATACCAGTTAGAATGACCTCAATCCAAAAGACAAGAAATAACAAGTGTTGGCAAAGATGTGGAGAAAAGGAAACCCTCCTTCACTGTTGGTAGTAATGTATATTGGTGCACCCACTGTGGAAAGCAGTATGGAGGTTCCTCAAAACACTAAACACAGAAATACCATACAACCCAGTAATTCTACTTCTAGGAATTTACCCGAAGAAAACAAAATCCCTGATTCAAAAAGATACATACACCCCTATGTTTATTGCCACATTATTTACAATAGCCAAATATGGAAGCAACCTAAGTGTCCATCAATAGACGAATGGATAAAGAAAAAGTGGTACATATACACAATGAAATCTTTTTCAGCCATTAAAAAAAGAAAGAAATCCTGCCATTTGTAACAACATGGATGGATCTAGAGGGTATTATGCTAAGCGAAATAAGCTAGGCGGAGAAAGACAAATACCATATGATTTCTCTTATTTGTGGAATCTAAAAACAAAATGAATGAAATAGCAGTTGATTCATAGACACTGAGAAGTGACTGGTGGTTACCATGGGGAGGGGTTGGAAGTGGGTGGGTAGGAAGGGTGAGGGAGACAAAGGGGCACAAAAATTCTCAATCATAGTATAAGTTGGTCACAGGGATAGTAGTACAGCATGGAGAATTTAGTCAATAATTTTATAACATTTCCCTATGTTGACAAATAGTAACCACACTAGTGGAGGTGAGGATTTAATAATATGGGTATCTGTTGAACCAGTGTCATACACTTGAAACCAATGTAAGACTGTATGTCAACGATACTCCAGTTAAAAAAAAAACCTTAAAAAATATATATGGGAGAACAATTAAAATATTAAAATGGTTATAATTATGTGTAGAATTTTTTTATCTTCAACTTAGAATTTTTCTATAATAAATATATACTTTTACTTTCTAAAAAAATAGGTTTAGGTAAGAAAACAAAGTAGGATTTAAAGATAGACTATTAATACATCTGCTCTGAGTCTGTCCTATATTTGAACAAATATACTTGCTGCCTTACTATATACTTCAAACAGCCCCTCATCAAAATAAGAATCTGGCTAAATTGTAACTCAATATATTGTCAATCAAACTCTCTATATTCCTCAGACTGTGATTTTTAGGAATCATTAATGTGAACCTGAGGCCACGAAAATTAATGAGGATTTAAAAGAAAGGTTGTTTAAAAAGTTAAGTAGTATATATATGCAAGATTATGAGTTTAATATATAGCCTAATATATACTGTCACTGCAAACCTGGGTTTTAGGCCTGGTTCTGTCACCAGCTCTATAGCATGTCTTCTAACAACTCTTTCTTAAAAAAAAACCTTAAAAATGTAAAGTTCATGCTAGAGGGTGCCTAATGTTCTTTTTAGAATAAATATTCAGAATTCTGTAACTTTAAAATAATGCTTTGTTTCCGGAATTATCAGAAAAATGAAAGTATTATAGCTTGAACTTGTTATGGAAGTTGATTTTTGCTCTTTTTATTTGAAGCGCTTCCATTTGGCAAAATCCCCATTTTGGAAGTCAATGGATTTAACCTTCACCAGAGCCTAGCAATAGCAAGATACTTGACCAAAGGCACAGGTAATATGTTTATTGTGTCTAACATTTTTGATAACTGAAAAAATACATGATGTATATTCAATATTCATTAAATAACTACCATTGAACGCTATAGTGCAAAGAAGAGTGGAATTAAATGCTAGAGAAGTATAAACCTACTAGCTCTATTAGTTTAACTTTCTGTGAGTTCCCCAGACAGTTTTATTTTATATTGCACACATCCCTCCTGCCCTATACTTTCTTGCCCTCAATCCCTTTTTGGAATTTAGCTGAACACTTAGATATGTTCAGACGAACATAGGTTCAAAAGAACCTAAACCTATGCTAGCATGTGTAACCTAAGTTTTCAGAGGAGATTAAACACTCTATGGTTTCTGGAGGCTGAAGTGATTCAGTTATAAAAATCATGGATTTGATGCCTTTCATCCTAATCACACTGAAAAAAATTGAAGGGGAGTCTTTGCCTCCACCAAGTGCCATCTGAGACATCCTTCGTGGGTAGTTAGCTGGGCTGCTTTGTTAACATCTACATTAACATGGTGAGATGAGAAATAAAGGAAATTGTTAGTTCTTTGCCTTATGCCCTTTCTCCCATCCTATGCTCTGCTGTCTTTTCTCTCCCTCCTACTCTCCTAACACTCTTTTTGAGTCAAAAGCTACATTTGGTTTCCTTTGAAGTCCCTTTCTTTTTAATCAATTTGTGGACCCACCAAGGTCATCCCAATCCTATCACCCTGCCCCCTGCCCCAGCAACCACGGTGCAAGCCATAGATATGGTTAGCTCACAAATGAAATGGGTCGTAACACTAGTCCTTCATTTTCATCCCTACTTGGACTTCCCCGGTTGAAGCGTCAGCTATCAATTTTATGCAGATGACTCCTTATTCAACACTTTTAGTCCTAAATTCCAAGACTATATTCTTGGATATATGTATGTATGTATATATATACACATAAAGTAATATGTATATGTTAAAAATACAAAAATTTCTATTACCCTAACATGTTTCAACAAATTAAATTCTTTGTTGGTTTAGAAAAGATGAAGATGACTTCTGACTATGGAGATTTGACTCTGAAGTGAAAATGAGTTTTGAGTTGACTTGGGCAGTGTTTCTCCAACTTTATGTGCATTAGGATTGCTCAGAAGCTCTAAAACAGATTGCTCGGCCTTGACTCAGAGTCTGTGATTCAATGGTCCCAAGAATTTCCACTCTTAACAATTTTCCAGATGATACTGATACAGCTGGCCCATGGACCTCACTTTGAGAATCTCTGGGTTAGAACATTCCAGGCCGAGAGGAAATGGCATGAGAAAAAGAATAACTTAAAACGTGCAGGGTGAAGAAGCAGAAAGAGAAATGGATAGAAAAATTGGGATCTGGTTAGAAAGATCCAGAGTATAAGTGTTGCCTTAAACAATTGTAGTTTTTTAAAATTGAGATGTAATTGACATATAACATTATATTAGTTTCAGGTAAACAACACGATTCAATACATCTGTGTCAGGTATACAATAGATTTGATACATTTGTATCAGGTGTACAACATAATGATATGTATATACCGTGAAATGATCACTTCAATAAATCTAGCTAATATCTGTCACCACACAGTTACAATTTTTTTTCTTGTGATGAGAACTTTTAAGATATACTCTTAGAAACTTTCAGATACATAATATAGTAGTAGTATTAACTACATCACTATTTGTACGTTACATCCCCATGACTTAATTATCTTAAAACTAGAACTTTCTACCTTTTGACCACTTTCATCCATGTTATCCCTTCACCCCCGATCTGTTCCCATATGTTTTTATTTTTAGATTCCACATATAAGTGAGATCATACAATATTTGTCTTTCTCTGATATCAATTGTAGTTTTTTTTTTATCATAGCTATGGCTATGAGCTTGGAAAGATTATTCTGGCCATGCTTTGTATTCAGACAGCAATGGAAAAGAAGTGAAGAAAAAAAGAGGAAGCTTGTGAAGACAGAATCATCGTAAGGCTGGGAGACAGACAGTGGCATGTGAAGGGCAGTTTGTGACACCAGGAAGAGTACAGGGGAGGCAGACTGCAGCTTGGAAATAGTTTGTCATTCTCATAGCTCTTTCTCCTTTTCCTCCTTCACCTCTTCCTCTTCTTAAAAAAAAAAAAAAAAGTCCTTTAATTTGCTATACCCTTTTCAATATCTGTCTTCTCCAGCTGGCCATAAGTACCATGCAGGCAAGGAATTTATCTCTTGCATTCACTGCTATAGTTCCAGTCAGGGCTGACCCACAGTTGGAGCATAGTAATGATTTGTTGAATGAAGAAGGAAGAGATTGTTTGCCGTAGGACACGATGACTCCATTTGGGGATTTGTTGAAGGAAGTTCAGTGGCCAAAAAGATGCACAGAGAATTATCCAAATGGAGGCTGAGAATATAGGCTTGCAATTTAGGACTAGAAGTGTTGAATAAGGAGTTATCTGCATAAAATTGATAGCGGATGCTTCGAGCATGGAAGTCCAAGTAGGAATGAAAATCAATAAAGAGAACCTATGATGGAATTTGGAGGGACTTTTCAAGAAGAGAAAGAAGAATCAACCTTTGAATATCACACAAAAACTATGGATGGTTTATAGAAGATCTCTAAATCATGAAAGCATTTTCTTTCACTTTTAACAGCTTTAATGAACTATGATTCATATATAATTCATCCACTGTCAGTACAGTTCTTGCTTTTTAGTAAATATACACATTGCTTTTGTAAAAGCAATGTCTTTTGAAACACTTCCACAAAGAAGCATTTTAAATTGACACCAATGAGAAAATATTTAGGAAGACCAACGAGTCCTTAGTTAAATAAGCAATGGATAGCAAGAAAAAAAAACCTCTATTACTTTGAACTTATCATTTCTAGGAAGAATACAAATGTTGCTGACAAAAATTATCTGCAGAAGTCAAACTAATTCTTTTTACAAAATGAATGACAATGTATGTACAGATTATTTATTGTAGTATTGCTGTTTTAGCAAAAGTTAGAGACAAACCTGATCAGCGGAATAGTTAGTTAAATTCTTAGTGGCACTTCTACTAAAAGGAATCCCATGTAGCTGAAAAAAGAGCAAGTTCCCTCTGAAGGAACTTGTGAGGAAAGATCTCTAGGATATATGGGTGAGGCACATATTGAGTGGGGTATATATTCTTATTTTCATTTAAAAAAAATGGAAGAATTCAAAATAAACCAATAAAAGTGGTTACCAACATGTTAGGTAGGTGAGGGAGCAAAATGAGGTGGGTGCGGGCAGGGGTACAAGTTAGTCTTTATTGGATTCTGTTTTATATTGTTTTGAATTTTTGAACCCTATGAATATATTGCCTATTCAAAAGATAAACGTTTCAATATAGTAAATTAAATTAAGCATATTCTTGGGAATAAAATGGCCTCTGTCTGCTCCATAGATTTGGCTGGAAAAACAGAACTGGAACAATGTCAAGTTGATGCGATTGTGGACACATTGGATGATTTCATGTCACGTTTTCCCTGGGCAGAGAAAAAGCAAGATATAAAAGTAATGTGATCAGATTGCTATCACTGCAATGAATCATATCCACTTGCCAAACCTTATGTTAGGTGCTTTAAAAATCCCTTTTATCAAAGTAAGACTCACCTAGAGTTTTAAAAAAGTTCAGAAGTATCATGATTCCCTGCCCACCTCTCCACATTAATCTCTTCAGATGAACCCTCTATTTAACATTTTTAGCTGTTCATTTTAGATTTACACATCTCTGTGTTTCTATAGGATATGTAAATAGGACCTTCTCTGATTCACTAATTTTAGGTAGTTTCTGTGGATTATCTAATAAAAAGTTCTCTCTCACATAGTCATTCTCTCTGCTTCTCTTCCCCCAAACTCCTAACATAATGATGCTTAAATTTTTTGGTTAAATCAGTACATGTCACGTTGGCACACCTATGGAAATATTAGACAAACCTGTGCATTGTAGTGTTCTTTGGACTCTTCCACCTCAGAATCTGTTAACTGCCTTTTTTTAATTTGCTTAACTCTTCTTACTTTTATTGCGGAACCTTCCCACACTATCCAATAGCTTGCCAATACGATTTTCCACAGGGTCAATGATATAAGGTAATGTATTATTTCCATTAGCTTCTTCGAGATACCTGGCCGAGATTTCCATTCTCCTTTGTAGAGCTGTCCGGGTTCTCTGCACAGCTGTCTGTCATCATTAGACTTGCCTTCGCTGCCATCCTGGAGACGCATTTCTCTTGAGTTGGAGTCCTGTTTCTTGGATGCTATCCTGTCTATTTACTCCTTTGCTTATTTGGGACAGATGCCCCAGTATTGCAAAAGTTACAACAAATGCTCGATAACAGGAGGTACGACGACCATGGACAGTATGGCTTGTCTTGTGTATCCCAGCGTCAGTCTGGGTTGATTGTCCTAAACACCTGGCACACACTTGGCATCCTGGAATCTTTATTATCAGCTTGGATGTTTCTTTCAATTCTTTCCTGGGTTCATTCTTCTTCTGTGGAGCAATCTTCCAAGAGCTTACTGAGCACAGGAAAAAGTTTGGGGCCTTATTTCTCTAAAAATGTTATTTCACTTTCATACTTGTTTAATGATTTGGCTGCTTATACATCTCTATGTTGACAGTACTGTTTCTTCAGTATTTGGAAAGCATTTATCTATGGTCTTCTAGCTGTTGAGATATATGAATCTGACCTTTCCTAGGGGAACTATTTTATTTTCCTCCCTGAAAACTGGTCAGACACTTGGCCCTAGAGTTCTGAATTTTTACAATGGTCAGGCTTGGTATTATCCTCTTTTCATACATTGTGCAATCTTCCTTTTGAGTCTTTTCAATTCTAGGACTCATGCTTTAATTCTAGGGAATTTCCTTTAAAAATTTCCTCCCCCTTTCTTTTCTTTCATCAATTTTATTAGAATTCCGATACTGGATTTTTTGCTTCCCATTGGGGTTTTTCTTTTCGCATTACTTTCAGGAAAAAAATCATCAACCCTTGAGTTATAAATGTCTGGTATTGTGTTTTTAAATTTATAAAGACTCTTTCTCTATGATGTTTTTAAAAAAATTTCAATTTATTTAGTGGTTACAATATTATTTCCATGCCTATTGTATGTTTCTTAAAAGGTGTTATTTTTCCTTCTTTGTTTTGGTCTCTGTCTTTCCCCAGGAGTCAGACCACCCTTTATAATCCATGAAAAAGCATCAGGAAATTAAAATGTTTACTCAAAACTCTCACATGTGGATGGGATTTGAGTTTGAGCCCATCTTGGGGGTTCCCAATATCATTATGTTCAAGATTTTCCTCTTGCACTAGGAAGAGTCCCTAGAGGCTTTCAGTCTCCTGCCCAGAGGTAAGGGCCTAGCTGACAGTGTGCTGGGAGACAAGTAGCAAAGGGTGGGCTGAAAGTCTGAGCAATCTACCATTCAGCACGCACACACTTATTTAATCCCCGTTTTTAGTTCCTTATGGGTGAGAACCCTCCACCCAGCGGTCATCTGTCTTGCCTTCCCCAGCCTTCTGCTGAGGCTGGGAAGCTGCAGGTGTCTAGCAGCATATGATGAAGGGACCACTTCGTTCACAGCTTTCCACCGATCTTCATTTACCCTCTTGCTTACCTCCTTACCCTTGATTCAAGACATGTCCTGACATTTCCTGAGCCATTTGAGGGTTTTATGGGACAGATAGGGTTGATTTTCGGCTTTCCCTTTGCAGGTACCATTCATCCGCTTTACAGCTTCCTGTGTTTGCTCTTGTCTCCTCCTGTTCTATGCTGCCTTGTGGGTTCTATCTTGTCAAAAGTATGCATTTCCTGTTGTTTTGGGCTGAAAAATAATTTTATGTGTTAAAGTCCATAATTTTATCCAGCATTCTAAAGAGACCACCTCAGTCCATTATTCTCCATTACAGCCACCTAGTGGTTTTCTTCAGGGCACTTATCACAATTTCTATTTTAAAATACTTATTGTCTCCTCCAGTAGAATGTGTCATGACGGAGGAATTAGGCCTGTTATTCACGGGTGTACTCCACACCTATCACAGTGCCTTTTACTCTGCAGGCACTACTTCCTGAATGAGTGATACGAAGAGTTAAACGTATCAAAACGCTCACCACGTGGTGTTGGCCTAAGCCCTTTACACTGAGTGTTAGCTCAGCCACTCCTCCCTATCCTCCCATGTGCTTTTTATTGTCATGCCCACTTTGTGAATGAAGAAACAGAAATAGAGTGGTTATGAAGTTGTACTATAGCCTCATCACTTTTGCATATTTTCTCTTAAATTATGATCAATTAAATTTATCCTAAATTATGATGAAGTGTCTTAAATTGTGATGAATTTCCAAAGCATCCCTTTAGGGAGAAACTTGTTATCCTCATTTCCAGCTGAAGAAATAGAGGTTCATGTAATCCAAGTAACCTGGTTAAGGTTATTTAGCTAGTAAGTGGTACACAAGGAATTCAAATCCCAGTCACGCTCAGAGTCCACATTCTTAATCACTAGGGTGTAATGCCACAGTGCTAGCACCTGTTCAAAACAGCTGCGCACATATTACAGTATATGTTATGGCTTAGGGCTTATATTCAAAAGCTACAGCACAGAATGGCAGTTTTATCAATTTACTTAAGCATATTTATTCTAAATATTATTTATTTAATTAGGACTTTCTGATTTGAATAGACGTATTTGGAACATATAACTATTCACATTTACTGACTCCTTGATATAACTGTAAGGTGTATGGGGACACATATACACACATATATATGACTAACCAAGACAAAGTTAAATACAAGTTCAGTTTTGATGATAGAAATACATTTGGACTCCAGGATCAGACCACCAGACTTGAATCCTGATTCCCTTCTGACTAGTTGTCATATAATTTCCCTTAAATAGTTCAAATTCTTGGTCTTTAAACTAAGGGTATCAGAGAATCTACTTTAAAGTATGTTGGGAGGATTAAATGGTAGCATAAGTACTGTGGCTAGGTAGAAAGTGTTAAATCTTAGCTACTATAATTAGCACAGTGTTGTTATATAGTTCAGTGTTCATTGTTTTTCTTTTTGTCGCAGTATCATATTCTATATATCCTTATAAATAAAGAGACAAGTAGATATAAAGTCCTTAATCTAGAAAAAAGTATCTAAAGCTTTTTGTTCCACGTGCCAAAGGCCCTACTGATTGGTAGTCTATCAACTTCTGGGTTTGTTCTCTATTTCTCTATTTTTTGTACACTTTTGTGGCTGAGGCTCCATAACAGAAGAAAATATTCCTAGAACATTTATGATAACAGTCTACCTTTGTATGAGAGTAACAATGCTTTTACATGCCACCTAAATAAAAATCACAGGACATAATCCAAGCTCATGAATAAATCATATGAAGGGAGAACATGTTTCAGAAGTACTGCAGATTGCTACAGACTATTTGATCAATAAGCAGGACCTGCCTAATAATACACAACGAAAAATGCACGGTTCTGTTATTTCATCGCCTCGGCGCCCAGGAGTAGGTTGCATTGCTGCCACCTTGTGGTCAGGGAAAATTTTCAGCAGCAGAACACTGATGCAGTAAATAAAGGTGGACGGATAGCAAATACTAGACTGTTTTATGAAGTACACATCACTATAGATGTTTGTTTTGGTTGATAAAATATTCCTTCCAATTCTTTAAGAATATTAATTTAAAAGGAGAAACATGTCTTTGGTTATTGGTCACCCTGATAACCTTTGAACTTACCACTACTGTTTCTGTAGTTCAGTGCACCTGGTTCAGTTTCCTCATGTGAAGAATGTGGGGCATGGGGCAGAGGATGGAAGATGAGCAGCACGGAAGGAATGCTAGTGGCTCACTTCCAATACTAAGTGATTTTGGAATATGGATTTAAAAATAATGCTTTGGAGAATTACACAATCCTCCCTAATTCCTCTAAAAAGTCAACTGATAGAATACTATAGCAATGACTTCTCAAGGTGAAAAAACCTCCTGCCTTGTAACTCTGGAAAAGTAGGGCATTTCTGAATCCACCAAGCATAAGAGTGACTGTCTAGGAAACACATTTTTAAAAGTACAGATCTGGAGAAAAGGATATATAATCAAATTTTATCTTTGGCTATGTTATTTGGTGAGTATTCTTTAAAATGACTCCTAAATACTAGTGATTAATGCTGCTTAGTAATTTACATTTCATGAGATGAGATGATTCTAAGGAACCACTCATGAGATGAACTGAATGATGAGATGATTCTAAGGAACCACTCATGAGATGAACTGAATCACTGAGCTGGGCTACAGGAGAAGTCAATACACAGAGATTAAGGTTTTTATTTGGTACTGCATATACACAAGCATTGGTGTACATTAAATTGTGTAATGCACTTTTAAAAAGTAACAAAATTACCCAGATGGGCATACAGGAGTTTTTGGAAAGCTGTCCAGCAGCTACACTCTGTTCCATTCAACTCCTTCCTGTTTTTAGCTATTCGAGGACAGCCATGTTGGTAATTCCCTTTTACACTGATGTCCTGAGCTGAGCTGAGAGAAGTGCCACATGGATCTGGGCCCTTTGCCTCACAGCTCACATTATGTCTGTATAAGGGGCAGAAGGACTCACACTATTTTATTTAGAAATAGGAATATATTGACCATAGAGAAAGAACCTTATGTATAAAGGTGGTATAGAACAATGGAAAGAATGAAGTCAAAATAATAACAAGCTTCCTAAGCTTTAATGTGTAAAATCTGGCAACTGTATATATGTAATGGTGCTTTTGCAAACTGTACTTTACAAATGTAAGGCATTATGTTGTAGTAAGCTATATTACCTCCTAAGTCATGGTGATGACTAGAAGTAAATCAACAAATTGGTGAGGCAGTGATCCACTGACTTAAAAGCTGTACTTAGTATATAGATCATTTATGAATATTAATATGTATATATTTTATAATATTTGAGTTTGGCTTACATTTAATACCCAAAATACAAACCAGTCAAAACGTTCATATAAACAAACAGTTGTTACCAAGAAAGAGGCCATGAATTATTTGATCCCCAGAGATTCAAATAAAAACACAATTTAAAAAAATGGTTATGTTAATTTTTTTAAGGTTATTATTTGGTATGTAATATTACCTTACATATCAAAAGTGGGAATCTAGATGATGGGTTTTGTAGATGATTTTGATGTAGCCAGATTTCATACTAGGACACAATATCAGGCCAAAGAGAGAACATGAATGAAGGCCTGAGAGCATGACTCATTCCAGGTTTCTTCTGGTAAGAGCAATGGTGAAATGAGACTGCCAAATAAAAGGAATCTAGCCTTACAGAATAGAAATAATTTCTTTATGTTTGATTATATTATTTTACTGTAAAGGGGATGAGGCTAAGAAAAATGGGAATTTTAGAAATGTAAAAATGTAACAATCATTTGTATTAACAAAATTAAGATAAAATCATGAAAAGATTTTAAAGGTGAACTATTCAGTCATTATATAAAAAGAAACTATAAGAACTGGTGACAAAGTTTTATTTTTTTAATCCATGATTAATAAAGGGGTGACTAAGATCTATAGAGAATTAGACAGGTATTATTATATATTATCTATAGAGACCTGAATCTACAGATGTCATACATTTGGGGAGAAAACCCAACCAATAACAACACATAGCCGCTTCTATTCCTTCTGAACTTGTGGGAGAATAAAGATTAAAAAATCTACTTTTTCAAAACTTATTTATTTTTCTTCCTGTAAGCCTTAAAATGATCTTTTTCTCCTAGGATCAGATGTTTAATGAGCTACTTACATATGATGCACCTTATCTTCTCCGAGATTTGGACACATACTTAGGGGAAAAAGAGTGGTTTGTTGGTAACTCTGTGAGTATATTTTACATTTTAAAAAATGCAAGCAAATATGTATATATGAATAAAACAAAAACTTACTGTAAAAAAAATATTACCCATGGGGAGGTAGTAGGTTAGAGAGCAGAAGTAAAAGCTAAACTTCTTTGAATAAACCTTTTTTGGTAGACTTAAGCTTGGAACCATGAACTGAAGTATTTTATATATAGCTGACCCTTGAATAACACAGGTTTGAACTGTGCAGTTCCACATATACACATAATTTTTTCAATAATGTTGGGAATTCTTTTTGAGACATACAATAATTTGAAAAAAACATTTTCTTTTCTCTAGTTTATTGTAAGGATACAGCATATAATACATATAATGTATGTGTTAATCGACTGTTTCTGTTGTCAGTAAGGCTTTTAGTCAACAGCAGGATATTAGTAGTTAAGTTTTTAGGGACTCAACAGTTATATATGGACTGTACAGGGGATGGGCACCCCGACACCATGATGTTCAAGGGTCCAACATATTCCGTGACAACAAAAACATTTTAAAAAGCTAACACTACAAAGCAAAGTGAAACAAATGAGCCTGTGTCAAACTGATGCAGAGAGCATGTGGAGAAGTACAGATGTACTCAATTAGTGATGAACTATTTTAAGAAATATCATCATTTGTAAAACATAGTAAGTTGACTATTTCATTACAGATATTTTCTCAGGACAAAAATGTCATCATACACCAATTTTAGTAATCATATTGTTGGTGGTACTGGGTACAGTGGTATTGTTTTCTGGTATCATTATATCTATGTGGGGTAAAGCTGTTTGTGCATGTCATCAAGAACCAGGATCTCCAAATGTGGGAGAAAGAAGATACAGACGTAAGATCAATTAGGTTAAGTAAACATCCTATTTCTGAATGTGAACTAGATGTAAAAGTGTAACTTATGATACACTTTATCTTAGGATAAAGACAAAAGCATTTTGCATCTCTTCTTAAAACGATGACCAACCCAGTTGCCCTGGGCATACCTAGGACCCAGATTCTGGTATCTAAAATAATAAAAGGAACAAGGGCTTCTTGGAGAAGTGGCTTATTTTCAGTTTGGGATGGGAAGTATAAAAGATGAGCTGGCAATATTACCTTGTCATACCAGAAGCAAATAAATTATCAAAGACAACTTGGGTTGTGTCAAAAGAACTCAGAGGTCACCTTGAAGAGGCTCCCACTGGCCACAGATGGGACAATTCAAACTTTAATAAGAATATTAATAGCAATAGGTTGAAACAAATAAAAATGAACCAATCCATGAATTTATGACAACCACCATCACATGTACACACAAACCCCAAAACCAAACTAAATGTCAACAGTTACTTTTATTAGATGCTATGAGCCGAATTATTATTCTGAAAACTGTTAAAAACAAAAAGGGGGAAAGAAGGAGTTTGAGTAAGGCGTTTATCTTGTCTTTCCCATGCCAACTGTACCTTAAGATAAAAATTGATGGAAAAGGTATGTTTTCATAAAAGTATTCCAGTTAATAAGGAGAGATCAAACTATCACCATTTTCCAACTCTTGATGAATTAACACATGTAGGCACTGACTATCAATAATTGTTAATATCACAAAAAGGTGAAACAGCCAGGTATTATGGGCCTATGGAGGAGCACATCACCAATGAAGTAGTCTTGCCAAGAAAATAAAATATAACTCTGACTTAGATGCTGTGGTAGGTCAGAGTCCCTGTCTCCAAGGAGGCTGTGTTCTAGGAGACAAGATAGATTGCTTTTTGAGGCGCTCTCATGACTTACTCAGACCACTGTCTGCCCAGTGCTGGCATGACACAGAAGCAAACTTTAACATCTTTCGTCTCAACTTTCAGCCTCACCACACATCCCTTCATTTCTTCCCACTGATTCTTCAACAGCCTTTCCTAAAATGTTTCTCTTCCTGCCTTACTGGCTGAACATCCAATGATTCTGCTTTGTCCTATAATGGACATTTTGGAACAGACGAAAAAAATACTGATTGTGTTATTAGATGAAGGAAAATACACTATCAGAGAGAGGTGGAGATTGAATCAAGTTACAAGAGTATGTACTGTAAAATCCCATTTTAGTAAAAACATACACAAATACATAGATAGAAAAATACCATATACACAGAGGTGTTGGTAACCTCTTGGTGTTGGGGGTATGGTGTGATCTGTAATTTTTAATCAAACACCCATTTCACTTTTGTAGTAACAGATTTCAAATTTAAAAAACTAATTTTAGAATAGGAGATTATTATCTTTTATGTTCATTTGGAAATTTTTGTTTCCTTTAAACTAGGTAACTTGGGCAGATTTCTACTGGGAAATTTGCAGTACCACACTTTTGGTCTTTAAACCTGACTTACTGGACATCCTACCCAGGCTGGTGACATTGCGGAAGAAGGTCCAAGCCATTCCTGCAATCGCTGACTGGATGCAACGAAGGCCCCAAACCAAACTCTAGGGGTACCTGCTGCCCCCAGACTTTGCTGTGCTTCACAGTGTCACTCCCATCAGATAAGAGGTTAATCAGCCTGCCATTATCCACACACTCCCTTCCCCAGGTCCACCAAGGCTTTTACTTTTGCTATATTCTGCCTTAAAAAAAAATAAAGGAAGGGGAAAAAGGGCATTTCGTTTCTAGTATCGTTTTTTTCATAATGGCTTCACATTTACAAATGAGGAAAAAAAGTTTATGATAACACAGGCAGGCCTAGTTTTGCACCAGTTCCATCATGTATGAATTTCAGTCACAATGGTTTAGTTAAGTAACACATTTTTCCTCCAAATGGTTTGGACTTCAGTTACCATGGTGTGTTAACTGTAATTCCATAAAGTATAAACCTTGCTTCTGTCTCGGCAGTCCACAGAGCGCTATGTAAGGAACAGATGCACAGCATGACCAACAACCGATCTTTCAAAGTCTGTTAGTGACTGGTCACTGCATGTCTGTTCATCACACACACACAGCAAAGGGTGCACTTGCACTAACTGTTTCTCAGTGACAAATCCACTTGACATTTCACAAAAATGGTAATTGAAGAAGGGAATTCACCAACAAAGATGTGGCCGCCCTGCACTGAGCTAGTCTATCAGGGCCATTTTTCCAGATGCTTACTTTGCATCTCTGTCACATTTTGGTAATTCTTGCTGTACTGTAAAGTCCTCCATTATCATTTGTTCTGGTTATCAGGATTAGTAATTACGACTTGCTGAGAGCCCAGATGATGGGTAGCATTTCTGAGCAACGAAGTGTTTTAAAATTAAGGTACATACATTTTTTTTTAGACCTAATGCTACTGCACACGTTAGACTATAGTATAAACATTTTTACATGCACTAGAAAATCAAGAAAATTGACTCACTTTATTGCCGTATTCACTTTAGCACAGCTGTCTGCACCTGAATGCCCAGTATCTCCAAGGTATGCCTGTAACTAGATCATCCAACCCGTTTTAAACAATTATTGGAACATCAAATTTTAGTTCAATTAACCTAACATTATTAAGATTGGATTATCTAATCTTAGTATGTCATGTTATATATGGAAACAGACTAGTCAAGTAAAGGGTCTTATACTTGAAATGCAGGGTGAGGAAGGAGAACATAGTTGAGAAGCCAAAAATGAGGAGAACATGTCGGGGAGAAACAAAAGGAAAAAGAAAGCACAGCTAAGTATGACCTTGTTTAATGTACTCCTTTCCTACCAACAATGTTCTATGGGGAAAAAATGTTAAATACTTTACACATTTTTAAGGATTACACATAAAAACAAAGTGTATGTCCCAAGTAACTTGCTTCTTTGGATATCTTACCAACAGTGGCTGTTAATAAATTATAACAGATGAGTAAATCTCATTGCAAAGTACTCTGTCATCCAAGTCCTAAGAAAAAAAATCATCCTTCACAAAAGAAATTCAAATTGTAATCTAGGTAATCAAAGTGTTAACTTTTCTTCCCTCTTATGCATGTTCATTTGCCTCCATATAATTACATTCTGACGAGCTTTAATGAAAACAGAATTTAGAAGTGATAAATGCAATGCTTATCTAAAATTACGAAAATTCAAAATAAGGTAATCAGTCCCACTTACTTACACAGATCATTATGCAAAGATAAAATGCAACCACAGCAGGTTTCATAAGAATATATCTCATTTCAATAACATTATCATTAACTTTACCTTTTTTCACTGAAGGACAACACATTCCATTATCCCATCCTGCACCCAAATTAAATGTTTCCTTGCTGATTACATGATAAAGTGTAACAGAGGATATGAAGGAGTCAGAGCAGAAATTGAATCGCATGTTACATTTATAATCAGAAAAAGAAAACTGCATACATTTTGGGAATTAGAGAGTTAAAAAGAATCAGTTCCTTAATTTTATGGATCATTTAAATATATGTTGCTTAAGGCTACACATACGGAAACCAAAGCTCCCAATGCTCCTATCTAACCACTGTATAACACCAACAACTAACAACATGAATGTTTCAACATAAACATTTACTGGAATACTTTCCAGTCTACTGGGTCAGGAAGAGTTATGAAAACACATAGGCATATGTCTTTTAGCTCTGCATGACTTGAATTAGAAAAATAAAAGTTGTTTCAGTTGGTCAAGATATTAATCCAACAACTGTGGCTTTTTATCTATCCTCCCCTAACTGATAATGAGTTATGTTTACTGACATCAGACCATGAAGGGACTAATGAGAATACATTCTAAGTAAAAATTTCCAGTTTACTGAGAAACAAACAATATTAAGCACATAGTATGATTGCCATTTGTGTTCAATATTGTATTTTTTTTTGAGGGTAAGGGAGGGTTAGGAACTATTAAAAAGGGTGTGAAAATAAATTTATAATTTTAAGTATTTCTATTAAGTCTAAGACATATTAGGAGAATACATTTCATTAAAGATATATATTTAACAATAACAAAAGAAAGAGTCTTTCCCTAGAGACACATAACAGAAAAGTTATGAGGAATCCATTATGAGATTTATAAGGTGATATTCACAACAATGCCTAAGTAGCTGATTTGGGTAGCATGCTGCAGAAGGAGGTAGTAATAGTATTTGCTGATTCCTTTTAGCCACATTACACTAAAATATATTGAATATGTTCAATATGCCTTCAAGTCTGGGTATGTTTAGTGAGTCATAGGACGTTAAGAATCACAGTGAAAGTTCATTAATCCTCCAACTCCCCAGGGTTATATTACCTTGGCAAATTAGTAAATCAGGATGCCTTGGAAGTATAATCTCCAATCGTTAACAAATATCTGATTTATAAATAAGTTTATTTATAATGATATTTACATAATAAAAATAAAACACATGAAACTCACAAGTTATACAAATAAACTGATGTATAATAAAAACAGCAATATAGACTGACAGGCAAAAATTTAAAGAAAGGTTTAATAAAGAGCTAAACATCAAGTAGACAACTTTACTTCTAAATTTCACTGCGTCACCCACACTGAATTGGAATTGAACAATGGTTCTCTCTTCAGGAGGTCCTGTACTGGAAATTCTAGAAACTGGCAAATTATATTTTGATAAGAGTTTAAAGTTAATGACCTATTTCCATGCAGTACCTAATGCTGCATTAATGTGAAGTCACATTCAGTCTGCTGGGTAGTGAAATAACCTGTTAATCTATTCTGCCAGGCTAGAAAAATGTTGCCAACATTTTGCTGATAAGTGGAGATGTGGCAGGAATAAACTGCCATCTAGAGAGTAAAGAGACCTGGAGCGGAAGTGACTGGGCAACAGTTTCAGAAGCAAAAGCCAGGAGAGAGAAATCAATGAAAACATGCACAAGAATAGCTAGAGTAATAAGCACAATCAGTGCAGGTGGGAAATGAACAGAAGGGATTCATTCATGGAGCAAGATGAGGGCTTCTTTAGTCACCACTCACTGGAAAACAACTTAGTGCCTAGCCAAAGAAATTTGTTTGAACAGAAGCACTAGAAGGACCTGGGGGTGTTAGTATATGGAATGCCACCTTTAAATTCAGGTTGAGTTCTTGTTGACAGTGGTGAACATCTGCTTCAAATAGCAATAAAATGAAGGCTATATCATCTATACAGCTGCATTCTTTAAACTGACATAATAAAAAGGAAGTTCAAATGAGACAAGCAAAAATAAGACATAAGCATTGTCAAATAAGGCACATGTAAAAATCTACACACATTATCCAGTGAAAGACAATATATATATATTTGGAGGTAGAAATAATTACAAAAATACTGACATTTCTAAAGCATTAGCATATTTGTTACAAACAATCACCAACTAATCCCCATTCAGAAAACTGTTGTAAAATGATTATTCAACATCTTTAGGACTACATTATTTGTGGCTTTTTTGGAAATTTCACATGTGAGCATCTGGAGAAATCAGTTAGTGGCAAAAAAGTTGTCCATACTATGAGAAATGTAATATGGAAATTATAAAAAGGTAGAAATGTTCATAAACCCCATGGTCGTCATAATGTAAATGTCCTTGAGTGCACCAAGTTGGTATTTTCTCATCAATTAGGAATTCACAATTCTTATTTCACAGGCCCATTGACGTTTTTAGTAATGTGGCTATGTCTGCCGGCATACTTCCTTCATCACCTGCAGGTCAGAAAGTGGTGGTAAAAGGTTAATGAAAATATTTTAATAAAATATATTCTCTCTCTCCAGTTTCCTCTACCTTTGGTGAACTCCTAATTATCTTTCAATGCCCAGTTTTCTTCAGTGTCATTCCCTGTTCAAAAACCTTCCCGAATCCCTGCTTCCTCTGTGCTCATGTTCATACACTGCCAGCACAGCAACCTACAAGTTATTTCTGATTTGTTATGTAGATAGGAATATAAAGGTACACATGGACAGTTTGGATCATATCCTATTATTATAGCTAAATAAAAACATTTATGTAAAAAACTGAATAGTGAAAACAACAAAGCTCCTAGATTCCAAACACAAATAATTTCATCCACACTTATATTTACAGTCCAAAGATAAATCACTTAGACTTAACTGACACATCTAAACAAAATTCTGAGAACAGAATACCAGTTGAGTATTAATCACAATAAATTACTTTTTCCTAATGTTTGCCCCAAATTTCAATTAAATGGGACCCCAGTACCTATATACATATCCAGGAATATTCAGGCCTTTCTAAGGTGTGAAAACATCTTGTGTCAAGGTGGCACAGAATCTAATCATCCTTAATTCATTCAATTAATCACTCAAGATTTTTTTTAGAAAAACTGACTTATTAATTTTCAATAATGATACAACTGGTGATTCATAAGCATTTGTATTAGTTCTGAATCACAGCTGTGAGTAACTGTATAAATTAGATGTGGATAAATGTAGCAAAACTAGTCACTTCTCTATCACAAACATACCTCACTTTGACATTTGTCCTGAACTAACTGACACCATGAGTAAATAACTGGACAAATCCAGATTACAGTAAGACAAGAAGACACTCCAAAATTAATATTACAATAGTTGCAGGGACAGGAGGAAAGAAGGAAAAGGTAAGGAGACTCTTACATTTAAAGATACTAAAGTTATAATCAGTAGAATGTAATATGTGAACTCTGTCTCTTTTTATAAAGCTTTAAAAGACATGAAGGGGATAATTGGAAAATCTTGATATGGACAATATGATGCTTGGAAATTGTTAATTTTCTTGGATGTTATAATGGTACTGTGGCAACTTAGAGTATGTTGAAATATCAGGAACGAAGTGTCATGTCTACAACTGATATGAAATGGTTCATAGGGGCAAAAAAGGCAGATGGCACATGTTACATCTCTTAGATTCATTCATACTATGCTATGCTTTCAACATTTTTGCATTAAAATTCCATAATAAAAAAGTTTTAAAAGGTAGAAAATTAATATATTCATGGTAAGGGAGAATAAAGAAACACACATACACACAAACCACAATCCTTAGTGTGTATCAGAAACATCCGTCCCACCCTATTTCTGACTGAGAAGGGACAGGGCTGGGCTTGAGAATTTGCATCTCAAGCTGGCAATTTCCAGGGAGAGGGTGCTGCTGCGGATGCAGCAGCTTTACTCTGAGCTCCTGATAAGCGGGGAGGGGAGTGCACACAGACCGTTAACATAAAGCACAGACATGCTCAATTATGAATATACTTTTTGTTTACAGGGGAAAGGACCTCACTGTGAGAGATGAAAAAAAGGGTATACATGACGTACTCTCATCAAATTGTTTAAATGAAACCAGGGACAAAGCTCAAGACAAAATCATTAGAGGTAAGAGATTAAATAGAGACCGTAATGTATCCTTAGTTTACCAAATAAAACACTGGGAAAAACTGATAGACAAACAGCTTTAACAAACAAGAGGAAAATTTCTTACAGAAGAGAAGGGGTAACTGGCAGGAAATCCTTTACAACCAAACGTTTTAAAGCTAGTGGCCTGACAGCATAGCTGAAATAAGTTGCTATTTTGATGTGAAATAGCTAAATTTGTAGATTAAACAAATTCATAGAAATACAAATTAACACGAATTCTGATTGGAAACAACTGAACATACAAACCACCTCTGCTCTCACCTGAAATACCATTAAAATGCCATGGAAAAGAAGTTAGGGGGCATTAAACAGAAGAGAAAACCAGAAGAAAAAGATCTCTTACTGGATAGAGAGCTGTGAACAAATTTTGGAAGATGAAAAGCCGATGGAAGAATGGAAAGTAACTACTGGGAACAGGAAAATTAACTATTTGAACATGACAACAGCCCTCACTCCTTTCATTGACCCTCAGCTCTGAGAATGCAGCCAGTGGGCATTTACTACTTCTCCCAACATCCTCACTTCACGAAAGAGTATGTTTCTGGGGAAGTGAACTAGCACATGAGAAACAACCTACGGGTAAGGAAAATTAAAGGCAGCTGGGAGTTTGACAGTCATATAGTTGAGTCCCTGCTTGATTAACTGATGATTCTATTTAAAGACATATTACTAGGATAAAATCTATGTATCTGGATATTTGCTGGCATTGCTAAAAGAGATTTTACCTTATGTACTTAATCACTTTACTAAATTAAAAAAGTTGTCTTGACAAAATAATCAGGAAAAATGTTGCTTAGTGGAGTAAACTTTGTGTGTCCCCTCTACTGCTTTGGCTGGCTAATGTGAAACTGGTGGGCTGCCAAATCCACACGTTTAGTAATTATTGTTTACCGTTTATGTTTTGATCATCCTACTTATCCTCAACCTTAAGGGTCTAACTCAGTTGTTTCTTAAACTTTCTCTAATGCCCACTTCCCCAACCTGGCAGAGCATCCGGAAATAAATACCATATAGAAAGGACACATACTGATTTCATCATTTATCTTTCTCTCTCAAGACAGATTAAAATGTATTAAATTCTTTATTGTGGAGAGTGCCTAATAAATACTGGGACATAGTAAATATTCAACAGAATTTTGATCAACTGAAATGAAACATCAATATTAGAAATATCCTTATTAGAATAATGGTAAGACTTGCCAATTAAATTTAACATTAAATAAAAAGGGCAAGATGCAAAAGACTGCATGCTAACTTGTGTTAAAGAAAGAAAGAGTATCTACTTACTTCTATTGGCATAAAATAACTGGTCACACACTTAAAAAAAAAAGAGCTAATTAATGTGTCACCTTTATGGGGAAGCTGGGTGACAGGGTGGGAAGGAGACTTTTGTTTCTTCTTTTCTTTTGAATTTTAAACTATGTGAATGTTTTATCTTCTAATATATACATACATGTGTATGTATATATATATATATAATTTTAAGCTTATAAAACTTTAAAAATGATTTTTTTTCAAAAAGATGGGAGTGGAAAGGGTTCTCTTGTGAGTTCTTACACTCATCTGCTTTCACAGGAAACTTAGTTTTGAAAAATGTACTTTATTACCTTCTAGTACAGTAAATTTGCTAGTCAAAATTAAGTCACTATAAATACTAGAGTTTTTAATAAGTTAATTTTATGCCATGTTATTTTAAATCTTTATATTCATAAATAATCCTTACATAATATGTAAATCATAAAATTATGGATCCAATTTTAATTTATTTCCAGATGTTTTGGTGTCAGAGGGATGGAAGAGAGAAATTTCCAAAGTCCGAAAGTTTATATAAATCTGACAAAATGATCTTTGTTATTGTACTACTTTGGAAATGAATATGCTTATCTTCTCCCATGAAATCCTCAAACTGTATTCCAGTTAAAAACTCAGACCATCTTTGTTATTCTCTTGCTACAGCTAATTTGATGCCTTTTCATATAAAGAAGTATTAAGGTTTCTGCTTATAAACAACTTACCTTCATCTACTGTGGTCATATCTTGCTCTAGTTTCAATTTCTGTTGATTAATTTTTAGCATGGATTCTTCAATTGTCCCTTGGCTTATTAATTTTATAACTAGTACTTCTCTAAAAAAAGTACAAGACATGTCTGTTGGTTACTTAATTTAAAAGTATTTGAATACATATAACTGATATAAGTCATCTTAGGGTTCAAAAGGATAATTTGAAAATTGTGTAACAAATATATCCATAAGGTAAAAATTTCCTTTTACTCAAACTAACTTGAGATTAACATTTTCTGAGCTATAACTTTTAAATATCCTTTCCTATTGCTCTAAGAAAAGAAAGAATGACACCTGTATTCTAAGATCACTGGTAAAACTATATTACAATAAACAGTTTCGGATCCACATAGGTGTTTCATGTTAAAAAGGAACATGCTTTGCTTATCAGGTTCCAAGAAATAATTCAGACAAAAAGTAAGGGAGTGCAGTAAAATATAAAGACTACATGGGAGGTTTTAGTCCCACAATAGGTACTAGTAAATAATTGGTTCATAAATGAACATATTATCATATGGAAATACAATAAATACTCTAAAAAGAAAACACTGTTTACATGTGAAAGGAATGTTGGACTGTAGGTATTTTTATCTCTTTCAGACCAATGTCAAAATTTAAACTCTTACTTGTTAAATTTAAACACTTACTTAAACTAAAATATGTACAACTCAACTAATTTTTTTCATTCATTCTTTCATTTATTAATTTTATTAAGGTATCACTGATAAACAATCTTATGAAGGTTTCACATGAGTAACATTGTGGTTACTACATTTACCCATATTTCAAGTCCCCCCTCCACACAACACACCCCATTACAGTCACTGTCCATCAGCTTAGTAAGATGCTATAATCACTACTCATCTTCTCTGTGCTATACTGCCTTTCCTGTGTCCCCCCTACATTACATGTGCTAATCATAATGCCCTTTAATCCTTCTCTCTTCTTCCTCACCCAACTTCCCCACCCTCTTCCCTTTGGTAACCACTAGTCCCTTTCTGTAGTCTGTGAGTCTGCTGTTGTTTTGTTCTTCAGTTTTGCTTTGTACAACTCAACCAATTTCTTAAAGGTAATGGGGCACAAAAGAATGTAACCAAGGACATCTGTCTCTTAAATGGTTTATCCATCAAATCTTTTCAATTACTAATCTTTTTCAAAGAGGCTGGACCATTGATAATATTTCAGTTTCTTTAGCTGCAGAACTAACTGGGTTGGGGTGGAAGGTTATTTTAATTACTAGAAAATGAATAGGTTACATAGCTGAGTTCTTATTCAACATTGCTGGTATAAAATATATCAGAAGCCACGCTTCGCTGAATATAAAAACTAAGGCAGGACATTGATAGTCTATATTATAATATTTTATACAAATTAAACTGACATTTGATTAATAATAAATTTCAACTGAAAACACTTACTTAGTCTGGCCTACTCTATGGCATCTATCTTCTGCTTGTTTGTCATTGTAAGGATTACAGTCAATATCGTGAAGTATAACAACATTTGCTGAAGTCAGGTTTATTCCTAGGCCACCAGCTTTTGTTGACAGCAGAAACACAAAGATATCCATATCGGTATTAAACTCATCAATCAGATGAATCCTGTAAGATAAATATATTAGATTAAATCTCACTAAAAGGTATTTAATTAAAACTGAAAACAGTCATATCACATGGAATATAAACTTAACAATGTAAATACATGCTTTTGGCATTACAGTTCGTTTTCCTGTATCTACTATGTTGAAAGACCTTTTCAAACTTCTTTTCTGTACTATTTATCTCTTTACTAATTATCACTTTAATTCAGTTATTCAGATTTGATTAATTCCTAAAGATCTACTTTTGTCTTTTGTTTAATGACTGCTAGCTTATTGAAATACTGCATGTGGCTTTGCAATATTTAACCTTCTAAGTGTGTTAGCTGCTACTTATAGACAGTATACCTGATGAACTAAGCATCTTAAGATCAAACTATATCCATGTATTCTCTTTAGCAAGACTTTTACCCTTACTGTAATGTGGAAAAAAATAATTCACTCTGGCTGTTTAACTAGTACTAAAGATGTGTAATGCAGTTTAAATACATTAGAAAAAGCATTCCTTTTTTTTAAGACAATATTTTCAACCTTTGGGAATTAAAAAAATAAACCACCAAAATGACCCACTTACCCTTAAAATATGAAAAGCTCAAGATTTAAAAAATAATCTGGATTTAAAGGTAAGGTGCTTTTATACTTTGAATGAGTTTTAAAGGGGAAAACAAGGTTAAGTACACAATTCTAACAGCTATTTCAAAATATTTTTGTATGTAATTCAGACCAAAAAAATTAAAAGAAAGTTTTCCTCATTTTAAGGTGATTTGAAATAATCAAACATGAGCCTCAAAACAATACAACTCTGTCAAATGCTCTACGCACTTAAAATTCTAACGTTTACTCTTAAGGTGGAGAGACTTTCTGAAACTAAAATGAAGAATACCGACCTTTCAGAAATCTGAGTCTTTCCATCTAATCTGAGGTACCTATGCTGATGATGTTTTAAAAGAACCTCTAAAATATCCAGCATCATGGTAAATTGGCTAAATAAGACAACTCTGTCACCCTGTGAAAATACATATGTGGATTAGATACATAGAAAAATAAAATGGCATAAATACCTAATGATCAATTGTTTCTTTAATAAAATGAAAGATTATAATCACAGCAAAGGTAAATTTATTGTTTTAAATTATATATAAATTAGCTTAATGTCTAAACTTAAGGCCTAAAATTTAGTTCTCAGTTTTGATTTTTAAGGACAGTTAGAACAGCTACAAAAGAACTATTTGGATTGTGATCTTACAAATTTAAGCTATGTCACATATAAACTATAGTATCTTCAAAATACTAGTTCTGAAACAACCATACAGATTTGGTCACCTATGAAATAATGACAAGATTGTTTTTTAAAAACATCCATATAGATGTATTTTACTTTTATTTTTCTCTCTGAAGTATGACAAGGAAAAGTAACCAGAATGCTCCCAGATATGCTCCAAAAAGGCTCAGAACACTTATTTCTGTACAAATGTAGAAAACAGATACAGACTAAAGCTTTAAGAAAGTCACACCATGCTAGGACTGTTTTAAAGAAGTATAACTAATTGGGCAAATACATAAGGAAGTAGCATTTTTCTTTAATACCTTCTGTTTCAATTCAGACAAGATGCATCCTAAAACTCGAAATTTTCCAGAATCTAAAATCAAGTCCATATCTAACTGGAAGTTATTAATGTGTCGATATTGTTTACAAAGTACATGTAATTCGAAGTCTGTCATAACTTCCATATCTTCAAAGATTAGGTCAGGGTTAGCCTCGCAATGTGTAGGTTCCTCAAAACAAAATAATACACATTTCAAAATGAAAATAATTTATAATATGATCAGAGCAGTCTAATAAAATTGTTTGCATCTGATAAAATATCTAAGTTACAGAACATTTTAGTGCAACAGATTTATTTAGAAAAGGAAATTAATATTCATGTTTTAGGTATAATAATGGAGGGGAAAAGTTCTTTTTAGAGAAGTATTTACTGAAATATTTATAAAGGAAAAATGTCTAGAATTTGGTTCAAAATAATCCTGGGGAGAGGTCTAAATGAAATAAGAGTAGTGTCATTCCAGATGATTTGTAGAAAATGGGTGGAGATTATATGGACAGAGAATTTCATCATACAATCCTTTCTACTTTTATATGCTTACAATTTCCAAAATAAGTTTAAAATAACATAAAATTGAAAAGACAAATGGTTGCTTTCAACACAAAGATCTGTAAGGATAACTAGGGATAGATACTTTGGTAGAATGAGGCAAGAGTAATTGCTGAAACTATAGACAAAACACAGTAAAGAAGAAATAAAATGAAGAAAATAAATGGAGAAAAATGACTCACTACCCAGGACATAAGATAAAATAAAAAATAAAATAAAGAAGTGCATTATGGAAGTCTAGATCAGGCGTTGGCAAACTTTTTCTGCAAAGGGCCAGACGTAGGTAGATAAGGCTCTGTAGGCAAAGTGATGTTTCACAACTACTGAACTCTGTGTCTGTACTGAGAAAGCGGTGACAGACAACACAGAAACAGAAGGTCATGGCTATGTTAGAATAAAGCTTTAAAGTCATAGCCACTGCTGTATTTGGCCCGAAGGCCATAGCTTGCTGACTCCTGATGTAGACTGTCAGTCCTTTTTGACTATGATGTCCTTCTAATTTTCTTGAATTTCGTCTTAAAAATGTTTTTTAAAAATATGTGGTTAATGGGTTAATAAGCTCATTAGGTCTGACTGATTTTTAGCCTAACACTGTAACCTTGTCTTAATAAAGCTGAGTGTTAGCATAATATGAAATCCTTACCTTCAGCATAAGTTGAGACATTTCCTTGAGTTTTTCAGCTGTGTAATATTGGCGATGTAATAAAGGATGATTGGCCATTTTTCTCAACTGCATCATGACATTGCACATTTCTGTGTTTTTTTCTGTGATCCAAAGAGTACACATTAAACAAAACCAAACAAAACACCCCAAGCAAATAGCTGTTTGTTGAAATATATCTCAATGCAAACAAGAAGTTTTTAAATTATTTCTTCAAATTCCAAGTAATTTTTAAAAACAGCAAATCCCCCTATCATATAACTAAACAAAATGCAGCCTCAGTCCAGGCTTATTTTTCACATAAAATTGTGAATATCAGATTATACCCATGTTATTGATAGATTTTTTCAATCTGTTGAAAAGACCCAAATAGAGTTGTTCCTGTTTTTCTGACATTGCACACAATTCAATTTGATCTTTCTTGGGGGGTAGCTGCTTGAGAACCTAGAAAGGAAAATAGTTTCAGCAAATCATTCAAATAAAGAGGAAAACAGACTTTTAGAAAACAATCATGATAAAAAATATACAAGTTACCTCTTCTTTTACTCTTCTGAGAATAAATGGTTTTATAATTTGTTTTGCATGTGCTATTCTCTCTTTTTCATATATACTTTGTTCATCTGCTGATTTCTAAGTAAAAGAAAATATCCTTTTAGAAATTTTTCATGTAACTGATCACAGTAACAGTATTACACAACATCAAAATCTCCCTCACTATAATCTGAGTTATTTTCCACAGAAATGCAATTCATTCTTGATGGATTTTACATTTGAATTCTGGGCTGTAATCTACTTCTTACAATGTCCTATGTTATTCTGAGGTTTTATGACATGTAATTATGTACTCTGCTATGGTAAGGAAATTGAACTGCACTAGCCTGTTCAGAAGTCATTAACTGATGAGTCATTGTTAATTGCTGAGGTAACTCTTCATGAAAACAGTGTGTGTGTGTTTATATAGGGAGGAGAAGGGGAAGAGAGGTAGATAACTTATATATATTTGTGGAAAATAACCCCAAAAGAAAGATAGTACTGCTGATGCAAATTGTGAGTTCTGAAAAACAGGGACAGATCCTAATCACTTTGGAGAAATTAAGTGGAATTTTATTCTAAGATGTGAAGGAGTACTCTGTATCTTATGATCTGTTAGGCCAGCAAGTGGGAGGGAATACATTAGTGAAGGTTTAAAAGGCAGTTCATTTGCAGCAGCAGAATTATCACAGAAATTCTTGCAAAATGTGACTCTGGAGAGAGTTGAGAATCTATATAAGCATTGATGTATTGGAAAATTTGGGAGTTCTTAAAGACTATACTGTGCTTTTTCTAAGCAATAGAAAAAAACTTAACCAGATTTCTTCTACACAGGATTTCTTTACTGTAACTTTTAGCAACTGTTACTTTTGTATTTATGGACTTTTATTTTAAAACATATTTCCCAGCGTAGGAATTTTCTGGGTATTTTACCTTTGCATAGTTCTAGTTTACCTATAAAGAAATGCTACTAATTTGCCTAATTTTACAAAAGATGCAATAATCAAACTTGCCTTAATACTATGTATCTGAGTTTTCCAATTTAAAAGTGTCCTTTTCAGAAAACTAAGATATTAAAAACCAGAACTTTTAGACACTGATCACAGAAGTCACCAATTTATTTCCCACTGTATTTTGGCTGACTTCCCAACTCACACAAGTTCAGGGCTCTCAACTATTTAAACTTACTTCACAGAGCATATATACTATGAAAACAAGGCAAAAACATAAAAATAGAAAAATGGCCCAGGTAAAACACGAAGTTACATATTTGGGAGAAAAATATTAATTTATGCTTACTGTCTTAGAAGAAAACATTCTTCGTATTTCACTGGTGCTACTACTAAACATATGTGGCATAACAAAATTCAACAGAGACATGAGTTCTAAGAGATTATTCTGTACAGGTGTTCCTGTGAGCAGCAAACGGTTATTTGCCTGTGAATCAAAGTAAAATTTAGATTAGTTTCTTGTTTTTGTTTTTAGAGTTACATGTTTCTTGTGTACAGGGAAGGAAAAAAATTTTAACACCATTATTAAAAATGTAACATTCTGTAATAAAAGATTAGTAATTTGGAAAAATTATTATCTACTGTACTTAATGTAGAATGGATAAAGCTAAGAATTTTGTTTTTTAAGCCCATAACTTTTGTCTTCATATCACGTTTCATGTGGTAATGAAAGAAGATAGATTATTTGATATTCATGTTTATTATATAATGGGGGCTGGTAAATCAAGGCTAAGGAGCTATGAATGGTTTTTACATTTTAAAGCGTTGTTAAAAAAATAAAAGAAAAGCAAAGAACAAGTGACAGAAACTGAATGGCCTACAAAGCATGAAATATTTACCATCTGGCTCTTTACAGAAAAAGTTCGGTGACCCCTGATATAAAACAGTGTAACATTAAAATACGTAACCTAAAATTTTATTATAATTGGATAAATTCACAAACACTCTCTTACATTAATAGTCATAAGGTGCTGGTAGCGGATGGAGCCCATATTCTTCAGCATATGGCCTTCATCAAAAATCGCATAATTAAGTTTCAGCCGTCGAAACAGACTACGGTCATCAGAACTGCTGATTGCACAATTATACCTGTTACCAGGGAAAAAAACATTCTCTATGGTTATGCCCTTAAGAGCCTCGACTCTAGTGAGAGTTAATGTTTTGTAAAATGATTTTTATTTATATATTTCTAAAGGCCAGTACCTAAAGGAAACCACCAGACACAGTTCATCTCAAATAAATACTGATGTACTTGTATCCAATAATTATCTATGTACATGTTTGTCAAGTTATGAAAGCCGCAATATGCAGCTAAAAGAAAATTTAAACATTTAAATGTAATTACACAACTTCTACACACCTAGGAGGAGGCCAATTTGGGTATAATTTGTATGTAATGTGCAGCTGTTATACACTTTGCTTCATGAACTGTTATATTTTAAGGAGAATCAGAAAAAAGGACATGAAACTATGGCATTTTTTAAGAACATAATGCTACTGTATTAAACTTGTGGACTACATCTAAGAAATAACAGTTGATAGCAGCTAGCAGAACAAGACTATATATGAAAATGGAGTCCATTTTATTAATAAAAGACAAATGTTGGATAAATTCTTTTGATCATGGTCTCCTACAGGAATCAGTAGAAAGTAATAACCAAATACTGACAGTTAATATGAAGCTAACCTAGCATAATAAATGCAACATGACATAACAAAGTATTGTGGGATATTTAAGCCAAATAGTTACTACCAAGTAACAATTAACTTACTCAGTTATATTTTCCATCCTTATTTCTATTCCGATTAAAATTTTTCATTGAAAGAGTGAGACTTAATTGTATTCATTTCATTTTGGTGGGACATCTTAAATTTTACTTTAACTAAGAATCTTACTATGACTAGGCTTTTGATCAAGTGGATAAAACCTTTATGTAACTACTGTCAGTCACCTGATGTACTAGCAAAAAACTTCTTGGCATTCATTACACACCAAAATGAAAAATGCCTGAATCTTCAATGTAAGCCATTCCATTATTTTGTTGCATAGTTCTTGGTATAAACTGTCCTTCCTATTACTAACACTTTTTAAAATATTTTTTTAAAAATTCAGGGGCTGCACAAAATTTTTTCCAAAAAAATTTTCTCAATACTTACGTGGTCACTATTACATTGTATTCTTCATATTTACTATGAATGTTATATCTAATCTGTTTACGTTCTTCTTGAGAACCTATAAAGAAACATAGTTATGTTTATTATACTTTACCGTATGTAAGCATTTTAAAGAACTTCCGAAGTCAAAAACAGAATGTTATGTTCTTACCGTAGTAACAGAGGACCTTTAAAGTGGGGCACCACAAATTAACTTCCCTTAACCAGTTATCTATGAAACAAGAGATATTACTTGCATCTGCTACAAAAGGTTATGTGCAGTGAAATAAACACTAAACTTTGACAAGTTCTACCCAGAAATTACCCTTTTATAAAATAATACAAGATTTAAAAAAAATCACAGACCATTGACAATTTTACTCCTGATGATTGAAAAGAAGGGCAAAGGACCAATCATCACATTTATAGGCGATTCTTAATTTCTAATTTAAAGAGGTGGTATTTTTTGTTATGTTCATACATACATACTTCTCTTACTATAGTCCAAATCCAATTGAGAAATAACAGAACAGTAATTTGCGTGGGGATGAACTGCATACTTCCTGACTCAATGTTTAATTATAATTTCAAAAGCACTTAGTTACTCATTAAAACTATTTAAAAGTATAATGAAAACAAAATAAATGATCTTATCAAATGGTCCTTGATCTATAATTTAAAAGGTGAATAACTCATATTTCAGTTACTTTAAGCTTTCCAGTAAAATCACATACATACACAATCACAAAGGGAAAAAAAGAGTGAAGTGACCACAGAAATTAACAAACTAAGAAATCATACATATACAGTTTTAATTCTCCCTAGAGAAAACACTGAACAGTCAAAGTATGGCTGTCCACAGGGTATTACAAACCTATAGTTGATGCTGGAACAACGATCAAATGAGGACCTTTATTACCCTCCTGATAGAGGTAGGCCAGGAATGCAATGGCTTGAATAGTTTTTCCCAGGCCCTAAAATTAAAAGTTTAAAAGACAATATATGAAATTTAAAAGTAAAAAAGCAAATAAATACTGGAAAAGTCAAAAGAAAAAGAATATTTCCAGTTTTACTTATTTGTTTTTAGTTCTCAGTACCGTGTCATAATCTTCAAATAATGCTACAACTCAGTTTAATGAGCAAAATGTATCTTAAATGTTGGTTAATGTGACACACGTAAATATGGAAGATATTATTTACATTGCACATACAGGATATAATTTTGGGAACTGTTTATATAAAGAAAATATTTAATATACACTGGATGGATTGATGATGATTTTCCAAGGACTAACTGGAGTTGAATATATGCTGGGTATCTTATTACCCAGCAATTCTACTCCTAAGAATACATTTAAGAGATGTCCACCAGGAGACTTGGATAAGAATGTTCATGTTAGTATTTAGTATAGTAGCCAAACACCAGAAATAAAATTTCCATCAACAGGAGAGAATGGATAACGTGAGATCAGTAAACAACAGGGTCAAGGGAAAATTTCATTTTTTAAATGACAGCAACCATGCCTTTTAATGACAAATCCTAGAAATAGAGTACTACTTACCATTTCATCTGCCAAAATGCCATTAAGTCCATGTTTATGCACCAAGGCCAGCCAATTCAAACCAACCTTCTGATAGGGCTTGAGTGACAAACTGGCAAAGAGAGAGTTTCCAAATATTATAGATTTGTACTTTCAATAATTTTCTCTAGTAGCTTTCAGACATGAGGTTTAAGTTTATAATGCACACAAGAACTGAAATACCTAGGTCTATTCTTATCTTTTAACATACTATTATAAGCTATTTACACTTACTTAAGAAAATGAACCCAACACATAATATATTTTTTTAATCTTCTCAAATTTTATTTTGCATTGATTTATTTCTTCTGGCAACAAAAACTACAAAAAAATTTCCATATTCTGTCATAATGTAAAGGCACTAAATTAATTCTGTAAATGATCAGAATACTAACTATAATAATATATTACTAAGCTAATATTTACACTAGAAAATTGTACTGATTTGAATTTCGGCATATTAAGGAACTTAAACACAGCATGACAAAAACACCAGCATAATTTGCTACTTTGCCAGGCTGACTCAATAAATGCCAATCACCTCTAATGTGAATGGTAGGTATACTTCTGGAGTATGTATGTATGTGTGTATTTATGATTGGACTATGTATAAATGTAAATTTGCTAGACATGAATGAACATCAGTAAATAGAAAGTAAGAGCTAAGTATCAAAAATCTTATTAATTTGGAAACACATAAACAGACTAACCCCTAGGAATAACTTGTTTGGAAAGTAATCATGGGAGGGGTTATAATGTACAAAAACAATAGTTTTTTCTAAAAGTTCAAGGGCTATAAACTAATAGCAGTTTTTTACTAAGCGTCTATTATATAAACACACAAAGAACTCATTTTCAAGCATCACCTCATTTAAGTTTTAACACCCTATAAAAGTAGCTATTATCACTTTAATACATGGAAAAACCTAGGCTCAGTAATTTACCTGAGGTTGCAAAGCTACAAAGTGTTATGCCTAATATTTTAACTCAAGAAGTCTATCTCATTCAGAAGCTTATTCTTACACTCACTAGGACAGCAATACCCCCCCATCAACATGAAAACCTAGGACAATGCCACACCTCTCATTCTCTAGCTTGTATCCTGTCCCTTTAATTTCCTGTCATACACATTCTGTCTGCACACAGGGGAGAGGTTTGGACACAGGTATGGCATAACAGTTAGTTAAGGGGTCAAATTCTGAAGTTAAGACACCCTAATTAGAACTGGGATAAAAAAGAGGTAGGATAAAAAGATACCCATCTTAAATGAGAATCTATGTTTTAACTGGGCATGCAATCTAACAAACACTTCTCATTTGAAAAATTAAAAGCATAGGTAGGAGAAAAATCAGCCATTATTACTGAACTATTTACAGTTCACTTTTTAAAATGCCTGCCTTCTTGGCCAGTATAACTTCTATGCCACTACAAATGTAATAATAAAACATTATCACAGATATCTTAATTTCCAGATCCAAATGAATTATTTCTACTATGGTAGCAGTGACAGTAAATGCTAATACTGGAATCTCTGCCATATTCCAGACACTGTGCTGAGCTTTACATACATTCTTACGTCATTTAATCTACATTATAAAGTAGATACTATTATTATCCCCATTTTACTTATGAGAATTTCTCTGGGACTCAAAGAAGTTAAATAACTTGCTTAAGATCACAGAGCTATCCAAATTCATGTCTGCAGTGGCAGAGCTGGTATCCAATCCAAGTCTGATCCAGAATTCAGCCCTTCATCACTGAACAGCAAACATGAAAAAGTTCTCTCTGAACTACCCACCTGTGGTCAGAACCGACCTCTCCATTGTTTCTCTGAATCCTTCCCAAATGTGTTAGTCATCCCGTACACATAAGGTGTGGGATTCATGAAAATGATGAAACTTGATAAGGTAGGCATATCACATCACTTAAAAATGTATCCCGGGGCCATCCGAACGTAAATCTATCACAAGTAGTCAAGAAATATTCTTAACAAAGATTACTGATTTTTTTCATTACTATACACATGTTGAGAAATTAGTATAATGATTACAATATTCTTCACTACGTACAAAAAAAGTGATGAGAAATTTTGAGAAGCATCAGCTAAATGAATTTTTCATTCAGATAAAATTATTTCTTCTATAATCACAGAGCAGCTGTGGTAGCTGGTTTGATCAGGACATTAAACAGCTTTGTTATATTGAAATATTTATTTCAAAAATGTAAGTATTTGAGTATGTGTATTTGTACCTCTGCTAGATTTATCTAAATTACAAGTAACTTTCTGTTTCTCAGTATCACAACAGTGCTGCACATCGCAGATCCTTTCTTCAGAATGCAAGAAGATAAATGAAAATGCAGTTTTGACAAAGACATTTCAAATTCAATTCACGTGTTACAACAAATTTTTTAAGCGGGGCAGCTGTATTCTTTCTCTAGGAGGTTCTAATATTTAGATGCTATATGATCATACCTTCTGTTTTAGTTTGATATTCTACAGTTTAAGAATTTTCAAGATGGCATATGAACTCCAACCACCAGTTTACAAATAAGAATGTCATCTGCTCAGGGTTACCCAAGTGGTTAAAAACTACAGCCCAGGCCTTCCACATTAGTTAAGTGCACTCTTCTCGATAGGGGCACTTTATCTTTAAACTGAAGGTTTTCTTACCTCCCATGAAGGGAAAAAAGTTTAAGATTTTCTGAGATCATGAAAGAAAATGAAACAGCATGTTACTTTGAAGTTACTTGTTTGGTTAGGGAAAAAAATCCTATCCAACAGTTATTATCTTTTCAGAGTGAAAATTAAATTGGATTTCAATCTTGTGCTAGATAAACTAGTATTAAAATTATTTTGAAAGATGAGAAATGCCTGGAATGGAACCAAAAGTAAAAACAATGTGCTAAATTTGAGTTTAAAATGAAGAAATAGAGGGCTACAAAGACTTGACTGATGTAGTCCCTATGAAGCAGATGAAGAATACTATCTGACCAACAATTTATGTCCCTGAAGTGTGACATGGCTGCTGAAAATACTACTACATGAGTTGGTGCTAATAATAGTATCCAAACTACTAAAATATTTACACCATAGTACTCTTGAGTTAATCAGACCACATCTGCAGTACTGAACTGCATTCATGCTATTGTCAAATGGTTTCATAGCAACTATATAGGAACTAGGAAGGGAACCATCCAGTCAAGTTGAGGGCGAGCCAAGAACCTTGGTAGATTTAACCCAGAAAAGACAGGTCACATGATTAAATGTGTTTTACACTGACAAGAAGTATTTTCAGTTAAAAGTTTAAAGCTGCTAAATTTTAGATAAATTGCTAAAGCTTGAGAGGTGGTAGGAATAAAATAAGAGAAATATGGAGAAGTTTTTTTCCCCCCTTCCCTCACTATATTGTTTTAACTTTAGGCAATCTTAGTTTTGACATTTTAAAATAAAGATTATGAATGTAACATTTGTGAAATATGTATGAGAAATTTTATTTTTCCCTGCAAAGACTTTATATTTGAAAAGGAGTTAATGGTATGTACTTCCTTTATTGCTTTTATAAAAGGCAGTTACAATTCATATAAATTTGTAATAGGAAAATAGTTGACATAATTTTGCTTTGAAGTAAAACTTTGCTACGAAGACTCTGTCCTGTTAAAAACCATGACAGCTTATTCAACAGGATAGTCTTATGTTTTCCTCTGTGCTAATAAACCTTTCCCAAGGCAAGGATACTACTTTAAATGTCTCTATAGTAAGCAGTCACAATGCCTGGCCAGTATACCAAGTAAAATTGCTTGTGCAACTCTTACCTTGGCTAAAATAAAAAACCAAGACAACAAATTTCACCCCTTAAAAGTGTATTTAAATAAACTCTGAAGAGACTATCTATACAAGTTGTTACAAGTTGTACTTTGGACTAGATCCGATAAGCAATTTTTAATAAAACCAATTTTTCACATCTAAATATTTCATTAAAAAAAACCCCAGTCTAATGGAGAGGATGGTTTATTAACTGATCATACTATTTACAGTACCAGGACTTTGCGGATGTGGGTTTAGGCTAAATTTTTTAAGTGATGCAATAAAGCACTTGATTTTTTAGAATCCAAATTATGATAAAGTAGACTCAACTGGGTAAGTCTTGTAGAGTGCAGAACTCCCCATATCCAATGCTGTAGAACAAGGAGCAGCTCCAACTACACTTTTAGGAGATGAATTTGCTGATATGGCCATAGTTCTTTATATGCAACAGAGAAAAGAGCTTCTTTGTGGGAACTGCATCACATTTCCCTACACCATCCCATAGCACCCTAGAAGGGCACAGAAAAGATTGTAGCTTATTATTAAAGGCCAGTAACCATATCTTGGTATTTTTTTCATAGTTTGATTTTTAATTAATTGATGATCAGCAAATATGCTTTGATCATTAACTTTGAAAAATACAGTAAATAAATAAAATCAACCATGGTAATTAATTTTAATGAGACCCTAGTGCTGTTCATTAAATTCTGAATGTGTAATTCATTCTAACTATTCTGATTTTAGGAACTTGGATTTTTCCCATGTTTTTGCCCTATAAATATTATCAAAGTGAACAATTTTACACATTCTCTAAAAAGGTATTCTGAACAGTTCTGAGTCCCCAAACCACTTAAATAAAAACTTAAAGAAGTTCAAAACAACTTCCCCCATCCCAATATCCCAACACCACACCACACAAAATGAGAGTGTTCACAATTACAGAATGTTGTTTTATTATGTACTGGCTGCTGGACAAATTTCTTAGTGAAAATAATATAGTACCTATTTCTTATAAGGATTCTGACAAAGTATTTTACTGAACGTAGCAGTTCTGGGGAATATAGTTTTATGAACAGACTTTTTATAATCTTTCCCTATGAAATCTACTTAATAGAAGTGTCCTTTTATTTTTGATGTGTTTCTACCCAAAAAGAGATTTAAAAATCTGGGCTTTTGAAAACATTCAAAACATTAAATTACAGATATAGGATATATCATTTCATTTTATTTACAATTAAAAAGAAATTGAGCTAAGACAGAAGTTTTCATACTGATGCAATTAAGGAGCTGACTTTTTGAAGCACCAAATTATGGAAAGGGGTAGCTAAAGCCCCCCCTTTCAGTTTTTGTGATTATATATGAAAATATCTGTTACCAGACAAGGAGAACATAGGTTATAAAAGACCGTAACATTTCCTCCTTCTAACTGATAATGATATAATAGAGTAAAACACCCTGATGGGTGGTTATTAATGAAAAACAATTCATACACCACTTATGTGTCATGATAGAAAACCTTGAATTTTCCTTTTACCATTAGTTTTCATATCACTTCCACATTTAAGTTCCCTGGGCACAATAGAGAAGTTCAGAATTTTTAAACAACTGAGATAAAATAACAAGTAAGTGCATATAACAGACATTACCTTTGATTTAAAATGGAGGGTTGTTCTATGTTCCATCCACCTCCATTTCCAGTGAGCACAGTGACTTGTTTCGTCAATTTATTTGAAATATCTTCACATTTGTTCATAAGCCTTATGACTACATCCCTTTCTTGGATCAGTGTTTTACAGTTCCATATCAAATCTTCTGATAAGCCATTAGTTTTGGACATTTTTGTGAACTACACAATAAAAAGAAAAGGAACTTAACAGTTCAGAACTAGTAAACAGAAGGCCAATCTCAATTTCTTTCTCTATGAGAGAAAAATGTTTGTTAAGTAACACTTTTACCTTTACGAATGACATTAACCAAGTTTTAGGAGACCATGACTCTTTATGTCTACATTTGAATTCCAGTTTCCTGTCACCTGAAACTCATCATATATAAATAAAATCTCTCTCTCTCTCCAAAAATGCATAATCCCCATCTTGCTACTGTGACTCTGGTAACTCTACAGTGACCTTGGGGAAACTCTAAATTGTTAATGTCTATCAAGTTTTGTGTTCAAAATCTCAGATTCACCTTTGTTACCAGATGCAATCGTACCCAATATAATAATTGCATTCCTGATCTCTTGGGTCCATTTTTGCCACTTCCTATGCCTGATGTATTATTGTAAGATTAATATTCCTAAAACATACTTTTTCCTGTCATCAAAATACAAAAAACTCCTCAATCTTTTAAAACTTCGATTATTATCTCTTGATATTTTACTATTAAACTGAGACTACTACCTGGAAAGATACTGCATGAATCAAAAGTTAACTGACCAATTCAGTAATTTGATTAAAAAAAAAATCAGTTTCAATACAATACCTATACAAATGTTTCTGTGTTAAAACTCAAAGAATTTCTTTCAAAATGTATTTGTATTTATTTTTCTAAAGGAGACAATGAATACTTTGAAATGTAAACACTATTAACAGAATTAGAATTTTTCCATATAGATAGGTGAAAAAATATATCCTGAAGAATACAAAAAATATTTTAGTGAAAAGGAATAGAAAGCCCAATAGTTGTTTGAAAGCTAACAGCTTTGTTAATCAATAAAATCCCATAGTCCAGAAAGGAATAGAGAAAACTAAAGTTTTTTTATCATCTGTCAAGAGATTTTGACTCATGTCATCTTATTTAGCATATTACTTCAAATTACAAGAACCACAATTAACACCTCTAATAATCCCTATGATCACAGTATTTCTAAGTTCTAGAGAAGCTCAAACAATAGAAATTAAAAACTTACAGGATATATACTAAGTTAATTTCATAAGAATAGTTTAATATAATATAATATAATATAATAATATAAATATAATATATATAATATAATATAATATAATATAATATAATATATAATATAATATATAATATGTTTTTCATATCTAACCTAGAATAAGTTGGGAAGCTGAATTTTCAATCTATTCCAAAGCCATATATTGATGTATTACAGGATAAGAAAACAAAACAAAAACTTATTAGCACTTCCCAAAGTGGCACTGTAAAATACGAAGTTATGTGCACACTACATTTTCATGACAACAATATTCATAATCACAATGAGCCCCCTCACCTTGTGCTTTCCAGGGAAAAGATTTATACTTCAATAGCAGGATATGTAAAAACAGTGCCTTGAAAATTTTAAGGTTCATTTAAGTTTTAATGCTTTTAACTAAAATATTTTTATTTTTAAATGGAACTCAAAAGTTACAGGCCAAAAAACCAATCTCATGCCTACTGTGGTGTATGTGTTTATGATGTGCACATGTGAGAGAATCGACATGAATAACCAGGAAACAGAAAGGAACGTATACTGTGTGCTTTGTATGTGCTGCAAACTAGTAGATGTCTTTTATTCACTAACTCATTAAACCCTCGTAACTACAAGACCAGTCCACCAATTTTGGATGAATAAACTAAGGTTCAATTTCTAAGGTCACAAAGCAGGTAAAGGATTCCAAAGTCCAGGCTCTTTTCTTCTCACTATAGCTAGTGCCTCTCTAAAAAAAAAATTAAGACCCTAAAAAATAAAACAGAAAGTAAAACTTTTTTCTGTAACCACTACCATTTATTATGATTTTATTTTTTACAAAGTACTATCCTGACTGGTGAATATACTCGGGTATACAGACAGACACAACTCCTGTCCTCATGAGGGTTACAGGCATTGGGAAAGACATTCAACAAAAAATTTTAAGGGCATCACAAGGAAAGAACAAAATTTCAGGGGCACTTTTCACAAGGAGACTTGTGAAATATAATCTAGGATCTAGGAAGTCCTTTCAGAATAATAAGGCCAGAAATAAGAAAGAACTGTTTTTTGAACCAAAGAAGATCAATTCGGTATGTCAGAAACTGGGGAAGAGAGAAGCTAACATTTTTGTAACAACCAGACATTATGATCTCCTGATGAAAGAACACATCACTAACCATGTAATCATGGAATTCATAAACAAGAGATCCAACAAAAGAGAAGATTCCTCAGGACGTCAGAGAAATAAAATCTCAAAGCCATAGCTAATCAGCTGGCCTGTAATGCAACCAGTCCAAACCAGAGCAGGTCACAAGAATCCAGAAAAAATTTCTTCAAAATGAAACTGACAGAATAACTTAAGTGTCTGAAAACTGAGAGGAAATTTAGACAACTAGGGAAGAGTTTAGAGTTGAAATAATAAGTATATAGAAAACTAAGCAAACAAAAAAAGCAAGAGAATTAGTAATTAAAGAAAATAAAAATGCTGAACAAGGGAAAAAAGTAATGATGTACTTGGCTATGAAAGGCATTTGCATAGTCATAAAACTATGTTGACATTAAATGTTATAATGTCAGTAGATTAGTTATGCAACTGAAAAATTAGAAAGAGCATTATGTTTATGTTACCTGGAGATATGGAAGCGATAATGATGGAAAAAGAAGTGAGAGCAATTATGTGGGAGATAGTCTGGGGAAGCAGATAAATACAGATTTTTGGGAAGAACAAGCTTATAGAATTATTGAACTTGTTAATCTGAAATATTCATAATCAGTAAAAGTAGAAACTTAAAAAAAAAATCCTAATACATATGTCCACAATATTCATTAGGGGTGTGTGTGGGAGGAAACAGGGTAGTTGGCACCTAAGGTGAAAGAACACTCCACTTACTACTTGTTATTATTTTCTGAATACAGAAAGTATTCAACAATCCAGTAAATTACTTAGCTTCACTAAAGGACTTAAGAATACAAAGTACTCTGTATAAGCAGAATCTCTAGTAAATCTAGTCACTGATGAATGCAGAAAAATATGACCCTGTTTATATAATATGAAATAAACATACAAATGTATACAAAAATAGATGACTGCTCATAAAGTCTTAAGTGGTAGGTATCTTTGGTAGAATTTTGGCTTAACTTTCTTCTTTGTTCTTGAATGTACTGTTTCAATTTTAGATAAGGAAAACAAATCATTCTTCAAAAATATGATTAAGCTATTTGTCAAGGGGAAGAAAAGGAAAAAAAGTAACTGCTACTTCCTAGAAAATTACATGAAAAAAGGAACTTCAATATTACTCTGATACTAACTTCTTTGATTTAAAGACTCAGGATTCTTACGACTTTTCTCACTATAAAGGGTAACAAACTGAAGTACTTCTCTCTTGCCACAGTGTGTCACTCTTGCAGCACACATATTTAAAAAATTCTATAGGAAGGGTTTAATTTTTTTTAATGCAGATTTACTTTTTCACTTAACAAGTAACATGCTTGATAAAAGAATCCTCATCTTGCATTCCTATAAATACCTGGCAGCAGTCTACAAAGTACTGAGAAATGTATTACTTTTTAAAAAATGTTTACCAAACTTGTAAGAATGAAAACAAAGCCTGAACACAGTAATCTTGTATACAAATTTACTGAAGTCACCCTATCAGGAAGGAAGAAGCCCGCATTAAAATGCTTTAAGTGATAAATTTAAGCGGACATTTTACAACCACCAAGGGGAAAACAAAGCACCTATGGTCTATCTATGGGAAGAGCACCATGAAGAAAGAGCACAGTGTTTTGACATGAATGAAAACCTGGGTTGCTTGCTAATAATCAAGCAAAACTGAATCTATACTGATCTAAATGTTAAGGAATTAGATGTACACATGAAAAGTTTAAACCCAATAAGATTATCATAGACATAATAGCATCCCCACCTTACTTTGTACAAGACTAGACAAAAATTCCACAAGTAGTTGGTGAACTGATGCCATCAGATGTATGAAATTTGGCAATAAAACCCCCAAATTACCACATTAACAGTATGTTTTAAAACTAATGACATTTTTAGCTTGCTGTATTTCTGCAGTCTACATGATCTAATAACATGGTTTCTTAAAATAAGCATGTACTTTACTGCTATTAAGCAGAAAAAAATGGTATAAAGCTGTAAATATAAATAACTTCCTACAAATTGCTTTTTTTTGTTGAATAATCAAATTTTTCTTGTGTGAAATGAGGGTGACAAATATCTCAAAGGATTTTAATTTTTAAAAAGTATAGTTCTCTGACAAAGAAGTTGTAACAGATGATGTACAACTTTTTAATTGTTTTAAAAGACACTGATAGAATACTTTTCACATTCAAGTTACTTTTATAAGAGAATAAGAATGAAATTCTTATGATTACATTTAACTTATGAAATTCTTATGATTACATTAACTCAGTAATGTTACAAAAGACTTCAGTTGTAACAAAAATTAAAATTAAAACTTAAGTGTATACTTGATTTGTCTCAGTACGCTTTTTAATGAAATAGTAATGAATTTTAAAGTTCTGCCAAATTCCCCAATCAGTAAGACTAAAATAAGCTTCGACAATTTAGGAGTTTACATTTGCACGCTGTTCTTAATTAATATTTAATGCCTTGCAATTTTCATTTTAGTATGAATGACATAATGAAAATTTCAACTAATTCTCACAGGAATTTCTAAAAACAGTATCTATGAAAACTAAAGTAAATATTTTTTCTTTTGTTTACTTTTTAAGTTCTTTACAGGTATATTTTCAAACCTCTTTGATTAGTAGGGAAGAAGTAAATACATAGCTTACCAAAATGCACATAATAGTTACTTTTCCTTGGATGATTTTAAAAGAATTTGCTCTACAAATCAGTCACATCCAAAATTGTAAAGTAATTGAAAGGGGAAGCTTTAAGTTCTAAGCAAATTAAAACTCAAAGCTTATATATATTGACGTGCTAATTTTTAACTGTTCATTTCCAAAAACTCTTCATTTACCTGCTTTATTTTAGGACAACAGAACCTGTATTTGCTGAACTCAAGTAGCAAATTCACTTTTTAACTGTTATACAAAATAATTACATTTAGATGAATGGCTAGCAAAAAATATAGTCTCTGTTCAACTTTTAGAAAGGGGGCAATATGTTATAGGAGGTTTAAGTAGGTAATGCATATCTACAAATTCAAGTCAAGACTAATTTAAACTATGCCAATTAATTAGTAGGGGAAACATGCTTTCTACATGTAAGTTGCTGAATATTTTTAAAAGCATCTGGCACATATAACTCTGGTGTAATTTACTTTTACTGTAAGATATTTGGGCAAGTAGTTACAGTGACTAAACACACTGGTACAGATAATTGCATTCCTTATTAAATAAATTAGAATCCCAACAAGCCTGAGCAACCCAAGTCTGCAATAACACAGGAGACCACTAAGATAAAAGAAGAAAAGGAAGGAAAGAAGAACAAGAAAGCCCTTCAGCAAATACTTTTAACAAATAAATCACTCAGGCAAAGCAGAACAAGTTCTCAAAGGACCTGCTTTGACAGATGTGCTATGGAAAAGCAAAGGCTTCAGGCAAAATGAATGGCCTTTTTTTTTTAAGCTACGAAATGCTAGTTATATTGTCTATTTGTCAAATATTTTAATTTTTAAAAAATGCTTTTTACAACCATTGTTCAGGGACCCTCCCATACCACTACTTCAAGACACTTATCAAGGGAACATATACTCAGAGATTTGTCACAAATATGAAATTAATCACAAAGCAACTTGACTCCCTGATAGGGAAAAAACTCTAAAAATTTATAAAGTATCAAGAGCCACTTCATTTTCTAAAGCTGTGAAAAATCATCCATATTGCTTTCACAGCAGGGCCTATATACAATTCATGTTATAAGAGCCCACATTCTCACAAAAGTGGAAGCAAAATTTGTAAGGCAGAGTTCTTTTGTTTCTCTGTATGAATAAGATTTGCTGACTGTTGACATTTATAAAACTCAAAATACAGGTATTTTGGATAAAACTCCCTTATAGGAAATCAAATTCTAGAAAAGGATCATGCAAAATGTACTTACCAGTGCTTACGCCTTCCCTTCACCTAACGCTTGAATTCTAGGCTTCCACACTTTGCTATCTTTCCAATTAAAAACGCTGCAGCCTGCTACACTCCATAAAATGGCCACGTTGTTTAACCAAGAAAAACGTTAGACATTGAGCTGTCACTTTTAAAAGAAAAAGAAAATAAACAATTGCTTCTTTTGTGGTGAAGCATAAAACTTTTAGGCTGGCACTTTGAACCATGGAGCTCTCCTGAATGTTGCTACTGCTCTTCAAGTAGTTGTAATAAAATTTCTGCCACATTCTTGCTTTCTGCATGGTGTTTCAGCAGTTAACAGATCAGAACAGGCTAGCAAACAACTCCTTCCTAAATGTAAGCTCTAATTTCTTCTTCTGCAGTAAAATGAACTAAGTTTCTTTGCAAAAGAATGAGTGACAGTATGCCCAGCCAATCAGCTTGGGTTTTTTCAGGAAAATCACCCCTTAATTCATTCAAAATTAGGTCATATGACACTATTTGAAATACTATTGGCTTGCAATTAAAGTAATGTTTGACTCTACACAGGATAAGGCCACCCATCTATGCTTCCCTGGGCTGAAGATACCTTGACTATAAACGGTACTGTGAATTAAACACACACACACAGGGGAAAAAAAAATGTAGCCTTACCAGAGCTTCCCAACAATTAAAGGGCCGGAGTTCTGTTATCTTCTGAGCCTTTTTCTGAGAACACTGAGGAATCAAAGTAAGTTCACCAACTGAAGCATCTTGAAGGAAGTGAAGAATTTTACCTTTATAGCCATCCTCCATCACTTCTTCACCACTACTATAGTCCTCATCTAGCGAACTACCGACATCAGAACCTGAATCATATTCAGAGTCTTCAATAATTCTTTTAGGATTAAATGCATTTTTTTTACGTTTCTTGTTAAAACCATTTTGTGGTTTCATGGAACATTTCTGTTTCAGTTTTGTCTTAGCTGCATTTTTAGGACAATTCTGACTTCTTGAAGAAACTTCTTTTCCATTTGGAAACTCACTATGTGATGCATATTGCATATCTGTGTAAGAAAGAAAAACATAACTAAATTAGAAAGATATAAATTAAAAATAAAGATTTAATACTTCAGATAAGATAAAATACTTAAAATATATATGGTTTCCTTTTGATTACAGAATTCAACTGTGATTTATTGTTAAATCTTGACATACATTAATGAGAAATACTGAAGTAGAATTTGAAATTATACAATGAGTTGAAATAATTTGTTTCAAAAGCAGGTTATAACTTGTTATTTGAAATGAACTAGGTATAAATACTCATTTTCTAACAAAGGTCCTGAGAATATAAATCACAGCTGCATATTCGTAAGAGGTCCCAGATGTTAACATTGGAGCAGCATCCCCATGCCAACACTGATGGGCATATAGCAAAAATAATACTCACCCTGCATTAAATCAATCCATATTGTAATTAACTTTTCCATCACCATCTCTACTGTTCTAATTTTCCATTATTTTAAAAATTATTTAAATATACTATTACTAAAAAGCACTGCTACTTTATCACTGATTAATCTCCAACAGATTTCTAAGATGGCTATGATTGAAAATAGTGTTATTTAATGTACCAGTAAGAAAGTGCCAATTAATCTATAACACAATACTTTATTATTTAGGATGTTTATGTTTTACTTAAAGAGCTTTTAGACTTACACATAAATTATAATACATTCATTCTTCTGCTTATATGAAAAATACAACCAAAATAACCTGGGTAAGGTATTCTTCAAATTGCTTTATGTTCATAATTTATCTCTTCTGTAACATTTTTCAGACTCAGAACTGGTGACATTGGTGGCTCTCTTTTTTCCACATAATTTCACTGTCCGTGCCATCACAACCACTGGTTGCATTTCTTAAAAGAGTTCATTAAAGAACTCACGGGACTACACCAAACTAAAAAGTTTTTGTACGGCAAAGGACATCATCAACAAACAAAAAGGCATCCTACAGTATGGGAGAATATATTTGTAAATGACATATCCAACAAGGGGTTAACATCCAAAATATATAAAGAACTTACACAGCTCAACACCCAAAAAGCAAATAACCTGATTAAGAAATGGGCAGAGGATATGAAGAGACAGTACTCCAAAGAAGAAATTCAGATGGCTAACAGACACATGAAAAGATGCTACACATCACTAATCATCAGCGAAATGCAAATTAAAACTACAATGAGATATCACCTCCTCCCAGTAAGGATGGCCAGCTTCAAAAAGACTAAGAACAACAACTGTTGGCGGGGATGCGGAGAAAGGGGAACCTCCTACACTGCTGGTGGGAATGTAAGCTAGTTCAACCATTGTGGAAAGCAATACGGAGGTTCCTCAAAAAACTAAAAATAGAAATACCATTTGACCCAGGAATCCCTCTCCTTGGAATTTACCCAAAGAATACAACTTCTCAGATTCAAAAAGACATATGCACCCCTATGTTCATCGCAGCACTTTTTACAATAGCCAAGATATGAAAGCAACCTAAGTGTCCATCTGTAGATGAATGAATAAAGAAGATGTGGTACATATATACAATGGAATACTATTCACCCATAAGAAAGAAACAAATCCTACCATTTGCAACAACATGGATGGAGCTGGAGGACATTATGCTCAGTGAAATAAGCCAGGTGGAGAAAGACAAATGCCAAATGATTTCCCTCATTTGTGGAGTATAACAATGAAGCAAAACTGAAGGAACAAAATGGCAGCAGAGTCAAAGATTCCAAGAATGAACTAGTGGTTATGAAAGGGGAGGGGTGTGGGAGGGTGGGTGGGGATGGAGGGAGAAGGGGACTGAGGGGTATTATGTTTAGTACACATGGTGTGGGGGATCACAGAGAGAACACTGTATCACAGAGAAGGGACATAGTGGATCTCTGGCAACTTGCTGCACTGATGGACAGTGACTGCAATGGGATATGGGTGGAGACTTGATAATATGGGTAAATGTAGTAACTACATTGTTTTTTCATGTGAAACCTCCATAAGAGTGTACATCAATCATACCTTAATAAAAAATTTAAAAAAAAGAGTTCATTAAAAAGAAATCTAAACTCATTGGGCTGAGCTTTTAAGTGGACTGCCATCATCAAGAGCTAGTCTACTTGATTCTTGCTTAAAGATATTACTGTGTAATTCAACTCTTTCGCACTACTTCTCTCCCTTTTAGTTCCTGAAGTTAAGAATGTTCCAATATGGGTTCAGGAACTTTCTTCCACACCAGTGATACTCATCTTCGTAAGTTTGATATTCATTCAAGTGCAGGCTATGACATCTACATTACACTGATTATATGACACCAACAATTTTAAGATCCACCCTGAGAGCTGTTAAATGTAAAAAATGTTCCTTTTACACTCAATAATACATTAGGTAGCTTAAGAGTATCCTTATCTATCAAAAAAAAGTTGGCCAAATAGAATTTCATTTTACACTGCCACAAAGAATATGCCAAAACATTTGAACCAGTCATTTAAAAAGTTTTTACATGATTATTTTCAACATTTTCTGCAAACCCATGCTCTGATCATTTGCTAACAGGCTTACTATTTTCTTATATACTAAAATACTGACTAATATGAGAAGTATGTATTTTCTAAAATGACAAAGACTAGATAATTACCTTGGTCTTCTGCAAACACTTTTAAAGATTCTAAAGCTTCTGTGTACATCCATTCATGTTCCTTGAGTACTTCTCTTAGTTCCTAAAAATAAGTCATTCAGTTAAAAATCCAAAATTAACAACTTGTAGAAAACTTTCATCCTCTTTAAGATATAAGTAAATCACCTGAAATCTAACAGAATCATATAAGGTGTTTTTATGCTGCTTTTTTACAAGTGCTTTGTTTATGTAATTTCACCTCTGCAAATATACAAAAGTTTTCAAAAGAACCTTGACTTTTTTGCATTTCTACTCTTCCTATGAAATGCTCTAAATACCAAAGGATCAAAAATGTTTGCTCAATTAATTCCAACATGCAGCTACGCTTCAACACGTTTCAACTGCCAGCTTCAAAACATGTAGTTTCAACATATAAAGACACAGTATAGCAACAAGACTTTGCATTTAGCTCGTCAGAATTCAGCAGATGTATTACCTGTGCATATACCTGAATAAATTAAACCAAGTGTAAATATATTCCAAATGTTAAAGAAATAATATGCTTCTATGTGTGGTAATGTGATTCAACAGAGGTCTTTACTGACTGAAAGTATTCTCACTGTCTAACAAGCAGGAAGCTTATGGAATATTACTGGAATTCAGTATTATACTTCGCAATTTTTTATGAGAAATTTAAAGGATGAGAATATGAAAAAAGCTCAAGCAGCTAAGTTGGTTTTCTAGATGATTTCCACTTTATACATGAGTTCACAATTGTTATTATGGTTATGTTTGCTATGATTACTGTTACTTATAATGTTGATACTACAATTAGCAAATAATGTAAATAAATAATATAAAGAATAAGCAGTATAAAAATATTTCATGATGTTGATAAAGGAAAATATTTAATTAGAAGATGCAAAATTCCTAAATTTTCACATGGCTGATCTCAAGCACTAATCTGTAATACAAACATTTAGGGCACAATTGATTACATTTCTGTACATGACTATTCACCTGTTTATCAAAATTGGGAAATTCCTTTTGCAATTTCAATACAATACTTTCCTGCTTTTCCCAATTATTGCTAGATTCTGCAGATTCACTTGATTCTTCTCCCTAATGGGGAGGAAAAAAAAAAAAGAGAACAATTTTAGAGATCAATAACAATAAGTCTTAAGACAATTAATTATATTTGTAATGACTTGATTTTAGAAATTAACTAAATTCAATCAGAACAATTCAAAATGTTTCTTTTTGCTCATGTGAAAACTAACAAATTTCTGTCTTTAAGGGTTAAAAAATACTGCTGGTTTAAGATCACTGAAAGACCTTGATACCTTGATTGCATATCCAGTAACTCACATTTCATTCATACAGTACTCAAAATGAAATAAATCTGCTTAAAAACTTGAATGTTGCTAAAATTTACTTGAAATAATTCAAGTACATTTGAAATGTCTCCAAAAAAAAAAGGATTCAAACATCTTATCTATGCTGACAATTTCATAGCCCCCTAAATTTCAAATACAGAGATAAAATATTTACTTTTACTACAGTCTTGATTCACAGAATGGCTTACATATTAATTGCCTGGCTGTAACATAAAAATGACACAATGATATAGAATCTTATGTGAAACTAAATAATACATAAATTAAGCATTAATATGGGAATAACTGTGGCTACTTATACACACAATCTCTTTGCCACTTCACTTAAACTGTTTAAAAATTTCACATTTAAGCAGAAGAAAATTCTTTAGATTCATGCATAAGAAAAACCTTATATTTCAATCAAAAAACATTTCATTTACTCTTCTTGGAACTGTACCACATGCTATACAAACAAGACATCTCTTCTACTTCCTCTCTTGTCCAACAATGGAATTTTTTTTTCCTTTACTACCTAAGATAGAAATAACTAAATTGTGAGTGATAACCCTCTTGCACACCGGTGTAAGATGAAGTTCCATGAGACAGAAACAAATAAAATGCTATGGAAGTTGGGAGTAGGAAGAAAAAAAACTGCATGTACTTTTTTTTTTATAATAGTAAGTAGCCCATTTGGGCTGAAGCACAAAGACTACAGATAGGCCACAATGCTGAAAAATTAAACAGGAGCTAAGATTATGTAAGGCCTGAGCATCAAACTGAGGTCAATCTTTATTCAGAAAGCAGGATTTTGAGAAGGGAAATAATAAAACACTAGTATTTGGAGAGAGCATTTCAAAGCCCTCAAAAATTTACACTGCTATCCTCACTTTACAGCTTAAGACACCAACTCCAATAACAAGTCTTCTATAAGTCAAGAATGGATAATGCCCAATTGAGGTAGCAAGAGAGACACAGGTGTCTACTAGATCACTGGTTTTCCACTACCTCCTAAACTTTAGTCATTCACAGAACACATACCTGGCTTTAAATATATCAAATGTCCATCAAAGGATGAATGAATAAACAAATTGTAGTATATATGTAAAATGTAATATTATTCAGCCTCAAGAAAAAATTAAGTGCTGCTAACATGCTACAATGTGGATGAACCTTAAAAATATGCTAAGTGAAAGAAGCTGGACATAAAAGGTTACATATTGTATGATTCCATTTATATGAAATACCCAGAACATGAAATTCCACAGAGACAGAAAGCAGACTGGTGGTTGCCAGAACTTGGGTGGGGAGAATAAGAATGGAGAGAAACGACTTAAAAGGAACCAGATGCTATTATTACGGAGTGATTAAATGTTTTGGGACTAGATAGCCTTCTTAACTGCACAACATTGTGAATATCCTAAATGCTACTGAATTGTTCATTCTAAATGGTTAATTTTATGCTATGTGAATTTTATCTCAATTAAAAAAAAAGATATTTGGAAAAACAGTATCTGTTGGTTATCAAATATATGATAGCACAAATTGAACATTCACTACATGGTGTGCCTACCATTTGCTGTATGCTCTCAGACCCCATACTTTTGCTAGCTCTGCTAATCCCTGGTGAATGAAAATCCCCATGCCCAGTAATCACACTGGAGCTTTACAGAAGCCAGGAGATATATGAAGTTTGGGCCCAATTCTGTCTCAGTGGGCCCAGGGGTTATGAATCAACCTGTTGTTTTTTCTGACTCCCGAATACAGAGTTGAAACAGACATATTCGGCACTGGAAGAAATCCCATATTAGCTTTTTGACCCATGGAGTAAGGACGATTATGTAGGAAATACCAAACCCAAAAACTACAAAACCACAGTAATCAAGAGTTTGGTACTGGCACAAGAACAGAACAACAGACCAGTGGAACAGATTAGAGAGCCCAGATACAAACCCAACCATATATGGCCAATTAATATACGATAAAGGAGCTATGGACATACAACAGGGAGATGACGGCCTCTTCAACAGCTGGTGTTCACAAAACTGGACAGCTACATGCAAGAGGACGAAAGTGAATTATTGTTTAACCCCATATACAAAAGTAAATTCAAAATGGATCAAAGACCTGAATGTAAATCATGAAATCATAAAACTCTTAGAAGACAACAAACGCTTTTCAGGATTAAAGATGGCAGCATGAGAGGAGAGACAGAGGCTTCTTCCTAAAACTGTATACAATTAGAAAATATAATTGGCGCAACTAATCCTGAGAGAGCAACAGGAAAGAGGACGGCGCCAGACTGCACACACCTGGAGAAAAGAGCAGACCTCACGGAACAGGGTAAACGTACCAAAGCTGTGGCTTGGCAGGACCCAAGCCCTTCCCCCACCCCAGCTCACTGGCGGGAGGAAGAGAAATGGAGCAGGGAGAGAGTGGAAGACCTGGGACTGCTGAATACCTAGCTCTGGAAATCTGCTCTGGGAGCACAAACCTACATTTCATGGTGCTTTCATGAGACTCGCATGACTACCGGGTTGGAAAGCAAACACAGGCAGAATTCCTGGAGAGATTGAGATTCCAGCTGTTTGTGGAAAGCAGGGATTTATATGTGGCTGCTCTGGGACAAAAGCTTATACCTGTGTGCTCGGCCCACTGGATCAGGCAGTGGAGACAGGCACAGCAGCCGGGAAGCAGGAAACAGCTCTTTCCTCCCCCCAGGCACCAATACCACTCCCCTGCGACCCCCGACATTGCTTCAGGGGCTGAGCAGCTCCAGAGTGGAGCTTCTGGACACTAGAGGGCGCCATATACAAATATGAAACGCCAAAGGAACCTGGCCCAGAGTAAAATTAATAGAACTCCGGAGAAAGATTTTAATGATACAGCCCTTACGACTCTTCCTGAGAGGGAGTTCAAATTAAAAATCATCAACATGCTAATGGAGGTATGGAAAGATTTCCAAGAACTCAGGAATGAATTCAGTTCAGAAATCCAATCGCTGAAGAAAACGATGGAGGGTATTAAAAGCAGGTTGGATGCAGTGGAGGAGACGATAAATGAAATAGAAACTAGAGTAGAGGAATACAAAGAAGCTGAGGCACAGAAAGAAAAAAGGATCTCTGAGAATGAAAGAATATTGAGAGAATTGTGTGACCAATCCAAACAGAACAATATTCGCATTATAGGGATACCAGAAGAAGAAGAGAAAGAGAAAGGAATAGAAAGTGTCTTTGAGGAGGTAGTTGCTGAAAACTTCCCGAGTCTTGAGAAGGAGATAATCTCTCAGGCCATGGAGATCCACAGATCTCCCAACACAAGGGACCCAAGGAAGACAAGACCAAGACATATAGTAATAAAACTGGCAAAGATCAAGGATAAGGATACACTATTAAAAGCAGCGAGAGAGAGAAATAAGATCACATACAAAGGAAAGCCCATCAGGCTAACATCAGACTTCTCAGCAGAAACCGTACAGGCCAGAAGGGAGTGGTATGATGTGTTTAATGCAATGAAGCAGAAGGGCCTGGAACCAAGATTACTTTATCCCGCAAGATTATCATTTAAATTTGAAGGAGGAATTAAACAATTTCCAGATAAGCAAAAGCTGAGAGAATTTACCTTCAACAAACCATCTCTACAGTCTATTTTGGAGGGACTGCTATAGATGGAAGTGTTCCTAAGGATTAACAGCTGTCACCAGAGGAAATAAAACCACAGTAAAGAAAGTAGAACAGCTAATTACTAAGCAAATGCAAAATTAACTATCCCCGAAGTCAATCAAGGGATAGACAAAAACACAGAATATGATACCTAATATATAAAGAATGGAGGAGGAAGAAAAAGGAGGAGAAAAAGAAAAGAACCTTTAGATTGTGTTTGTAACAGCATCTTAAGTGAGTTAAGTTAGACTCTTAGATAGTAAGGAAATTAACCTTGAACCTTTGGTTCAGACAAAATAGACTTCAAAACACAGAAAGTAACAAGAGATAAAGAAGGACATTACATAATGATAAAGAGGTTAATCCAACAAGAAGATATAACCATTATAAATATCTATGTGCCCAACACAGGAGCACCCACATATGTGAAACAATACTAACAAAATTAAAAAGGGAAATAGAATGCAATGCATTCATTCTAGGAGCCTTCAACACTCCACTCACTCTGAAGGACAGATCAACCACATAGAAGATAAGTAAGGAGACAGAGGCACTGAACAACACAATAGAACAGATGGACCTAACACACATCTACAGAACTCTACACCCAAAAGCAACAGAATACACATTCTTCTCAAGTGCATATGGAACATTTTCAAGAATAGATCATACAGTAGGCCACAAAAAGAGCCTCAGTAAATTCAAAAATACTGAAATTGTACCAACCAGTTTCTCAGATCACAAAGCTATGAAACAAGAAATAAATTACGCAAACAAAATGAAAAATCCCACAAACACATGGAGGCTTCACAACATGCTCCTAAATAACCAATGGATCAATGACCAAATAAAAACAGAGATCAAGCAATATATGGAGACAAATGACAACAATAATTCAACACTGCAAAATATGTGGGATGCAGCCAATGCTGAGCTAAGAGGAAACTATACTGCAATAAAGGCTTACCTCAAGAAAGAAGAACCATCCCATATAAGCAGTCTAACTCACAATTAATGAAACTAGAAAAAGAAGAACAAATGAGGCCCCAAATCAGTAGAAGGTGGGACATAATAAAGATTAGAGCAGAAATAAACAAAATTGAGAAGAATAAAACAACAGAAACAATCAATGAAAGCAAGAGCTGGTTCTTCGAGAAAATAAACAAAATAGATAAACCCCTAGCCAGACTTAACAAGAAAAAGAGAGAGTCTACACACACATAAACAGAATTAGAAATGAGAAAGGAAAAATCACTACGGACACCACAGAAATACAAAGAATTATTAGAGAATACTATGAAAAATTATATGCTAACAGACTGGATAACCTAGAAGAAATAGACAACTTTCTAGAAAAATACAACCTTCCAAGGTTGACGAAGGAAGAAACAGAAAATCTGAACAGACCAATTACCAGCAATGAAATTGAACTGGTAATCAAAAACCTACCTAATAACAAAACTCCTGGACCAGATGGCTTCACCGCTGAATTTTATCAAACATTTAGTGAAGACCTAACACCCATTCTCCTTAAAGTTTTCGAAAAAATAGAAGAGGAGGAAATACTTCCAAACTCATTCTATGAGGCCAGCATCACTCTAATACCAAAACCAGGCAAAGACACCACAAAAAAAGAAAATTACAAACTAATATCCCTGATGAACACAGATGCAAAAATACTCAACAAAATATTAGCAAACCAAATTCAAAAATACATCAAGAGGATCATACAGCATGACTAAGTGGGATTCATTTCAGGGATGCAAGGATGGTACAACATTCGAAAATCCATCAACATCATCCACCACATCAACCAAAAGAAAGACAAAAACCACATGATCATCTCCATAGATGCTGAAAAAGCATTTGACAAAATTCAACATCCATTCATGATAAAAACTCTCAACAAAATGGATATAGAGGGCAAGTACCTCAACATAATAAAGGCCATATATGACAAACCCACAGTCAACATTATACTTAACAGCAAGAAGCTGAAAGCTTTTCCTTTAAGATTGGGAACAAGACAAGGATGCCCACTCTCCCCACTTCTATTCAACACAGTACTGGAGGTCCTAGCCACGGCAATCAGACAACAACACAAAGAAATAAAAGGCATCCAGATTGGCAAGGAGGAAGTTAAACTGACCCTGTTTGCAGATGACATATTGTACACAAAAAACCCTAAAGAATCCACTCCAAAACTACTAGATCTAATATCTGAATTCAGCAAAGTTGCAGAATACAAAATTAATACACAGAAATCTGTTGCATTCCTATAGACTTAACAATGAACTAGCAGAGAGAGAAATCAGGAAAGTAATTCCATTCACAATTGCATCAAAAAGAATAAAATAGCTAGGAATAAACCTAACCAAGGAAGTGAAAGACCTATACTCTGAAAACTACAAGACACTTATGAGAGAAATTAAAGAAGATACCAATAAATGGAAACACATCCCGTGCTCATGGATAGGAAGAATTAATATTGTCAAAATGGCCATCCTGCCTAAAGCAATCTATAGATTCAATGCAATTCCTATCAAAATACCAAAAGCATTTTTCAACGAACTGGAATAGTTCAAAAATTCATATGGAACCACAAAAGACCTCGAATAGCCAAAGCAATCCTGAGAAGGAAGAATAAAGCAGGGGGAAATACGCTCCCCAACTTCAAGCTCTACTGCAAAGCAACAGTAATCAAGACAACTTGGTATTGGTACAAGAACAGACCCATAGACCAATGGAACAGACTAGAGAGCCCTGATATAAACCCAACCATATATGGTCATTTAATATATGATAAAGGAGCCATGGACATACAATGGGGAAATGACAGCCACTTCAACAGCTGGTGTTGGCAAAACTAGACAGCTACATGCAAGAGAATGAAACTGGATTGTTTAATCCCATACACAAATGTAAACTCAAAATGGATTAAAAACTTGAACGTAAGTCATGAAACCATAAAACTCTTAGAAGACAACATAGGCAAACATCTCCTGAATATAAGCTTGAGCAACTTCTTCCTGAACCCATCTCCCTGAAAAAGGGAAACAAAAGCAGAAATGAACTCATGGGACTACATCAAACTAAAAAGTTTTTGTATGGCAAAAGACATCATCAAAAAAACAAAAAGGCATCCTACAGTATGGGAGAATATATTTGTAAATGACATATCCAACAAGGGGTTAACATCCAAAATATATGAAGAACTTACACACCTCAGCACCCAAAAAGCAAATAACCTGATTAACAAATGGGCAGAAGATATGAAGAGATGGTTCTCGAAAGAAGAAATTCAGATTGCCAACAGACACATGAAAAGATGCTCCAAATCAGTAATCGTCAGCGAAATGCAAATTAAAACCACAATGAGATATCACCTCACACCAGTAAGGATGGCCAGCATCAAAAAGACTAAAAACAACAAATGTTGGCGAGGATGCGGAGAAAGGGGAACCTCCTACACTGCTGGTGGGAATGTAAGCTAGTTCAACCATTGTGGAAAGCAATATGGAGGTTCCTCAAAAAACTAAAAATAGAAATACCATTTGACCCAGGAATCCCTCTCCTTGGAATTTACCCAAAGAATACAACTTCCCAGATTCAAAAGACATATGCACCCCTATGTTCATCGCAGCACTTTTTACAATAGCCAAGATATGGAAGCAACCTAATTGTCCATCTGTAGAAGAATGAATAAAGAAGATGTGGTACATATATACAATGGAATACTATTCACCCATAAGAAAGAAACAAATCCCACCATTTGCAACAACATGGATGGAGCTGGAGGACATTATGCTCAGTGAAATAAGCCAGGTGGAGAAAGACAAATGCCAAATGATTTCCCTCATTTGTGGAGTATAACAATGAGGAAAACTGAAGGAACAAAATGGCAGCAGAGTCAAAGACTCCAAGAATGAACTAGTGGTTACCAAAGGGGAGGGGTGTGGGAGGGCAGGTGGGGAGGGAGGGAGAAGGGGACTGAGGGGTATTATGTTTAGTACACATGGTGTGGGGGATCATGGAGAGAACACTGTATCACAGAGAAGGGACATAGTGGATCTCTGGTAACTTGCTACACTGATGGACAGTGACTGCATTGGGGTATGGGTGGGGACTTGATAATACAGGTAAATGTAGTAACGACATTGTTTTTTTGTGTGAAACCTTCGTAAGAGTGTATATCAATCATACCTTATTAAAAAATTTTTAAAAAAAAGACAACAAAGGCAAAAACTTCCTGAATATAAACATGAGCAACTTCTTCCTGAATGCATTTCCTTGAGCAAGGGAAACAAAAGCAAAAAGAAACACATGGGACTACTTCAAACTAAAAAGCTTCTATATGGCAAAGGACAGCATCAACAGAGCAAAAAGGCATCCTATAATATGGGAGAATATATTTGTAAATGACATATCCAACAAGGGGTTAACATCCAAAATATATAAAGAACTGACACTCCTCAACACCCAAGAAACAAATAACCCGATTGAAAAATGGGCAGAGGATATGAAGAGACAGTTCTCCAAAGAAGAAATTCAGATGGCCAACAGACACATGAAAAGATGCTCCGCATCACTAATCATCAGGGAAATGCAAATTAAAACCACAATGAAATAATACCTCACACCAGTTAGGATGGCCAGCATCAAAACGACTAAGAACAACAAATGCTGGCGAAGATGTGGAGAAAGGGGAACCTGTCTACATTGCTGGTGGGAATATAAGTTAGTTCAACCATTGTGGAAAGCAATATGGAGGTTTCTCAATAAACTAAAAACAGAATTAGCATTTGACCTGAGAATTCTACTCCTAGGAATTTACCCAAAGAATACAAGTTCTCAGATTCAAAAAGGTATATGCACCCCTATGTTTATTGCAGCACTATTTACAATAGCCAAGGTATGGAAGCAAACTAAGTGTCCATCAGTAGATGAATGGATAAAGAAGAGGTGGTACATATACACAGTGGAATACTATTCAGCCATAAGAAAGAAAAAAATCCTGCCATTTGCAACAACATGGATGGAGCTAGAGGGTATTAAGCTCAGTGAAATAAGCCAGGCAGACAAAGGTAAGTGACAAATGATTTCCTTCATATAGCAATGAAGCAAAACTGAAGGCACAAAACAGCAGCAGTCTCACAGACTCCAAGAAGGTACTAGTGGTTACCAAAGGGGAAGAGTGTCGGAGGGCAGGTGGGGAGGAAGGGAGAAGGGGATTGAGGGATATTATGTTTAGTACACATGATGTGGGGGTGTCATGGGGAAGACAGTGTAGCACAGAGAAGGCTCTGGCATCTTACTATACTGATGGACAGTGACTGCAATGGGGTATTGTTGGGGGGGACTCGATAATATGGGTGAATGTAGTAACCACATTGTTTTTTCTTGTGAAACGTTAATAAGAGTGTATATCAATCATACCTTAATTAAGAAGAAAACAAGTAGATGACATCAACTTCCAGAAAATTCTCTTTGCTATTTAGACTTACAAAAGGTTTCACATGCACTCTCTGTATTTGGATAGAGCAGGAAAACTGTATAAACATCGATGTGAAAAAGGTTGTTCCTGATTTTTTTGCTCTGGTCTTCAACTGAAATGTTCAACAATGTTTCCTTTTCTTCTACTTCTTTATACTGTTCTTATTGTCTTCGAAGCATTTCAAGATGGTACAACCAATAATTTCATTTCTGTAGTACTGTCTCTGATTGTCCACAATGTGGATCGATTGCTCAGGATATATCATGTTCTCCTGTCTTTCCAAACACCTGTTTCAAGCTTCTCCTTAACACTTAAAACTTTCTTTTAGTATGTGCTGGTTGGTATTTTTCACCCATAATGCTCAAATATGTTTGAGATATTCAGTAAGTGATATTTTTCAAATTGAAAAGTTCACAAACATGAAAGAATAGGAAAATACAACCTTGTGGGATAACAAACATGGTGAAATGAGGCAACCAGTGAAAGTCAAAGGCATACGCATTTTATGGATGCCTATGTGGCCAGCTCAGCTGAGTGCAGTACTGTGTTCAGGACAAATCTTCACACAGACAATATAAAACTCAGGTTATAAGCAAACTGTTCTCTAGCACACTTACTGCAGTAGAAAAAATCCACATATTTAAAACAGAATGTACTGATTCCTTTTTGTGAAACAATGTTGGCTTGATAGGGACTGCTGACAGGAGCAGAGTACTTGACCATGGACACCTAGGGGCCATGACACTTGAGCTGTTATGTGATCTGGGTCTGAACCACCAAACCTACGGCTGATCACCAATAGCAGATCTCATCAAGGGGAAGTGGTTTTATTGAGCCTGAACTTGAGCAGGTGCAAGAGATGCAAATAAATTGCATGAGCAGGTTTCTCATACTTCCATGCTACCTACTTCTGCTTTACTACCACCCATCCTTCAACCAATATCTACAGCACTTTGGGGATTTCTTTACATCAGATAGAGTGAGGGAAAAATCTTGAACTTGGTTTTCAAAACACTGGCATAATGTTAGAAGTCTAAAGTGAACAACATCGAAATCTAATTCTATTTAAAACAGCAGTCCTGTGCACAACTTTGGGCAGTACATCTTGTCCATTTTGTAAAGGAAGAGATGGGCAGAGGAACAGATCAGCGATACAGCAGAAGCTAAAGAGAAAAACAGTAGTGGAAGATCAGTAACCAGAAGTCGGGAAAGAGGTGCACTGTTGAACTTCTCAGAAGTTTTTCTGAGAACAGAATGCAAGGATAACAGAGTTCCATGTGAATGTTTAGCAGAAGGCATCTACTGCAGAACAAACAGGCTTTTAATAATCAGGTGGACGAGATAATTGATTCTACAAACACCAATAAGACGGTAGCTACTTGGATAGTTGCTTAATGGCTCTATTTACAAATGGCCACAGAAATAAGATTTGAGACTGTATATATACACATCAGGAAGATTAAGACTTACCACACCAAGATTTATCTGGCTATTGCTACTAGTAAGTACTTGACCCTCCAAGAGCAGAGGCCAAGAGTGAGTTCCCATGATGGCACCATTCCTTGGAAGATTCAGCCAATCGTCTGGTGGGAATTTGATTACACTGGAACACTTTCATCATGGAAGAGACAGTGATAGAAATCTGTTTTGAGAATGAATTTGCCTTCCCTATCCACCTGCTTCTGACAACACCAGTTAAGGGATGAATTGTGCCCCTCCTCAATTCCTATGCTGAGTAACACCCAGGCCCTCAGACTGTGACCTTATTTAGAGGCAGGGTCTTCACTGAAGTAATCAAGTTTAATATGGCCATTAGGGTGAATCATAATTTAATGACTGGTGTCCTTATAAAAAGAGGAAAGTTGGGAGGAAGACATGCACACAGGAAGCCACAATGTGAAAATGAAGGCAGAAATCTGCAAGCCAAGGAAAGCCAAAGTTGCCAGCAAGCCACCAGAAATTAAGAGTGACAGAACAGCCCTCAGAAATAACTAACCCTAAAGACACCTTGGTCTTGGACTTCTATTCTCCAGACGTGTGAGACAACATATTTCTGTTGTTTAAGCTACCCAGTTTGTGGTACTTAGACATAGCAGACCTAGGAAATGAGATATATCACACACAGATATACACAAAGCGTAAGTCACAGTCACGGTACACAGTGTTACAACAAAAGTAAGCTAATTTCATTGGAAGTGCATAAAATGATTCAAACCTAAGAAGTTCACTGATCTCACCATATGCCTTAACATCTAGAAGCAGCTGGCTTACAAAACAGTGTTATCATTTAGTGAAAATTCAGCATGTGAACTTGTAGCTAACATCCTACGAGATTGATGTGTTATTTCACAGGCTGTACGAGCTAAGTAAATGCAATGAGTCAGCAATCAATATGATGCTATTTCTCCCACAGCCATTATATATAAGTCTGTAAACTAAAACATGGGCCTAATTTCTCTTGTACTATAGCTATTACTCACACCTAAAAACCCACTCACAGAATTTTTACTTCCCATCAGAATAAGTTCCCAAGAGAAGAATGCTTCCATTTAAGGCCAAAACTGTCCCATTAAATTAGGGTAGAGATTGCCACCAGGCTCTTTTGTACTTCTGATACCATTAAATAACAGGCAAAGAAAGAGGTTACTGTGCTAGTTGGGGTGACTGGTTTTGATTATCAAGAAGAAATGGTGGTGTCTTGAATGCAGACAGGAAGTATTATAGCTGGTTTCACTGGGAGGCCTCTTGATAGTTTTACTCATAGAGTAAAAGTTAATGGAAAACTAGAGTAATCCAATAGAAGAAGAATAAACATTATTTTTAAATAAGTAGTTAAATATAAAAGGTGTCACCTAGAAGAGTTAAAAGTAACTGGCACTGGGGAGGAAGAAAGGGAGCTGGTAATGTAACAGCTGATTTCTTAAGAGTTGTACAACCACATGTATATATAACTTCTTTGAAATAAAATTTAAAAGTTACTTTACCATATCACAAGAATATTTTTAAAAGTTTTTATAACTCAGAGGTGAGCAATTAATACTGGATTAATTGAAAAGAAAGCAAAAAGTTACAAATAAATGCAAATTTAATTCTCTAACTTGGTTGTGAAAGAGAAGACTGATTCATTTAGGTAGATTTTCAGGTCTGATATTCATAGACAACATATTCTGTGCTTAACAGCTGATCGTGATACTGCAATTCAAATATGACTTACATGATCCAGTCTTTTCTTTTTTATAGATTGATCATCATTAAATTCATCGTCCTCATATGGCTCTGAAGAAGAAGACAGTTTTCTTTTTCTGGGTCCACCACCTTCTAAAACAGAGAAGGACTTTCAAAGTTTGTAGACATTATAAGACATCATTAATGCAAACAAAGGCATAAATATTATAATGAACACATTTATAGACAGTTCTCGACATCAGACTCAATGTTATTTCTTCTACACATCATGTATACTCCATGTCAATTGAGTTAAAGGAAAAGTGAACAGACTTTTTAGTCTTTCAAAAGTAGAGATCACTGTAATAATGTATTTGAAAACCATTACATTATTTAATGCTAAAATATACATTGCTAAATTGACGAGTAATTCTACAAAACAATACTTGGAGGAAGGGGTTTTCCCCAATGACTGAGTGATCAGCTGCTAAAAAAGAGATGAGCTCCATCATGTAACTTATGTGAAGAGCATTACTGATACCAGTCTACTATGTACCAGGCTTTGCAGAAAGCCTTTATAAACTGTTGTTTCATTTATTGCTCATAACAAATCTACTTGACTCTCCAAGAGCAGAGGCCAAGAGTGAGTTCCCATGATGGCACCATTCCTTGGAAGATTCAACCAATCGTCTGGTGGGAATTTGATTACACTGGAACCCTTTCATCATGGAAGAGACAGTGATAGAAATCTGTTTTGAGAATGAATTTGCCTTCCCTATCCACCTGCTTCTGACAACACCAGTTAAGGGATGAATTGTGCCCCTCCTCAATTCCTATGCTGAGTAACACCCAGGCCCTCAGACTGTGACCTTATTTAGAGGCAGGGTCTTCACTGAAGTAATCAAGTTTAATATGGCCATTAGGGTGAACCGTAATTTAATGACTGGTGTCCTTATAAAAAGAGGAAAGTTGGAAAAAGAGGAAAAATCTACAAAGCAGGCTAGTTTCCTTTAACAAATGAGAAACAGATCTAGTCAGCTCAAGCGATGAATGTTCTTAACCTAAAAACAAGAGAGTGTAACATAAGAGTATAACAACAGTAATGGAAAATTTGCGTATTGTCATGACTAGAAAATCAAAATCAATCTACATCTCTTAAGAAGCTATGCTACATATTTATACTTTGTATATACTTACCTATTTCTTAAAATACTTTTACCTTCAGAGAGAATATTCCTTAGACATATTGCTGTGATAATAGGAAAGCATCAGCTAAAGCTTACAAAAGTTTAAGATTTCAGTATTAATTACAACAGCACCTAACTAAGTAGTTAGAAATAAAACTTACTGAAATACAATCCTCAAACATGAAAGCTTTTAAGTTGTAAGCCTGAAAATTTCATAACATGGGTATAACAAAAACTGAATGCCATTAACATTGTATAGTAACTACATGTTAGTATAAATGGTTACATTTCTTTTCTTCCAATTTATTTCATAAAGTACATGTATATTCTGCATATGCCAACTAATTTCCAGAATCTACTTTAAAAAGGGATCATCATGGGAGGCGGAGCCAAGATGGCGGCGTGAGAAGAGCAGCGGAAATCTCCTCCCAAAACCACATATATTTTTGAAAATACAACAAAGACAACTCTTCCTAAAAGAGAGACCAGAAGACACAGGACAACATCCAGACAACATCCACACCTACGAGAACCCAGCGCCTCACGAAGGGGGTAAATACAAGCTCCAGCCCGGTGGGACCCGAGCACCCCAAACCCCAGCTCCGGGCGGGAGGAGTAGGAATGGGCAGGGAGAGGGAGCCCAGGACTGCTAAATAGCCAGCCCTAGCCATCCACACCAGAGTGCAGACAGTGCATGCATGCATGGGGTGCTGGACACTAGGGAAATGGGACAGTAAGACCTCTGAGTGGGTTCTTGCAGCTGCTGCCCCGGGGACAAAGAAAAGCGAGTGCTTTTTGGAAGTCTTAAAGGGACAGGGACCCCACTGCTGGACGGAAGCATCCTGGGACACTTAGTCCAGCAGCAGGGAACTCCGGGCACCCTAAACCCCTGGATAGCAGGGCAGCTCATAGACCCCCCATGGAGATAAACAGCCTACCGGACATTCCCCCTCCAACGCGGCTCCACCATATCGGAGCAGAGGCCTGAAGCAGGCCATGCCCACAGCAACAGCAGAGATAAACTCCATAGCTGCCGGGCAAGAATCAGAAGCCCTGTCTGCACGCAGCTGGCCAGCATAAGCCACTAGAGGTCGCTCTTCTTCCAGAAGAGGAAGACCACAAACCAAAAAGAAGGGAAGTTCTTCCAGCCGTCACTCATGCCAGCTCTGCAAACTATCTCTATTGCCATGAAAAGGCAAAATTTGAGGCAGACAAAGATCACAGAGACAACACCTGAGAAGGAGACAGACCTAACCAGTCTTCCTGAAAAAGAATTCAAAATAAAAATCATAAACATGCTGACGGAGATGCAGAGAAATATACAAGAGCTAAAGGATGAAGTCCGGAGAGAGATTACAGACATCCGGAAGGAGATTACAGAAGTGAAACAAACTCTGGAAGGATTTATAAGCAGAATGGATAAGATGCAAGAGGCCATTGATGGAATAGAAACCAGAGAAAAGGAACGCATAGAAGCTGACAGAGAGAGATAAAAGGATCTCCAGGAATGAAAGAATATTAAGAGAACTGTGTGACCAATTCAAAAAGAACAATATCTGTATTAAAGGGGTAACAGAAGAAGAGGAGAGAGAAAAAGGGATAGAAAGTGTCTTTGAAGAAATAATTGCTGAAAACTTCCCCAAACAGGGGGAGGATATAATCAAACAGACCATGGAAATACACAGAACCCCCAACAGAAAGGACCCAAAGAGGACAACATCAAGACACATAATAAATAAAATGGTAAAGATCAAGGACAAGGACAGAGTTTTAAAGGCAGTTAGAGAGAAAAAGGTCACATATAAAGGAAAACCCATAAGGCTATCATCAGATTTCTCAACAGAAACCTTACAGGCCAGAAGAGAATGACATGATATATTTAATGCAATGAAACAGAAGGGCCTAGAACGAAGGATACTGTATCCAGCACGGTTATCATTTAAATATGAAGAAGGGATTAAACAATTCCCAGATGAGCAAAAGTTGAGGGAATTTGCCTCCCACAAACCACCTCTACAGGGTATTCTAGAGGGACTATTCTGGACGGGATCACTCCTAAGACTAAACAGATGTCACCAGAGAAAATAAAATCACAGCAAACAAAGCAAACCAACCAAATACTAAGTAAAGGCAAAAAATAAAATCAACTACCCACTAAAAGCAGTTAAAGGAAACACAAAAGAGCAGAGAATAAAACAACCAACATATAAAGAATGGAGGACGAGGAATAAGAAGGGAGAGAACAAAAGAATCTCCAGTCAGTGTATATAACAGCTCAAGAAGTGAGCTAAGTTAGGCAGTAAGATACTAAAGAAGCTAAACTTGAACCTTTGGTAACCACGAATCTAAAGCCTGCAATGGCAATAAGTACATACTTATCGATAATCACCCTAAATGTAAATGGGCTGAATGCACCAATCAAAAGACACAGAGTAATGGAATGGAGAAAAAAAGCCAGACCCATCTATATGCTGCTTACAAGAAACTCACTTCAAACCCAAAGACATGCACAGAGTAAAAGTAAAGGGATGGGAAAACATATTTCAGGCAAACAACAGAGAGAAGAAAGCAGGGGTTGCAGTACTAGTATCAGACAAAATAGACTTCAAAACAAAGAAAGTAACAAAAGATAAAGAAGGACATTACATAATGATAAAGGGCTCAGTCCAACAAGAGGATATAACCATTCTAAATATATATGCAGCCAACACAGGAGCACCAGCATATGTGAAACAAATAAGGACATGGAGGCACTGAACAACACACTAGAACAGATGGACCTAACAGACATCTATAGAACTCTACATCCAAAAGCAACAGGATATACATTCTTCTCAAGTGCACAAGGAACATTCTCCAGAATAGACCACATACTAGGTCACAAAAAGAGCCTCAGTAAATTCCAAAAGATTGAAATTCTACCAACCAACTTCTCAGACCACAAAGGTATAAAACTAGAAATAAATTCTACAAAGAAAACAAAAAGGCGTACAAACACATAGAGGATTAACAACATGCTCCTAAATAATCAATGGATCAATGAACAAATTAAAATGGAGATCAAGGAATATATGGTAACAAATGACAACAACAACACAAAGCCCCAACTTCTGTAGGACGCAGCGAAAGCAGTCTTAAGAGGAAAGTATATAGCAATCCAGGCACACTTAAAGAAGGAAGAACAATCCCAAATGAATAGTCTAAAATCACAATTATCGAAACTGGAAAAAGAAGAACAAATGAGGCCTAAAGTCAGCAGAAGGAGGGACATAATAGAGATCAGAGAAGAAATAAACAAAATTAAGAATAAAACAATAGAAAAAATCAATGAAACCAAGAACTGGTTCTTTGAGAAAATAAACAAAATAGATAAGCCTCTAGCCAAACTTATTAAGTGAGAGAATCAACACACATCAACAGAATCAGAAACGAGAATGGAAAAATCACGACAGACTCCACAGAAATACAAAGAATTATTAAAGACTACTATGAAAACCTATATGCCAACAAGCTGGAAAACCTAGAAGAAATGGACAACTTCCTAGAAAAATACAACCTTCCAAGAATAACCAAGGAAGAAACACAAAAGTTAAACAAACCAATTACAAGCAAAGAAATTGAAACGGTAATCAAAAAACTACCCAAGAACAAAACCCCCAGGCCAGATGGATTTACTTCGGAATTTTATCAGACATACAGAGAGGACATAATACCAATTCTCCTTACAGTTTTCCAAAAAATAGAAGAGGAGGGAATACTCCCAAACTCACTCTATGAGGCCAACATCACCCTAATACCAAACCAGGCAAAGACCCCAACAAAAAAGAAAATTACAGACCAATATCCCTCATGAATGTAGATGCAAAAATACTCAATAAAATATTAGCAAACCAAATTCAAAAGTATATCAAAAGGATCATACACCATGACCAAGTGGGATTCATCCCAGGGATGCGAGGATGGTACAACATTAGAAAATCCATCAACAATATCCACCAGATCAACAAAATGAAGGACAAAAACCACATGATCATCTATATTGATACTGAAAAAGCATTTGACAAAATTCAACATCCATTCATGATAAAAACTCTCAGCAAAATGGGTATAGAGGGGAAGTACCTCAATATAATAAAGGCCATATATGATAAACCCACAGTCAACATCATACTGAACAGCGAGAAGCTGAAAGCTTTTCCTCTGAAATCGGGAACAAGACAGGGATGCCCCCTCTCCCCACTGTTATTTAACATAGTGCTGGAGGTCCTAGCCACAGCAATTAGACAAAACAAAGAAATACAAGGAATCGAGATTGGTAAAGAAGAAGTTAAACTGTCACTATTTGCAGATGACATGATATTGTACATAAAAAACCCTAAAGACTCCACTCCAAAACTACTAGAACTGATATCAGAATACAGCAAAGTTGCAGGATACAAAGTTAACACACAGAAATCTGAGGCTTTCCTATACACTAACAATGAACCAATAGAAAGAGAAATCAGGAAAACAACTCTATTCACAATTGGATCAAAAAGAACTAAATACCTAGGAATAAACCTAAGCAAAGAAGTGAAAGACCTATACCCTGAAAACTACAAGTCACTCTTAAGAGAAATTAAAGGGGACACTAACAACTGGAAACTCATCCCATGCTCTTGGCTAGGAAGAATTAATATCGTCAAAATGGCCATCCTGCCCAAAGCAATATATAGATTTGATGCAATCCCTATCAAATTACCAGCAACATTCTTCAATGAACTGGAACAAATAGTTCAAAAATTCATATGGAAACACCAAAGACCCCCAACAGCCAAAGCAATCCTGAGAAAGAAGAACAAAGTGGGGGGGATCTCACTCTCCAACTTCAAGCTCTACTACAAAGCCACAGTAATCAAGACAATTTGGTACTGGCACAAGAACAGAGCCACAGACCAGTGGAACAGATTAGAGACTCCAGACATTAACCCAAACATATATGGTCAATTAATACACGATAAAGGAGCCATGGACATACAATGGGGAAATGACAGTCTCTTCAACGGATGGTGCTGGCAAAACAGGACAGCTACATGTAAGAGAATGAAACTGGACCATTGTCTAACCCCATACACAAAAGTAAATTTGAAATGGATCAAAGACTTGAATGTAAGTCATGAAACCATAAAACTCTTAGAAAAAAACATAGGCAAAAATCTCTTAGACATAAACATGAGTGACCTCTTTGTGAACATATCTCCCGGGGCAAGGAAAACAAAAGCAAAAATGAACAAGTGGGACTACATTAAGCTGAAAAGCTTCTGTACAGCAAAAGACACCATCAATAGAACAAAAAGGTAGCCTACAGTATGGGAGAATATATTTGTAAATAACAGATCCGATAAAGGCTTGACATCCAAAATATATAAAGAGCTCACCCACCTCAACAAACAAAAAACAAATAATCCAATTAAAAACTGCGCAGAGGAACTGAACAGTTCTCCGAAAAAGAAATTCAGATGGCCAACAGACACATGAAAAGATGCTCCACGTCGCTTGTCATCAGAAATGCAAATTAAAACCACCATGAGATATCACCTCATACCAGTAAGGATGGCTACCATCCAAAAGACAACAACAAATATTGGCGAGGTTGTGGAGAAAATCCCTCCTACACTGCTGGTGGGAATGTAAATCAGTTCAACCATTGTGGAAAGCAGTATGGAGGTTCCTCAAAATGCTCAAAATAGACTTACCATTTGACCCAGGTATTCCACTCCTAGGAATTTACCCTAAGAATGTAGCACTCCAGTTTGAAAAAGACAGGTGCACCCCCATCTTTATCGCAGCACTATTTACCATAGCCAAGAATTGGAAGCAACCTAAGTGTCCATCAGTAGATGACTGGATAAAGAAGATGTGGTACATATACACAATGGAGTATTATTCAGCCATAAGAAAACAAATCCTACCATTTGCAACAACATGGATGGAGCTAGACGGTATTATGCTCAGTGAAATAAGCCATGCAGAGAAAGACAAATACCAAATGATTTCACTCATCTGTGGAGTATAAGAACAAAGGAAAAACTGAAGGAACAAAACAGCAGCAGAATCACAGAACCCACGAATGGACTAACAGTTACCAAAGGGAAAGAGACTGGGGAGGATGGGTGGGTAGGGAGGGATAAGGGGAGGGGGGAGAAGAAAGGGGGTATTATGACTAGCATGCATAATGTGGGGGGTGGGAGAAAGGGGAGGGCTGTGCAACACAGAGAAGACAAGTAGTGATTCTACAACAGTTTGCTATGCTGATGGACAGTGACTGTAATGGGGTTTGTGGGGGGAGAGCCTAGTAAGCATAATATTCTTCATGCAATTGTAGATTAATGATAACAAAAAAAAAAAAAAGAGAAAGAAAAAGGGGGATTACTCCGATAGGATAAAAGTAACTGCAAATCAATGGTTAATGCATGCTTTACATATCCTTAATTTTGATCTTTTGAAGGGTGTCGGATCATCAGCTATGGAAGTACATTTTTCTGATAATATTCCTTTCTCTTAAAAAAAAAAAAAAACAGCAGTTCCTGTGTGGTGATCTCCAATAGGTTCTTCACAATGGTATAAAAGTCATATCAAAGTGTGGGCAAAGGGTTTGTTTGTGTTTATACAGAGGATCAAAGCCTAATTTGGCTACCCAGATAACAAATTAAGATACGATATGAAGAACTTCCAACATCAACATCCTCTGGAAGAGTCACTCCAGAAGATGATCATCAAAAACTTCAACAAAGATCCTGGCACTGTTGCAGTTGTAGCTGCAACCATCCCACCGGTTCCTGGACTTGCCATTGGAATGAAGAAGGAGATATCTAAGCTGGCCTGTGCATACAGTAAAACAACCAAATTTGACTGGATCTATACTGTCGGAACTCAACCAAGAATTAGGAGAAGTGCAAGTTCCAGCGCTCCAAAATCGTGCGACTATAGACTATCTGCTGTTAAAAGAACATATGGGATGTGAACAGTTCCCAGGAATGTGTTGTTTTAATTTGTCTGATTTTTCTCAAACTATTCAAATTCAGTTAGACAATATCCATCATATCATTGATAAGTTTTCACAAATGCCTAGGGTACCTAACTGGTTTTCTTGGTTTCACTGGATATGGCTGGTAATTGTAGGTCTGCTTTTGTTATGTAGCTGTATTCCTATTCTGTTAATGTGTGTACGCAATTTAATTAGTAGTTTGTTAAAACCTATACATGCTTATGGTACTCTACAAGAAGATATGTCAAAGAAATAATCAATCTTCCCATGTTTTCTTCCATCTGCTACTTCTGTAGCTTTTCTTCTTCCTTCCTAATTACAACCCTTTAGTAGAATTCGTGCCTCATATCAAAAATTACCGAGTACCATAATTCTTCCAAGTGGTAAAGATACCTCAAGACAAATGCTGGGCATAGAAGCTACAGGGCATAAATCTGCAAAGAAGTAAAAAGCTAACCTTTTCAAACAATAAGGCTTCTCTCTCACTTACCAACTTTACATTCCCTGTATGGCCCCGGAAGATGACTGGTTAGCCAGAGACGGGTAAGATTCCTCAAGGGAGGAACAACCTAAGACAGGCACAGTCACAGGGGGGCCGTCAGGTGAGAAAGTGGGGATCAACAGAGGTGAGGCTTAGAACCTCACCCCCCGTTTTGAGAGAAATCTTCTGTATCCGTGGATGTTTTGTTGCCCTTGTCTAGCTTGGATTAATACTTAGTCTATAGGCACAGACCTGATCATCTACATTTGCCCTCTTACAGCACTAAATTATGTTTTCTAACTTCATCCTGCATCTATGTACCACTTCTGCATTTTATTAAAAAATAAGAATAATAAGGGAGAAATGTGGGATTCACATATAAATCAAGTATAAAAATCAAACGAATAATAATATCTGACTTGATTGTTTATAGTCCATGATGCGTGATCAAAACGGAAAGTTTCTGTGATATGACTGCCCTTGCACTGTTCCCCACGTAAAAACTTATTCACTATGTAAGAACTTGTTCGTTATGCTTCAGGAGATTGGAGACTGTTGAGAATTAGGCTTGGGTTTGATTAATGATTGTGCATTGAGTCCCCTATACAGAATTTTATTGTTGTTAACAACCATTTGATCAACAAATATGAGAGATGCCCTCTCAAAAAAAAAAAAGGGGGGGGGAGATCATCACCCCCAAGTACTTTTAGAGGTTAAATGAGCACTGTTACTGATATTCTATGTTTGAAAAAACCTTCAAAATCGATTATTTATGCCATTTTGCCTAGATATGTTTCTTTCCTAAAATAATAAGAGCTTTGTTTTGTCAATAAATAATTCTTCAACTTTAAATACCGGTTTATTATTTTTTTAATATGGCAACAAATATTTACAATGTACCTAAAATTGGCCACAGGTAAAAATTGCAAATGGGGGAGAAAATGCAAAGCTAAAATTTTAGTACAAAAGTTACATAATAGCACGCAATATTTAGTCATCTCTATCTAAGTCTATTCTATTTGTAATTACTAATTAAAAATTTTTGCATACATCTAGAGGAAATAACTTAACATTCCACTTCCAAACTACATGTTCCATAAATTCTCATCTTTTATTGGAAGCACCTATCATCAACTTCTGAAAAAAAAGACAAAATAATTTCATCTAAATTCATTATTTAAAAATAAAAAATAAAACATGAAACTATAAAAAGAAAATATGGTTAAAGGACACAAACAGTTCAACAGAAATAATGAAAAGATGCTCACCTTTATTAATAATTAAAGACAGTTAAAATAAAGTAACAATAAAATACCTATTTTCCCCAAGATTAGAAAGAGTAGTAAATGGACAATTCTAACAAACCATAGGCAAATAGGCACTTTCAAGTATTATGAATTGTTGTAACTTTTTTCTGAAAGGCAATCTAAATAATACATCTTAGAATTTTAGATGTGCCTATGTTTTAGTCCAATAATTCCTTCTTTAGGAATTTATTCCACAGAACTGTTGGGAAATATTTGCTTAAGCATACACACAAAAACTTTCCAACATCTAAGTGCCCAAGATATTAGGCAAATTAGAATACACACAAAAATGCCTGTTTAAATTACGTACACTTTGAAAAATAAAAAATACATAGGTTACAAGAAAGCAGATATAATAGGATCATACATAATAATGTTTTGCTTATTCTTATACATACATAGTAGTAGAAAAACTCCTTGACAACATCAATAAATTCTTATTTTTACTCTTTGAAGTACAGTAAAAACTGTGCAAAACTGTTTTATATAATTCAGTATTTATAAATGAAGACTTTCAGAAGGTAAGGCATAAAAAATACATTTACTGTTTAATATGCAAGATATTGTCTATAAAAGATTATACATCATGGTAAAACCAATGTCCAACATCATAGTCTGGAAATGCCCAAGATCTCTTACAGGTATTTAGAAAGGTGTTACGTCCTGATGTATCCAAAATAATCCTGACATAAATTGTCCTGATATATCTAAAAATAGTTTTCTGACTTAATGATAACATACATTGAAGGTTACCTTACCTTCGGTAAGATAAACTGTCATTCTATACATTACATACAAAGTTTATTGTACTAAAGGTGAAGATGACTGATAAAACTGTCTAGCCCATTCCAAAACGAAGCATAGAAGTTTACTTAAAAAAACAAGAAAACCCTAAAAGCTTCTTTCCTTGTAACTTGCCACTGGAGTTTTTTTTTTTAAAGAAATAATAAAAAAGTATAGTGCAAGAATGAGAAGAGGAAAACTCAGTGTTAAGTCCAAATTTAACGTGGACTGTAAACTCTGAGGAGTGATGTTTTATCCATTTTGTTTCCTTTCATATCCCTAGCACCTAAAATAGCACCTGGTGTCTAGTAGTAGGTACACAAAAAATATTTTGTTAAATTAATACGTTAAATGACATAAATTGCTCAAGAGAAAAAAGATTAGTCACTACTGTGGAACAGAGTTATTCTACAGATTTTTCAATTTAAAGATTATGGAATACTGAGGTATTATGAGAACAAGAAAGAATATGAAAACTTTTCCAAAACATTTTGCAACTCAACTAATGTTAAATGAGCCTGCCATTTTCCAAAACTTTTACAGTAAGTTCTAGGGACATGGTAATGAGGAAAACACAGTCAACCTTTTCCTATACCACTTTCTATCATCAGAGAGCCCTTAAGAATAAATGATTGCTAACATTTACTATGTACTTACTATGTGCCACACTCTAGTAAGAAATTTACATGAGCTTTATTACTTCTTTGCAACAACCTATGAACTTGATACTATTATTATGCCATTTTCCTGCTAAGAAAACAAAGACACAGAAGAGTTAGGCAACACTGCCCAAGGTCACAGAACTAGTAAGTGGAAGAAAGGGAAGAATCTTAACATTCTGTGTAGGTAGCACCTGCACAACACAATACTGTTCCCTTGTTCAAATTGGAGAAAATGAAATACTTAAAATATTTTATATGGACAAAACAGTATCATCTTTGGAATCTACTCTAATACAATCTATTTAGTGGGTATAAAAATGAAGTAGACACACTGATGGACAGTGACTGCAATGGGGTATGGACTTGATAATATGGGTGAATGTAGCAACCAAATTGTTTTTCTTGTGAAACCTTCATAGGAATGTACATCAATGATACCTTAATAAAAAATATACAGCAATTATGACAATAAAAAGAAAAAATGAAGCAGATAATTGTCAAAGAGGGATGACTGGTCCATGGGAACACATTATACTATTTTCTGTATTTATATAAAATTTTAAGTTTCAAAAAAACTTAAAAAGCTGAAAAACCTTTTATGGAAATCAGCACTTATTGACACTGTTGATTAAAGAATTGGCATAACCTTGAAAAAATTAATTGGAAGTACATACTAAAATTTTAAATGTGCGTACCTTTGATTCTGCATCCTAGTTTGAAATTCAGCCTTCAGAAATAATATCATAAAAATTTACTTATTAGGTATTTACTTTATCACTATAAAAAGAAAATACTGGAAACATAAATGCTAACTAATAAGAGAAATAGTTAATAAACTAATCCTATGAACAGACACATAAAAATATTATGGAGCCATTTTTCAAAAGCTAGATAGATCTGATTGTACTGATAAGTTATCCACAATAAATCACCAACTCATTTTTTTTAAACACAAACCTATTATTACATTTTGTAACCTAATGTGTGTGTGTGTGTGTGTGTGTGTGTGTTGTATAATGGTGTATATAAATACAGGAAAAGTTGAAAATGACACAAAGCAAATTTAAGTGTGGTTAACAGAGTGTAGGTTTGCTTTCATTCCTTAAATACTTTTCTGGTAGTGGGATTACAGGTTATTTTTACTTGTTTGGTAGGTTTATGTTTATAAAAAAAGATCAAGATACCATACACTGAAAAAACTGGATCTGTGTTTTTTTAATTCAAGTTCCTTCAAATGCATTTATTTTTGTATCCCAAACTTGAAATACAGCATAAATATTTACTAAATGAAGGAATGCTGACTACCAGCTAGGACTTTCCACAAGACATTATGTTCCTACTGACTCAGATTTGTAGACCTATAAATAAAACCACAATGCAATTAGAAAACACATTTAAGAAATAAAATATACCTTCCAAAACTTCACTGTCATGAGATTTGATCTGTAGTAAACAAGCAAAATTACCAATGAAAAACTTACCCCTCCCTTTCTGAGGGGGGATTAAAAAAAAAATTCCACATACAAAATTTAGTTCCCAAATAGCTGTATGACCTCAAGTTAGTCACTTAACCTTGTTTCTTCACCTAAAGAAATTGAAGCTTATTACTATCTCATAAGGGTTCTATAAAAATTCATGAAGGTGCTTGGTAAGTTGTAGAGCAATATTTAAAATGAAAAGATATTATTATATAATTAATGATTCAGCATGGCTTGAAACTAAGTCAGGCATACCTGCATCACCAAACATCAGCAAGGCAGCAGCAATCGCTCCATCCATAGTGCTTGTTGATTCAATCAACTAGCAGAATGAGAAACAGATTAATGTTTTAAAAATAACACTTTAAGAATTATCTCACAAAGTTATCAAAATATCTAAGAACAAATAACATTAAAATATATACCAGGTGGTGAAATAGTATGGCATACTTCAAGTTCATTAAGTCTTATGATAAATCTTCAGAAACCTGGTTTTTCTAAAAAGTCTGAACTTCTCTAATCATATCTTAAAGTGTATCAGATTTTCTCATCATCACATTCAATGAAAAATTAAAATATAGTCAGATAAAACAATACAGTCAAGGTTCTTGTTATTTTAATTACGAGGTTGTGCATTAAAGCCTTAAAAACTTTGTACTTAACATGCAGGAGCGTATGTGTGTGTGTGTGTGCGCGAGAGAGAGAGAGGGAGATGATAGACATTTATTTTACTCTTCTACTTATGAAAAAATCAGCCATAATCCTACAGTTATTTTTTAAAATCTAATACTTCTTAAGATGAGTCAGTATAAAAGGCTCTTTTGATTTTTACCCTATTTCTGAATTGCTTGAATTTGTTCAAGAACATATAGTACTACTTACATAATTAACATTTTCAATAAACTTTTTTTATGCTGTTCTGCAACATTTTGGATTTCAGAAGAAACTATACATCCCATATTTTTCTCTTGCTATAGTTCCCATTTTAAAAAGATCTTATTTTTCTTAAGCTATTTTTGTATTAAATAGCCTCAAATCAAATTAATTTTCCTAATCTTGGATCCTTAGAAATCCTGTAAATCCCACTTCATTTTTAAAACAGTTGAAGCATATTCTTATCAAGTCAGTGACTAAATTTATATTGTGTAGCTTCTTGAATTATTTTATATGGGTCCAAAAGCCTTTGTAATTTATAAATGTCACCTTTAAATTTCTTGAAATGATTGAGGTCATTTGAAATCCAGAGTACTTCAAGAGAGTATTCTGCTCTGAAATTGATAATGTTAAATTCCCCAAACTCCAAATTCTAATCAATGAAATATACATAAAAATATTATATTCTATATATTAATCTATTTTCTATATAGTAATCCTATTTCCTACTGCAAGTACAGAATTACAGATAAATATTTCTACAGGACAAAAATCCCCTTGAGCTTAATGAAAAATTGGCAATCAAGCTAAAATATTTTTTAACTGAGAGTTATTCATATATTTTAATACTCCACCATGTTCTATTGAAAGTTCTTTCCAACACTGTACGCTAGCTCCTGGAGATACTAGTACCTACTTCTTTTCTTCTTATTCTAGAAAAAAATCACATTAGGACGCAAATAACATTGTTAACAGGAGAAAATGTAGACCCAAGATGCCACTGAAGTTTCATTTAACTAACACTAAGGTATCAAAATAATTTGAGAAAGATTCATGGCAAAAATGACAGAGATGGGAATAATTTAATCTACATTTAGATATCAAACTAGCAGGTCCAGGACCACTTTCAGTTCAAACATGTTTTTTTGCTCTGAATGTTATTTTTGTGTTTAAGTTAGTTACCATAAAAAGGAAAGAAGTATTTATACAACATGAATGAACTTCAAAAAAGCTTCTGCCAAGTGAAAGAAGCCACTCACAAAAGACCAAATACTACATGATTTACTTAATATGAAATGTCCAAATAGGCAAATCTCTTTGACAGAGATTACTGGTTACACCTAGGGCTGGAGGGAGGGAAATGGCGAGAAATTGCTAATGTGTATGAGGTTTCTCTTTGGATTGATTTAAATGTTATAAAATTAAGACAGTGGTTGCATGCTTTTGTAAATATCCTAAAAACCACCAAATCATACACTTTTTTATACGTGATTTTTATGGCATTTAAATTATATCTCAAGACAGCTATTAAATTGATGACCAACAGTAAATAAAAACTCACTTTATTTGAAAAATGTGAATATCTGATAAAAATGGGCTATTATTGATACAAAATGGCTATATCCTGCTGCAGCTAAAGAGCAGCTATCTGCTTTGGGAAGAGCAAGTACTATACGGTATGCTAGTATCAACCACCTCTAAGTTACTGTCTACCCATGCATATAGAGTACCTACTTAGTCTCAGACCAGGGGAAGGAAATTGGGGATGGTGCCGGTGATGATGACAGATACACAGGGGAAAAACCTCTGAACATGCAATTAAATTGTTCCCCTAAGATTAACTATTAAGTGGTAGAGCTCATGATTAACTATTTACTAATATTCTTCTTCTCTACCTAAAATGCAACTGGTCAATTCTTATTTGCTTTTAATGAGATACCTATTATAGTCCAATTACAGCCACTTATTTTATATCTATAGCTCAATCAATAATTCTCAGCAAGAGTGCTACTGGTAGGGTAATTATTTTCTTATGCAGGACTGTTACCAGTATTGCTGGGTATTTAGCATCCCTGTCCCCATGGCACTAAATGTTAATAGCAACCCCTTGCCATTATGGGAGTGGGGAGGAAGCCTCCTGACATTTCCAGGAGTTTCTAGTGGGAGATTTGGGCAGGGGTCAGGGAATCCATTTTGGAACCATTCAAGCCCCAAGAATTTACAAACTACACAAGCTATTGAAGGAAACTTAAATTATTATTTGTAGGTGAATAACCTCACCTATTAATAAGTTAAGACTTTCAACAAGTAAATCTCTGGCATTTATCTTTAGTATTACCTAAAGGTTAATTATCTTCAAACGTAAGAGATAAAATGACTTTAGAAAAATGACTATCCATTAAAAACAGCACTGGATACAAGAGAGATTTTAATCATCACTAAAGCTACAATAACCAAAGACTATAAAAGGGTCTGACCTTAAGTAAATCATTGTCACTTCTTTGTGGGAAAAGTTCCTTCAAGGTCTGAAGCTTAGCATCTTTAAGGTCTTCCAATTCTGAAAGGTCTTCCAATTCTGAAATATCATCACTATTTCTATGTGCCACAGCAGGAAGGCCTTGGGACTCTTCATCTTCAGATGGCTCAGAACTAAAAATATTTTTAGGGGAAAAAAAACATAATATTTTAATATATTACTAATGTTATTTCATTAGAATTGGACATATATGTATATGAATATAGCATTCTCTCAATATTAAGTGCAATCTATACCTGTCAGAAAGTAAAACACCGTTTTCCATTTCAGTATGATTATATGTATATACTTATTAGTTTTTTATAAAACTAATGCATGGCCAACTTCTCTTTCCTCCTCTTTATTCACCTAAATTCTGTGTATCAGACGAGTATCTTCATGCTGCATGCAATAAATAATGAAGCCCACACTAATGCAAAGATCAAAGAATTTTCATGGCCTACCTAGGTGATCAGAATCTAAGTGTTAGAATCAGAATGCTTCCATTCAATATCAGAATCTCTGCCAGGAACATTTCTTCAGCAGAAAGGACCATTTAATCCATATGAAGCACTCTCCTCCAATTAACTTTAATCCCATTCCATTTCAGTTTATGATTATCCTATATAAAAGATATTTTGGGCCAAATTTTACTCATCTACCTCCTAAACAAAATATTATCATTTTGAAATGCTGTTTTTCTACCATGGTTAAGCTTTCTGGGGATCAGAAAGCAGAAATATAACAAAACGGGTATAAGTAATAATACTCAGAGTAAGAATGCAAGGTGGGAATCATAGTTAAGTATATTCCTAGAGTCAGAGAATGTAGACTGTGCTATGCAGCTATTTCACTTTTGGACAGCTCTCTTGGACTATATGCAGAATCTGTATCTTAGTCACTTCTCTGTACCTATTCATGTTAGTTCAGTTATACCTGCTGGGGCACTAGTCATGTCTAAGAAATCTCCCAAAAACAAAGAACACATTTCCAAGGAGCAACGATCTGTACTTTAACAAGCTTCTAGGTTGACTTCTTAAACCTTGTTTTGAGAAAATGCTGTAAAGTAACAAGGTAAAATAAATCTCTTCCTTTGTCTCTATGCCTGTCCTTCAATATCTGAAGAAAATTACATGTGTCTCCCTTTCCACTACACCCAGGCTTTTTAACCCTGATGGACAACTTTGAATTCTCACTCTGCCTTATTACATTCATGCTCCCTACCTGATTTTGCCTCCTAGTTCACTGAGAATATGAAAGCTTTCTGCATTATTTACTTACAACAGTCAAGATATGGAGGCAACCAAAGTGTCCATTAGCAGATGAATGGATAAAGAAGACGTGGTACATAGAAACAACGGAATATTATTCAGCTATAAAGAAAAAAAGAAATCCTGCACTTGCAACAACATGGATGGACCTAGGATATAAAAGGACCTAGAATCCTTTTATAATTCCTGCCCTGAATAAACACTTTCAAAGGTCCTTACTCTTCTGGACATTAGAATCTTAACATAATGATCAGATTCATCATAACCATTCAGTGGGACAAGCCCATGTGCCTCTTGATGACATTATGTATTTAAGCTGACCAGGAATCTTACCATGCCTTAGACTTAATGTCCAGTTCACAGGAAATATAAGCAACAGAGGAATAAACTCAATACCATCATGATGAAACAGTAAGAAAACCTGTTTTTTCTAAAAAAAAGACTTAATTTCTTCAGTAAGTTAAAATCCTGAAGTAAGAGGAGGGGAGTGGACCATTTAAGATTAAAAGAGAGTCAAGAGTCGTAACATGCAAATGCAGGGGATGTTCCTAGTTTGGCTCTTGGTTTGAAAACCAGCTATACGGTCAGCTACATGAAAGAAAAGAAACTGAATTACTGTCTAACTCCACACACAAAGGAAACTTGAAATGGATTAAAGACCTAAATGTAAGTCATGAAAACCATAAAACTCTTAGAAGAAAAATTAGGCAGAAATCTCTTGAACATAAGCATGAGCAATTTTTTTCCTGGACACAACTCCTTGGGCAAGGGAAACAAAATAAAAATGAACAAGTGGGAGTACATCAAACTAAAGTTTCTGTACAGCAAAGGACACCATCAGCAGAACAAAAAGGCATCCTATGGCATGGGAGAATGTATTTGTAAACAATTTATCTGATAAAGGGTTAACATCCAAAATATATAGAGAACTCATATGCCTCAACACCAAAAAAACAAATAACCTGATTAAAAAATGGGCAGAGGACCCGAACAGACATCTCTCCAAAAAGAAATACAGATGGCCAACAGGCACGTGAAAAGATGTTACACATCACTAATCGTCAGGGACATAAAAATCAAAATAACAATGAGATTCACCTCACACCCGCTGGAATGGTCACTATCCAAAAGACAAGAAATAACAAGTGTCAGCGAGGATGTGGAGAAAAGGGAACACTCCTATACTGTTGGTGGGAATGTAAACTGGTGCCGCCACTGTGGAAAGCTGCACCAATATGGAGGTTCCTCAAAAAACTAATAATAGAAATGCCATGCAATTCAGTAATTCATTCCACTTCTAGGAATTTACCTGAAGAAACAAAATCCTTATTCAAAAAGATACATGCACTCCTATGTTTATCACTGCATTATTTACTTGCAACAGCCACGATATGGAGGCAACCAAAGTGTCCATTAGCAGATGAATGGATAAAGAAGATGTGGTACATACAAACAGTGGAATATTATTCAGTCATAAAGAAAAAAAGAAATCCTGTATTTGCAACAACATGGATGGACCTAGAGGATAGTTTGCTAACTGAAGTAAGTCAGGCTGAGAAAAAACAAATACCATATGATTTCACTTATTTGTGGAATCTAAAAACAAAGCAGAACAAAAACAAAATAGCAGTAGACTCACAGACACTGAGACATGACAGGTGGTCACCATGGAGGGACTGCAGTGGCGGGGGAGAAGAGGGATAAAAGGGCACAAAAATTCTCCATCATAATGTATGTACAGCATGGGGTGGTAGTACAGCATGGAGAATATAGCCAATGGTTCTGTAAAATCTTCCTATGCTGACAGTAACTGCACTAATGGAGGAGAGGATTTAATAATATGGGTAACAGTTGAACTACTGTGTTGTATACTTGAAACCAATGTAAGATTATATAGCAACAATACTTTAATTAAAAAAAAGAAAAACTAGCTATAAAACACATGAAATCTGAATATAAATGAGGAATTAAGATGATATTAGAGAACTGTTCATTTGATAACAGTATTGGTTTAGAGAAGGGGATGTATAACCAAGTATTAAGAAATGATGGGATGTCTGTAATTTACTTTAAAATATGCCAGTCAATAATAATAGATGAATGCTCATAGAAATAATAATCAGAGGGAAAAATGTTAGTAATTGTTAAATCTAGGTGGGACATGGGTGTTAGTTTTATGTTATTTTATTGTATGCCTGAAGCTTTAAAAATAAAAGAAAAAATCTACAAGAACAAGAGTGTTCCACTCTGTGTTCTTCTATCCCATCTGAGATGAAGCTGTTCCCTTCTGTTGAAGGTGAAGTCCTCTAATGGAAGCCCTTTCTACAAGACCCTGCTTTACCTACCTATCTTCCCTTCCCAAATAATTCTCTCTCCCTAAGCTCTTCCTCCCAAGCCTACAATGTGCTCGAGACTTTATTTATTTGTTCAATGAATTCAATGTGCTAGGGGTTCTAGGCACTGTGGACACAGCAGTGAAATAAGCAAATTCTCCTCTCCTTCACAAATTGTTTGACTGATTTTCTACTTCCTCATTTCCTATACAGTTCTCAACTCACTATTTTATATCTTCTGTCTTACCACTTTGGTGAAACTATTCTCACTAAGCAATACTATCTTCTAAAATGTCCAATATGATAAAAACATTTCATTACTTGCTCTGTGGTCTCATAAATTGTTAACAAATCTCTGAAAATCACCCCCACACTTTTTAATTTGGGGTTACCTAGGATTCTATCTTCAGCTCTTTCTTGTCTATTAGTTATGAAAAAGAAAAAAGATTTCTATGATTTGACAAGGTTTCCAGAATATATATCTACATATATGTGTATGTGTGCGTATATTACTAAGTGAATAAAACAAGGAACAAATGAGATTAAAAAGACATGACAAAGTAAATCCAATATATGAAACTGGGAGAAAAAAATCACTATAAAGTACTACTAAAAATATGGTTCAAGAACTGACTGCTAGTCCTTGAACTCAAACTGTTTGTTATCTGTCCATGACAAGGTAAGGAATTTACACTAGAAAGTAAAACATTTACATTAACAAGCATGTTGTTTAGTTCAACTGATACATACATATTTTTATTACAAACCTTTCTTGGTAAAGGAATTGGTACATTTATTTATATATTGTACTTCTGAGTAGCACTATTATAAAGGGTATTATTGGGATTAACTGGTAAATTAATTTTAAAATTAAATTTAATTAATTAAAATTAACAGTTAATAATCCTAATTATTATTTATGAAGGTGACAGCAAATGTGGGGAAGTGTTAGCAATGGGTGAATCTTTAAAAAATTTTTCCAAAATAAAAAGCAAAATCACAGGGCTAATAAAATAAATTTTCCTTAGGATTAACCATGTAGAATCCTCACTACTCTTTACTTCAGAGTGAATTTCAGAATAAAGGCATGTTCATTATGGCTTATATACAAAGAGAAGTTCATTTTAAGAGGAAATACTCATCAACAGTGGACAGTGTCGATCTCTTGCTTCACAGCACAATCTTCACTTAGCTTCTGATCACCCAACCTTTGACTTCTCTTACCTCAATGACTGCTCCTTGTTAGAACCTCTAAAGGTTTCTTCTCATTTCTCTGCTCCTAATAATCCAGAGTTCTCTGGCCTGAGTCCTTTAACTTCTTCTCTTTTCCAGTTTTACTAGTGCCCCTTAGTAATTTCAACTAATCATACTGCTTTAAATATCGAATCTCTGGACAACTTCTAAACTTAAACACATAAGTCTAGAATTTTCCCCCAGAAGCCAAATGTCACAAATCCCACTACCTTCTTAATACCTAAATGTCTGAGTCTTCTCAATCACAGCATGTTTAAGACTGAAATACCAATCCTTCCTTCAAAAGCTCTTCCACCATACCCTAAGTTTTCTTTATCTTAGTTAATGGTTAACTCCATACTTTCAGTTGCTCAGGCCAAAAATTTTAGGGTCATCCTTGATTCTTTCTTTCCCACCCTACATGATATCCATCAATAAATTCTCTCTGCTCTACCTTCAAAGTGTATGCAGAATCTAGCCACTTTTAAAAATCATTTCTACAGGTACTAGCCTGGTCTAAACCTCCATCATTTCTTGCCTGGGTTATTACAACAGTATTCATGCTTCTACTAAGGCTCCCCTATAGCCTCAAGGATCTTTAAGTCAGATAATTTTACTATGCTGCTAAACATACTCCATTAGCTTCCCATCTCATTCAGAATAAAAGCCAAATAGCCTATGGGTTTGACATGACTAAGTCCCTTCTCTATCCAACTTCTTATGACCCCAAGGGTCCTTCACTCTGCATCATTTGCTCCCCATGTTCCTCAAAAACACCACGCATTGTATGATTTCAGGGTCACTGAACAGGCTATTCCCAATGTGTAGAAAACTCCCCCCTCTCCATATCCATATTGCTCAATTTCTAACCCATTCAGGTCTTCACTCATCTTTTCAGTGAAGCCTTTTCCAACAATGTTCTTCAGAAACCAGCCCCTACTCCTGGCCCTGAACCCTGTATGTCCCTTCCCTTTCATCCATACTTACTACCTGCTCACTTCTTTGCTTGCTTGTCTTTTTACTTGACTGTAATACAAGCTCTGTACTACCCCAAAGAATATATGCAAAAAAGGTTAAAATGATTTGACTCTGGGACTAAACAAAATATAAAGCAGTTATAGATGATCAAAGGTACCTGTTAAAATAATTTCCGTATCTATGGAGGGCTAAATAAATTAAATAACTGCTTTCACTAAATGTTTTATTGAAAATCACTGTTATCCAGAAACACACGCACACACACACACATACACACAGTACCTCTTTTCATTTCTAAGTTAGGGACAAATAACCAAAATGCAGCAAGGAGGAGGCAAAAAGAAAGGGCAGGGGGTGTCACCAAAACATTTCAAATTAAGTAACTTTTTCTCAAAAAACCCTCTATACATGTAAATATAATGAATCAATTAAGCTGCTTACACTATAATCACTGTGTCTTTGTTGAACTTTTTCTCTTGAATTGTACTTGAGCAATTTGGGGAAACGATATCTTCACTATCAGAAGATAAATCAATATACTGTATTCCTCTTTGATTCCTGAAATATGATATACTTGCTTTTCTTTCATTTTCTGGAGTTTCTGGAACACTAGAATCTTCTGCAAAAAAAAAGAGAAAGGCATTTTGAGCAACTTGAAAATAAAATCAGATTTGTTTGGTAATTATAAACATGTGCTAAAACTCTTTAACTTCATTCTGTTTTTCTATTCTAAAACCAAAAATCCTTACTACTTTTTAAAGAAAAAATTAATAGTCAACCAGGGCTGGTGTTTTCCCATTTCTCAGGTCATTTACTAACAAGACCATTGTGGAAAATGCAAAACAATGGTTTGTGTTTTATATTTTCATCCTTTTCTCACTGTTCTTTTATTTTCTACTACCCAGTTATTGCCTAAGAATCCCAAAGACTTGAATTTCAATCCTGTCTCTTAGCCAAATTACTTATGCACTCTAAGCCTCAGTGTCCTCACCTGTGAAGTAGAGAGGCTAATAACAGGGCTAATGTGCATATAAGCTCAGATGATAGTTACTGAGCATTTAGTTCACTAATTGGCACACAGCCAGTATCCAATAAACATTGTACCTCATGCAAATATTGGTGTTATGGGCTCAATTATGTCCCCTCCAAAATCCACATGCTGAAGTTCCAAACCCCAATACCTCAAAATGTAGCATATTTGGACAGAGGATCTTCAAAGAAGTGACTAATATGAGGACGATGGGTAGGATCCTAATCCAGTATGGATTGATGTCCTTACAAGAAGAGAGAAACCAAAAAATGTGGATAGATTGGATGGAGTAAAAGGCCACGTTAGGACTACAAGAGTGCTAAAAAAGGAACAAGACAAAGATGCTCACTCTTGCTACTATTAGTCAAGAAAATACTAGAAGTCCTAGCCATAGCAATCAGACAAGAAAAACAAATAAAAGGCATCCAAATATGTAAGGAAGAAGTAAAACTGTCAAAATTTACAGATGACATGATACTATATAGACAAAACCCTAAAGACTCCACCAAAAAACTTCCAGAATGAATTCAGTAACATTGCAGAGTACAAAATTAATATGCAGAAATCTGCTGCATTTCCTTATACTAATAATGAACTATCAGAAAGAGAAACTAAGAAACAAGCTCATTTACAATTACATCAAAAAGAATTAAATACCTGGGAATAAATTTAACCAAGGAGGTAAAGGATCTATACCATGAAAATTATTAAACACTGATGAAAGAAATGGATGATGACACAAATGGAAAGATATGCCATACTCACTGATTGTAACAATATTGTCAAAATGTCTATACACCCAAAGCAATCTACCAATTCAACACAATCCTTACCAAAATACTGTTAGCATTTTTCACAGAACTAGAACAAATAATCCTAAAATTTGTATGAAACCACAAAAGACCCCAAATAGCCATAGCAATCTTGAGAAAGAACAACAAAATGAGGTATCAGAGGTATCACATGCCCAGATTTCAAATTATATTGAAAAGATATAGTAATCAAAACAGTATGGTACTGGTGGGGGAAGGGAGGCACACAGATTAATAGAACAGAGAGCTCAGAAATAAACTCACACTTATATGGTCAATTAATATACAATAAAGGAGGCAAGAATATACTACAAAGCCACAGTAATCAAGACAATTTGGTACTGGCACAAGAACAGACCCATAGACCAATGGAACAGACTAGAGAGCCCTGATATAAACCCAACCATATATGGTCAATTAATATACGATAAAGGAGCCACGGACATGCAATGGGGAAATGACAGCCTCTTCAACAGCTGGTGTTGGCAAAACTGGACAGCTACATGCAAGAGAATGAAACTGGATTATGGTTTAACCCCATACACAAAAGTAAACTCAAAATGGATTAAAGACTTGAATGTAACTCATGAAACCATAAAACTCTTAGAAGACAAAATAGGCAAAAATCTCCTGAATATAAACATGAGCAACTTTTTTCTGAACACATCTCCTTGAGAAAGGGAACAAAAGCTAAAATGAATGCATTGTACCACATCAAGCTAAAAAACTTCTGTACAGCAAAGGACACCATCAGCAAAACAAAAAGGAATCCTACAGTATGGCAGAATATATTTATAAATGGCATATGTGACAAGGGGTTAACATACAAAATACATAAAGAACAAGCCTCAACAACCAAAAAGCAAATAAGCCAATTAAAATTTGGATGAAGGATATGAACAGGCAATTCACCAAAGAAGAAATTCAGATGGCCAACAGGCACATGAAAAGACATTCCACATCACTAATCATCAGGGAAATGCAAATTAAAACCACAATGAGATATCACCTCACACCAGTTAGGATGGCCACCATCAAACAGACTAAGAACAACAAATGCTGGCGAGAATGTGGAGAAAGGAGAACTGCTGGTGGGAATGTAAGCTAGTTCAACCACTGTGGAAAGCAATATGGAGGTTCCTCAAAAAACTAAAAATAGAAATATCATTTGATCCAGGAATTCTACTCCTACGAATTTACCCAAAGAATATAATTTCTCAGATTCAAAAAGGCATATGCACCCTATGTTTTTGGCAGCACTTTTTACAATAGCCAAGATATGGAAGCAACCTAAGTATCCATCAGAAGATGAATGGATAAAGAAGAGGTGGTACATATACACAATGGAATACTATTCAGCCATAAGAAAGAAAAAAATCCTACCATTTGCAACATGGATGGAGCTGCAGGATTTTAGGCTCAGTGAAATAAGCCAGGCGGAGAAAGACAAGTACCAAGTGATTTCCCTCATTTGTGGAGTATAACAATGAAGCAAAACTGAAGGAACACTGGAAAACCTAGAAGAAATAGACAACTTCCTAGAAAAATACAACCTTCTAAGACTGACCAAGGAAGAAACAGAAAATCTAAACAGACCAATTACCAGCAAAGAAATTGAATTGGTAATCAAAAAACTACCCAAGAACAAAACTCCTGGGCCAGATAGATTCACTGCTGAATTTTATCAGACATATAGAGAAGACATAATACCAATTCTCTTTAAAGTTTTACAAAAAATACAAGAGGAGGGAATACTTCCAAATTCATTCTATGAAGCCAGCATCTCTCTAATATCAAAACCAGGCAAAAAAACCCCACCAAAGAAGAAAACTACAAACCAACATCCCTCAGGAACATAGATGCAAAAATACCCAACAAAATATTAGAAAACCGAATTCAAAAATACATCAAGAGGATCATACACCATGATCAAGTGGGATTCATCTCAGGGATGCAAGGATGGTATAACATTAGAAAATCCATCAACATCATCCACCACATCAACAAAAAGAAGGACAGAAACCACATGATCATTTCCACAGATACTGAAAAAGCAGTCAACAAAATTCAACATCCATTCATGATAAAAACTCTCGTGGGCTCAAAACTCCATGACTCAACTATTCTTCTCTATTAAGCAGTGATGTGTGCCTTGAGGAATGTGATGTGTTCCTTAAATGAATGTTGTGTCTTAACCCAGGCCAGTTCCCGCAACATAGTTATCTCCCCTATTGTGTTGTGCTAGGGAATGTTGTGGAGGGAGTTGTGCACTGAGATCACTACAAGCCAATGGTTGTATGCATGAGATCACCAACTGTCCTTGGATGTATATGTGTGACTAATAAATACGAGAGGTGCCCTCTCAGCACCACTCTTAAGCTGGTTATGCCTTGAGTCCCCTGGCTGACCTACTAAGATCTTCGACAACTCATCGCCTCGCCTCCTCTATCTGCGGGTCAGAGACAGGGAGGAGGACGACAGGTGGCGCCTCAAGCAGGGACCTGAAAGACGGTTCGAAACTCAGGACAGAGAACTTCCACTCCAGGCGACCTCTTTCATTCAGAGCAGGGTAGAAGCTCTGAAGATCGTCGATCCGGTAAGAGATTCCCAAGAAAGCCTATGTAGGGAACAGGATCGTAAGTCAGGGACACTATAATGGGCCACAACGAAACCAAAGCTACAAAACCGGAGGATTATTTAAAATTACTCCATGCCCTCCTAAAAACATCAGGAGTGAAAACTTGTAAAAGAGATTTTGCTAAGCTTTATGAATATGTTAAAAAATACTGTTATTGGTTGCCACCACAGGGAACCCTCAAACAAACTGACTGGGCTAATGTTACGAGAGATTTTAAAAAGGCTCACAGACAAGGAAACATTATCCCTGTTCCTGTTTGGGTGGATCAATGGCCTCTTAGTAAAGAAAAATTGGCAGCCTTACACATTCTAGTTCAAGAACAACTTCAGCAAGATAAAATAGAATTCTCTACGAGTCCATAGAACTCCCCTGTGTTGGTGATAAAAAAGAAATCTGGAAACTAGAGACTTTTACATGATTTGAGACAAATCAACGCAGTTATTAAACCTATGGGACCTTTACAACAAGGACTTCCTTCTCCTACTATGATTCCTAAAGATTGGAACATGGCCATAATAGATCTTAAAGATTGTTTCTTTACCATTCCCTTAGCTGTATCAGACAGAGAAGTTTGCTTTCACTGTTCCTTCTTTAAATTTACAGGCACCTTCAGAAAGATTCCAATGGAAAGTTCTTCCTCAAGGAATGCTAAAGAACCCCACAATTTGCCAAAATTATGTGCATAGAACTCTTCAGCCTATAGGTGGGAAATGGCCCTCAGCTTATATCATTCGTAATACGGATGATATTCTCATCGCTCTACATAAACATCTATCTCTACTACTATTCTCAATGAGACCGAAGCTGAATTAAAACAATGGGACTTATAAACAGCTCCTGATAAAGTACAAATACAATACCCAATGAATTGCTTGGAGAATAGAATTCAAGAAAATTCAATAATCCCTCAGAAAATTCAGATAAGGAGAGATCACCTTGAAATTTTAAATGATACTCAAAAATTATTAGGAAATATCAATTGGATCCAACTGTTACTAAATATTCCTACTTATAAACTGCAACATCTCTTCAATACTTTGAAAAGACCCTCAGATCTTAATAGTCCTAGAGCTAAGCATTTCCTTGTCTGCAGCCCGAGGAAAGCGAAACAAGCCTGTGACTCAGATCAAGACTCTAGCAGCGAAAAGTCATACAGTCCCTGCACTTATCAGACAGACAGGGGCCTCTCAAGGAATGACTAAAGCTCGAGCAGAAAAAACTAGGAAAACTAACTGAGAGTAATCCAATGCCTAAACTCTAAGAAAGAAGTGTCTTATCTTCTGCACACAAACCTGGCCTCAATACAAACACTCTGATTAGAGAAGCTTGGCCCCTGAGAGAAGTATGCAATATAATGTTACGCAGCTAAGTATATTTTGCCACAAGAGAATAGTCAAAAGTCCCAAGGACAACTACAATATGGAACTAGTTTTCTAAATTCTTTTAGTGAAAATCTATTCTACTTACTAGGTTCATCATTACCTTTGAAAATTAGGAAGTTTTAAACTAGAGTCTCCGAGACAGAAGAAATTTAATACAGCCTGGCTTTAAATAACTGGTGCTAGAATTGTACTTGCATTTCATTTCTAGCCCCCTGGACGCACACAGTCCGTATCAGTTCAGAGTCTTCATCGGCCCTTTTGGTCTGGAGCCATCTAAACCTTAACCCAGTTATGTCAACTGCTCGCCCTTAGAGTGTATTCTTGAAAACTGAAGTACTTTTAATCAAGTAAGCTAAAAAGAGAGAAGACAATTAAATATTAGTAACTCAAATTTTTGTATCAATTTGTCTGTGTACATGTTTTTATATGAAAAATGTTGCTAACTGTAGTCATTATGTCTCAGTCTGTATGTTTGTATGTCTAAGTGTGTAAATTAAAACTATTTCCTACCTCCAAATGGTATTAATAAAAATTGATTTAAAGACAAGCGCTTGTGAAAATTGGGCCTTCTAAAACTTCCAGAAAATCTAATAAAAAATATTAAGCATTAATGCTAATTTAAGTTTAATTGAAATGGACATGTACTTATAGTTATCAGCTGCCAAAGTTTACTTAAAGTCATTTAAGTTGATGTTACCTGTTAAACATTTCAAGAAGATGCTTAAAGAAAAGCTTGACTTTGTCTAATGTTTGGTAAAAATCTTATAAGTAATCTAGCATGGTTGCTAAAAATAAGTAAACAAGTGTAGATGAACATCTTAATAATAATACTGTATTAATGCATAACAGTGTATATATCTGCAAACAGCCTGAGAATTTTTGTGGTAAACAAAATTCTTAAAGTTTTGCTAAGTTATGTAGACATATTTTACGCTTAATGAGAAATTGTGCTGTAAGGCGCATTTCCAAAAATGATAAAATATGTTCATAAATGTATCAATCTGAAGAATGCTGGTGTAACAGTTTACAATGGCCTATTTTTTAGTATTCACTGAAGGTTAAAGTACCAAATAGTTTTAAGTTCTAATTAAAACTACCTAATATAATAAGGAAAACATTTCTGTATGGTAAAAAATGTATATTTTAGTAAGAGAAGGTATAAGGAATAGAAATGCATTGTATTGAAAGTAAAAGAAGATAACTTGTTCTTAAATACAGCTGTTTATTGAATGCTTAAGAAAATAAGATCTTAATATTAAAAACTGTAAACTAAGTGTTGTTAACAACTACGTAACCCTCTGTATTTGCTTTTGAACGTTCTTATTATCATTCTGGTTAAACAATAAGTGTTATTTAGTAACTATAATTCTATTTAGGCAAGTGCCTTAAAAACTTTTGACAGCCTCCCAAGACCAAATTTAAAAAAAAGGTACTTTTACCTCTAGTTAACTCTGACATTTTCCAGGGGGCCCCTAGAACATGTCAGAAGAATTTCTTCTCCTCATCAGAGAAAATATTTAGCTAATTTAGCTTATTTACCTGATACATATTTACCTAGAAAGCACTGTCAAAAGGAATAATACTAAACTTTATTACTGAATGTTTTATGTTACAGAAATATCCAAACTTCCATGTGTCAACTGTCTTACAGTAAGTTCTCATCAGATCTTTAACCATTGTCATTTGTAAATCTTTTGTCATTTATATAAATCACTGCTTAATTACTCCTAACCTAGTAAAGAACTAGATTTCAGCAAAACAGGTATTCCCTATAATTCTACAAGACAAGCTTTAGTTGAACACCATCACCTTACATTGAAGCATTATTTGCTAAAACAAAAAGGGGGAGTGCTACCTGACATGATCAAACTAACCGCAAATCAACGGCTAATGCATGCTTTGCACATTCTTAATTTTGATCTTTTAAAGGATGATGGACAATCCGCTATGGAGATACATTTCTCTGGTGAAGTTACTTTTTCTAAGACAACAGCAGTTCCTGTGTAGTGGTCTCCAATCGGTTCTTCGCTATGGCATAAAGGGCATATTACGGTATGGGGCAAAGGGTTTATTTGTGTCTTTACAGAAGATCAACGCTTGGTCTGGTTACCCAGAAAACGGATCAAGATGTGTTATGAAGAAGAACTTCCCACAGCGTCATCTTTCGAAAGAATTGGCCCAGAAGATGGTCACCAGCAGATCTCACCACTGGAGTGAAGACTCCTGGATGATAGTGAAGTTTCTGATTTTACTGTTCATACACACACAAATTGCACAAGCTTGCACCATTACAGCTAGTATGAGCAGTCCTCCATACTTTGGCCAGGGAATAGTTCTCCACTGCATTTCTACCTGACTTACTCCTGTAGGCCCTGTAGTATCAAAAAAAGATAGTGAAGAAATTTATAGGGAAAAAGATGGAGGAAAATTTGGATGGTATAATGCAACTGATCAGTCTAGAAGGAGTAATATCCATCATGATATATATAAGATAGTCTTGACTCGGGATGATATTAGTAATTATTCCTGTGAGAAGTACAAAAAGGAACCCCTGATATGTTATTTAAGAGTAGTTTTGTTTTCCTGAATATATCACTCTCTCCTAAAAATGAGTTCTCATCACCTATTATGTAGCTGCAATTAGCGAACCTAGGGTTAAACAAGTCCTCCTTTTGTGTAGTGAGAGACTCTCCTATCGGTGAATTGTTGAAGAAGAATCTGATAGGAATGGGACTTCCTCTTTCAGTATTTACTAATATATCAGGAATAAATACTACTAAAGCTCCCAGAACTCTTACTCGTGATATTCAGTTAGATCTACCAATTAGCACTACCACAGTTTCCAATTGTATATGTACTAATTGTATCTCTATACCTTCTTATTGTAATTCCATCACACATGTAAAATTGCCATATGGATCTAAGCTCTTAAGTGGATGGGTATTTTTGTGTGATATACAAAACCTATCAAGCTTTCTCTTCACATTACCAAGGGGTTTGTGGTGTGGGACGCATTCTTCCTGCTCTTATAGATCATCCTAGATATAAACTCAGAAGAATCTCTCAAGCTTTGCCACCTGATTGTGATGACAACCTGAAACTTTTAGATCCTACTGCTGTTGCAGTCGCAGCTGCGTTTGTTCTACCAGTTCCCGGACTTGTTGCTGGAATGCAGAAAGAAATATCCAAGCTGGCATATGCTTAGAGTAAAACCACAAACTTGACTGCTTCTATATCGTCAGAACTCAACCAAGAACTGGGAGAAGTTCGAGTGGCAGTGCTTCAAAATCGTGCCACCATTGACTATTTGTTGTTAAAAGAACATATGGGATGTGAACAATTTCCAGGAATGTGTTGTTTTAATCTGTCTGATTTCTCTCAAACTATTCAAAACCAAGTAGATGATATTCATCATATTATTGACAAGTTTTTGTAACTGCCTGGATTACCTGATTGGTTTTCTTGGCTCCATTAGCTATGGCCTGTACTTGTAGGCCTACCTCTTTTATGTATTTGTCTACCTGTCCTAATGACTTGGATCCGTCGTTTGATTACTGACTTGTTAAAACCTATGCACGCATATGCTATCTTTCAAGAAGTAACATCTAAAAACTGACTACCTTTTACCCCCTGTGAGAGTCCACATAATGAAGTCAACTCCTTAAATGATTCCTGTAGCTGTTGCCAAGCATCAAAGCAGAGATGGGTATGCCAACCTTTCCTAAATCCAACTCCTTGTGTGGCCCTGAAAGATGACTAGTTAGCCAGAGACGGGTAAGATTCCTCACAGGAGGAACAACCTAAGACCGGCACAGTCGCAGAAGGCCCGTGAGTGATAGAAACGGGGGCTAACTGAGGCAAGGCAAAGATCTTGCCCCCCCCATTTGTGTGAGGCATCCTCTGCTATTTTTAATCAACTACTATGCCAACTCCAACAATATAATGTAAAAGCGAAATTCTCATTCTTTACTTAAAAAATAAGGGGGAAATGTGGGCTCAAAACTTCATGACTCAACTGCTCTTCTCTATTAATCAGTGATGTGTGCCTTCAGGAACGTGATGTGTTCCTTAAATGAATGTTGCGTCTTAACCCAGGCCAGTTCCCAGAACATAGTTATCTCCCCTATTGTGTTGTGCTAGGGAACGTTGCAGAGGGAGTTGTGCACTGAGATCACTACAAGCCAAGGGTTGTATGCATGAGATCACCAACTGTCCTTGGATGTATTTGTGTGACTAATAAATATGAGAGGTGCCCTCTCAGCACCACTCTTGAGCTGGTTATGCCTTGAGTCCCCTGACTGGTCTACTAATATTTTCAACAACTCATTGTGTCGCCTCCTCTATCTGCTGGTCAGAGACGGGGAAGAGGCTGACAAACTCTCAACAAAATGGGTATACAGGGCAAGCACCTCAACATAATAAAGGCCATATATGACAAACCCACAGCCAACATCATACTTAACAGCAAGAAGCTGAAAGCTTTTCCTCTAAGATCGGGAACAAGACAGGGATGCCCACTCTCCCACTGTTATTCAACATAGTACTGGAGGTCCAAGCCACGGCAATCAGGCAAAACAAAGAAATACAAGGAATCCAGATTGGTAAAGAAGAAGTCAAACTGTCACTATATGCAGATGATATGATATTGTACATAAAAAAACCCTAAAGACTTCATTCCAAAACTACTAGAACTAATATCTGAATTCAGCAAAGCTGTAGGATACAAAATTAATACACAGAAATCTGTGGCTTTCCTATACACTAACGATGAACTAACAGAAAGAGAAATCAGGAAAACAATTCCATTCACAATTGCATGAAAAAAGAATAAAATACCTAGGAATAAACCTAAACAAGGAAGTGAAAGACCTATACCCTGAAAACTACAAGACACTCTTAAGAGAAATTAAAGAGGACACTAACAAATGGAAACTCATCCCATGCTCTTGGCTAAGAAGAATTAATATTGTCAAAATTGACATCCTGCCCAAAGCAATCTACAGATTTGATGCAATCCCTATCAAATTACCAACAGCATTCTTCAATGAACTGGAACAAATAGTTCAAAAATTCATATGGAAACACCAAAGACCCCGAATAGCCAAAGCAATCCTGAGAAGGAAGAATAAAGCAGGGTGGATCTCGCTCTCCAACTTCAAGCTCTACTACAAAGCCACAGTAATCAAGACAATTTGGTACTGGCACAAAAACAGAGCCACAGACCAGTGGAACAGAATTGGGACTCCAGACATAACCCAAACATATATGGTCAATTAATACACGATAAAGGAGCCATGGACATACAATGGGGAAATGACAGCCTCTTCAACAGTTGGTGTTGGCAAAACTGGACAGCTACATGTGAGAGAAAGAAACTGGATCATTGCCTAACCTCATACACAAAAGTAAATTCGAAATGGATCAAAGACCTGAGTGTAAGTCATGGAACCATAAAACTCTTAGAATAAAACATAGGCAAAAATCTCTTGGACACAAACATGAGCGACTTCTTCATGAACATATCTCCCCAGGCAAGGGAAACAAAATAAAAAATGAACAAGTGGGACTATATCAAGCTGAAAAGCTTCTGTACAGCATAGGACACCATCAATAGAACAAAAAGGCATCCTACAGTATGGGAGAGTATATTCATAAATGACAGATCCGATAAAGGGTTGACATCCAAAATATATAAAGAGCTCACACACCTCAACAAACAAAAAGCAAATAATAATTCAATTAAAAAATGGACAGAGGAGCTGAACAGACAGTTCTCCAAAGAAGTTCAGATGGCCAACAGACACATGAAAAGATGCTCCATATTGCTAATCATCAGAGAAAATGCAAATTAAAACCACAATGAGATATCACCTCACACCAATAAGGATCGCCACCATCCAAAAGACAAACAACAACAAATGTTGGCAAGGTTGTGAAGAAAGGGGAACCCTCCTACACTGCTGGTGGGAATGTAAACCAGTTCAACCATTGTGGAAAGCATCATGGAGGTTCCTCAAAAAGCTCAAAATAGAAATACCACTTGACCCAGGAATTCCACTCCTAGGAATTTACCCTAAGAATGCAGCAGCCCAGTTTGAAAAAGACATGTGCACCCCTATGTTTATTGCAGCACTATTTACAATAGCCAAGAAATGGAAGCAAACTAAGTGTCCATCAGTAGAGGAATGGATAAAGAAGAGGTGGTACATATACCCAATGAATATTATTCAGCCATAAGAAGAAAACAAATCCTACCATTTGCAACAACATGGATGGAGCTAGAGGGTATTATGTTCAGTGAAATAAGCCAGGAGGAGAAAGACAAGTACCAAATGATTTCACTCATATGTGGAGTGTTAAGAAAAGAACTGAAGGAACAAAACAGCAGCAGAACCACAGAACCCAACAATGGACTAACAGTTACCAAAGGGAAAGGGACTGGGGAGGATGGGTGGAAAGGAGGGATAAGTGGGGGGAAAGAAAGGGGGATTACGATTAGCATGTATAATGTGGTGGGGGGGGCACAGGGAGGGCTGTGCAACACAGAAGACAAGTAGTGATTCTACAGCATCTTACTACACTGATGGACAGTGACTGTAATGGGGTTTGTTGGGGGGGGACTTGGTAATGGGGGGAGTCTAGTAATCATAATGTTCCTCATTTAATTGTAGATTAATGATACCAAAATAAAAAAATAAACTGAAGGAACAAAACAGCAACAGACTCACACACTCCAAGAAGGGACCAGTGGTTACCAAAGGGGAGGGGTGGGGAAGGAGGGTGAGGAGGGAGGGAGAAGGGGATTGAGGGGGATTATGATTGGCACACATGGTGTGTGGGGTGATGATGGGGAAGACAGCGTAGCACAAAGAAGGCAAATAGTGACTCTGTGGCATCTTACTATACTGTTGGGGAGTGACTGCAATGGGGCATGGTGGGGACACAATAACATGGGTGAATGTAGTAACTACATTGTTTTTTCATGTGAAACGTTTGTAAGAGTGTATATCAATAATACCTTAGTCAAAAAAAGAAAAAGAATACAATGACTACTAGAGTGGCTTGGAGTCTTGGCCTTGATTTGTGCTAAGGCACCAGCAGTTCTATCCCTTCAGTGCAAATATCAACAAAGTGAAAAAAGGCAAGTAACATTTTATCATGAAAATAGTTTTGACTTTAAGAACCCAAAGGTTGGTGGACCACACTGTGAAAACTGATGGGATAGAGTAACAATTTATTTATACAAAATCTCAACTTCCCAATATAGTCAATTATCTAGAATTTAGAATAGTGCCAAATACCTGGATTTGTTTGGACTATTTCTGGAAGTTAAGCAACAGCAAGAACAGCTATAAACCAACAGTAAAAAATACATTCTTGATGCAGTGATACTTTTTGACTCAAGGCAAACACATTTAAACAGCAGCACAAAGGAGATAGGCAACAAAAAAAGAAAAAATACAAAAATGAGGGAAAGAATGGTGAAAAGCAGAAACAATTATAAAGATATAGGCTACTATTTAATTCTAACATTTGCTGAATGCCTTCTGTGTTTAAGTCACCATAGCAGGAAGTGGGGCATATAAAAGGGAAAAAAAAGGCAAGTTAGCATTCAACCTGCCCTAAAGAAACTCGTAATAGGAGGTAAGTAGCCATGTACACAAATAACTGTTCTGAGACATAATTTGTGTCATGAGGAAGGACTAAACAAAATAGTACAGGAACATGAGGGAAAACAGTCTGTCCTTTCATAGAAAAACAATAAAAAAGCCTATTATGCTTTAGATATAGAAATGATATCTTATTACCAAAGGTAATGGGAACCTACATCATTAGCATGGGCAAGACGACTCCAAGATGCCAGAGAGTAATTCCAAATGAAATTCCCCATTAGCAGCATGCACAGAGCAGACAATCTATATCCCCAAATTTTCTCATATGCTTGTACCTATTCTTATATCTAAGTGTATCATGAAATATAAGAAGCATTTAAGCCTGCCACTGATTTCACTTTTTCAAGTTCCACCAAAAACAACAAAAAAGACCATTACAGGGAGATTATGAGTTCACACAGAAGTAGTCTAAACAAGTTTGATAATCCATAAAGGTGACCTCCGACAGCAGAATGTAAAGTAAAACACATAAACTTTTATAGTTGTTCTGCAGAGTTACGAAGGTATGCCATTTTTGTATGTTGGTCTACATGGTTTAATTCTCAACACGGCAATTGACTTTCAAGGCAGTTCCTTTGCATACCAAGTAACGGACATCATCTATTTGTCCTTTAACATGGATTGTTACCAAAACATTGTAAACTCTGGACAGTGGATAAGAGAATAGGTTTAGCACTTTAAAAAAGATAAACCAAACTATCTGTGATGAAAGCGCTAGAAAGAAACAAAGAATATACTATACACAAGAATGAAGAGTAAGTTGAGATGAGAAAGAAAAAACACTTCAGGTTTAAGCCAAAAGAAAAGATTAAGATAGATAAAATGTAAATAGAAAGAAAGTCAGGCTATTAATATCGGACAAGGCAAAAGTGTTAAACCTGAGACAGGTACTTTTTAATAACAGAATTTAAATCTATAATAGACATGTAACTGACATATATTTCAATGCATACTAATGAAATGCATAAACACTGCCAGATAAATAGGGCAAAAAGTCAATAGAGACTAATATGAGGCTTTAACTCTCATCTCTAGGCTGTTAATAAAGACACCACGAAAATAAGATATGGAATAGTGTTTTTCAAAAACTGACTGGGATCCACTAGGAGACACATTTTAGATTACGACTCCAAATACAAACTGCTGGACACACAAAACTAAAAGTGTCAGAAGCTTTCTTTTAAATACTTTGATACCTTCTATTTATTCTACTCCATTAAAAAATGGCTATATGTATTTAGTCAGGATCCAAGAAACTGATTTTATTACACAATGTTTGTGACCAAGTTTGAAAAAAAAAAAATCATACAAATAAAATTCATCTATTATTTGGCATATAATTGAATCCATGTTTATTTACGTCTTCTTTTCAAGTACTCCTAAAACTTTTACAGATATGAATTGCACTTTAAGCCAAAAGAAAATCTCAACAAATCTGCCAAAGAAGAAATACTGCAGACCACACAATTTGGTCACAAAACAGTGAAATTAGAAGTAAATGTTAATAGAAATGCTGAAGCAGAATTCCAGCCACATGGAAATGTAAAAAGGAAAGAAAAACCATATAAATTATTTCTCTGAACTTTTAGGACAAAAAGAAAATCAGTAACACCAAAATTTGTATGTCATATGTAATAAAACTACAAGAATTTAAAAAATGTGGTGAACTACTGTAAGATAGACAACAAGTTAATGGCCCATAGCTACAAATATACACAGGAATATATACCATAATGACAACATTTCAAATAAAAGAAAAAATATTTGTCAATAAATGGTTCTCAGATAACTGACTAGCCAGTGACACATTAATGACTGAAGCAGAAAACTATCACCTTTTCTTTAGTCCTTATAACAAATTAATTCCAGATGATATTTAAGGTTAAAAAAAAATCAACACAAAACCCAACTCATACCTGTTGGTCTTTAAAACAAAATAAAACCAACTGAAAATAACAAGTGTTAGTAAGGGTGTGGAGAAACCAGAACTTTGTAGCACTGTTAGTGGGAATATAAAATGGTGCAGCTGCTATGGAAAACATATGGTGGTTTTCTTATATGATTGGCAATTCCATTTCTGGGTATAATCCCAAAAGAATGAAAACAGGATATCAAGGATATAGTTATCTGGACACTTACTTCACAGCAGCATTAGTCACAATCGCTAAAAGGTGGAATCAACCCAAATACCCATTCACAGATGAATGGATAAACAAAGGTAGTTTAAACATACAATGGAATATTTTTCAGCTTTAAAAAGGAAATTCTGAAACATGCCACAACATGGATGAACCTTGAAGATATTATGGAAAGTAAAATAAGCCAGTCACAAAAAAGACAAGTCCTGTATGATTCCATTTTTATTACAAAAATAGTCAAATTCATAGAGACAGAAAATACAAGGGTGTCTACCAGGGGTTAGGGGCAGGAAGGAATTATTTAATGGGTACAGAGCTTCAGTTTTGCAAAATGAAGAGTTCTGAAAATTGGTTGTATAATAATGTGAATATATTTAACACCCCTCGACCTCTATACTTAAGAATACATCAAATAAATTTTGTGCTCTGTATATTTGCTTACCAAAAAATAAAAAAGTTAAAGACATACTAGAAGAAAACATGGATGAAAATATTTATATAAAGCCTTTAAAGAAAAGGATGAACAAAACTGACCACATAAAAATATAAAATTTCACTATGGCAAACAACAAACAGGGAAGTAAAGGAATAAAATGTAAAATTTACAAATCATTTAATAGAAAAAGAGAAAAACAAAGAAACACAGAAAAAATCCAAATAGTTATGCATATCTATGAAAATATACTTAACCTTAAAAATAAAGGATAAAAATCAAGTAATTAATCTGTCTATTAAAAGTTTAAGAGTTTCTCAATATTTTGGCCAAGTACGAAAAAGCAGACACCTGAAAACCAAGTTGTAGTCTGGTGCAAAATGGTAAAACTTTTGCACAGGGTTAATTGGCAATTATTAAAATATTACTTGTATTTCACCTGCCAATTCCACTCCCAGGAATTTTTCCACAGATTGTGCATACGCAAAAATATCTGTGTAAAAAGAATGGTCACCACAGCATTCTTTTGATAGACAAAAACAAAAGAAAATGAAACAAAATAACCAATGCTCATTAACAGGAAACTACATGAGCTATAATATATCTATATAGTAAGACACTGCAGTCATTTAAAAAATTGAGGTATAGCATACTTTATACAAACTGACATGTAAAGTTAAAAAAAATCTACCTTTTAATTAACAAGTCACATTACAATATGTATGGAATATGATGTTATTTTAGCTTAAAAATAAAAATAAAAACCTGAATTATATACAGGCAGGGAAAAAAATGTGAAAGAATAAATACCAAAATAAAAGGACTACAGAAGATTTTCTCTTCATTATACAATGTTGTATAATTTAAATTTTTTATATAACATTTATTTTGGAAAAGAAGTGATAGTTAGGCATGGAAAGTAAAAAGATTTTTACTTATTTGTAAGTATTCATTGTACTTTTAGAATAATCCAAGCATTAACCCTTTTATAACTTACTGCTTTTCAACTAACACTAGTAGATATTAAGTAATCAGAATCACTATACAAAGATTCACATTTTGGGGACACACACCGGTGGTTACAGAATCAAGACCGCTAAAATGATACACTCAACTTCATTATTTAAAGGATCATATTCATTTTACTGTTTGCAGGGACTTCTGAAAACATTAGGTAAAGGAAGTAAAGTCCAAAAATGCTGATGTCTACCCAAGATCACATAATCTTTACAGTGTTCTCTGGAAATCTTTTTGATGTAACTTCTATGATATTAAATTTTCTCTCATTCATTAGCAGCTATGTTTTCAACATAACCACCACATTGGAATGGCAACCACTTTAGAAGACAATCTATTTCACCAAGAAATTCATCCAGCATATACTAAAATGTTTTTTTATTCGAAACTCAAAATAATCTATTAACCGATGTATTTTTATTTCCTTCCTTCCCCCTCAGCCTCCTTCCCAACCCCCAGGTAAAATGTGTCTCTACTCCTTTGCAAAGTTGAACAGTCAGTCCAGTGTGTTCCTGTTCCCACTTCCTTGATGCTATCTTCAGATACTCCCCTCCCCTTTATCCTTTTCCTCTCCACTAGCTGCTTCCCCCTTAGTCAATAAATTTGCTCAATATTCAACAATACTGAATGATCTTTTCTTGACATTGCTTCCCTGTCAAGCTATTTACATCTTTCCTTTCTTGAAAGAGTCGTCTTCTCACCTCCTTACCTTTCTACTGAAACTGTTAAAGGTCAACAGTAGCTTTTAATTTCCAAAGAAAGTCCCCATCCAACCTGACCTCTCTATAGCAAGATATTGCTCACTAAAAACCAAGCTGGAAACTCTTTCTTTAGCCTCCAGGACATTATCACTCTCTATGACTACTCTAGTTGTCCTTTATATCTTTCATTGGTTACCCCTCCTTTGTTCATCATTAAATGTTGCTGTTTCTTACTATACGCCTTGCTTCAGACATTTTTTTACCTATCACAACGACTCCAAAGTTGACTTCTCAGGTTCCAACTACTCTGACCTCCAAACTGCAATGTCAACCTTTTACTGGACTTCACTACTGAAACAGCAGAGGTAACTCAAACTCAGTGTTTTAACATCTTCCTCCTAAATGTACAGTCTAATTTAATCAATTGTGCCAACCATCCAGTTGCCTAAGCAAGGAACATTTGAGCTATCTTAAACCCTCCATATTTACCTGATCACCAAATACCATCAACTATATGTCCTATAAAACTTCCCTAAATTGTCTCCTCAGTTATCCCTACATTTAGGCTTAATGCAATTACTTCATTAATGAGCTTCCAATTCTATACTAAATAAACTCCATCCTCTCAGGCATAGCATATAAAGGCTCCTCACAACCCAGCAGTTTACATTTCTCTTTTCAGCTTCATTTATACTGCCTCAAACCTCCTCTTCCATAGACAGCTTCCCCATTCCCATACACAGACCACAGACACTTCAAGGTACTTTCGTACCTTGTTCACCAGATAAGTAATGATTAATTATTTAGGGTCCACTCAAAGTAATCTCTCTGTGACTTTTCCTGATTTTCCCTGGGAAAAATGGATAACCATTTGTAAATTGGATTGTGATCCTACCTAGACTGTTTAATATCTGTAACTGAGTTACCAGACTGTAGTACTTTAAAAATATACATTTACATGCCCTTACTCCTGGTGTTGACAATGTTTTGTTCATATTTTTATTATTTACATTTTATTTTTATTCATAAATACAAGAGGTGCTCTCTCACTCATCTATCATTATTTTACTCCCTCCAAACTTGCTATGCTCCCAAAGTTAAAGAAAAAAAAAAGAAACATGTATAAGTAATAACCACTGGTAATGCAGGGCATTGTGAGAACAAAATAAACCTGGGGGTAGAAGGAAGGGGCCACAGGTTAGGTGTATGCCCTCATATCCTAACCTGGATTAAGGAAGCCTGTCCTGTATCAAAAGTAGTTTCAAGTATCCATGGCTTAAAAATGCCTGATGGCTACAGGACTGTTTCAAGATCATGAGGAGGAGGAGGAGGGATATTTTAAGAATATGTACAAAATACTAACACCCCCCACTTATCATCTAATACCTTTCCTTCAACATATATTTACTGAGAGCCTAGTGCATTCCAGTCACTGTTCTGAGCAATGGGGATGAATAAGTGAACAAGACAAAGTCTCTGCTTTCATGGATCTTATAGTTTAATACAGCAGGCACAAATATATAATGTAATCTTAAGTAGTGATAAAAACTATATAGAAAAATACAGTAGAATATTGTTGCTACTTCAGTGAGAATGATTAGAAGGCCTTCTAAAAAAGGTAACATTTCACTAAGCACTAAGGAAATGAAGAAGGTGTGGAGTCATCCAAGTATCAGCAGGAAGGGCCTCAGAGGTAGAAGAGAGAGCAAAAGGGAAGAAAAAAAGATTGGACTGTGCTTGGTATATTTCAGAAATAATGTGGCTGTGACACAGTAATTAAAAGAGAGTGGTAGGAAATAAAATCTTAACTCATATTAGGTAAAATAACAGGATTAGATGAAAAAGTATAATTTTTACAGGTAATTTTTAGTCTCCATCCTATAAGCTGATTTAGACCCTAATACTCTACCATAATAAGCAAATACAGCATTATCCCACAATGGCAGAATAAGGAGTTACCATATGATGATGATTAAGGAAGAAAGGTCAACATTGATCTACAACCTATGACTCCCCAAGCACTGTATGGTCTGATCTTAAATCCAGCTTCAGTAGCTTGTCCTCTCCAGAAGTCCAAGACCAACACTCAATTCAGTAACTCCCTGTGGATTCAATGTTGCCTTTAGTCTACTCCAACATGCTAGTTTGGACCTTTGATTCTTATCTGAATTTTTAAATGCATGCCCAATGGCTTACACTGGTTACTTCATACTTACTCTGATGTACAAAATAACCATTTTTTAAAATTACCTAAACTAAAATTCCTATTATTCATTTAATCTCATTTCCACACATTGGATCTAGTTGTGAAACCTTGTCCTTTCTTTGAAATATCTCAAATCTTTTTCTTCTCCATTTCTACTGCCATCGTTAACTTTGCATTCTAAATTATTTGTCTCGCTTTAAACCTTACCTTGTAACACCGTCGTACAGTACTCATGACTGCTGGATTAATTTTTTAAAGCAACTTCCACCATTTCACCCTTCTATCTGAGAAGTCTTTAATGGATCCCTAGTACATACAATATAATGTCTAAACTTAATTTTTTATATTTCCCAGTGTCATCTGGAATTTCTAAATTTTTAGAAATTCTCTAAATTTCATTTTTAAGAGAAATTTATGTACACAAAAAAGTCCTAAGGAGTGAAGTCTCCTCAAATAGAAAAAAAAGGTATCTTCTGTATACAATGTATACTATTATATCAATTTTAAATCCTTGTAAAGAAATAATCTCTTCAATTCACAAGGCTTTAGTCTCACCCTATTATAACTGCTTAAATGGAATGCCAGATGATTAGAAGACTTAGTGAGGAATTTCACATTACTAACATTAGTAACTAAAACATTCAGTTGAGTTCTAGTTTACAAAGTGCTTTTATTCTATAGATGAAAAAATTGGGGAGCTCCAATTTTAAGTGACTTGTCCAATGTCCCATTTAACTAAAAAGAAGAGAGTTCTAAGGTCTTAAAATCCCATGGCTTTCTACTCCCTGGCCTCTACACTTCCTACACCCTAACCTTCTTTGTCCTAACTACATAAGAAGAATATTAATACATTCATTGTTAAAATATTAAAGTACCTGGATGGTCAGGTATTAGCTACAACACATTATGCCAACAATTATCTGCTGGAGGTATGAACACGGGAATATCACTCCTATGCTTAAAATCTTTCAGTGTAAATTCATTTACACTCCAGGAAGTCAAGTGACAGCAAAATATGAAAGTGATCTGATCTTCATTTGTTCATACAAGTTGTCTTCAGAAACCTTGAATAAAGTCTACTGTATAGTAGGTGATCAATTAATTTTTTTGAAGTATCACTGTAACAAATGCAGAAGTCTGATAAATAACAGCCTCAAAGTCTATCATAGGAATGAATCACCTAGTTCCTCCTGCAGTAGCAACCATTCTGACCTAAGGATGACCTAAATTCTGATTTCAAACTCCATCATTGCGCCATATTCCAAGAACTCACACAAAACTGAAGCAGCTATGGATGGATACTCAGTTGGAAGTAAATGGTGCCTATGGCAGACTGAAAGCTGTATCTGAAAGGGCATGGTGGAGAACAATGCATCAGTCTGTATGCCATCAATAATAAAAACTAGAGTTTCTTCTGCCTTTCATCTTTTAACATACCTCTTGATGCAACATCAATTTCCAACACTGTAACTCACCTGTTTTCTCGGTTATATCTGAATCAGGTGTGCCTGCCCTGCTAACCTCCCCTTCAGCATTCTCCTCTTCAGCACTAAGAGAAATTGGTGAGGAAGGGCCAGGCTGGGAAGGTTGAGGGGTTGCTTCAGGCACTTCCTCAATCTTACTCCTTTTCTCAAAGCGAAATCGGTCCAGATTGAAAAGATTCATATTGGCAGACACCACCACCACCGCGTGGGGTTGAGAGCTTTAAATGAACTATCTGCAGGAAGAAAATAAAAAGAGAAAAAGAGGCCATGAAAACAACGTAAGATACAAAGCCACAGCACTTCATTCCCAAGGCAATTAAGAGCAAGCAAACATGCCACTGGCTCGGGATGACTATTATGGCTGCGCCTCATTGTTACGCCACAGTGATCAGAAGGTGGTCAGGGATACCCTTCTAAAATCTTCCACCGCTCTTCCGACTCCCTTCGTCTCCCCCCATCCCGCCCCGCCCCTCCCTCCTCGAACCACAAGCTGACCCTCGTGCAACCTCCTCTTACCCCAGCACGCGCAGGCACGTTCCCCACTCTAACCCCCCTGGGGGCCGCGCGCCCGCCCACAGCCAGGCTGCCTGCACTACGGTGCTCCCTGCCTCGGGAAAGGACGTGCCAGGGCCCGCTCGTCGACACGGCAGGGACACAAAGAGGCCAAAGGAGGGGAGCGGCGGAGGCCGTGCTAGCGGGCACCCGCCCGGAAGTTGACGCGGCGCGAACCCAGCTGAGAGGAAGCTGATAGGATCAAGAAAGGGAAGGTTCAGAGGTGGAAAGCGTGCCGCGGCATATCTTTAAATGCTCATTTGCTAGCGCTCATTCTTTCGTCCCTCAGTACTTACAGCCTTGAAACCTCGGTGCGATGTAGTAAAGGTTGAAAGAAAAAATAATTCCTAGCGGGCGGCGACGGTAGCCGGGCCGGGACCTCCCAAACAGCGCGTAGAAACCCAACGAGCGCGTAATGATGACGCAACACGCAGCCTAGGATTTTTTTTCTTCCCCAGCGACGCGGAGCGGAAAATGTCTAGGCTCGCGCTGTTGCCATGGTAACCGTTATTTCTCTTTACTCTATTTTAATATTAGGCAAAACAGGAAATTTTCTGAGTTGTAAACTGATCCTCTACTTGGCATTTCCTTTAAAGAGGAATTACTGTAAATCATTATTCTACCAAATAGATTGGTCATTATAAACTTAAATTGACATTCTGTTTTACAAATCAGTGTTCCCAATTTCATAATTATAACAGGAACCTAGTTTTATCAAATGTGGGCACATATAAAATCAAATATCTGGACCCATAAAATTCACTAGCAAAGCCCAAAAAATTGGGATTTCCATTATATCTGTCTTTGAAATCACATGAAATGTTTTTATGCATGCATTTTAAATAAGGTGGTTAAGGGATATATGAACTTATAAAACAGTAAATTACTTTTTAGTGATAAATATTTGCTTTAATATTTACTCTCGGCAACTTTCAAATATGTAATACAGTATTATTAACTATAGTGGCCATGCTGTACATGTAATTAAAAAAAAGAATATTTGCTTTATATTCTGACCCAACATTGAAAATGGATTCCACTAACTGAATGACTTTGGACAAATATATATACCTTCCCTAATCCTTAGGTTCCTCATCTTTTAAATGTACTTGGCAATACTCTTGACCTCTCAGGGAAATCTTCAACAGTCCTAAGGCAAAAGTGAAAGTGGAGACCAACATCATATTTCCAAATATTTAAGCATCATAAATATAATTAACAAAATGTAAATATAGAATATGTTCAATCGTTCTATTTATAAAATGAATCTACAATTCCTATGTGTCAGACAGAATGTGGGTGATTCAACAAGAACTGGTTGGCATATGTATCCTGCCTACATAGTGTCACCTCCTCCCATTCAGTTTCATACCATTAGGGGTTTTGTGTTCATGCATAATGGACATCCAACTGAAATGTCAACTCTGGCCTCATCCAGGGTTGCCAGATTTGTTAAAAGAAGAAATGTAGGCTGCTTTGTTAAATTAGAATTTTAGGTAAAGTATGAATAGTATTTTAGTACACGTTTGCCTCATGCAATATTTAGAACTTACAGTAATTATTTATTGCCTGTCTAAATTCAAACTTAACAAGGTATCCTGTATTTGATTTGGATAAACCTACCCCTGCTGCACTCCTTCACCTCTTGGGCCTAGAAGACTTTTTTTTAAAGGTATCATTGATATACACACTTATGAAGGTTTCATATGAAAAACAATGTGGTTACTATATTCGACCATATTATCAAGTCACACCTCCCCCATTGCAGTCACTGTCCATCAGTGTAGTTAGATGCCATAGAGTCACTGTCTTCTCTGTGCTAAACTATCTTCCCCATCACCTACCCCACAGCATGTGTACTAATCATAATACTCCTCACTCCCCTTCTCCCTCCCTTCCCACCAGCCCTTCCCACCCCTCTCCTTTAAAGGTAACTGGCAGTCCCTTCTTGGAATCTGAGTCTGCTGCTGTTTTTGTTCCTTCAGTTTTGCTTTGTCGTTATACTCCACAAATGAGGGAAATCATTTGGCACTTGTCTTTCTCCGCCTGACTTACTTCACTGAGCATAATACCCTCTAGCTCCATCCATGTTGTTGCAAATGGTAGGATTTGTTTCTTTCTTATGGCTGAATAGTATTCCATTGTGTATATGTACCACTTCTTCTGTATCCATTCATATACTGATGGACACTTAGGTTGCTTCCATATCTTGGCTATTGTAAATACTGCTTCAGTAAACATAGGGGTGCATATGTCTTTTTGAATATGAGAACATACTTTCTTTGGCTAAATTCCTAGGAGTGGAATTCCTGGGTCAAATGCTATTTCTATTTTTAGTTTTCTGAGGAACCTCCATGATGCTTTCCACAAGGGTTGAACTAGTTTACATTCCCACCAGCAGTGTAGCTGTACCACTTCCTCGCCAACGTTTGTTGTTGTTTGTCTTTTGGATGGTGGCCATCCTAACTGAGGTGATATATCATTGTGATTTTAATTTGCATTTCTCTGATGATTAGTGTTGTGGAGCATTTTTTCATGTGCCTGTTGGCCATCTGAATTTCTTCTTTGGAGAAGTGTCTGTTCTGATCCTCTGCCCATTTTTTAATTGGATTATTTGCTTTTTCTTTGTTGAGGTGCATGAGGTCTTTATGTATTTTGATTGTCAACCCCTTATTGGATATACCATTTATGAATATATTCTTCCATACTGTAGGATGTCTTTTTCTTCTATTGGTGTTGTCCTTTGCTGTACAGATGCTTTTTAGTTTGATGTAGTCCCACTTGTTCATTTTTACTTTTGTTTCCCTTGACTGGGAAGATACATTCATGAAGAAGTTGTCCATATTTTTGTCCAAGAGATTTTTGCCTATGTTTTCTTCTAAGAGTTTTATAGTTTCATGACTTATATTCAGGTCTTTGATCCATTCTGAGTTTGCTTTTGTGTATGGGGTTAGACAATAATCCAGTTTCATTCTCTTACATGTAGCTGTCCACACCCACTGTTGAAGAGGCTGTCATTTCCCCATTGTATATCCATGGCTCCTTTATTGTATATTAATTGACCATATATGCTTGGATTAATATCTGGACTCTCTATTCTGTTCCACTGGTCTATGGGTCTGTTCTTGTGCGAGTACCAAATTATCTTGATTACTATGGCTTTGTAGTAGAGCTTGAAGTTGAAAAGTGATATCCCCCGTGCTTTATTCTTCCTTCTCAGAATTGCTTTGGTTATTCCAGGTCTTTTTTGGTTCCATATGAATTTTAGAATTATTTGTTCCAGTTCATTGAAGAATGCTGTTGTTATTTTGATAGAGATTGCATTGAGTGTGAAGATTGCTATAGGCAGGATGTCCATTCCGATAATATTAATGGTTGTCCATTTCTTGTAAGTTATCTAGTTTGTTAGCATATAATATTTTCATATTATTCTCTAATAATTCTTTGTATTTCTGTGAGTGTGTTGGGATTTTTCCTTTCTCATATCTGATTCTGTTTATGTGTGTAGATATGTTTTTTCTCTTAATAAGTTTGGCTAATGGTTTATGTATTTTGTTTATTTTCTCAAAGAACCTGCTCTTGGTTTCACTGATTTTTTTCTGTTGTTTTATTCTTCTCAATTTTATTTATTTCTTCTCTGATCTTTATTGTGTCCCTCCTTCTGGTGACTTTGGGCCTCATTTGTTCTTCTTTATCCAGTTTCAATAATTGTGTCTTTAGACTATTTATTTGGGATTGTTTTTCCTTCTTCAAATAGGCCTGGATTACTATAGTTTCCTCTTAGAACTGCTTTCGCTGCGTCCCACAGAAGTTGCGGCATTGTGGTGTTGTTTTCATTTGTCTCCACATATTGCTTGATTTCTGTTTTAATTTGGTCATTAACCCATTGATTTTTTTTACGAGCATGTTGTTAAGCCTCCAGGTGTTTGTGAGCCTTTTTGTTTTCTTTGAACAGTTTATTTCTAGTTTTATACCTTTGTGTTCTGAGAAGTTGGTTAGTAGAGTTTCTATCTTTTTTAATTTACTGAGCCTCTGTTTGTGGCCTAGTATGTAGTCTATTCTGGAATATGTTTCATGTACACTTGAGAATGTGTATCCTGCTGCTTTGGGTGTAGAGTTCTGGAGATGTCTGTTAGGTCCATCTGTTCTAGAGTGTTGTTCAGTGCCTTTGTGTCCTTACTTATTTTCTGTCTGGTTTATCTGTCCTTTGGAGTGAGTGGTGTGTTGAAGTCTCCTAAAATGAATGCATTGCATTCTATTTCCTCCTTTAATTCTGTTAGCATTTGTTTCATGTATGTTGATGCTCCTGTGTTGGGTGCATAGGTATTTGTAATGGTTATATCCTCTTGTTGGACTTGCCCCTTTATCGTTATGTAATATCCTTCTTTTCTTTATCTCTTGTTACTTTCTTTCTTTGAAGTCTATTTTGTCTGATACAAGTACTGCAATACCTGCTTTTTTCTCCCTATTGTTCACATGAAATATCTTTTTCCATCTCTTCAATTTTAATCTGTGTATGTCTTTGGGTTTGAGGTGAGTCTCTTGTAGGCAGCATATATATGGGTCTTGCCTCTTTATCCATTCTATTTCTCTGTGTCTTCTGATTGGTGAATTCAGTCTATTTACATTTAGGGTGATTATCAAAAGACATGTACTTATTTCCATTGCAGGCTTTGGATTCATGGTTACCAAAGGTTCAAGGGTAGCTTCTTTACTATCTAACCATCTAAATTAACTCACTTATTAAACTATTATAAACACAGTCTGATGATTCTTTATTTCTCTCCCTTCTTTTTCTTCCCCCTGCACTCTTTATATGTTAGGTGTTTTATTCTGTACTCTTTTGTTTCCCTTGACTGATTTTGGGGATAGCTAATTTTATTTTGCATTCAGTTAGTATTTGTTTGGTCTGCTTTCTTTGCTGTGGTTTTTATTCTCTGGTGCCATCTATTTAGCCTTAGGAGCACTTCCATCTAAGCAGTCCCTTTAAAATACATTGCAGCGATGGTTTGTGGGAGGTAAAGTCCCTCAACTTTTGCTTATCTGGGAATTGTTTAATCCCTCCTTCAAATTTAAATGATAATCTTGCTGGATACAGTATTCTTGGTTCGATGCCCTTCTGTTTCTTGCATTGAATATATCATGCCATTCTCTTCTGGCCTGTAAGGTTTCTGCTGAAAAGTCTGATGATAGCCTGATGGGTTTTCCTTTGTAGGTGATCTTTTTTGTCTCTCTGGCTGCTTTTAATACTCTGTCCTTGTTTTTAATCTTTGTCATTTTAATTATTGTATGTCTTAGTGTTGTCCTCCTTGGGTCTCTTGTGTTGGGAGATCTGTGGGCATCCATGGTCTGAGAGATTATTTCCTTCCCCAGATTGGGGAAATTTTCAGCAATTATTTCTTCACAGAGACTTTCTATCCCTTTCTCTCTCTCTTCTTCTTGTCATACCCCTATAATGTGAATATTGTTCTGTTTGGATTGGTCACACAGTTCTCTTAATATTATTTTATTCCTAGGGATCCTTTTATCTCTCTCTGCCTCAGCTTCTCTGCATTCCTGTTCTCTGATTTCTATTCCATTAACAGTTTCTTGCACCTCATCCAGTCTGCTCTTAAATCCTTCCATTGTTTGTTTCATTTCTGTTATCTCCCTCCAGAATTCATCCCTTAGCTCTTGCATATTTCTCCCTAGCTCCATTACATGCTTATGACTTTTATTATGAATTCTTTTTCAGGAAGATTGGTGATTTTGGTCTCACCAGGCCCTCTCTCTTGTGTTTGAGGGATTTTGAACTGAACAAGGTTATTCTGCCTTTTCATGGCAATGGAAGTGATCTCCAGTGAGTGGCACCTGTGTCAGCTGAGAGAACAAAGTCCCTTCCTGCTTGCTGGTCACCTTGCCTGTCTCTGCTGCCTGTGCCAGCCACTGGCACAAAGGGAGCAACTTCTGGGGTAATCCACCAAGCTTCCCTGGGTGTAGTGGCACTCAGGATGATCTTGGGTACTAGCGAGGGTCGCAGGCGAGTGGCGTGTGTTCTTCCACAAGCATGGCACCCCTTTGTGCTTTCTGGACTCTGTGCCAGTGTCTGCTGCCTGTGCCAGGCAACTTCACAGAGAGAACAGCCTCTCGGTTGATCCCCTGAGCTGCTGTGGGCAGGGCCGCCCTTGGGCTGGCATAGGGCATTGGTGGTGGTTACAGGTGAGGAGCACATGTTCTTTGTGAGAACAGAGCCCCTATGTGCCTCCCAGACTCCACGCTAGTTTCCTCTGCCTCTGCTGGTCAGCCACACACAGAGGGCAGCCTCTGGGTTATTACCCTGAGCTGCCATGGGTGGGGTGGCCCTCAAGTTGGCCTAGGGCACTGGCAGGGTTTGGAGGCAAGCAGCGTGTGTTCACCATGTGAATAAAGACTCTTTGTGCCTTCCGGACTCTCCACCAGTCTCTGCTGTCTGTGCTGGTCAACTGCAGGCAGAGGGACGTCCCTGAGTCTGGCCTGGTTAGCCACGTGCTAGGAGAAGCCTCTGTGTGTTTGCTGTGGGCCGGGCTTCTCTAGCTGCTCCGCAGCAATGGTGGGTTAGCCAGTTTACTTGCAGTCCCAGAAGTGGGGAATGAATGGCAGTCTGCTTATCTCCATGAAGGGCTTCAGAGCTGTGTTGCTCCCCAGGGGCTTAGGGCACCTAAAGTTCCTTAAAGTCCCCAGCCTGCTGGGCTGATTGTGCCAGGATGATTTTGTACACCTGTTAAACCCTTGTCCCCTTAAGACTTTTAAAGTGCCTGCTTTTCTTTTGTCCCAGGGCAGCTGACTGTGGGAACCTGTTTGCAGTCTTAGCGTTGAATTCTGCTTTTCCATTCCTCTAATGTCCAGTACACCTTGCAATGTGTGTCTATGCTCCCAGTGCAGATTACTAGGGCTGTTTATTTCACAGTCTTGTGCTTCCATTCCCTCCCCACTGATTCTTTTCCTCCTTCTGGTGAGCTGGGGTGTGGGGAGTGCTCGGTTCCTGCCAGGTCATGGCTTTGTATCTTACCCTTTTCATGAGATGTTGAGTTCTCGCAGATGTAGATGTAGCCTTTCTTGTGTACTGTATCTTCTGGTCACTCTTTTAGGAATAGTTGTATTTGCTGTATTTTCAAAATATATATGGTTTTGGGAGGAGAGTTCTGCCAACCTACTCATACCGCCATCTTGAGAATCCCCTAGATGGGTCTTTTTTATCCATTCAGTGACTCTGTGTCTTTTGATTGGTGCATTCAGATCATTTACATTTAGGGTGATTATTGATGGGTATGTTCTTACTGCCATTGCGGGCTTTAATGCATGGTTACCAAAAGTTCAAGGGTAACTTCCTTACTATCTAACAGTCTAACTCACTTAGTATGCTATTACAAACATAATCTAAAGGTTCTTTTTTTCTTTCTCGTTTTTCTTTGTCCTCCATTCTTTACATATCAAGTATCACGTTCTGTACTCTGTCTGTCCCTTGACTGACTTGGGGGGTAGTTGATTTGCTTTTGCATCTGTTTAGTAATTAATTGTTCTACTTTCCCCTGTGCTTTTTTTTCCTCTGATGACAGCTATTTAGCCTTAGGAACACTTCCATCTACAGCAGTCCCTCCAAAATACACTATAGAGATGCTTTGTGGGAGGTAAATTCTCTCAGCTTTTGCTAATCTTGAAATTGTTTAATCCCTCCTTCAAATTTAAATGATAATCTTGCCAAGTAGAGTATTCTTTCTTAGAGGCCCTTCTGTTTCATTGCATTAAATATATCATGCCACTCCCTTATGCCTGTAAGGTTTCTGCTGAGAAGTCTGATGATAGCCTGGTGGGTTTTCCTTCATATGTGATCTTTTTTCTCTCTCTAGCTGCTTTTAAAAGTCTGTCCTTATCCTTGATCTTTGCCATTTTAATTATTATATGTCCTCCTTGGGTCCCTTGTGTTGGGAGATCTGTGCACCTCCATAGCCTGAGAGACTATCTCCTTCCCCAGGTTGGGGAAGTTTTCAGCAATTACCTCTTCAAAGACACTTTCTATCCCTTTCTCTCCCTCTTCTTCTTCTGGTATGCCTATAATGAGAATATTGTTCCTTTTGGATTGGTCACCCAGTTCTCTCAATATTCTTTCATTCCTAGAGATCCCTTTTTCTCTCTGTGCCTCAGCTTCTTTTATTCCTCTTCTCTAATTTCTATTCCATTTATCGTCTCTTCTACTACATCTTATCTGCCTTTAAATCTCTCCATTGTATGTTTCATTTCAGATATGGAATTTCTTAATGATTGAATCTCCATCCTAAATTTGTCCCTGAGTTCTTGAATATTTTTCTGTACCTCCATGAGCATGTTTATGATTTTTATTTTTAAATCTCTTTCAGGAAGATTGATGAGTTCAGTTTCACTTGGGCCTCAGAGCTTTTTTGCTATATGTTGGGTCCAAAGATATATACAGATACTGAAAGCACTGTCCTCAGCAGGAAGGACCTGGGGAAAAGTCACTGTTAGCCTTCTTAGAATTGTGTGAACAAAGAATTTCAAGAACCACTTGCATTTTCTAAAAGTCAAGCACAGGTTCTGAATGAAAATGTCTTCTTTGCCCCACATATTCCTAGCCTTTTGGGGTTTGGCATAGCTGGAAAAGAACCAGATTCCTAGATGCAATATATGAACCACTCTTGCCAAATTCTAAGGGTGGGTGTTTCTGTAGCATTCATTGAGGTAGGAGAATTAGAATGATCCCTGATTGGTATTTTGCTTGGTGGTAGATCAAAAATTCAGGGAATGTATACAAAGTACCACAGATTCAATGGCTTACACAACTGAAATTTATTTTCTTGCAGCACTGAAGGCTGAAGTCTGATATCAAGATTTTGACAGTGTTGTCATCCGAGGACCATGATAGAAGGATCAGTTCCAAGCCTTTCTTCTTAGTTTATAGATGGTCATCTTCTCCCTGTGTCTTTACCTAATTTTCCTTCCTTATCTGTGTTCAAGTTTCCTCTTCTTAGGAGGGCATCAGTCATATTGGATTAGAGCCAACCCTAATAACTACATTTTAACTTAATTACCTCTCTAAAGGCTCTGTCTCCAAGTGCAGTCACATTCTAATACACTGGGGTTTAGGACTTCAGCCTATCAGTTGGGGGTAGGAGCATAATTCTGCCCATAACAGGGGGCAAGAGAGTAGAAGGATTCTCTACTGAACCCTGAAACCTTCTAGAATGGCAGCATTTGTTAGAGCTGAAAACCAGTCCTCTAATTTTTCTTTCTTCTGACTGTAAATATGATCATTCTTCAAAGTTCAGTCCTTGGTCTTCTGCTTGTCTCACTCAAGTGTTTCCCAGCATAGACCAGTTATAATGGTGCCTAAATATGTTTTTCAAATCTTACTCAGCTATAGACTCAAGAGAGGTTAATCTTACTGTTTATAAACCTAACACATTTTTTAAAAAGTTACTATAAACATCTAAATTATTGATATGGAAGAAAAGTTTGAAACCACCTCTCCTCCTAGAATGCAGAAGAAAAAGACAATGAGATTTAAAGAAATAATAAATATAGGAGTTAGAGGGCTGAAGAACAACCTTTAATTATTATAATCAAACTATTCACACACACAAAACAAACAGAATAAATAATAAATATTCATGAATTCTCAGTCTGCAAGTGAAAGCTCACTAGACTTTAGGCAGAAGTGATTAAAAAAGACTATACATTAAAAAATTTCCTAGATAATTCTTTTAATTTCAAGAATTTACAAATTTAAAAAGGGACAAAAATTCCTAAAATTCATATGGAACCACAAAAGACCTTGAATAGCCAAAACAATCCTGAGAAGGAAGAATAAAGCAAGGGGAATTACACTCCCCAACTTCAAACTCTACTACAAAGTCACAGTAATCAAGACAATTTGGTATTGGCACAAGAACAGACCCATAGACCAATGGAACAGACTAGAGAGCCCTGATATAAACCCAACCATATATGGTCAATTAATATACGATAAAGGAGCCATGGACATACAATGGGGAAATGACAGCCTCTTCAACAGCTGATGTTGGCAAAACTGGACAGCTACATGCAAGAGAATGAAACTGGATTATGGTTTAACCCCATACACAAAAGTAAACTCAAAATGGATTAAAGACTTGAATGTAAGTCATGAAACCATAAAACTCTTAGAAGACAACATAGGCAAACATCTCCTGAATATAAGCATGAGCAACTTCTTCCTGAACGCATCTCCTCGAGCAAGGGAAACAAAAGCAAAACTGAACTCATGGTACTACATCAAGCTAAAAACTTTTTGTACTGCAAAGGACATCATCAACAAAACAAAGAGGCATCCTACAGTATGGGGGAAAATATTTGTAAATGACATAGCTGACAAGGGGTTATCATCCAAAATATATAAAGAACTTACACACCTCAGCACCCAAAAAGCCACAGTAATAACCCGATTAACAAATAGGCAGAGGATGTGAAGAGATAGTTCTCCAAAAAAGAAATTCAGATGGCCAACAGACACATGAAAACATGCTCCACATCACTAATCATCAGGGAAATGCAAATTAAAACCACAATGAGATATCACCTCACACCAGTAAGGATGGCCAGCATCAAAAAGACTAAGAACAACAAATGTTGGCAAGGATGCGGAGAAAGGGGAACCCTCCTACACTGCTGGTGGGAATGTAAGCTAGTTCATCCATTGTGGAAAGCAATATGGAGGTTCCTCAAAATGCTCAAAATAGAAATACCATGTGACCCAGGGATCCCACTTCTAGGAATTTACCCTAAGAATGCAGCACTCCAGTTTGGAAAAGACAGATGCACCCCTATGTTTATCGCTGCACTATTTACAATATGCCAAGATATGGAAGCAACCTAAATGTCCATCAGTAGATGAATGGATAAAGAAGATGTGGTACATATACACAATGGAATATTACTCAGCCATAAGAAAAAAACAGACCCTACCATTTGCAACAACATGGATGGAGCTAGAGGGTATTATGCTCAGTGAAATAAGCCAGGCAGAGAAAGACAAGTACCAAATGATTTCACTCATATGTGGAGTATAAGAACAAAGGAAACTGAAGAAACAAAACAGCAGCAGAATCACAGAACCCAAGAATGGACTAATAGTTACCAAAGGGAAGGGGACTGGGAAAGATGCGTGGGAAGGGAGGGACAAGGGTGGGGAAAAATAAAGGGGCATTATGATTAGCATGTATAGTGTGTGGGGGGGCACAGGGAGGGCTGTGCAACACAGAGAAGACAAGTAGTGATTTTACAGCATCTTACTATGCTGATGGACAGTGACTATGTAGGGGTACGTGGGGGGCCTTGGTGAAGGGGGGAGCCTAGTAAACATAATGTTTTTCATGTAATTGTAGATTAATGATACCAAAATTTTTAAAAAAAGAACTAAAAATAGAAATACCATTTGACCCCGGAATCCCACTTCTTAGAATATACCCAAAGAATACAACTTCTCAGATTCAAAAAGACATATGCACCCCTATGTTCATCGCAGCACTTTTTACAATAGCCAATATATGGAAGCAACCTAAGTGTCTATCTGTAGATGAATGGATAAAGAAGATGTGGTACATATACACAATGGAATACTATTCACCCATGAGAAAGAAACAAATCCTACCATTTGCAACAACATGGATGGAGCTGGAGGACATTATGCTCAGTGAAATAAGCCAGGTGGAGAAAGACAAATGCCAAATGATTTCCCTCATTTGTGGAGTATAACAATGAGGCAAAACTGAAGGAATAAAATGGCAGCAGATTCAGAGACTCCAAGAATGAACTAGTGGTTACCAAGGGAGAGGGGTGTGGGAGGATGGATGGGGAGGGAGGGAGAAGGGGAATGAGGGGTATTATGTTTAGTACACATGGTGTAGGGGATCACGGGGAGAACACTGTATCACAGAGAAGGGATATAGTGGATCTCTGGCAACTTGCTGCAGTGATGGACAGTGACTGCTTTGGGTTATGGATGGAGACTTGATAATATGGGTAAAGTAGTAACCACATTTTTTTTTCTTGTGAAACCTTAATAAGAGTGTATATCAATCATACCTTAATAAAAAAATTTTTTTTAAATTGCAAGAGGAATATAAAAAATAAATAAAATAAAAAGGGACAAAAAAATCAGTGAAAAACTTGTTCATTAAGTTAAATGTCAGAAGGTGATGATTAAACTTCTACAAAGATCTGGAGCAAAAGGATTATGATTATAATTTTCTAGATTACATATATGTCATTCATTTATGGAGAAAAAGCTCTAACTTTTAATTACTTGAAAATACATCTTCCTTTAAATTTTCCTAAAACATAAATCCAGCTGACAGTTTAGAAAATGAGGATTTCAAGAGTGGAGAATTCATGATGTGGAAGTATTCTGTTGAGACTAAACACAGTTGGGACTTAACAGTTATGGTATATTCACCAACTTTTTGTTGCATAACAATCACAAAATTTTAGTTGCTTAAAACAGTAAAGTTGATTGGGTAGTATGGCTCAACTGCATGCTGCAATGCCTGTTTGCACTTGGTACATGCGCAAATGTTTGTTGAGTGAATGAATGATGTTATTAATTACACAAAATGCCTAAGCATACAGATTACCATAAATAAATTTTAAAATAAGTTGATTATCTTCAAAATGATACATGCCATGGAAGAAAAACATAAACCAGAGTTTAAAAATCTCAAGAAAGAGGTGACATAGCTCAAGAAAGGAAGAGAAATAAAAGAAAAAAATTTTAGAAATGAAGATTAAACTACGTGTAACATAAACACAAGTTAGTGCTGTAAGAGAAATGTAAAAACTGAAAAAGTGAAAAAAGAAACCTAAAACTGAAAATGGCAAGGTAAATAGATATCAAGGGAAAATAATAAATGTTGAAGATAAGCAAAGAAGACCCGAGATAATTATAATAGGGACCACTATAGAAGGAAACCAAAGTAAATGTGTGGAAAAAATTACAAAAAACTTTAATTGAAAAAACATTCCCTGAAAATTATAAAGATTTGAAACTGTGTATCGAAATAGTACATCATTTACCTGGGAATATCAACTCTGATGGCTAAAACCAAGACATAGTCTAATAAAATTTTGACTTTAAAGAAAAATTTTTAAAGTTGAGCATTTAGACAAAAGCAAGTAAACTAAAGGGAAAGAAAATTATACTATCATCACAATTTTAATAGCAACTGTTTATACCTGAAGAAAATGGACTAATGTACATTCCAAGAAAATAAACAAATGTTCAAGGAAATAAAATGTGACTCAAAGATTTTATAGTAAGCAAAAGTACCTTTCAAATACAAAGGCACAGAAAAACAATGTCATGTAAGAACTCTGTGGATATTGTTCTCATGGGTGCTTGTGAAGAATCTATTAGAAAATGAGCAACACAAAACCAGAATGTTTGTAAAGACAGATATTAAGCATGACTTATAGCTATTTGTAGAACAAAGACAAAATGAGGTTTAAAAGGAAGAGTAGAATATATATAAAGCCTATAAAATCTGTCAGTGGACATATCTTAAAATGGGGAGAGAGTGGTAGGAACTTATGAAAAGAAACTTTGAAGTTTTTATTAATTGCGTTAGAATAAGTATATTAGTATTGTTATTTTAAGAATGTTGTGTGTATATTCTTGAATAAAGCAAATAAACAACTCTTGTTATTTCCTGTTTCTTTAAGAACCACCAGGATTCGCAAGTAGAAGAAAGGATAAACATACGTGACAGAGAGAGGTTAGAGTGCAAACTGTAGAGTACCAGTTGGTCCTTTATTTGAATTGGAAATATCAGTATAGAGGTTTGATACACACACACACACACACACACACACACACACACACAGACACACACCATCTACCTGTGTTCACTGAAAAAGCCTGTGAACTGACTAGCCCAGTAGACATCACTACCTACTATGGTCTTGAAATACTTACTACTAAAGGAAACCATGATTTCTTGGAGAAAGATAGCCACTCTGGGACAGGAAATGTACAGAATGAGTTTGGAATATCTTCCTATACCAGAAAAGCAGGGAGGTTATCAAAGACCACTAATATCATGTCAAAAATATTCGGGAATATCTCCTGACCTTGAAGGGGACCCTGACCTTGGCCAAAGATGGGGCAATTTGAACTCCAATAAGATGAAAATTTGCAATTATTTGAAAGCTATCAAATATGTTTAAATCCATGAGTTCTTTATGGCATTAAAAAACACTGGTTGTCTTTGAACAATTAAAAGAAGACAACTCATTATCATGAAAATGGGTAAGTATAGGAAAAGAAGCTTTTACCCTGCCTTTACTCTGTGTTCTACTAGGTAATCAAGTAATAGATGAAGGAGAGTGCCCCATTATAAAAGTATTACAACTAGTAAATGATAAAATTTTAATCACTCAGTACATAAGACAATAAAACGTTCTCTTTTAAACCACTAAATTTGGGGGTTAGTTTGTTATGCAGTAATAGATAATCAGAACACATCCAAATATTTGTGTACATTTCTTGTCTCAAATGCACTGATTATTCCAGTTAGAATTAAAATATTCTTACTGCATCAGTGGAGGAGAAAACAGACTTAGAACCGCAGCAGCACTGGCACATGTCCTGGCCCTGGGGAATTTACAACTGCCCCAGCCAGGCTTCTTGGGGCACTGATTTCTCTCTCTCTTTTTTTTTTTAATGATTGCACAGCTCTGCCCCATGGGGGGCCTTTTTTATACACTGCGAGGCCCAGCTTTCTGGGCAGAATTTTGCCCATGTCGTGCAGCTCTGCTGGGACCTGCTTTGGTGGAAAACTCCAAATAAAGGGTGGCCTGTTGCAAGAAAAAAAAAAGAATTAAAATGTTCTTTATTTTTCCATCTTAAAATACTCAGACTCAGAACTATCTGAAAATCTTGGGCTGATTTCCTAGTCCCCTCAAGTTTGGAGTAGCTGAGTCCAAAAATCATTTAATAGACCATTTATCTGTCCTCAGACTTTCTCTCTGCCTTCTTTGTTAGAAGAATTATCTCCTACAATGGTATCTAATTCCTTTTTCTCAGTAGTACAAATGAGATTAAAGGTACCTCTTCTTTTGAAATATATACTTAGTCATAGGAAAGTATTATTGTTTTATAATTTGTATTAAGGTGTTTTTTTGTGATTCAGCATGGTAGTTAAGACAGAGTTCCTAGAATAAAGACCATAAAATAATATTGTGTCAGCAGGACTACAAATGTGGTGACTAAGATTTAAATTACTGCTTTCAGGATCCATATGGAGATAGAACTCACCCTTTAAATTAAGATAAATATTGATGTAGGGCTGCTGTAATGGTTAATTTATGAGCCAATTCCTCATTATAAATTTCTTTCTATATATTTGTATATATCCTACTGGTTCTGTTCCTCCATAGAACCCTAATACAGCTGCCAAAGTCCTGTTAATTATCTGTTAGCTTTGAAACAGGGTCAGTGAAAATGTTTGACAGAATCCTCAGATTTCTTCATTAAATAAGAGGAAACTCGATGCTGAGTTTAAAAATTGAGCAAGAAGAAATGAAACTGTTAATTTTGTGTGATCCTAGACATGGCTCCAGGTAATGTATAATGACACTCTATACAGGCTTCAAGTTTCACTTTTAATTTTAGGCTGTACCTTTTTTGAGCAGAGACTGAAATTCTTGATGGTTAAGATGGGTCCTGTGTGTACATACCTTCATAGACATATACCGTCTTTCAGTGGTGATTAGAAGTAGTAAACATTTAAATTTATGTCCTAAGTCAGACTTAAATTTAGTCTTTATAAAAGGAAAGGTGGTTAGTAATCCACAACTCTATCTCAACATGAGTTAATTTGTTGTCAGATTACCACCATGTTAAAGACATCTAAGGATAACTCTAGATAGATAATCTTAAAACTAGTAAAAGGATAGGAAATCTTATGTGATAAAATACAGCATAGATAAAATATTTTATAAATCTTACACATTCAGAGTTTGTCTCCATCTGAAATTTCTATCACATACCTTCTCTTTCCTTTTAATATCAACATAAGATGCTTCTGAGACGGACTGGAAAATCACTTTTGAGTTAGTGTACTAGGAAAGATTTCTTTATTTTTGTGACTTGTGCTATATTAGAATCAATATCAAAGTTGTCTCTGAATGATATATATTGAACAGTCACTTTTCTACTTAGGCAAATTATACAGAGTAATTATAAGGAATGCCTCTGTTCAGAAATCTCACTGGCTTACCTAAAATGCCCAGTATTCAAGTTTTATTTGTGCTAAGCATTGCCCTGGTTTCAGAAGGTGTTTAAAAAAGTAAGCTTCCTAAAAAGGAAATTAAGTCTTAGGTAAATGTGTCATTGTGTCTTGCACTCATTCATGTCCACTCACTTATTCCTATATATATATACAATACATATTATTTTTATTTTGAGGTACATACAATAAATTGCACAAACCTTAGTGTATGGCTTGATGAATTTTGGCATGCGTATGTACTCCTGTAACCATCACCTAGATCAAGATGTCCGCATTCATTTATTTGTTTTCCCCCTTCACCTCATCACCCCATCCTTCTCCCCTTTGGCAATCACCAGTCTGTTCTCTGTGTCTATGAGTCTATTTCTGTTTTGTTTTTTCATTTGTTTTTTAGATTTCACATATAAATGAAATTATGGGGTATTTGTCTTTCTCTTTCTGACTTATTTCACTTAGCATAATACTCTCTATGTCCATCCATGTTGCAAATGGCAAGATTTCATTCTTGTTCATGGCTGAGTAATATTCCATTATATATACATGTCAGTGGACATTTAGGTTGCCTCCATATTTTGGCTATTGGAAATAATACTGTAATAAGTAAAGGAATACATATATCTTTTAGAATTAGTGATTTTTCTCTTCTTCAGGTTAATTTCCAGAAGCAGAATTAGTCAAATGGTATTTCTATTTTTATTTTTTTGAAAAACCTCCATACTGCTTTCCATAGTGGCTGCACCAATTTACAATCCCACCAGCAGTGTACAAGGTTTCCCTTTTCTCCACATCCTTGTCAGCACTTGTTATTTCTTCTCTTGTTGATTTTAGCCACTCTGACTGATGTGAGGTAATATCTCATTGTGGTTTTAATTTACATCCCTGATGATTAGTGATGGTAAGGATCTTTTCATGTGTCTGTTGGCCATCTGTATGTCTTCTTTGGAAAAATGTTTATTCAGATCCTCTGCCCTTTTTTTAATTGAATTATTTTGTCTTTTTGATATTGAGCTGTTTGAGTACTTTGTATATTTTGGATATTAACCCCTTGTCAGATGTGTCATTTGCAAATTTATTCTCCCATACTGTAGATTGAGATTGCCTTTTCATTTTTGTTGATGGGGCAGAATTTTTAGTGTGAAGTCATCCCATTTATTTACTTTTGCTTTTGTTGCCCATGCCTGGGAAGACATACCCAGAAAAAAATTACTAATGTTGATTTTCAAGAGTTTCCTGCCTATGTTTTCTTCTAGGAATTTTATGGTTTCAGGTGTTATAGTTAGGTCTTTAATCCATTTCAAGTTTATTTTTATGTATGGCATAAGATAGGCATCTAATTCTATTCTTTTGCATGTAGTTGTCCAGTTTTCCCAAAAACTAATTCAAAAGAGACACTATTGAAGAGACTGTCCTTTTCCCATTGTATATTTTTGCCTCCTTTGTCATACATTAATTGACTATATAAGCAAAAGTTTATTTCTGGGATCTCTCTTCCATTCCATTAATCTGTGTATCTGCTCTTATACCAGTACCATACTGTTTTGATTACTGTAGCTTAATAGTATAGTTTGAAATCAGTGAGCATGATACCCCCAGCTCTGTTCTTCTTTATCAAGATGCTTTCACTATTTAGCATCTTTTGTGGTTCCATACAAATTTTATAATTATTTGCTGTAGTTCCATGAAAAACTCCATTGGTATTTTGATAGGGATGCATTGAATCTGAAGATTATTTTAAGTAGTATGGCCATTTTCACAATATTAAATCTTCCTATTCATGGGCATGGGATAGCTTTCCATTTATTTGAGTTATCTCCCATTTCTTTCATCAATGTCTTAATAGTTTTTAGAGTTCAGGTCTTTTGCCCTCTTGGTTAAATTTAGTCCTAGGTATTTTATTGTTTTTGATGCAATTGTTAATGGAGTGATTTCTTAATTCTCTGTTAGTTATGTGAATATAGAAATGTAACAGATTTCTTTATATTGATACTTCACCCTCTTTACTGAATTCATTTATTCTAATAGATTTTTGGTGGAATCTTGAGGGTTTTCTATATGTAGTATCATGGCATCTACAAATAGTGACAATTTTACATCTTCCTTACCAATTTTGATGCCTTTTATCTCTTTTTTCTTGTCTGATTGCCAGGCTAGGATTTCCAGTACTATGTTGAATAAAAGTTATAAGAGTAGGTATCCTTGTCTTGTTCCTGATCTTAGAGGAAAAGCTTTCAGTATGTTGAAAATATGATCTGAGTATGAAGTTAGCTATGGGTTTGTCAAGTAAGGCCTTTATTTCTATATAGTTCTTGCAGTACATGCTTATTAAGATATAATTTACATATAGTAAAACTTTCCCTTTAGGTGTACCATTCAGTGACATATATCTGGTCATTTAACCACCACAACTAAGATATAGAACATTTCCATCACTCCCAAAAGTTCCCTCTTGTTCCCCTATTATCAGTCTTTTCCTGCCTTCCCCAGTCCCTGCCAGCCACTGATTTGATTTCTGCTCCAAAAATTTATGTTTTATAGGCTAGTTACAATGCTTTGTGTGAGGGATACAGAGACAATAACATCTATTCTCTGAAGGGAAGGCTATTATTATCAAGTGGTGGATATCAACATACTAATCAACAGAATATTACTACAGGATAAATGCTATTACAAAGATAGAAATGATGTACTTTGTAGCACATAAAACGTACAACTAACTTTGTGCATTAGGATATGTTACATTAAGGAGATACTAATTGAGTTGGGTCCTGGAAGGATGAATTGGAATAGGGCAAACAAACAAGATGGGATAAACCTTTGGGTGGAAGCAATAGCTACACGTAGAGACTAAGTTATGAATGTGTGTCTTTTGAAGAGGAGGTGAAGATGTGTGGATGCAATCTGTCTGTTCAAGTTATATGTAATAAAAGTCAACATTCCAATCCTCATGCATTTGCACCCCAACTTTAGGCTTCTAGGACTCATTTCCCAGATATCTGAGCTAATGAAATAATTATAATTAATACTTTGTCAGTAGATATTTCTGCCATATATCTTGGCAGTTTTAATTTGAGTTTTAATTATATAATAAAAGGCTTGAGTTTGAATAATGAGCAAACCAGTAAGGAGATTAATTGAATTTGAAGCATCAACAAATAGATAAGGAGAGTTTTTGAACTGGAGAACATTTCTTGGTTCTATAGAAATCATACCTTAGGACCTTCTATGTAACACATAAGAAGTCTTAACTTGGTGTCAGCTTATTCTATTTTTGTCTTCCTTTCCTCTACCTATTTCCTATTTCAGTTATAAATGCTTTTCCTGCAAGAAACTGTAACACTAACAGTGGCTTAAAACATAAGGCCATTTATTTTTTTCACTACAAGAAATTTACTGGTTGTTGGTCTTAGATTTGGTCAAAATAACATCAAGGACCTAGACTTTTCTATTTTTTCTCCAACATCCTTAGCATTTCATCTACATATTATTGTCTTACAGTTTTTTTGCCAGAGGGCTGCACAATTCCAAATATCACATCCCCTCTCAAGGCAAGAAGAGAGGAGCTCCTTTTCATTTATCTCCTCATTAGAAAGCTACTCAATAGATTGCTCCATCAGTTCACTGAGCAGAACTGAGTCATATGTCTACCCCTAGACCAAAGGGAGGCCAGAAAAATGAGAATCTGATTTTCCTGGCTCTGTAATAGAAAGTGACAAAGAGAAAGAGGGATTAAGAATGCTTTTGTGTTGCTAATTAACTGTACTTGCCACACATCCCAACAATCTCGTGATTCCTGTTTACTAAAGGAAATTACCAGCCTTAAATTCAAGACTTCTAGATGCTCTGCAGTACCTCTTCTACTCCCATTTATTCCTATCAAAATCATTAGACTTTTCCACACCATTTCAAATGCCACACTTATTCTCCTCAATTGGATAATACCTCTCATATCTCCAGTTCCTTCTGCTGCCTTAACCTCCACAGCCTGGTCTGCCAGTCTCCAATCCATTCTCCAAAAATATCACATCAGTTTGACCTATTTCTGTGACTCCCCATTACTCTAAGATAAGGTATAAATTTTTAATCTGGCTCATAATATTCTAGATTTTCTGGCTCTTGACCTTTAGGTTTCTTTCCAGTTTTATCTCTAGCCATGCTCTTCCAATGCCCCCTCCCTATCCCCACTCCAATAAACTGAACTTTCAGTTCCTCCCATGCACCATTTCCCATCTCCTTTCCTAGCCTTTACATGAACTGTTCTCTTGCCCTGAAAAACTGTCCCTTGTATTCTGAGGATGTCTCAACCCACTTCATTTAGCTAACTGTCTTTCATGTCCTTCCTCAGTATACCCAGTGTTCTTAGATAATTTTCCCCATCAGGTGTTATTATTGTACTATATTATAATTGTGCATGTAATTCTCTGTCACCCCTCATAGACGCTAAACTACGTGACAGATCCTATTAAAATGGTCTTTGAAATAGATGCTCTATAAAAATTTTGTGAATGAAGGAATGAATGACTTGGGCTCAGACTGAAACTCACCAAGTTTAACTGGATTAAATGAGAAATAATTATGAAATATAAAAATGTCACTTTAACAATTTGATGTGCGAACACCTTCATTTTAGGATTAATATAAGGAAAACAGGTATCAAATATAATTGGCTAAATGGCAAAAAAAAAAATCTATTTTGCCATATTCAGCCCACATTAGTTAAACAATTCAAGTGTACTTATTCACTTGATGAAGGATTTCAAAAGTGAGGGAAAAAAAATCATTATTTCAGCAATGATTTGTCATTACAGGTCTGAACTGCCAGAGGGGCCAAGCCACCCAAAATCTATATAACATGAGTCAGAAACCAAACAGGTCTTTACTGTGCCTGAATTCCAGTCCCTAATCAAAAAGTTGACTATGAACGTGACAACATTTTAAGATAAAAGAACTGATTCTGCAAGGAACATTTCATTTCACACATTTCTGTGTACTAAGGAGAGTCAGAATAAAAGTTGTATTCAAATAACCACATAGTTCACAATTAATACATTCTTTTCTAAATAACCACTACAGCAATACAAAATTTTAGAATAATTTTCAAATCATTTTTCTCCTCAAAACCTTTTATACTCCCTGTAAGATCAAATGCAATTGCGCCTATGGGTAAATTCTGCTGTGGTGCATGACGAGAGCTCAGATATTTGTTAACTGGAACAGTTGGCTCAGATGGGCATAGGGATACTTAGATTCGAATCCCAGCTCAAACTCTATGAGAGTAGGTAAATCTCTTAACACTAGAATAATAAATATGTAAGCTATGTAGTGTATTAGAAAGTGACCACTGCTTTTGGAAAGGAAAGGGTAAAGCAAGATTGAGAAGATCAAGAGTAGGGATGGGTACATAAGCTTGACATTTGTGAATCTTAAGTAAAATGTATCATTATTATTATTTTGGTTCTCATCTGTAAATGAAAACATTAAGTTGAATGATTCCTAGTGCTTGAAAAATATTTGTGTAACATTTTACAATTTTATGGCTAATGGATTCTGTTGCAAACTCCTTGGAGTTCTAAGTTTCATAAAGTTATTATACTTCTATTTTTCCTTAAGATTTTTTGTTTTTATGTTTCCTGTGATTTCTATGAAACTGACTGACTTTATGATGTAGAGATTATCAAATTAATTTTTAAAATACACTGGTTTGTTTAAAACAAATTCAAAATAAAAATTTTAGAGTATTTAAGAAAAAATAGGTAATTGTAAAAGATAGTTTCTCTTTGCCTCCTGGAGGGGGGGAAGATGGCGGCATGAGTAGAGCAGCGGAAATCCCCTCCCCAAACAACATATATCTATGAAAATATAACAAAGAAAACCCTTCCTAGAATAAAGACCAGAGGACACAGGACAATATCCAGACCACATCCGCAACTGAGAGAACCCAGCACCTCGCGAAGGGGGTAAGATACAAGCCCCGGCCAGCAGGACCCAAGCGCCCCTCCACCCAGCTCCCGGCGGGAGAAGAATAGGCAGAGCGGGAGGGAGACGGAGCCCAGGACTGCCGAACACCCAGCCCCAGCCATCCGGGCCAGAGTGCAGGGCCCTCGATACTAGGAAAACAGGGCAGCAAGAACAGTGAGCGGGCACTGGAGGCCAGGCGCCGGAGGACATAAGAAAAGTGTGCGACCATTTTTTTTTTTTTTGCTTTTTTGCTGTTTTGTTTTGGCGAGCGCTTTTTGGAAGTCTTAAAGGGATAGGGACCCCAATACTAGGGAAACAGGGCAGAAAGACCGGTGAGCAGAGGCCTGAGGCTGGCACTGGAGAATAAAGAAAAATGAGCGACAAACTTTTTTTTTTTTTTAATTTAAAATTTTTTTCTCTTTTTCTTTTTTTTTTTTGGTGGTCGTTTTGTTTTGGCGGGTGCTTTTTGGAAGTCTTAAAGGGACAGGGCGGGTCACTTAATCCAGAGGTAGGGAATCTGGGGATCTCTGGGCACCCTAACCCCTGGGCTGCAGGGAGCAGGGAGGCCCCTTATGGAGATAAATAGCCTCCCAGCAGCTACTGCTTCAATGCGACTCCACCATCTTAGAGTAGCTGCCCGCGCCAGGCCACGCCCACAGCAACAGCGGAGATTAACTCCATAGCAGCCGGGCAGGAAGCAGAAACCCTGTCTGCGCGCAGATGCGCAGCACAAGCCACTAGAGGTCGCTGTTCTCCCAGGAGAGGAGGGCCACAAACCAACAAGAAAGGAAGTCCTTCCAGCTGTCACTCATCCCAGCTCTGTAAACTATTCCTATCAACATGACAAGGCAAAGCTACAGGCTGACAAAGATCACAGAGACAACACCAGAGAAGGAGACACACCTGACCAGTCTTCCTGAAAAAGAATTCAAAATAAGAATCATAAACATGCTGACAAAGATGCAGAGAAATACGCAAGAGAAATGGGATGAAGTCCGGAAGGAGATCACAGATGCCAGAAAGGAGATCGCAGATATGAAACAAACTCTGGAAGGATTTATAAGCAGAATGGATAGAATGCAAGAGGCCATTGATGGAATTGAAATCAGAGAACAGGAACGCATAGAAGCTGACAAAGAGAGAGACGAAAGGATCTCCAGGAATGAAACAATATTAAGAGAACTGTGTGACCAATCCAAAAGGAACAATATCCGTATTATAGGGGTCCCAGAAGAAGAAGAGAGAGGAAAAGAGATGGAAAGTATCTTAGAATAAATAATTGCTGAAAACTTCCCCACACTGGGGGAGGAAATAATCGAACAGACCACGGAAATACACAGAACCCCCAACAGAAAGGATCCAAGAAGGACAACACCAAGACACATAATAATTAAAACGACAAAGATCAAGGACAAGGAAAGAGTGTTAAAGGAAGCTAGAGAGAAAAAGGTCACCTATAAAGGAAAACCCATCAGGCTAACATCAGACTTCTCGACAGAAACCCTACAGGCCAGAAGATAATGGCATGATATATTTAATACAATGAAACAGAAGGGCCTTGAACCAAGGATACTGTATCCAGCAAGACTATCATTCAAATATGATGATGGGATTAAACAATTCCCAGACAAACAAAAGCTGAGGGAATTTGCTTTCCACAAACCACCTCTACAGAACATCTTACAGGGACTGCTCTAGATGGGAGCACTCCAAGAAAGAGCACAGCACAAAACACCCAACATATGAAGAATCGAGGAGGAGGAACAAGAAGGGAGAGAAGAAAAGAATCTCCAGACAGTGTATATAACAGCTCAATAAGCGAGCTAAGTTAGGCAGTAAGATACTAAAGAGGCTAACCTTGAACCTTTGGTAACCACGAATTTAAAGCCTGCAATGGCAATCAGTACATATCTTTCAATAGTCACCCTAAATGTTAATGGGCTGAATGCACCAATCAAAAGACACAGAGTAACAGAATGGATAAAAAAGCAAGTCCCATCTATACGCTGCTTACAAGAAACTCACCTCAAACCCAAAGATATGTACAGACTAAAAGTCAAGGGATGGAAAAACATATTTCAAGCAAACAACAGTGAGAAGAAAGCAGGGGTTGCAGTACTAATATCTGACAAAATAGACTTCCAAACAAAGAAAGTAACAAGAGATAAAGAAGGACACTACATAATGATAAAGGGCTCAGTCCAACAAGAGGATATAACCATTATAAATATATATGCACCCAACACAGGAGCACCAGCATATGTGAAACAAATACTAACAGAACTAAAGGGGGATATAGACTGCAATGCATTCATTCTAGGAGACTTAAACACACCACACACCCCAAAGGATAGATCGACTGGGCAGAAAATAAGTAAGGACACGGAAGCACTGAACAACACAGTAGAGCAGATGGACCTAATAGACATCTATAGAACTCTACATCCAAAAGCAACAGGATATACATTCTTCTCAAGTGCACATGGAACATTCTCCAGAATAGACCACATACAAGGCCACAAAAAGAGCCTCAGAAAATTCCAAAAGATTGAAATCCTACCAACCCACTTTTCAGACCACAAAGGCATAAAACTAGAAATAAACTGTACAAAGAAAGCAAAGAGGCTCACAAACACATGGAGGCTTAACAACACGCTCCTAAATAATCAATGGATCAACGACCAAATCAAAATGGAGATCCAGCAATATATGGAAACAAATGACAACAACAACACTAAGCCCCAACTTCTGTGGGACACAGCAAAAGCAGTCTTAAGAGGAAAGTATATAGCAATCCAAGCATATTTAAAAAAGGAAGAGCAATCCCAAATGAATGGTCTAATGTCACAATTATCGAAATTGGAAAAAGAAGAACAGATGAGGCATAAGGTCAGCAGAAGGAGGGACATAAAAAAGATCAGAGAAGAAATAAATAAAATTGAGAAGAATAAAACAATAGCAAAAATCAATGAAACCAAGAGCTGGTTCTCTGAGAAAATAAACAAAATAGGTAAGCCTCTAGACAGACTAACTAAGAAGAAAAGAGAGTCAACACAAATCAACAGTATCAGAAATGAGAAAGGAAAAATCACGATGCACCCCACAGAAATACAAAGATTTATTAGAGAATACCATGAAAACCTATATGCTAACAAGCTGGGAAACCTAGGAGAAATGGACAACTTCCTAGAAAAATATAACCTTCCAAGATTGACCCAGGAAGAAACAGAAAATCTAAACAGACCAATTACCAGCAACGAAATTGAAGCGGTAATCAAAAAACTACCAAAGAACAAAACCCCCGGGCCAGATGGATTTACCTCGGAATTTTATCAGACATACAGGGAAGACATAATACCCATTCTCCCTAAAGTTTTCCAAAAAATAGAGGAGGAGGGGATACTCCCAAACTCATTCTATGAAGCTAACATCACCCTAATACCAAAACCAGGCAAAGACCACACCAAAAAAGAAAACTACAGACCAATATCCCTGATGAACGTAGATGCAAAAATACTCAACAAAATATTAGCAAACCAAATTCAAAAATACATCAAAAGGATCATACACCATGACCAAGTGGGATTCATCCCAGGGATGCAAGGATGGTACAACATTCGAAAGTCCATCAACATCATCCACCACATCAACAAAAAGAAAGACAAAAACCACATGATCATCTCCATAGATGCTGAAAAAGCATTTGACAAAGTTCAACATCCATTCATGATAAAAACTCTCAGCAAAATGGGAATAGAGGGCAAGTACCTCAACATAATAAAGGCCATCTATGATAAACCCACAGCCAACATTATATTGAGCAGCAAGAAGCTGAAAGCATTTCCTCTGAGATCGGGAAGTAGACAGGGATGCCCACTCTCTCCACTGTTATTTAACATAGTACTGGAGGTCCTAGCCATGGCAATCAGACAAAACAAAGAAACACAAGGAATCCAGATTGGTAAAGAAGAAGTTAAACTGTCACTATTTGCAGATGACATGATACTGTACATAAAAAACCCTAAAGACTCCACCCCAAAACTACTAGAACTGATATCGGAATACAGCAAAGTTGCAGGATACAAAATCAACACACAGAAATCTGTGGCTTTCCTATATACTAACAATGAACCAACAGAAAGAGAAATAGGAAAAAAACTCCATTCACAATTGCATCAAAAAAAATAAAATATCTAGGAATAAACCTAACCAAAGAAGTGAAAGACTTATACTCTGAAAACTACAAGTCACTCTGAAGAGAAATTAAAGGGGACACTAACAGATGGAAACTGATCCCATGCTCGTGGTTAGGAAGAATTAATATCGTCAAAATGGCCATCCTGCCCAAAGGAATATACAGATTTGATGCAATCCCTATGAAACTACCAGCAACATTCTTCAATGAACTGGAACAAATAATTCAAAAATTCATATGGAAACACAAAAGACCCCGAATAGCCAAAGCAATCCTGAGAAAGAAGAATAAAGTACGGGGAATCTCACTCCCCAACTTCAAGCTCTACTATAAAGCCATAGTAATCAAGACAATTTTGTACTGGCACAAGAGCAGAGCCACAGACCAATGGAACAGACTAGAGAATCCAGACATTAACCCAGACATATATGGTCAATTAATATTTGATAAAGGAGCCATGGACATACAATGGCGAAATGACAGTCTCTTCAACAGGTGGTGCTGGCAAAACTGGACAGCTACATGTAGGAGAATGAAACTGGACCATTGTCTAACCCCATATACAAAAGTAAACTCAAAATGGATCAAAGACCTGAATGTAAGTCATGAAACCATTAAACTCTTGGAAGAAAACATAGGCAAAAACCTCTTAGACATAAACATGAGTGACCTCTTCTTGAACATATCTCCCCGGGCAAGGAAAACAAAAGGAAAAATGAACAAGTGGGACTATATTAAGCTGAAAAGCTTCTGTACAGCAAAAGACACCATCAATAGAACAAAAAGTATCCCTACAGTATGGGAGAATATATTTGAAAATGACACATCCGATAAAGGCTTGACATCCAGAATATATAAAGAGCTCACACGCCTCAACAAACAAAAAACAAATAACCCAATTAAAAAATGGGCAGAGGAACTGAACAGACGGTTCTCCAAAAAAGAAATACAGATGGCCAACAGACATGTGAAAAGATGCTCCACATCGCTAATTATCAGAGAAATGCAAATTAAAACTACAATGAGGTATCACCTCACACGAGTAAGGATGGCTGCCATCCAAAAGACAAACAACAACAAATGTTGGCGAGGCTGTGGAGAAAGGGGAACCCTCCTACACTGCTGGTGGGAATGTAAATTAGTTCAACCATTGTGGAAAGCAGTATGGAGGTATATCAAAATGCTCAAAACAGACTTACCATTTGACCCAGGAATTCCACTCCTAGGAATTTACCCTAAGAATGCAGCAATCAAGTTTGAGAAAGACAGATTCACCGCCATGTTTATCGCAGCACTGTTTACAATAGCCAAGAATTGGAAGCAACCTAAATGTCCATCGATAGATGAATGGATAAAGAAGATGTGGTACCTATACACAATGGAATACTACTCAGCCATAAGAAAAGGGCAAATCCAATCATTTGCAGCAACATGGATGGAGCTGGAGGGTATTATGCTCAGTGAAACAAGCCAAGCGGAGAAAGAGAAATACCAAATGATTTCACTTACCTGTGGAATATAAGAACAAAGGAAAAGCTGTAGGAATAAAACAGCAGCAGAATCACAGAACTCAAGAATGGACTAACAGGTACCAAAGGGAAAGGGACTGGGGAGGATGGGTGGGTAGGGAGGGATAAGGCGGGGGGAGAAGTAGGGGGGTATTAAGATTAACATGCATGGGGGGGTAGGAGAAAAGGGAGGGCTGTACAACACAGAGAAGGCAAGTAGTGATTCTACAACATTTTGCTATGCTGATGGACAGTGACTGTAAAGAGGTTTATAGGGGAGACATGGTATAGGGGAGAGCCTAGTAAACATAATATTCATCATGTAAGTGTAGATTAGTGATACCAAAAACAAAGCAAAACCAAACCAAACAAAAAAAAAAGGGCAGTTCCTGTGTGGTAACCTCCAATGAGGTCTACACAAGGGTATAAAGGGCATATAAAAGTGTATGCAGAGGGTCTGTTTGTGTTTATACAGAGGATCAAAGCCTAATTGGGCTACCCTGAAAATGAACTAAGATACGATATGAAAGAGAACTTCCAACATCAGCATTCTCTGGAAGACTCATGCTAGAAGATGATCATCAAAAAACCCCAACAAAGATCCACGCACTGCTACAGTTGTAGATGCACTCATCCCACCAGCTCCTGGACTTGCCATGGGAATGAGGAAGGAGATATCTAAGCTGGCCTGTGCATACAGTAAAACAACAAATTTGACTGGATCTATACTGTTGGAACTCAACCAAGAATTAGGAAAAGTGCAAATTGTAGCGCTCCAAAATCTTACAACTACAGACTATTTACTGTTAAAAGAACATAAGGGATGTGAACATTCCTCAGGAATGGGTTGTTTTAATTTGTCTGATTTCTCTCAGACTGTTCAAGTTCAGTTGGACAATATCCACCATATCATAAATAAGTTTTCACAAATGCCTAAGGTGCCTAACTGGTTTTCTTGGTTTCACTGGAGATGGCTGGTAATTACAGGTATGCTTTGGTTATGTAACTATACTCCTATTATGTTAATGTGTGTGCACAATTTAAGTAGTAGCTTAAAACCTATACATGCTGAAGTTACTCTACAAGAAGATATGTCAAAGAAATAATCAATCTTCCCATGTTTTCTTCCGCCTGCTACTTCTATAGCTTTTCTTCTTCCTTCCTAATTACAACCCTTAAATAGAATTCGTGCCTCATATCAAATTTACCGAGTATCATAATTCTTCCAAGTGGTAAAGGCACCTCAAGACAAATGCTGGGCATAGAAGCTACAGGGCATAAATATGCAAAGAAGTAAAAAGCTAACCTTTTCAAACAATAAGGCTTCCCTCTCACTTACCAACTTAACATTTCCCTGTATGGCCCCGGAAGATGACTGGTTAGCCAGAGACGGGTAAGATTCCTCAAGGGAGGAACAACCTAAGACAGGCACAGTCGCAGGGGGGTCATCAGGTGAGAAATTGGGGATCAACAGAGGTGAGGCTTAGAACCTCACCCCCCCTGTTCTGAGAGAAATCTTCTGCATACGTGGATGTTTTATTGCCCTTGTCTAGCTTGGATTAACACATAGTCTACAGGCACACACCTGATCATCTACATTTGCTCTCTTACAACACTAAACTATGTTTTCTACCTTTATCTTGTATCTACCTACCACTTCAGCATTTTATTAAAAATAATAATAATAAAGAGAGAAATGTGGTATCCACATATAAATCAAGTATAAAAACCAAATGAGTATTCATATTTGAACTGACTGTTTATAGTTCATAATGCATGAGCAAAACCGAAAGTTTCTGTGATGACTGCCCTTGTAGTGTTCACTATGTAACTTATTCATTGTGTAAGAATTTGTTCTCCATGTAAGAACTTGTTTGTTATGCCTCAGAAGATTGGAGACTGACGAAAATTAGGCTTGGGGTGGATTAATGATTGTGCATTGAGCATTTACTCCCCTATACAGAATTTTATTGTCGTTAACAACCATTTGATCAATAAATATGAGAGATGCCCTCACAAAAAAAAAAAACAAAAAAAACGTGACAGACTTCCAATGGTAAAATAAATAAGTAACCGGGATGTAATGTATAGCATAAGGAATATAGTCAAGATATTGTAACAGCTTGGTAGGGTGATAGCTGGAACCTAGAATTATGTGTATAAATGTTTTATCACTGTGTTGTACACTTGAAACTAATGTAATGTAATACTGTGCATCAACTACCCTTCAATAAAAAATAATTATTTAAAAAAAAAAAAGATAGTTTCTATCAGATCAGTTTCCTTTAAAACTTATTTTTCTGGTTATTGATTCATGATTGTTTTAAGTTTTCCAACAAAACTGGCACTAGCCCCATTCTAACACATTCCTATTTGAAATTGACATGTTTATCATTATTGTCTTGGAAACAAACATTTGCAGCACATGTGTTAAGACCTGTTCCCAAAGACTGTTGAGCATTATTAAAAGTAGGTGTTCTGAATTGCTATAAATTATAAACTAGAATCCAGACTGTCACTTGCAGATGAGTTTCTACATGAATATTAATTTTTTAAGAAATGTGAGAAGGAAGAAAAATGGAAGTCTTCAAATGTTTAAGCCAGTTTATCCATCTATAGTAGAGGACATGAGAAAGGATGTATATGATGCATGTTGTTTCTATTGCAATCTTACTTTTCTTTTACACAAGTATTTAGATTACAGCAAAGTAAAATGTACAATAGTCCTAAATGTTCTAATAGTCTAATAATCTCCCACTCTTTACCCTCTCCTATTTATTCCAGTTGGTATAAACTATACTTTCATGAGTTTCAGAAGCTTTGGTAGAAAATTTTCAATAATTTAGAATATATATGTATTAGTTCTCAATTGCTGCCTAACAACTTGTTCTTCAAGCACAGGTTAAAATGACAAAGAGTAATTTTTTCACATCATTTTTGAGGATCAGGAATCTGGGAGTGTCTTAGCAAGGTGATTCTCACTTAGGGTCTTGCAGAAGAAAGCAATCAAGTTTTCAACTGAGGCTGCAGTCATTTTAACACTCAAGATGGACAGGGGATCCACTCACAACCTCACTTAATGTGGTTCTTTGCAGGCTTCATGTCCTCACTAGTGAGCCTGGCCAAGGCAGCTAGCATCCTCCAGAGCAAGCAATCCAAAAAGAGAGTAATGGAAGTGTCTTTTATAATCTCATCTCATTATTGACATGCCATTACTTCTTCTGTATTCAACTGGTCACACAGACTAATCCTAGTACAATGCAGAGGGAACTCTAGATGGTTATGGGAGTCAGGGGAAGGCATCATTGGGTCCATCTTAGGTTATTGGCTACCACAATATCTATTTATATATATTTACTCACTAATCCACCCAGGTGACTACCAGATTAGTTTAATGACCTTATACCAAACTTTTTTTGGAGGAGTATTTAGGCAAGCAGTTATTTCCTCCAAGAGACCATCTTTGATTTGTCTTTTCTTTTGTAGAAAGATTGAAATATGACTTAGACATATTCATCATTTAATTGCTGGAAAAATTTTTAAATATATATGTAAAGGCAGATAATCCACACAGAAAATAAATAAGGAAGCAAGCACTGAACAATACATTAGATCAGATGGACTTAATGGATATCTATAGAACATTCAACCCATAAGCAGCAGGATGCACATTTGTCTCAAATGCACTTGGAATGGTATCAAGAATAGATCACAAATTAAGACACAAAAAGAGCCTTAATAAATTCAAAAATATTGAAATTATATCAAGCATCTTTTCAGATCACAATGGTATGAAGCTAGAAATAAATTACGCAAAGAAAACAAAAAGCCCACAAATACATAGAGGCTAAACAACGTGTTTCTAAATAAGCAATGGATCAATGACCAAAAACAGAAATCAAGCAATACATAGAGACAAATGAAAACAACAATTCAAAATATGTGGGATGCCACAAAAGAGGTTCTAAGGAGGAAGTACATAGCAATACAGGCCTACTTCAAGAAACAAGAAAAATCCCAAGTAAAAGTCTAAACTCACAACTAAAGAAACCATAAAGAGAAGAACAAATGAAACCCAAAGTTAGTAGAAGGAGGAACAAAGTAAATATTATGTAATAAATAAAATAGAGAAGAAAACATAATAGAAAAAAAATCAATGAAACCAAGAGCTGTTTCATTTGAGAAAATAAAATAGACAAATCCTTAGCTAGACTTATCAAGAATATGAGAGGATGCAAATAAACAAAATCACAAACAAAAAGGAAGTTACAACTCACACCAAAGAAATACAAGGATTTATTAGTGAATTTTATAAAAAATTATATGCCAATAAATTGGACAACCTAGAAGAAATGGACAAATTCCTGGAAAAATACAACCTTCCAAGACTGATCCAGGAAGAAGTAGAAAATCTGAACAGACCAATTACCAGCAAGGAAAATGAACTGGCAACCAAAAAACTCCCACCAAAACTTCAGGACCAGATGGCTTCAAAGATGATTTCTATCAAATACTTAAAGATGAGCTAAAATACATCCTTCATAAAGTGTTCCAAAAAGTAGAAGAGGAGGAAATACTTCCAAACTCACTCTATGAGGCCAGCATCATCACTCTAATATGAAAACCACACAAAGACACCACCAAATAAGATTATAGACCAATATCCATGATGAACATAGATACAAAAATACCCACAAAATATTAGCAAACTGAATTAAAAAATATATCAAAAGGATCATCCATCATGACCAAGTGGGATTTATTCTAGGGATGCAAGGATGATACAATATTTGTAATTCAAACAAAAACATACACCATGTTAACAACAACAAAAAAAGCATCTGAAAAAACATTTGACAAAATTCAACATCCATTCATGATAAAAACTCTCAACAAACTGGGTGTGGAGAGAACATACCTCAATGTTCTCTGACATCAAACTCAATGGAGAAAACTGAAAGATTTATCTCTAAGATCACAAACAAGACATGGATGCTTACCCCCACCACTTTTATTCAACATAGTACTGGACATCCTAGCCACAGCAGTCAGATAAGATACATAGATAAAATGTATCCAAATTGGTAAGGAAGAAATTAGACTGTCACTATTAACAGGTGACATGATATTGTATGTAGAAAACTAAAGACTCCACCAAAAAAACTATTAGAACTAATAAGTGGATTCAACAAAGTTGAAGGATACAAAATTAATACAAGAAATCTGTCACATTCCTATATACTAACAATGAAATGGCAAAAAGAGAAATCAGGAAAACAATTCCATTGACAATTGCATCAAAAAGAATAAAATACCTAGGAATAAACCTAAGCAAGAGGGTGAAAGACCTGTATTCTGAAAACTGTAAGACACTCCTGAGAGAAATTAAAGAAGACAGAAATAAATGGGAATCTATCCCATGTTCATGGATAGGAAGAATTATTATTGTCAAAATGGCCATCTTGCCCAAAGCAATTTACAGATTCAATGCAATCCCTATCAAAATGCCAATGGCATTTTTCAATGATCTAGAGCAAATAATCCTAAAATTTGTATGGAGCCACAAAAGATCCCATATAGCCAAAGCAATCCTGAAAAAGGAGAACCAAGCTGAGGGCATTATGCTCCTTGGCTTCTGGCTATACTACAAAGCTACAGTAATCAAAGCAGCATGGTACTGGTACATGACCATACCCATGGATCAATGGAACAGAATAGAGAGCCCAAATAAATGTCCATGCATATCTAGTCAATTAATAAAGGAGCCATGATTATACAATGAGGAAAAGACAGTCTCTTCAATTACTGGTGTTGGGAAAACTGGACAGGTACATGCAAGAGAGAATGAAACTGGATTATTGTCTAACTCCATACATAAGAGAAAACTTGAAATGTATTAAAGACCTAAATATAAGACATGAAACTCTAAAACTGTTAGAAGAAAATATAAGCAAAAATTTCTTGGACATAAACATGAGCAATTTTTCCTTGACACATCTTCCCTGATAAGGGAAACAATATAAAAAATGAACAAGAGGGACTAAATCAAACTGAAAAGCTTCTGTACAGCAAAGAACACCATTAACAAAACAAAAGTCATCCAACAGTATGGGAGGATATATTCATAAATGAGTTATCTGATAAGGGGTTGACATCCAAAATATATAGAGAACTCAAATGCCTCAACACCAAAAACCAAACAACCTGATTTAAAAAATTGATGGAGGACCTGAATAGATATTTTTCCAAAGAAGAAATACAGATGGTCAACAGGCACATGAAAAGATGCTCCAAACTGCTAATCATAAGGGAAATTCAAATCAAAACCACAATGACATACCACCTCACACCAATTAGGCCACTATCCAAAAGACAGAAATAACAAGTGTTGTTGAGGATGTGGAGAAAAGGGAACTCTCCTACACTACTGGTTGGAATGTAAATTGGTGCAACTGCTGTGGAAAGCAGTATGGATGTTCTTCATATAATTTAAAATAGAAATCCCATATGACCTAGTAACTTCACTTCTAGAAATTTACCTGAAGAAAACAAAATCTCTGATTCAAAAAGATATATGCATCCCTGTGTGTATAGGCACATTATTTACAATATCCAAGATATGGAAGCAACCAAAGTGTCCATCAATAGATGAACAGATAAAGAAGTGGTACATATGCAGAATGCAATATTATCCAGCCATAAAAAAGAAAGCAAGCCTGCCATTTGCAACAATGTGGATGGACCTAGAGGGTATTTTGCTATGTGAAATAAGCTGGGCAGAGAAAGACAAATACCATGTGATTTCACTTGCATGTGGAATCTAAAAGCAAAACAAAACTAAATGAACAAAATAGCAGTAGACTCAGAGTCACCAAGAAGTGACTGCTGGTTATCATGGGGGAGGGCTTGGGGTGGATAGGTAGGGAGGGTGAGGGAGTTAAAGATATACAAAATCTCAATCATAATATAAGCCAGTCATGGGGATGGAAGTGCAGCATGGAGAATATAGTCAATTGTTCCGTAAATTCTATGTTGACAGTAACTGTACTAGTTGAGGTGAGGAGTTAATAATATGGGTAACTGTTGAATCACTGTTCTGTATGCTTGAAACCAATATAATGTTGTATATTAACTATACTTGGTAAAAAAAAAACATAAAAAAATAAAAAATAACCTCCCCCCAAAATAAAAATTAAGTCCTAAAGATGAGAAATAGAGCAATTTTTATAAGCTTCTGAAAAAATTATGAAAAATTAAACAAACAAAAGGCTGAATTAAAGAAATGGTAACAAAATACATTTGAGAGGGGGAAAATATGAAAGTTTTTCTTTGATAAGACCATTAAAATAGAACCTGGCTACAGAAAAATGAATGAAAGCAAAGGAATACAGGTTTCAACCCCAGGCAAGTTCATTATGGATTCAGTGAGACTGAAAAATGACAATGGAACATTCTTGGGGTAAAGGGTTTATTACCCAGCTTGTTCCCCTAGGCAATAGGAATACTGGGATCACATCTGCATCCAACAGTCTGCAGGTCTGTAATCCTTCTTCGTTTCTGCCTAGTCTCAGAGCACTGGGCAGAGCTCTTTATATAGTGACTCAGTCAATAATAGCTTATTGCCTAGGGTGTGGAAGCAGTAGCCTAGCAGTAGGCCAATTACATCAAGTAGTTTAGGTTCAGGTGAGGTTTCTGGCCACAGACACTTTAATTTTCCCTTCGCTATGTTAATTGGAGAAGCTAGTAGTTAGAATAGTCTCTAGGGCATGGACCATTTAGCAGATTTGCCTGGATTTAAGAATGTCCCTGCCACTTAGGGACAGTTACTTTATCTTTAGTAACTAAAACTTAAAGTTAATTAAAGTAACTTTAGTTACTTTATACAAAGTAACTACCTTAGGAAGTTACTTTATCTTTCAATGCTTGTTTCCTCATTTATTACATATGGACAATAGTGTCTACCATATGGCATTGTTATGAGGGTTAACTTAAAAAAACTAATATATATAAAGCATTCTGAATAGTTCCTGGTAATAGTGAGTAAAGTGTGAGCTTTGGAATTATAATTCTTAAACCCTGATTATTGGCATGAGATGAAGAAGGGATGTGGGAAGGACAGCAAAACAAAAACAAAAGTCAGCATTTGGGGAAAAAAAGCCAAATATAGTTCAATTAATGCATTTCTGTAAAATTATATATGTGTGTATAGATCATATTTATATAAATAAAACATGATTGGCATTTTCTGTCATAAACATGACCTATAACAAGAAAAAAGATAATTTTATACTTTAAAAGTAATATGTACTAATATAGGTTATAGCAATTGTAGAAGGAAAGCAATGTGCCACAAAAACAAAAATTCTGGAGTGTATAGGCAAACTGGAAATGCCATAGATCTCCATTTTCAATAATTTTAGGTGGCTGGAATTGTGAAGAAAGCAATAGGTTCATAAGGTAGTAATGACTATAATTTGATCATTTGAGGGGGAGCCATTTGATAATTTGAATATATATAAACCATATATATATTAAATATATACACTAATCTGAGATTCCTAGTGGGAGTTGATTATAAAGTTCTTTTTACTTTTTTTTGTATAGTCATATGTGTACTTTTACAAGAATATAACACAAGGAAATAGAAACTCAATGAATAGGAGTGAATTAGCTCAGATTACATAAATATATATATTTATGTAAATGTATATAAACATATACATACTTATATTAATGTACACTCACATATACAGTGAGATGTTATAGTTTTGCAAAAATGGGATTATAGAGACACTGCATTTTGCATTTCTTGTCAGAATTAGTCCTGGAATCCTTTCCATGTCAATAGCTCTAATTCATTATTTTTAACGACTGCATAATATTCCATGGATCAAATGCACCATTTTTCTTCAAACGCAAATGTTCCACAAAATGAGTTTTAAAAATGATTGCTCTTACTCACTATACTTAACCCAGTATACCTAGAAGCTTCTGGCCAAGAGAGCTCCCAGGCAAACTGATTGCTTGATAACAGATGGGACTGATTATTGCATTGGGATAGCTCTTTTTTCAAGTGAGAAAATACGTCAAATATTTGGAAATAATTGCTAAAGTCCATAGAAATTATGATGGTAAGGATTTTGGAGATTGCCTACTTTTGAGAAGTACTTTAAAGGAAAAAAAAAACCTACTTAATCTTTCTAAAACACAGGTCTTACCTTGTTTTAAAGCTTTAAAAGTCTTCCAAGACTTCATTCTCCTGAGAAGCTCCAAATCCCTTAAAACACCTTCTTAGGCATTTCAAAACCTGTTCAGTTCTCTCCAGCCTTATCTCTTCCTTTGCCCTCGATTTTTAAACCATTCTGAACTGTGGAAAAGTTACAGATCTTTTTTATATATATTTTTCTCTTTGAACTACCTATTTACTGCTTTCGAATTAATTTCTATGCTTTTTCAAGTCTCAGCTTTGACATCACTTTCTTTGAAATGGCTTAGCCTGATTCCTGTGCCTGTTGCAGTCTCCCTACTCTGTTCTCCCACAATCCCTACACTAGCGCAATGATTTATTTAATACTCTATTTTTCCTAGACTCTTACCTTCCTGAGATAGTAGTCTGTTTGTTTCACATTCCCAGTGCCTGGCACATAAAAGGTGCCCAATAAAAATTTCTTGAATGAATGAATACATAAAACACAAAGATTGCTATGAAGAATGTAAGTAAGGCTGATTTGGGAACCTAATTTGGCTCTAGGGTGTAGAATTAAAAAGCCCAAGATGAGGAAATTGTCTGTCCAAATGGCTAAGGGACATCTTGAAGTTGATGTTTAGTAATCCATGCTAAAGAAATGTGTTAATCTTTGATGGAATGATTCAGCAGTATTTTGTACTTACAATAACCAATAATTGCAAATACTCTAAGTATAGTTCAAACAGAGGACAAAGCATTAAAATATTAGTATAGAGTAAAATTCAATACAATTGGTTTAATCACTTATGGAAGTATGAGTACCATGAAATAAATTATAAGGCATTTCCACAATACTGTGCTTCAAAGAAAAAAAACCAGACGTATTGCATCAAAATATCATAGCATTTAAAAAATGTTCTTTCTAAATCAATTAGGTTCTAAATAATTGATTTACCATCTTCTCATGGTATGATTAATAATTATTTTAAACTGATAAATGTTCTGAAATATTTTATATCATTAAATATCATTATATTTTGATATGTTAAACCAACTATCTTGTTTTTACATTTGTTAGTACTTTTCAGTTCTTTAAACATTGAATGAATTAACATTTTAAAAAACAGTTTTATTGATATAGGATTCACATACTATATAATTTACACATTTAAAGTGTACAATTCAGTATTTTTTAGTGTATCCACAAGGTTGTGCAACCATGTGAATCTAATTTTAGGACATTTTCTCCTTCCCTGTTACCTGTTACTTCCCATTCCACTCCTTCTTTTCTCTAGGGGAAGGCAGCCATGAATTTACTTTGTTTCTTTATAGAGCTGCCTATTCTGAATATTTCATTTAAATAGAATTATACAATATGTTGTTTTTTGTGTGTGCTTGGCTCCTTTAATTTAGCTAACTGTATTTTTAAGTTTATTCATACTATAATGTGTATCAGTACTTCATTCTTTTTTACCACCAAATAATATTTTGTTGTTTGGTTATATCACATTTTATTCATCCATTAATCACTTGTGCTGAATAAATGTTAGAGTAAATTACCCTAATCTGTAGCTACAAAAGAGTTTTCTATGGGAATAAAAAAAAATCGACTGATTACTAAAATGCCTTCCTGTCTGGCTTGGTTCAAAAGTGTGTAATAAAAATTTCTAGGAAGAATATTTTCTCTTTAGGGTCTGAGATTCTGTGATTTCTAAAATATGTCACTTTAAAAAGTTGATGTGAGTATTAAGTGATTTGATATGATGGTCTGTTTGTAATGACTTCGATTTAGATTAGGGGCAGGAGTGGTCCTATCCTTCCAGCTATTGGGCTGTCTCACCACCCAACTACCTGTTCTGAATCCACCACTCCCTTGATTCTTCCTTAGTTTTGAATTCCTTGAGTCCACTCTGGATCTCACGTCTTTCTGTACTCAGCCAGTTGCTTTCTCCACCCAACCTTGGCTGTTTGACCTTGCTAGAAAAGTTTCCTTATTGTGCTGATCAGTGCCTCCACAAATGTTTTATCTTCAGTGTTACAGGGGTGAGAGCAGAGGGAATTGGTGCCAGTGGAAAGTCCTTTTACAGTCTCTGCACATTTTTCTTTTTCTTTCCTGTTTTCCTTGGCAACTATTCTGAACATATTTAGCCATCTTCAAATGCCATCATTCCTGTATGAATCACAATGAATCATACTCGCAGAGGCCCTCACTATTGAGAACATTTTACTGATTAAGGAAGAATTTACTTTTATTTATACTTAAATCCACCCTTGGATTTCAGTTACTGATCTGTGCTCTTGATTTCTCTCTCTTTAAGGGTCTTATTTCTTCTTTTGTTTATACTTTCATCACCTTCTTATCCATTCTCTACATTAAACTCTTTAAAAAGATGTTTACACTGATTTTATTTCTTTTTCCTTGTTCACACCAAAACACTGAGTTTAGGGATCACTTATCCAAAAGCCATACATGACCTGCTTTCATCAACCTCCCTTTTCTCACTCTCTTCACTCCTTCCCAGGTTAGGTGCAGAGCAGCTAGTCTGTGCATCCATACTTCTCATCTATGTATTTTTCCCCCCTAAACTGTTAGACAAGGATCTCTAGAAATAAGGATAGTGCCTCATGCATCTGTGAATCCCAGAGACTTCATTTGTTCTAGGTACATATTTGCTGAATGTAAGTTGGGCTGGGGAGGGGAAGTTGACAAATCTGAAGAGATACTTAGCTTTCCTTAGATTAAATGTGTATGGTAAATTATTAATACAAATATTTTAGAAATTCTTTGCTCTTTGGGATGTTCCTGGGGAATTGCTATCCATGAAATATTTCTATTTATCACAGTCCTGGTGCTGCTTTGACTGTATTAGGCAACACTATGGTATTATCAGTAATAATTTCAGTTATTTAAAAAAATATCGGGTCGACCGAGGCGGCCGCAGCTGGAGGACGAGCCGGAGCCCGCGGCCGGGGACCCATGGCGTACAGTCAGGGAAGCGGCAAGAAGAAAGTGTGCTACTACTACGACGGTGATATTGGAAATTATTATTATGGACAGGGTCATCCCATGAAACCGCATAGAATCCGCATGACTCATAACTTGCTGCTAAATTATGGCTTATATAGAAAAATGGAAATATACAGGCCCCATAAAGCCACTGCTGAAGAAATGACAAAATACCACAGTGATGAGTACATCAAATTTCTACGTTCAATAAGACCAGATAACATGTCTGAGTATAGTAAGCAGATGCAGAGATTTAATGTTGGAGAGGATTGCCCAGTATTTGATGGACTATTTGAGTTTTGTCAGCTCTCAATGGGTGGCTCAGTTGCTGGGGCTGTGAAGTTGAACCGACAACAAACTGATATGGCTGTTAACTGGGCTGGAGGATTACATCATGCAAAGAAATCAGAAGCATCAGGATGCTGTTATGTTAATGATATTGTACTTGCCATCCTTGAATTACTAAAGTATCATCAGAGAGTCTTATATATTGATATTGATATCCATCACGGTGATGGTGTTGAAGAAGCTTTTTATACAACAGATCGTGTAATGACTGTATCATTCCATAAATATGGGGAATACTTTCCTGGAACAGGAGACTTGAGGGATATTGGTGCTGGAAAAGGCAAATACTATGCTGTCAATTTTCCAATGAGAGATGGTATAGATGATGAGTCATATGGGCAGATATTTAAGCCTATTATCTCAAAAGTGATGGAGATGTACCAGCCTAGTGCTGTGGTGTTACAGTGCGGTGCAGACTCGCTGTCCGGTGACAGACTTGGCTGCTTCAATCTAACAGTCAAAGGTCATGCTAAATGTGTAGAAGTTGTAAAAACATTCAATTTACCATTACTGATGCTTGGAGGAGGTGGATACACAATCCGAAATGTTGCTCGATGTTGGACATATGAGACTGCAGTTGCCCTTGATTGTGAAATTCCCAATGAATTGCCATATAATGATTACTTTGAGTATTTTGGACCGGACTTCAAACTGCATATTAGTCCTTCAAACATGACAAACCAGAACACTCCAGAATATATGGGAAAAGATAAAACAGCGTTTCTTTGAAAATTTACGCATGTTACCTCACGCACCTGGCGTCCAGATGCAAGCTATTCCAGAAGATGCTGTTCATGAAGATAGTGGAGATGAAGATGGAGAAGACCCAGACAAAAGAATTTCTATTCGAGCATCAGACAAACGGATAGCTTGTGATGAAGAATTCTCAGATTCTGAAGACGAAGGAGAAGGAGGTCGTAGAAATGTGGCTGATCATAAGAAAGGAGCAAAGAAAGCTAGAATCGAAGAAGACAAGAAGGAAACAGAGGATAAAAAAGCAGATGTTAAGGAAGAAGATAAAGCCAAGGACAATAATAGTGAAAAAACAGATACCAAAGGAGCCAAATCAGAACAGCTTAACAACCCTTGAATTTGAGAGTCACCAGCTTCAGAAACCATAAAACAAGTGAGAAAATAATGGGAAGAAGTGTTTTCTATTTGAAGACTTCTGGCTTCATTTTATACTACTTTGGCATGAACTGTATTTATTTTCAAAATGGCTTTTTGTTTTTGTTTTTCTTGGCAAGTTTTATTATGAGTTTTCTAATTAGGAAGCAAAATTTGTTTTCCTCCACCATGCTTTATGTGATAGTATTTAAAATTGGATGTGAGTTATGTCAAAGAGCTGATCTGTTGAAGAAGTAATTGGCCTTTCTGAGCTTTTCCATCTTTTGTAATTATCTTTATTAAAAAATTGTACTTGGAAAAAAAAAAAAATATCGGCCACAGCTTTACTTCTTTAATTTGAAACTAGAATCTTCTAGACCAGTGGTTTTCAACTGGGGATTCACATCACTTACCTATGGGAGTTTTATGAATATACAAATCATTAGGACCTAATCCAAACTTAGTGAATCCTTTTACTTGTATTTTTTACCTATTCTTGTTATAGTCTAACTAATGCTTCATGTTTTCATGGTATATTATGTCCTAGAATTATTATATATTATATCCAAATTTTTTTCCTTGTAAAGATTATGTTCAGCCATTTTCTTTTTTAAATTATTTTTTATTGAAGTGTCATTGATATCCTCTATTATATTGGTTTCCAGTATAAAACACAGTGATTCATCAGTTACTCATCTCATTAACTCCTCACCCCTGCTAGTGCAGTTACTATCTGTCAACATAGGAAGATGTTACAGAATCATTGTCTACATTCTCCATGCTGCACTACTATCCCCATGACCAACTTACATACTTACATCATGATTGAGAATTTTTGTGTCCCTTTATCCCCTCACTCTCCCCACCCATTACCCAAACCCTTACCCCATGATAAACATGAGCTACTTCTCAATGTCTGTGAGTCTACTGCTGTTTTGTTCATTTAATTTTGCTTTGTTTTTAGATTCCACAAATAAGTGAAATCATATGGTATTTGTCTTTCTCTGCCTGGCTCATTTTACTTAGCATAATACCCTCTAGATCCATCCATGTTGTTGCAAATGGCAGAATTTCTTTTTTATGGCTGAATAATATTCCATTGTGTATATATACCACCTCTTTTTTATATATTCATCTATTGACACTTAGGTTGCTTCCATTACTTGGATATTGTAAATAATATAGCAATGAACATGGAGGTGCATATATCTTTTTAAATCAGGAATTTTTTTTCTTCAGGTAAATTCCTAGAAGTGGAATTACTGGGTTGTATGGTAGTTCTATTTTTAATATTTTGAGGAACCCCCATACTGCTTTCCATAGCAGTTGTACCAATTTACACTCCAACCAGCAGTGTAGGATGGTTCCCTTTTCTCCACATCCTCACCAACACTTGTTATTTTTTGTCTTTTGGATAGTGGCCGTTCTAACTGGTGTGAGATGATATCTCATTGTGGCTTTGATTTGCATTTATTTCTCTGATGATTAACAATTTGGATCATCATTTCATGTGGCTATTGGCTATCTATATTTCTTCTTTGGCGAAATGTCTGTTTAGGTCCTCCACCCATTTTTTAATCAGTTTATTTGCCTTTTTTGGTGTTGAGATGAATGTGTTCATTATAAACCCCTTTTCAGATAAATCATTTATGAATATATTCTCCCATACTGTAGGTTACCTTTTTTGTTTTGTTGGTGGTGTCCTTTGCTATACAGAAACTTTTTCATTTGATGTAGTCCCATTTGTTCATTTTATTTTGTTTCCTGACTGAGGAGATGCATCCAGGAAAAAATTTCTCATAGTTATGTTCAAGAGTTTTATGGTTTCATGTCTTACATTCAGTTCTTCAATCCATTACAAGTTTACTTTCATTCTTCTTCGAGTTTCTTTTATTGGGAGTTTAGGCCATTTATTTGGGATTCTTCTTATTTCTTGAGATAGGTCTGTATTGCTATGTAGTTCCCTTTTTGATCTGCTTTTGTGGCATTGCATGAAGTTTGGACTGTTGAATTTTTGTTTACATTTGTTTCCAAGAATTGCTTGATATGTTTTAATTTGTTCATTGATCCATTGATTATTTAAAAGCATGTTGTTTAGCCTCCAGGTATTTGTAGGCTTTTTTGTTTTCTTGTGTAATTTATTTCTAGTTTCATACCATTGTGGTCTGAGAAGCTGCTTGATATAATTTTGGTCTTTTTTAATTTACTGAAGCTCTTTTTGTGTCCTAGTATGTAATCGATTCTCAAGAATGTTTCATGTACACTTAAGAAAGATATGTATCCTGCTGCTTTTGGGTGGATGTTCTGTAGATATCTGGTAAGTTCATTTGAACTAATGTATTGTTAAATGACTCTATTTATTTTCTGTCTGGTTGATCTGTCTATTGATGTGAGTGGTGTGTTAAGGTCTTCTAAAATATATGTGTACCAATCTATTTCCCCCTTTAATTCTGTTAGAATTCCTCCTTTAATTCTGTTTTACATATTTAGGTGCTTCTATGTTGGATGCATAGATATTTATAATGGCTATATCCTCTTGCTGGACTGACCCCTTTATCATTATGTAATGTCCTTCTTTGTCCCTTTTTACTTTCTTTGTTTTGAAATCAATTTTGCCTAATATAAGTACTGCTATTCCTACTTTTTTCCCCCTGTTCTTTGCATGAAATATCTTTTTTCATCCCTTCACTTTTAGTCTGTGTGTCTTTGGGTATGAAAGGAGTCACTTGCAGGCAGTACATAGATGGGTCTTGTGTCCTCATCCATTCTCACTCTATGTCTTTTGATTGGTAAGTCAGTCCATTTACATTTAAGGTAATTATTGATATGTGTGTACCTATTGCCATTTTATTAATTGTTTTCTGGTTGTTTTTATATTTCCCCTCTCTTTCTTCCTCTCTTATACTCTTCTCTTGTTATTTGATGGTTTTCTTTAGTGTTGTGATTGGATTTCCCTTTTTAAATTTTCTGTGTATCTATTATAGGCTTTAGGTTTGTGGTTACCATAAGGTTCAAGAATATCTTCCTAACTATATAACCATCTATATTACGTTGCTTATTGCTTTATTTCAAACACAGTCTAAAATACTTCTTTTTTTTCTTCTTTCTTTTCCACACTTTATGTATTAGATGTCATATCCTGCACTTTTTGTGTATCCCTTGACTGATTTTGTGTATATTTGGTTTTAATATTTTTGTTTTAATTTCATACTTGCTTGGTAATTAATTTATTTTCACTGGTGAAAACTATTTATTCTTAGGAATATTTCCACATACAGCAGTCCCTTTAACATATCCTGTAATGCTGGTTTAGTGGCTATAAATTCTTTGAGCCTTCATTTATCTGGGAAATGTTTATTCTCTCCTTCACATTTGAATGATAATCTTGCTGGGTAGAGGATTCCTGGTTGAAGGTTCTTCTGTTTCAATACATTAACTATTTCATGCCCCTCCCTTTTGGCCTGTAACATTTCTGCTGAGAAGTCTGCTGTTGACCTGATGGGTTTCCCTTATAAGTAATCTTTTCTCTCTCTCTGGATGCTTTTAGTACTCTCTCCTTATCTTTAATCTTTGTCACTTTAATTATTATATGTCTTAGTGTTTTCTTCCTGGGGTTCCTTTTGTTAGGGGTTCTCTGTGCTTCCAGGACCTAAGTGTCTATTTTCTTCCCCAGGCTGGGGAAGTTTTCAAAAATTATTTCCTCAAAGAGACTTTCTGTTCTTTTGTCTCTCTCTTCTCTTTCTGGCACCCCCATTATATGAATATTGTTTCATTTGGGGTTGTCCACAGCTCTCTTAGCATTCTTTCATTCCTAGAGATTCTGTTTTCACTATGTTTCTCAATTTTGTTGTTTTCCTGTTCTCTAATTTCTAACTCATTGATTATCTCTACTTGCAGCAATGTATTATTCATTCCCTCCATGCATATTTCATTTCAGTTACTGTATTCTTCAGCTCTGAGTGCCTCTTTTCTAACTTCTATCTCTTTGTTGAAGTCCTGCCTGAGAACTTCAATTCTTTTCCACAGATCAGTGAGCATATTTATTACTGTTACTTTGAAATATTTGTCAAGAAGATTGGTGATCTCTGTTCATTTAGCCCTTTCTGGTATCTTGTCCTGTAGTTTTGCTCGGAACTTATTCCTCTGCCTCCTCATTTTGAAATGATTTTTCTGTTTCTTCCTTTATATTAGATGGATCTGCTATGCTTTCTGGTCTAGAGAGAATGGATTTATGAAGGAGGCATCCTGTGGTGTCCAAAAGCTTAAGACTCTTTACTCTCCAGTGTCTTCTGGTTCTCCTTTGTGAAGGAGTCCCAGTTGCTGTTGGTGGGCTATGGACAGGGCTACCTGTCTGTCTGTTTGCCCGCAGTGGTCTATCTCAGTCCCCAGTGGATGGTAGTTTGCTTTAGCTGGCCCTTGTGATCAGAGTGGTGGAGCTTCTGCTAAGCTCACTGGGGTCAGGACCACCCTCTGCCTGCCCTGAAGCAGTGGTGACATTGCTAAGTTAAGAGGGTGGGCGTGGTGGTCACATGGCTCTGGGGTGATGGTGGGGCACACAGCACCAGGCTGGGTGCTTATGAGGAGAAAGGAGTGCCTGGAGCTGGCTCCATCAGTGTCTTCTCTAATTAGGCTGAGACAGGGCCGAGGAAGGTGGAAAAGCAAAGTCTGATGCTGCTGGGATATGTGGGTGGGAGTATTCACAAGGAAGTTCCTCAAGGCTGAAAGCATTTAGCCTCCAATGAGTGCCCAATGTGTGAAGGAGGGCTGGGGAAGTGTCCTCCACCTTCCCTTTCTCCTGTGGAAAGAGCTCCATCCAACCCTCACCCCTTTGGCACCCCTCCTGCCGCTAGCAAATCTTTCTATTTGCAGCCTGTGCTTTGGTATCAGCAGGACTGCCAGAGCATACCTGTCCTCCACAAGTGATGAAGTCTAAGCCTCCCAGTGCTCTAACTGTCCCAGGTGTCTGGCTCTAATAATCACCAGAAGGAACCCAAAGCCATGTGGACTTGTATTCCCAGAGTAGATCTCCAGGGCCAGGTGTGAAGAGTTCCTGAGTGCCTGTGCCCTCCCCACTACATTCCTCTTCCTCCTGACTATGGGCTACCATGGCGGAATGGTTTCTGTTCTGCCCAGTTGCTGCTCTGAAACTTACCCTTCTCTGTGTGGTCTCTTCTTCACCAGTTGTAGGTGGCCTATTCTATCTGCAGTGTTCAGGTCATCTTTAGGTTTAGTTGTATTTGCTGTAGTTGCTTCCCTGGTGTGTGTTTGGGAGGAGGTGCCCACCTTGACTTCCTATTGGGTCATCTTTTCTCCCTCCACCCTATTCAGCCATTTTCATTAACTTAATGTAATATTTACTCATTTTTAAAAATAGCTTAATTATTATGTTTATAGATATTTTGTCTAAAACTGTTTTTTGGGGGGATTGATTTTATTACCTTGTTTTGCACACCATAGAAACAATAACATTTCCTTGTCAGTTGCACTATACTTTAGAATTCTCACCAGAACTTTCACTTTGGCAAATTATCAGTCATAATTTAAAACATAGTCATTTTAAGTCTGTCATCTACAGAGATTTTTGTTTTTCTCTGAAAGCTCTTACAATCAACTGTGGCCCTGAACACTTCATATTCAACAGATGACTGTCTCAGTGCTCTATGGGAAACAATGATGCCAGGTATTTTGGGGACCAGGCTTCTAATGGCATTGTTTAACCAACTTAACCAACCAATGGGCTGAGTCAAGATTTCAAGAATTCCTGTCGAGAAGCAGATTGGCTCAGAAGCCTACTAACCCAAGACTGAGCAGTGCAAGAATTAATTCCAAAAGACTGAATGAACTAATGAGAGATGGTTGTGATTTTTGTTTGGAAGATTGATGTTTAGTATTTTATTTGTTCCATATATGAGGAACTGCTTTATGTTTTCTCCCACTAGAAAGGAAAATTTTCCTCTATGCTTCAAGGTTCTTCCAGCTGGTGTAAGAATGAAATTGACATGAGGCAGATTAACAGGAGAAAAAAAAAACAAAGTTTTGCTATGTATGTTTAGGGGTTCAATAGTGAAATTGAGACCTAAAGAAACGACCAAAACATGTAGTTTTTATACATTTTAAACAAACAGAAAGTAAATCTGTGAGGAATCGACTGGACAAAGGAAACTTAGGTTTGGGAGCTTCAATTAGCAAGGAATTCTAAATAGCATTTGGGCTAGTGTAGTAAATTAGTAAAAAAAAAAGTAACAAGATTCATTTATGCAGCCTTCTCCACTCTGATTCCCTGTCTCTGGTGATACGGATGTCTCTCTACCTCCTGTGACAGGAAGGGTACTCTTCACATGAGAGATTTAGTTCCTGGTTTCTGGCAGGGAGCATATGATGGTCAAAGTATCCCTCTTGTACCAGCTATTTCTCCAGCAATTTAAAGTAATCAACATGCCTAAGTGGCACATTTTGTGGTAGCCTGCCCTTGGTCCTATACTCCTAAGCTATTTATAACTTATAACAATTTAATAGACTCTGCATTTAAAAACAGAAATAAAACATTTCTATATGATCTTTTCTCCTTCTTGAAGCCAGAAAATATTATTGTATATTCTTATTTTAATAGCAATATAATTACTTGTATAGATTCAAAAATAATCTGTTTCCTTATTACCAGGACATGATTGGAAGCATTGGTTATATTACTGAGACCTTGCTTGGAATATCATATTTGAAAATGATGTTCATTTAATCTATATGACTAGAAACTTTTAAAGAACTAGTGACTTTGGAGCAATGCTTACAAAGCCCTCTTGGGAAAACTAGTCTGGTTCCTGCCTTATGGTGTTTTCTGGGTTACAGATTAGTAAGGAGGTTTACTTTCTGGTAAGTCCAGCATATTAGAGGGATTTAGAGAAGAGAGAAATTACCCCAAATTTATAGCTACTGCATGTGAAATCTAATAACAAGTTTATGGCTTGGCTTCCTAGCCTCAAGAGCCCTTTTAAAGTCTAACCTGAGATTTTTAATGAAAACTTTCAGCAAAGCAAATTTAAGAAGCCCTCAATGGTAAATTACCATCATTGCTACACCTTTGTGAATAATCAGGCTAACTCTAATTATACCAAATTTATCTTGTGATCAAGAATAATCTTTATAATTGCTTTTGATTAAATGTGGGTAACTATAGAGAGAAAATTTGTGTTTCAATTGAAAACTGCATCATTTTATAGCACGTTCCATCAGTTTATTACATTCTAGTCTGGTTCATGGGCTTTGATATCTTTTGCATACCTCTTTGTAAATTACAGATAACTGATTGATATGTAGACTCTGTCTTGTGTAGTAGGGATTTAAATAGCTTCCATCTTCACCCTGTGAAAAAACCAGTTTTGGTGTCTACCTGTAAATTAGACTGGATTCAGTTACATTTGCTCAAATTGTTAATCCTTACCAAATTTAAATTCTTCAAGTTTCCTTCAGTATCTGGCTTCAGCCATCCAAATTGTTTTCAGTTTTTCTCTTCTGCCTGACTTGGCTTCATGGAGAACTAAAACCTGACTGCCCAAATCCCCAGGACTGGAGGCTGCCTTGTAGAAAACTGTGTCCACAGGATCAAAGAAATGCTCAAGCTTAAGCCCCATGGCCTGATATAAATTTCAAAGAACTAACCATGCATAGGTCTGATTTCTCCCTGGAGAAGTCACTGTCTGGACCACTAAGGAAGTCCAGAGAGGTGCTTAGGTCGAGCATACCCTTATGTAAAACATAACTGTAAGATAAATTCTAGTGTAAGATAAATTTTAACTGAAATAAGCAGGCAACAAGAGGCAACAAAGGGCCAGGCAGTTCATTTGAGCGCAATTCCCGGGTGATGTTCCTCAACCTGAAACACAGGCCGGGGAAGTCACACCTGGTCAGGGAGGTGGGGGCTTATAAGGGATTAGGAGGGGGAGGAGTGGGAAAGCTATCCTAGGAGGCGTGGAGAGGTATGATTGGCTAAAGGTGACATAATAGACAACTAGAAACTTTTTTCCTTGCAAGAGGGAGGAGGCTGACATCTGGGTCTTAGTTGGCACATCAGAAAGATGGAATTCAGGAAGAGCAGTCCCCTTTCCATATAAGGCACGGACCTTGGGGTCTGGTCTGTTCTCCTTTTATGGTATCTCTCTGTTCTGTTTGTATGTCCTTGTTTTCCCTTCCTCCAGCCTTACAATAACCAAGACCATAGACAAAATCACTTTGATGTCCTACTTAGAGAGCATGAAGCTTAGCAAGCAGTGCTGCATAGCCAAAAGATTCTCCTCAACAATCTCTTGGAATTCACTGGACTGGACACCCTCAAGCTTCAACTCCTGGCTCTTTAATACAAACATTTTACGAATATTTCTCTTTTTCCTTTTAAATATTTGTCTTTAGAGCTTCCAGGGCCCCAAAACAATTGCTATTTTCCACCACCTCTCAACAGATGGTTTTTAAGGAGTTTATAGGAATAGTGCCAACAAGAATCCTTGAGAGACTGTGTGGGTAAAATTGCAATATTTCTAGAATCTCTCACCTGGCTTTAGTGCATCTCCATACCATAGGTGTTTCCAGGGGGTGGAGAGGAGTAGGCCATCTCCATATGAATAGGTAATTACAAGGGCTAGCGAGGGCTTAGAGGGCTTATCTGGACCAGAGAGGTTGGGTGGGGGCTTCTTCAGCTGGGTTGGGAGAGACTCGAGAGAGTAGAAGTGGATGGCTTGTAAGAAAATAAATAGGTTTCTCCCATTTTATTTCTCTCTTTGACTGATTGTGGTTTCAAAGACAGTCTGCCCTGAGATTTTCCCCTCAGAATTACAGAATAATTCTTAGACCTTGCTTCATCCCACTCAGGAGGTTTATGATAGTCTCTGTGTTCAGGATGAATGATATTCATTTGTCTTGAACAACTGTCATTGTCTTGATTGTGTTGAACTTCATCTGAGCTCTGTGGTCCTGGAAAGCTACAACAGTTGGGACCCCTCCTCACTCTTTTGTGTTTCAAGAATGGGTAAACATAAAAGATTACCCTATTGTCACATATATCTAGGTAAGATACATCTCTGTCCTTCCTCAATGACTCCCCTGTTTATCTGCCTCTATAAAATGTGGGCCCAATTGCCTTTTCCTTAAGATGTTCCTTATTAATGAAAGTTCTCCCTATTACAGTAGCCTGAATAAAACCATCTCCTTAATTGTCAGGTATGTTTTGTCATTCACACAAAGGTTTGAAATAAAAATTGTGGTCGTGAAGAAATGTGGTTTTAAAGAGTAGGACAGTTATAGCTCTGCTTAACGAGAAGGCAGCCCTCTAGCTTAAAAAATGCTAAATCACCTTTACTTAACTTACCTTTGTTGAACACTTTTTGGGCTATAGGATCTGTACCTAACAAGGAAGGGTAGCAGTTAAAATACAATATTAGTATATCTGAAATAAAGTAAATCTGAGTATCCCAAATGCTGTTTATGTATCTGAGATTTTTTGAAAATTGTTGCTTTAGTAACAAATCAAGCACAAAACTTATTAAAAATCATACATAAGCTAGGTGTCAGTATGTCCTAACCAATCCTGTGTTATCTTGATAATTGCCTGCTGTAAGACATTATATCAGAAATTGTAACTGGAGCTGATTGTTTTGAGACATTCAAATTAAATTCCACTAAAAATCCACTTGGAATTGGAGCATATGAAGAACCGTCAATAGATGGGAAACAAGTATGGCCAGAATGTCCAGATGTGTTTGATCACCCTGAGAGTTACCACACAGACCTTCTTGCCTCATCATTGTTATTAATAAAATAATTCATGCTGCCTGCTTTTATTTGGATTTCTGATCATGTGACCATGTATAGAAAAAACATGTTTTTGAACTAAGATAGTAGCCAACAGATGTGAATCAGAGCCAGATGCAGGTGCTGAATCTGAAGTTCTGTGGACTGGCACTGCTTACTGTGTGATTCCGGCAAGATAAATAACCCTATCCAAGCTCTTCTAGACATCCTCCCAAGGCAACACAAGAAACTGAAGAGCAATGGTAACTTACCAAGTAGTGGGAAGCCTAGAAATAGGGTGAGCTTAGTGCCATTTTTGCATATGTCCCAAAGGTGGAACATGAAATACGTAGATCTGGAAGGCACCAAATGTTTGCTGATAGCTACTACTGCCATTGTCTTCTCTAAAGAGATTAAGGAATGATTTGAATAGTGGGAGGCAGCCTCCAGATTTGCAGAGCCAGTGAGTGACAGGGTGGCCAGGAAGCGTCTCAGCTCCAGTGAAACTAAACTGAATCTTTGAATTTGAGTGAAAATGAAAGGATTATTTGAGATACATCTAAAAGGTAAGCAAAAAAATTTAATGTACCCATTCTTGAACAAGGGCTGGAATTAGTTTATGGGAAAATCGTTTCAATTGCTTCAACAGAGTGAAGGAAAATGTATATAGTACAACATGAGAAAAAAATGATGTCAAAAGATGTTAATAAAGCAGTACAACTTCAGTGTGCTAATTGGTGTTTAAATAGGAAAAAGTGCAGTGTTGTTGAGGGGTTGAGGCAGGAGGAATCAGACAGGAATGAAGAAATAAGAAAGGACTCTACACTCTTAGGGACTGCAACTTTAGCCTATTTCTTTTCTAGTAATAATTTTTCTTTACACTTAAAATAGTAGAATTAACCTTTTATGCTTACCATTGAATTTTCTGTATTTGGAATGCTCTGGCCAACTCTTGCAGAGAAGACTTGAATCTAGATTATATTTTTCACTAAATTATACTTTTCAGTTTGTGGAAATGGGTGAAACACTTAGAATAGACCAAGTATACTAAATGCTTTTTAAATTGAAATATATTCTCAAGAGCCAGGAGAATTCATGTTGATAGGGTTTTCTTATCTGCACTTATTTCCCTTAAACCTTATAGACTATAGGATACATTTTTTATTGCAAATATATTTATGTAGATATATATTTTTTATTATACTTTATTAAGTAACTTAGATTTCAGATATTTTTGTCTGTATCTGTTATATGTAATAATCCCATAGAAGGCATTTAAAATCACTTAATAGGATTTGTCCTTTGGATTTGTCTAAACTTATAAAGCAATTTTTAAACTACAGTAACTGTGACTATTTAAAAAACCATTTCTCCAAACAATATAATTAGTCTGTTATGTTATGTTATGTTGTATTTGTCCCTATGTCAATAACAAAAACTAGTCTGAACTAGTCTGTAAGTCTGAAATATGGAAATGTTTATCTCAAATATCCAGTTACAAGGCATTTGCTGTAGTAGAACATTATTTTTTCCACATCTACCCTTTCAATTTAGTGTATCTATTAGGATATAGTTAAGTTTGGTAAAGTGCTTTACTAAACAGAGTTTAGAGATATCTTAAGTTAATTAGGAAAGTTAATACCTACTTGTATTTTGTACTTTTTTAGTCTATTCTATTTTACTTGTTAAGTTCTATTTAAATTTGGCATAAGTATAGCCGGAGCCTATATTGCTCTGGGCTGTATCTTTAGCATCTAACTCAGGACTTGGCTCTTGGGCACCTGAAAAATACTTGGCAAATGAGTATTTCCAAAACAGGAAAGGGTATAAAAATAATATCTTGAAAGCCTTTAGAAGACAGGAATCTTGTCTTTTTCTTTTTTCTTCCCACCATCTCTCCTCCCTCTATCCTCCTTCCTCTGTATCCCTCTCCCTTTCTTCCTTCCTTTTTTTTTTAAGTATATGTATTAGGTGACTAGGAATTCAATTAAAATAATATTGTGAATGAAATTCCTATCCACCTAATATAAACTTTGACTAAATTTTTACATTATCTGATTTTTAAAAAATCAGAGAAATTAAGGCATTTCACTTAATGTTAGTAGAATTTAAAAAACTTTAAGAAATACAGAGCAACCGAAACAGAGCAAATTAGTAGATACATTTCCAAAACCAATGTTCAGTCATTTTTCTGTTTTTTCCCTCCCTTCCTCTGACATAGTCCTACCCTCTAGCTGGAAGATAGTCAGTTGACTTTTTAAAGTCTGGGGTGAGAATAGTCACACTTATTTGTATTTAAAATAACATTCAGTGCTTGCCTTGGCAGCACAATACTAAAATTGCAATGATACAAAGATTATCATGGTCCCTATGCAAGGATGACACACACATTTGTGAAGCATTCCATATTTTTAAGAGAATGCAACCAATAATATTGTAGTATCTTGGTAAGATAATGGGGTAAATACACCTATTGTGGCCAGCATTAGCAATGTACAATTATCCAGTCACTGTGTTGTACATCTGAAACCAACATAATGTATATCAATTTTATTGCAATAAAAAAATAAAATAACGTTCAATTTACTAAGTTGAAAACTTCAAATGTAACTATGAATTTCACATTTTTGTTTTCCCCAAGTACTTTAAACAACCAATTTAGGAAGGCTTACAAGCCTAACAAATCTTTGTAAGCATTTAAATGCTACTTACAGATTTGGTAAGTATAAGTTTGGTGGTTTATTATTGGATTTTCTTTTAAAATTTGAAATAATGTTTATGTCCAAATTAATGTACATTTTTTGAATTAAAAAATCACAAGTCTTAATATCAAATTCATTTATGCAATTCAAATTAAATTCATAAATCTAACACTGAAACATTTCCTATTAAATTACATGTTTAATTTGTTAGATCATCAGGGATTCATGCCCAGTACTACCCATGCCTGAGATGAATATTTAGGACTTGGGAACTTTACAGTTACATATACCCAAGGGACTTGCATACTACTTTTAGGATGATTTCCCCTGAAGCCCCAGGTTAAAACTGATTTTTACTTTAATGTGACTTTTATACCTATACCATTTTTTGCCACCTTGTTCTTTGAATTGGTAGTCTGTCACACCTTTTAATTGTCATGTTTATATTGTTGAGATTCTACATTCCTATCAGAATTACAGCAGATTTCGTTACTACCTGATTTGGCAACAAATCTATTATGTTATTTTTTATGTGTCTTATTGACTACTTTCTATAGTCACTTACTGACAAAAATCAGTTATTAGTTTATGTGTTTATTAATTCCTAAGGACCAGTAGAATGACCTGCTGTGCCTTCCAGAAACAAAGATCTGGAAGAATTTATTCATTGCTTTCTGGAGTTGCAGCAAGAAGTGAGTAGGGATTGTACAATCTGATGTCAGATTTCCAGCAACATCTTTTCTCAACCTTTTGAGACTTCTCCCTCTTGCCAAGTGCATGGTTAGGAATCTTTTGGTTAAATGTTCATTTTTTTTTTCTTCCCTGGAGATATTCCTTGTAACAGAAGTGTTGGTTGCCTAACCAGCACTCTGTTTTTCTTTCTTTTTTTTTCTAATTCTTCTTCCTAATGTAGTGGTTCTTAATACAATTTCAAGAAGCCAGAGATCTGATTACCAAAGTTGAGGGTCATAATAGGCAATATACAATTGGAGGAGCAGACAGATAATTTTCAGACTAAGGAAAATCTTATTTTTAAGAGTTTTCCATCTCTTAATTTCATTCCATTAGAAGAAGACAGCATTTAAGTGATTACAATCTACTGAATAATTTGGGTTCAATAGAAATTATTGCTGATCCTTATGTTGTTCTGAAGAGCAAGTGGGATAATTCTTGTGTGAGTGCTTTGTAAATTATAAAGCAGTATGACATTTGTAAGATGTTATCATTTAAATCTAACATCTACTGTGCATATACCATAGGCTAGGCATTGTGCAGGGGTTTAATAAAGTTTATAATATTAAATTCTATAGTTGTCAAATCTAGTTGCTTAGTGTAGATCCCTGGGGATGTACATAATTACAGATTCATACACTATCCATTTACAAATTATGGATCAGAAGATGTGTTATCATATTTGGACATTTACATTATCCCAATCTTGAAAGTGGATTCTAACAGAAGTTTTAGAACCACTGATTTAGTCTTTAGAATAACCCTGTGAGGTAATTACTAATTACTGTTAGGCTGGAGGAAGGAAAAACAAGGACATACAAACAGAACAGAGATACCATAAAAGGAGAACAGACCAGACCCCAAGATCTGTGTCTTATATGGAAAGGGGACAGCTCTTCCCGAATTCTATCCTTCTGATGTGTGAACTAAGACCTGGATGTCAGCCTCCTCCCTCTTGGAAGGAAAAAAGTTTCTAGTTGTCTATTATGTCACCTTTAGCCAATCATCACTCTCCACACCCCCTAGGACAGCTTGCCCACTCCTCCCCCTCCTAACCCCTTATAAGCCCCCACCTCTCTGACCGGGTGTGACTTCCCTGACCTGTAATACCCAGACCTGGGAACATCACCTGGGAATTGTGCTCAAATAAACTGCCTGGCCCTTTGTTGCCTCTCATAGCCTGCTTATTTTGACTAGAATTTATCTTACATTTGGAGCCGAAACCCAGGAAGGAGCATGACCGTGGGGCCCCCACCGGCCACCAGCAGCCCTGCCCCCTCCTTCCCCAACCCGGGACCTCAGCCTGCTCTCCACTGCGTGGACTATTTTCTGGTGAGTCCCTCAGTTTCCCCCGGTCTGTTTCCCTTCCTAACTCCATTTCACCTGGTCCATTAGAAATCATAGCTACATCCAGGTTGGGGCATCTGGCCCCTTGGGCATCCAGCCCACCCTCTGTGGGCATCTGGCCTGCCCCTGGCCCTGCGGTGCAGGAGACGCCCCTAACCCAGGCCCCAGGACGTCTCCCCTGACTTGGCGCACTTGGGACACTGGGCACTCCTCTCAATGAGATTAGTTAGGAAGTGGCGCAGATATGAGGAACCAGCTTTTAAAAGCAGAGTCTCAGACCCCAATGCGGTGTCTCATTTCTAATCTGGCTTCTCTATATTTGTCCCGGGAAGTTCGCAAACAGAAGCTAGTCTTTCTTTACTCTGAGGCCGGGCCTCAGTATCCCTTGGACATTCAATCTCACTGGCCCCCTAAGGGAACTTTCAATTTTGGCCTCCTCACCAACTTGATTAATTATTGCCACTGGAGCGGAAAGTAGAGTGAAATCCCGTATGTGCAGGCTTTTTGGACTTTGCACTCCCGTCCAGACCTTTATGTTGTGTTCAATGACTCAGGTTCTCCTGGCCCGATCTCCAGTTAAAGATTGTCAGCCTCTTGCTCTGCCCATGCCTTCCTCCTTTTCAGATCCACCAGAAGACCTCAGTCGCCTGCCTCCCTCAGCTCGTGATCCCCTCCCCCTCTCTCCACCACCATCTTTAAGTACTTGGTCTTCACATGTGTTGCCGCCATCTTAAAGTCCTACATTCTCAACCATGCCGTTGTCCTGCTCTCCTCTTCCAGTGGCTGCACCACCCCCTCCCCTTCTCCTTCCACCTTCACCGCCCTCTTCCCCCACCAGAACATGCTCCTCCTGCCCTCTGGTTCCAGAAGCCACAGACAAGAAGCTGAAGAGAGGGAAGACAATTGGATATCAGTAACTCAAGTCTTTATATCGGTTTGTCTGTCTGTTTATATGTTTTTGTGTGGGGGGTGTTGCTGACTGTAGTTGTTGTGTCTCAGTTTGTATGTTTGTCTAGGTGTGTGGATGAAAAATATTTTCCTACCTCTGGATGGTGTTAATAAAAATTGATTTAAAAACAAGTGCTTGTGAAAATTGGGCATTCTAAAACTTCCAGAAAATCTGATAAAAAATGTTAAGCATTAATGCTAATTTGGGTTTGGCTGAGGCGGGCATGTCCTTGTGGTTATCAGCTGCCTAAGTTTACCTAAGGTCATTTAAGTTAATGTTATCTGCTAAATCTTTTAAGAATAAAATGCTTAAAGGCTTGGCTTTGTCTAATATTCAGTAAAAATCTTGTAAGTAATCTAGCATAGTTGTTACGAATAAGTGAACTAAATAAGTATGGCAAGTGAACACCTTTTTAATTGTGTGTTACAGTGTGTATACCTACCTGCAGCCTGAGAATCTTTGTAGTAACCTGAAACCTTAAAGTTTTGCTAAGAAGATATACTTTGTGTGTAGTGAGAGATTGTGCTGTAAAGCTCATAGTTACAGAAATTATAAAATGTTCATAAATTTGTCAATCTAAAGAATGCTAGTGTAACAGTTGACAATAGCCTGCTTCTCAGTGTTCACTAAAAATTAAGGTACCTAATGGTTTTAAGTTCTAATTAAAACTACTTAAAGTAATAAGGAAAACATTTCAGCATCCTAAAGAATATGTCTTTTGATAAAAGAAAATAACTTTGTTCTAAAGTACAAAGCTATTTTTACAGAGAGAACTCTAAATGAAAAAGAGTATAAAAAGTTTGTAGAAGAATTTAATATAGTCATGCTATATAAAATTAAAGCAAATGAGTCTCGGTATCAAGTATACAGCAAAATTAGAATCTTATTTTCAGTTAAAAAGGACAAAGTTTTCTTAACTGTTAGTCTGCTCTTAATATTGAAAGATTGCAATGGGTTCTCTGCTTTAATCAAAGCAGTTTCTCATGCTTAAAGTCTCAGTGAGTTGTCAGAGTATTTAAGAAAATGAGCTCTTAATATTAAAAAGACTAAAAGCTAAACTTTGCTAACAACTGTGTAACCTTCTTTATTTGCCTTTGAAATACTTTGTTGTCATTCTAGTTAAATAGATAAGTATTGCTTCATGGCAACCTATAATCCTATTTAAGCAAGTGCCAAAGAAACTTTCTTCTGACAACTTCCCAAAATCAAATTCAAAAAAGTACTTTTACCTCTAGTTAACTCTGATATTTTCCAGAGGGCCCCTGGAACATGTTAGAGGAACTTTTTCTCATTGGAAAAAATATTTAGCTAATCTGGCTTATTTATCTGATATATATTTACCTAAAAAGCACTGTCAAAAAGAATGATGCTAAACTTTGTTACTGAATGTTTTGTGTTACAGAAATATCCAAATTTCCTTATGACAACTGTCTTACAGTAAGCTCTCATCAGATCTTTAACCATTGTCATTTGTAAGTCTTTTGTCATCTATACTCACTGTTTATTACTCCTACACTAGTAAGAAACTAGATTTCAGCAGAACAGGTATTAGTTACATAAGATTAAGTAAACTAAGGAAGATGATTTTGTAGCTTTTTGTTTCAAATGTTGTTGATAAAGTGTTTTAAGCTTTTTCTCTTAAGTTGACAACAGTTTAGTAAATGACTGCCTTTATAAGCAGAATTGAATCTTTATCTTTCTCTCTACCTGATCCCTCCAGAATTTAAAAACTCTCAGTAACTATTTTTATATTTCATGGCAGTATGTTTATTTGCACAAGTTCAATAAGAATCTGCTTTCCTTGTAAAAAGACCAATTAAAAACACTGGTTATATTACCAAGGCTTTGACTGGAACTTCATACCTGAGAGACACATGTGTAAACTCAGATATGAACAGGCAGCTTTAAGGAACTAAGATTGACTTTATAAAGCCAACAAAGCCCCTTAGAAGAACTAGCCTGGTACCTTGCTTATAGAGTTCCCAGCAGCCTTACCAGGTGAGTAAAGAAGGTCCCTTCCTGGCAGGTGCAGGAACCTCAGGAATGTCTTGAGAAACTCAAGAAGAGAGGAATTCACCCAAATGTACAGGTACTGCAGGCATAACCTGATAGCAAGTCTGGCTTGGCTTTCTGGCCTCAAGAAGCCTTTAAAAGTCCAATCTGAAATTCCTTATAAAAAGTTCCAGCAAAGCATATTTTTAAAAGCCTATGTAATCAATTGCTCTTCTTGCTGCACTTATGCAAATAATCAAGCCAACTGTTAATTATTTTCTTAATCTGGCTACTTCTAATAAAAATAAAGGTAATTTTAGAGAAAAGTATTGTTTCAATAACACAGTCTTATCTATACTAAATCCTAATACTAGTCATTGAGATGTAAACTCGATCCAGAATTCCAGTCCCCCATAATGGCCTGGCTAATGCCCCTACTGAGCCCCTTAATAACAGTTTGTAATTTACTCTTAGTTGCTCCTTATGTCCTCAAGTTCCTCCAACAGCGGCTAACCCAGATGACCCGGGTCGCCACCAACCAGATGTTACTTCACCAGTACGCACCTCTTCCCACTGAACCCCCTCCTTTGGCCTAATACCACCCCCAAACCCCCATGACACCCCTTGTCAGCTGGAAGTAGTCAGATCAAGTCGTCGCCCATTATGACCAAAAGGCTGGAATGTTAGGCTGGAGGAAGGAAAAACAAGGACACACAAACAGAACAGAGAGATACCATAAAAGGAGAACAGACCAGACCCCAAGGTCTGTGCCTTATATGGAAAGGGGACTGCTCTTCCTGAATTCCATCCTGATGTGCCAACTAAGACCCGGATATCAGCCTCCTCCCTATTGGGAGGAAAAAAGTTTCTAGTTATCTGTTATGTCACCTTTAGCCAATCATACCTCTCCATGCCCCCTAAGATAGCTTTCCCACTCCTTCCCCTCCTAACCCCTTATAAGCCCCCACCTCCATGACCAGGTGTGACTTCCCCAGCCTATAATACCCAGACCTGTGAACATCACCTGGGAATTGCACTCAAATAAACTGCCTGGCCCTTTGTTGCCTCCTGTCGCTTGCTTATTTCGGCTAGAATTTATCTTAAAATTACTATTACCATTTTTTTCCTTCACTGAAGAGCTCCAATGAACTATAAGAAATTAAGGTTTTTTCCTTTCTCTGAAAATTCCTATTACTGATAAGTCAGAATAACACATTTTTACTAGGTAATGGAATGGAGCTCTTTGCCCTCAAAGAACTTATACTCTAGTGAAAAACTAATGTAAGGAAATAATTATATTAAAGTGGAATAAGGGATATGGAAGAGGCAAGTTTTAGCTAAAGCATTTGTGCAAAAAGGGAATTATCATCTTGGCTTGGAAAGAGTAAAGGTAAGAGAAAGCTTAACAGAAAGATGAGAACCATCCAAATACATGCAGAGGCAAGGACATATGAACCAGCACAGCATACTGAAAGAATAATGAGAGTTTAATTTGGCTGTGGGTTAGAACATTTTGTTGAAAGCATGGAATTCAGAATCTGACAAACTGTTCAGATTCTGAATCTGCCACTTACTAGCTAAGTGACCTTGGGTAAATTTCACTTAGTGGTATGGTCTGAATATGTGTGTCCCTTCAGATTTATATGTTGAAATCCTAACCACCAAAGGTGATGGTTATTAGTAGGCTGGGCCTTTGGGGGGATGATTAGGTCATTAAGGTGGAGCCCTCCCATAAAATATGGTGTTCCTTTATAAGGCTCTTATAAAAGAGATCCTACAACTTCCCAGCCCCTTCTACCATGAGAGGATATAACAAGAAATCTGCTGTCTGGGAGAAAGCCATTACCAGATCATGCTGGCACTCTGATCTTGGACTTGCAGCCTCCAGAAATGTAAGAAATAAATTTCTGTTGTTTATAAGCCATCCAGTCTGTGGTATTTTGTGATAGTAGCCCAAACTAGGATACTTAGCTTCCCTGAATCTCTGATATCTCAGCTAAGATAAAAAAAAGTCTTTGTCTTTCAGATTATATGTCAAGGTTAATGGAAATTTATTATAAATTAACATATATTAATTTATTTTAACTTTAATATTCTACTACTACTTCTCCTCCTATTATTATCAATCCTCTTAATGGAAAGCATTTGGGTTTTATTACCATAGTCAGCTCTCGGTCATCCACTAAAATAGGAGGAAGATTGTGAACAGATTTGCCTTCTACGAAGACTACATTGTCAGCAGAATAAGGATGTTTATGAGGACACTGGAGGCAAAGAGATCACCTCCTTGCTATTTCATAATAACGTTATTAGTAAAGACAATGAAAATGGAGAAAAAGACTTAGAGGTATTTAGGGTATAGTTTAGCAAAATCAAATACAATTATTTTAAAGGCAAAAGTAAGCGTGAGATAAAAATTAAGGGCTAATTGTTCATAAATTAACTGCAAGGGAATTCTCTGCTATTACTTTAATTTCAGCAGGCTTTCAATGGTGTTTGAAAGGCCTGAGTTTATCATGTGAAAACAGAATTCTGAGACAGTACCTGATTAGTGAGCATTTGTTAAGGTGGGCATGTAGGGAGCAGAAAGGTTCTAATTGACTGTCAGGTACATTGGCAGTTGTTAGTTGGCCATAAAAGGGCAAGCAGTTTGGGGTCATTTAAAAAGAGGGAAAATTAGCTGTTCAGTGTTAAGAGAGGAGGGTTTTCCATGGTTGGCCATTTCCTGGAGCAAGTTGAGGTTAATGGGGTGCTTTTTTATAGTCAAATTGTCATCTCTTTGCGGTCCTTTTGGAGTGGCTGCCATACCAGGAAGTTTCTCATTTATTTAACCTCAAGATCAGAAAAAGGGTTTATTTCACCCTGGAGGAAAAATCCTCAAAAATTTTAGTAGATGAAAGAATCCAGCAAATATTGGGCATCATGGTATTACCATATCTGCTAACTCAGGGCATACATTTTTGGAAGATTTCTAAGATAGCCACCATTTTCATCTGCATGCAGATGTACATTGCAGTTACATACTTATGGTTGAAAATTTCATTAAAATTACCTTGAAAATAAAGACAGAGTTTTATTTGAGCCGAATTATAGAACTTACACACCCAGGAAGACAGAACTCCCGCAGGTAGGGTAGGGGATATGTTCCAAAGGACCCAAGTTATACAAAGGTTTTATATCTTTGAGGACACAGGTAAGAAAGACAGAACTTCAAAGGGGTCCTTTTTATCTACATAAGATACGTCCTACAAAGAAAAGAGTGGGAGGGGGTGCAGTATACATCTTGGCACCCAAGGAAATTAAGGAGAAAAGGCAAACATTCTTGCTTATCTTTTAGCAGGAATTTGGATGCCAATTGTTTAGCTTGTAACTTAATTAACAGATGGCATTTAGAGAGTTAAAATTTTCACAGATGGCCATTTTGAGATCCAGAGTTAATGAAACCTTCAGTATTTAAGCCTTAGAAATCTTTTTGTTGTCCCTAGTTGGTGGCCACCTTTTCTTTAATTCACATATTGCAGCAGAATTCTCTAAATAACAAGTGTAACTGGGGGGAAATATGTTCCCAGCCCAGGGCAAATTACCTTTGAAGCCAAAATCAGTCAACGTGTTGGGGGAGAGAGGTGTTGTGTACAAAGAGTTGAAGGGCAGAGACACCAGGACCAAGAATTGAAGGACAGAGACACAGTAGTGAAGCAGAGTAAAAGTTTTATTTAAAGTTACTTGGAGAGAAAGTGCGGGTGACCACAGAGAGAGAGGAGCGCCCTGAAAGGTTGGGAAAAGTTAAAGTTCTGCACTCAGAAAGTGCTGGTGACCTCAGAGAGAAGAGCATCCTGAAAGGTTGGGGGTTCCCCCTTTTAAGGATTTTTCAGAAATGTGACAAAGGGCTAGGTGTGTGGACTTGTTAAGTGGTCTCAAGTATCTTTGATGAGACATTAAGTTTCTTATCAGTCCTCTAGGTAATTCTGCAAAATTAGCTTAACACAAGAAATTTACTGCTTTGGTCCTCTCCCAGGATAGCAGCTTCCAGGTTTGGGAGCATATCAATCAAGACTGTCTGCCCTTCCTCCAAGGTGGGCAGTTATTTGTTTGCTAAAGAGTATGTTAAGAATCTTTCCTCTTAAACTTCTTGGGTTTTTTTTCCAAAACGCAATTTTGGCTTTAAGTTGAATCTCCCTGTCTTTATTCTGCTATTTATAGGTGGGCCTTTTAGCAGGCTAGAGTGTATCTTACAATGATCTAATTGACACAATGAAGACATGGGCTGTGCTCAGATATTTTTCCTCATCTGGGAAATATTCAAACATTCAAGGCCAGGTTGCTCTTGACCTTTTGAGCTTTTACTGATTAACTCATTAACTCTGGGTCATTTCTGGATTTCTAGTTTTAACTGGTCAATGGACTCCTTTCTAGGGGGATTTACTGACCTTGTTCTCTTTCCACCCCGCTCATATCTATTTTTCTGCCTAACAAAAGGGGGAAATAAAGGAGGATAAATCCATTTATCGCCTACAAGCAGTTGTCTGCTCCTGTTCATGGAACGGCTGCTAAAAGGGACCCCACCCAACCTCTCCAGTCCAGATATGCCCTGGCTCTCCCTTGTAATTACCTATTGATATGGAGATGGTACTTCTCTCCACCCCTTGGAAACACCTATTGATGTGGAGATGCACTAAAGCCAGGCAAGAGATTCTGGAAATATTGCAATTTTACCCACAACAGGTAAGACCAATATCAGTCTTAAATAATTCATCGTGTTCGTTGTGGAGGTTTATGTTGAAACTTGAAGAGCAAAGAATATTTTCAGATCCAGATTAGTAGCTTTCATGGTGCACAAACTTCTGGACTAATATACTGTAAAAAGGAATGGAAAAGACCAGAGTGATTTAAAAAATATGCTTTGAAAAAAATTTGGAACCTCCTTAATCTTACATGTGCTTTAGATTGCTTTCATGTATTTTGTCTAGGTAAAGCAAAATTTTCCATGAAAGAAATCTTGGCTGGAAAATCTGCCTGGTAAATCACAATCTTTTAAAAGCTGCTGGAGATAAGGGAAAAACTTAGTAATGTAACTGCCCATCTAATTAAATCTGAGCACTATTAACAATAATTTTTTTGCTTTTCTTGGCAGAAGGTTTTCTCTTTCTCACTAATCCTATCTCAACTCATTTCAAGAAGATTCTTTAAGTTGGATAGACAAGAAAATGTTCTTTGCCTTCTTTATGTAACTTAGAATCTCCTCTTAAATAAAATGCCTTAAGGAAGAAGAAATTGCAAAGGAGGTAGGAAGAGACATGAACAGAGCTAAAAGGACTTGGTTTTCACAGGTATATACATGAGAACCTTTACAGTCTAAGAACTTCTGGAGGGTGGGGTGGAGTCATCCTGGTATGAATGATGAAGGGATCCTGTCACTTTTGAGCCTGAGCATTTTTTACTTGTGGCTGTGCAACAAAGAGGCTATTGTGCTTCAAAACAGAAGCTTTAAACAATGGCAAGCAAGTCAGGCAAAAGGGGCCAGAGAGGTGGTTGCATATTAAAAATTTCAGTAGCATTTTCAAGATAATTGGCTTAATTAAATGCCTAAACTAAGTTGTAATTTTAAGGACAGCACAATTAACAAAGGTTTATTTTAAAGCTCTGCAAGTAGTTCTTTGTTCTTTCTTTCACGTAAATAGATCTCTGAGGAAATAACTAGGGCCAGAAAATCTTTGGGTCAAGACTTTGTGAAACAAAGGCACCCTTGACTCCAGGATGTTAAGAGGTTATTTGGAAATCAGGAGTATATAGTCACTCTGAATATGACAGGTAAGAACTAAATAAAATAAATTCTAAGAATATTAGTTTGTATTTTATATACTACAGGTAAAGGCAGTTTAGTAAGTAGTTAAAAGCTGGGCCTCTCTCTGGAGCCAGACTGCTGGGATTTATTGCTCAGCTTTGCCATTGTGTGATTTTAATAGAACAAATAAAAACCACCTATAATCTTACTACTTAAGAAAATACAAGCTATTTACAGTAAGAGATGAAAGCAAACCTTGCTCCGTTAACAAATCTACATTTGATTTGTATCCTTTTCAGCATTTCTTCCAAAGTTATACACAGCAATATATAATGGAAACACCCATAATGCTAAGAAAATTGGTTTGCAATTAAAAAAACTCATTTAATCATCTAAAATGGACTATTTTCTGCATTTGTACATACAAATTTAATCTCATGCAAAAGATAATGATAGTATTTGTCTTATTGTTAGTCTATTTAATGAACATTTAGGTTTCCATTATTTTGCTATTATGGTGGCAAAGTGAATACCCTTATATATGAATATTAACATTACTACTTCTCTAGGCTAGTTATAAACTTTGGTGATGAATCAGAGGTCATGCACATTTTATATTTTATTTATTGTTTTTTCTATTGAGATTAAATTGACATAAAACATAAATTACAGGTTTATGATTCACTGATTTGACATTTTCATGTATTGTAAAATGATCAGCACAATAAGTCTGTTAATATTCACAACCACACATAATTACAAGTTATTTTTTGTGTGACAAGGACTTTTAAGATTTACTCTAACAACTTTCAAAAATAGAATACAGCATCATTAACTGTAGTCACCATGCTGTACATTACATCTCAGGACTTATTTTATTACTGGAAGTTTGTACCTTTTGACTGCCTTCATCCCTTTCATCTCTCCCCATGCCTTCCTTTGGCAGTCATCAGTTTGTCCTGTTCTCTGTATTTATCATTCTTTTTTGTTTTCTTTGTTAAGATTCCATATATAAGTGAGATCATAAGGTATTTGTTTTTCTCTGTCTGACATACTTCACTTTGCATAGTGCCTTCAAGGTCCATCTATGTTGTTGCAAATAACAGCATTTCATTTTTTATGGCTGAATAATATTCCACTGTGTGTATGTATACATATCACATAAGGTTGCTTGCATGTCGTGGTTATTATAAATAATGCTGCAATGAATACAGGGGTTCAAATATCTATTTGAGTTAGTGTTTCCATTTCCCTTGAGTAAATGCCTAGAAGTAGAATTGCTGGATCATGTAGTAGTTCTATTTTTGGCTTTTTGAGGAACCACCATATTGTTTTTCATAGTGGATGCACCAAATTATATCCCCCCAATAGTTCAGGGTTTGCTTTTCTCAGCATCCTCACCAACACTTATAATTTCTTGTCTTTTTGATGGTGGCCATTCTAACCCATGTGAGGTGAAATCTCATTGTGGATTTGATTTGCATTTCCCTGATGATTAGTGGTGTTGAGCACTTTTTAATATACCTGTTGACCATCTATATGTCTTCTTTGGGAAAATGTCCATTCAAGCCCTCTGCCAATTTTTTTATTGGATTATTCATTTTTTTGCTTTTGAATTATATGAGTTCCTTGTATCTTTTGGATATTAACCCCTTATCAGATTCATGGTTTGAAAATTTTCTCTTACTCAGTAGGTTGCCTTTCCATTTTGTTCATGGTTGCCTTTGCTATGTAGAACACATTAACTTTTTTCCTTTTTTTATTAAAGTATCATTAATATACAATCTTATGTTGCAGTGGTTCAACAATCTCCATGATAAACTTATATTGTGATTGCAGATTATTGTGATTGCAGATTATTGTGTTCTTTTATCCCCCTTTGCTTACCGCAACCCCCTGCACCTGCCACAACCCCTTCCCCTTGGTAACTACTAGTTACTTCTCAGTGTCTATGAGTCTATTGCTGTTTTGTTCCCTCTGTTTTGCTTTGTTTTTATAGTTCAGAAATAAGTGAAATCATATGGTACTTGTCTTTCTCCACCTTATTTCATTGAGCATAATACCTTCTAGATTCATCCATGTTGTTGCAAATGGCAGGATTTCTTTTCATGGCTGAATAATATTCCATTGTGTGTATGTGCTACCTCTTCTTTATCCATTCATCTATTAATAGAAACTTAGATTACTTCCATATCTAGGCTATTGCAAACAGTGTGGTGATAAAATTAGGGGTGCATGTATCTTTTCAAATCAGGGATTTTGTTTTCTTGTATAAATTCCTAGGAGTGGAATTCCTGGGTCAAATGGTATTTCTATTTTTAGCTTTTTGAGGAACCTCCATACTGCTTTCCACAGTAGTGGCATCAAATTGCAGTCCCACCAACAGTGTAGGAGGGTTCCTATTTCTTTGCATCCTCACCAGCATTTGTTGTTTCTTGTCTTTTGGACAGTGGTCATTATAACTGGTGTAAGGTGATATCTCTTTGTGGTTTTAATTTGTATTTCCCTAATGATTAGAAGATGTGGAGCATCTTCTCAGGTGCTTGTTGGCCATTTGTATTTCTTATTTGGAGAAGTGTCTGTTCAGGTCCTCTGCCCATTTTTTGATCAGGTTATTTGTGTTTTGGGTGTTGAGGTACATGAGTTCTTTATATATTTGGGATGCTAACCCCTTATCAGATGAATCATTTATGAATATACTCTCCCATATTGTAAGATGTCTTTTTGCTCTGCTGATGGTGTCCTTTGCTGTATACAAGCTTTTTAGTTTGATATAGTCCCTCTTGTTCATTTTTGGTTTTGTTTCTCGTGTGTGAGATGTGTTCAGGAAAAAGTTGTTCATGCTTATATTCAAGAGATTTTTGCCTATGTTTTCTTCTAAGAGTTTTATGGTTTCCTGACTTACATTCAGGTCTTTGATCTATTTTGACTTTACTTTTGTGTGTGAAGTTAGACAATAATCCAGTTTCATTCTCTTACATGTAGCTGTCCAGTTTTCCCAATACCTTATTGAAGAGGCTATCTTTTCCCCATTATATACTAATGGCTCCTTTATCACTTATCAGTTGACTATACATGCATGGGTTTATAGCTGGACTCTTTATTCTGCTCCATTGATCTATGGGTCTGTTTTTATGCCAGTACCAAATTATTTTGATTACTGTGGCTTTGTAGCTGAGCTTGAAATCAGAGAGCATAATCCCCCAGCTTTGTTCTTTCTCAGGATTGCTTTGGCTATTTGAGGTCTTTTGTGGTTCCATATGAATTTTAAAACTATTTGTTCTAGTTCCTTGAAGAATGCTATAGGTATTTCGGTAGGGATTACATTGAATATGTAAATTGCTCTTGGCAGGATGGCCATTTTGACAATATTAATTCTTCCTATGCATGAACATGGGATGTTTTTCCATTTATTGGTGTCTTTTTAAATTTCTCTTATGAGTGTCTTGTATTTTTCAGGGTACAGGTCTTTTACCTCCTTGGTAAGGTTTATTCTGAGGTATTTTATTCTTTCTGATGCAGTTGTAAATGGAGTTGTTTTTCTGATTTATCTTTCTGCTAGTTTGTTGATAGTATATAGGAATGCAACAGATTTCTGTGCATTAATTTTGTGTCCTGCAACTTAGTTGAATTTAGTTATTAGTTCTAGTAGTTTTTTGGTGGATTCTTTAGGGTTTTCAATGTACAATATCATGTCATCTGCAAATAGTGACAGTCTAACTTCTTCCTTACTAATATGGATGCCTTTTATCTCTTTGTGTTGTCTAATTGCTGTGGCTAGGACTTCCAATACTATATTGAATAAAAATGTTAAGAATGGGCATCCTTGTCTTCTTCCCAGTCTTACAGGAGAATCTTTCAGCTTTCACTATTAAGTACAATTTTGGCTATGGGTTTGTAGCATATGGCCTTTATTATGTTGTATTGAGGTACATATGCTCTATACCCATTTTTTTTAGAGTTTTTATCGTGAATGGATGTTGAATTTTGTCAAATGCTTTTTCAGCATCTATTAAGATGATCATGTGATTTTTATCTTTCTTTTGTTAATGTGGTACATGATAGTGATTTAATTACAAATATTGTACCATCAACATCCTTGCATCCCTGAAATAAATTCCTTGGTCATGATGGATGATCTTTTTGATGTATTTTTGAATTCAGTTTGCTAATGTTTTGTTGAAAATATTTGGATCTATATTCATCAAGGATAGTGGTCTATAATTTTCTTTTTTTGTAGTGTCTATGTCTGGTTTTGGTACTAGAGTGATGCCAGCCTTATAGAATGAGTTTGGAAATATTCCCTCTTCTTCTACTTTTCAGAATATTTTTAGAAGGATGGGCATAAGTTCTTTTTTAAATGTATGTTTGGTAGAATTCAGCTGTGAAGCCATCTGGGTTTGTTGTTTTGTTTTTTGAGAGTTTGTGTTTTGGGAGTCTTTTGAGTACCAATTCAACTGCATTGCTGGTAATTGGTCTGTTTAGATCTTCTGTTTCTTCGTGGGTTAATCTTGGAAGTTTGTATTTTCCAGGAAGTTTTCCATTTCTTCTAGGTTGGCACATAATTTTTCATATATTATCTAATAATTATTTGTATTTCTGTGTTATCCATTGTGAGTATTTCTTCTTTGTTTCTGATTCTGTTTATGTGTGTACATTCTCTTTTTTTCTTGCTAAGTCTGGCTAGGGGTTTATCTATTTGTGTATTTTCTCAAAGATCCAGCTCCTGGTTTCATTGATTTTTTTTCTATTGTTTTCTTCTCAATTTTGTTTTTTTCTGCTCTGATCTTTATTATATCCCTCTAACTAACTCTGGGCTTCATTTGTTCTTATTTTTCTAGTTTCTTTAATTGTTATTGTGGAGTGTTTATTTGGGATTGTTCTTGTTTCTTGAAGTAAGCCTGTATTGCTATGAACTTTCTGCTTAGAACTGCCTTTGCTGCCTCCCACAGATTTTGGGCTGTTTTTGTTTTCATGTGTCTCCATATATTGCTTGATTTCTGTTTTAATTTGTTCATTGATCCATTAATTATTTAGAAGCACGTTGTTTAGCCTCTATGTGTTTGTAGGTCTTTCTGTTTTCTTTGTGTAAGTTATTTCTGGTTTTATACCATTGTGGTCTGATAAAATTTCAATCTTTTTGAATTTACTGAGGCTCTTCTTGTGGTCTAGTATGTAATCTATTCTGGAGAATGTTCCATGTACACTTGAGAAAATGTGTATTATGCTCCTTTTGGATGGAGTGTTCTGTAGATATCTATTTGATCCAATGCATTGTTCAGTCTGTTTGATCTAATGCATTGTTCAGTGCCTCTGTTTTCTTATTTATTTTCTGTTTGATCTGTCTATTGATTGGTGTGTTAATGTCTCCTAAAATAAATGTGTTGCAATTTGTTTCCACCTTTAATTCTGTTAGTATTTGTTACATATTTAGGTGATCCTATGTTGGGTGCCTAGAAATTTATGGTTATATCCTCTTGTTGGACTGATCCCTTTATCATCATGTAGTGTCCTTCTTTGTTTTGAAATCTATTTTATCTAAGTACTGCTACTCCTGTCATAAGTGTCATAAGCTGCACTTTTTGTGTATGCCTTGACTGATTTTGTGTAGAGTTGATTTTGCTTCTTTTGTTTTAATTCCATACCTGCTTGGTAATTAATTGGTCTACTACCTTTACTGTGGGTTTATTTTCACTGCTGAAAGCTATTTAGCCTTAGGGTTATTTCTATTTCCAGCAGTCCCTTTAACATATCCTGCAAGGCTGGCTTAGTGGTAGCCAATTCTTTCTACTTTTGTTTATCTGGTAATTGTTTAATACCTGCTTCAAATTTAAATGAATCTAGACTCAGTTGGAGGTCCTTCTGTTTCAGTACATTAAATATATCACGCACTGTCTTCCAGGCTTGTAGAATTTCTGTTGAGAAGTCTGTTGATAGCCTGTTGGGATTTCCTTTATAAGTAATCTTGTTTCTCTCTCTGGCTGCTTTCAACACTCTCTCCTTTCCTTTTCCTTGATGTTTTCCATTTTAATTATTATATGTCTTGGTGTTGTCTTCCTGGGGTTCCTCTTGTTAGGGGATCTCTGTGCTTCCATGACCTGAGTGTCTGTTTCATTCCCCAAATCGAGGAATTTGTCAACAGTTATTGCCTTAAAGAGACTTTCTATCCCTTTGTCTTTCTCTTCTCCTTCTTTTACCCCATTATGTGAATATTGTTTCATTTGGATTGGTCACATAGCTCTCTTAGCATTCTTTCATTCTTTTTTTCTCTCTGTTCCTCAGTTTCTTTGTTCTCCTGTTCTTTAATTTCCATTTCATTTACTATCTCCTCTACATGTTCTGATCTACTTTTAAATTCCTCCTTTGTATGTTTCATTTCAGATACTATATTCTTCCCCTCTGAGTTACTTTTTTTTAATGTTTTCTATCTCTTTGTGAGAGTCCTCCCTGAGATCTTGAGTTCTTTTCTGTAAAGCTGTGAGCATGTTTATGACTTTTCTTTTGAAATCTCTATCAGGAAGATTGGTGATCTCTGTTTCATTTAGCCCTCTTTCTGGGGTTCTGTCTTGTAATTTTTTTTGGATCATATTCCTCTGCCTCCTCATTTTGTCATGGTTTCTTTATTTCTTCCTTTATATTAGATGGATCCACTATACTTTCTGGCCTACAGGGTAATAGCTTTATGAAGAAGGCATCATATGGTGACCAGAAGCTCAAGAGTCTTTACTCTCTAGTGCCTGATTCTAGTTTGTGGGGGCTCCAGTTGTTGGCATGCTGTGGGTGGGGCACCTTTCTCTCTGGATTCTGTAGTTGCCTAATCTGGGCAGGCAGTTTGCTTCAGCTGCTGCCTTTGTGATCAGCTTAGGAGTCTGTTGAGCTTACTGTGGGCAGGACTTCACTCTGCCTGGCCTGAAGCAATGGCAGGGCTGCAGGGGTAATGGGCTGGGCAGACTGAAGTGCAGGTCTGCCCTGGCCAGACACACAGCACTGGGTTTGGATACCTGCTGGGAAGAAGGAGCACTTGGGACTGGTTCCTGCTGGCACCTCTCCAGATGGGCTGAAACAGAGGTGGGAGAATCTCCCTCTCCTTGCCAAGCAGCAAAGTCTGATGCTGCTGCTTGGCCAAATGTTTTGGTTCTCCGCAGTGCATACTGGGACATACCTCAAGGCTGTGTTGCCGGTAAGGAGGATGGAGCTTCTGGAGCTCCCAAGAATTTTCTATCTGTTGGGCTGAGGAAGGGCTGGGAAAGTATCCTCCACCTGCCCTTTCTCCTGAGAAGAGAGTTCCATCGAATACTTGCCCCTCTGGTACCCCTCCCACTGCTGGCAAGTCTTTCAAACTGCTACCTTTGCTTTGGATCTCAGGAATGGCCGAGCGTACCTTTCCTCCACACTGACTGGAGTCTCAGCATCCCAGAATGTTCCACCTGTCCCTGGTATCCAACCCTGCTAATCACCAGAACCCAATGTAATGTGGGTTTGTGCTACCAGAGCAGATCTCCAGGGTGAGGTGTTCAGGGTCCTGGGCTCCTACCACCTCCCCACTCCATTCCTCTTCTTCCACCTATAGGCTGGGGTGGGGAAGGGCTTGGGTCCCACTCAGTATTGGCTTTGCCACCTCACCCTTTTCTGTGTGGTCTTCTCTTCTTTCTCGGGTGTATGTAGTCTGTTCTGCAGTCTTCAGGTCATTTTCAGGTCTAGTTGCATTTGCTGTATTTTCCTCTTGTAGTGTTTTTGGGAGGAGGTTTCCATCTTACCCTCCTATACCTTTCATTGTCTCCCCACATTAATTGTTGAAATGCTGGGCCTGTTTGAGCTCTTGTTAACAGTAAATGAGAGAATATCCTCTTCCTCAGTCCACATGGATTGATTTTATCTTTTTATAATAAAAAAATTTCAAATATATAATAAACAGAAATAGTGTAGTGAACTCCAATGGACACAACATCCAGTTTCAGCAATTATCAATTTCATTTTACCTCCTCCCATTGAATTATTTTGAAGTAATTGCAAACATGACATTTCTCCATGTAAACTAGATATTTAAATTCTTTGATTATCTCTAATTCTGCTTTATTATAACAATATATGAACATGATGATACTTGTTCACCATCCTAGTCTCTTCTCCCAAAGGGAGATAATAAAAAATAAAACTTTTTAGAGGTTTCTATAAGACTTTATGGTAGGGATGGAAAATAAAACATGCTTATTTTTTCCTTCCCAGATTCATCTTTTTTTGTTTTTTTAAAAAATTTTAATTGAGGTATTATTGATATATAGGTTTCACATAAAAAAACAATGTGGTTACTACATTTACCCTTATTATCAAGTCTCTGCCCATACCCCAATGCAGTCACTGTCCATCAGTGCAGCAAGATGCCACAGATCCAATATGTGCCTTCTCTGTGCTACACTGTTCTCTCTGTGACACCCGACAAAATGTGTATTAAACATAATACCCCTCAATCCCCTTCTCCCTCCCTCCCACATCCCTCCCCTTTGGTAAACACTAGTTCCTTCCTGGAGTCTCTGAGTCTGCTGCCATTTTGTTCCTTCAGTTTTGCTTCATTGTTAATACTCCAAAAATGAGGGAAATCATTTGGCATGTGTCTTTATCCACCTGGCTTATTTCACTGAGCATAATGTCTTCCAGCTCCATCCATGTTGTTGCAAATGGTAGGATTTGTTTCTTTCTTTTTTTTTTTTTAGATAATTATTTTTTATTGAAGGGTAGGTGATGCACAGTATTGCATTACATTAGTTTCAAGTGTACAACACAGTGATAAAACATTTATATACATAATTCTAGGTTGCAGCTATCACCCTACCAAGCTGTTACAATATCTTGACTATATTCCTTATGCTATACATTACATCCCGGTTACTTATTTATTTTACCATTGGAAGTCTGTCACGTTTTTTTTTGTTTTTTTTTTTTGTGAGGGCATCTCTCATATTTATTGATCAAATGGTTGTTAACGACAATAAAATTCTGTATAGGGGAGTAAATGCTCAATGCACAATCATTAATCCACCTCAAGCCTAATTTTCTTCAGTTTCCAATCTTCTGAGGCATAACAAACAAGTTCTTACATGGAGAACAAATTCTTACATAATGAATAAGTTACATAGTGAACAGTACAAGGGCAGTCATCACAGAAACTTTCGGTTTTGCTCATGCATTATGAACTATAAACAGTCACTTCCAATATGAATACTCATTTGGTTTTTATACTTGATTTATATGTGGATACCACATTTCTCTCTTTATTATTATTATTTTTAATAAAATGCTGAAGTGGTAGGTAGATACAAGATAAAGGTAGAAAACATAGTTTAGTGTTGTAAGAGAGCAAATGTAGATGATCAGGTATGTGCCTGTAGACTATGTGTTAATCCAAGCTAGACAAGGGCAATAAAACATCCACGTATGCAGAAGATTTCTCTCAGAACGGGGGAATGAGGTTCTAAGCCTCACCTCTGTTGATCCCCAATTTCTCACCTGACGCCCCCCCTGTGACTGTGCCTGTCTTAGGTTGTTCCTCCCTTGAGGAATCTTACCCGTCTCTGGCTAACCAGTCATCTTCCGGGGCCATACAGGGAAATGTAAAGTTGGTAAGTGAGAGAGAAGCTTTATTGTTTGAAATGGTTAGCTTTTTATTTCTTTGCATATTTATGCCCTGTAGCTTCTATGCCCAGCATTTGTCTTGAGGTATCTTTACCACTTGGAAGAATTATGATACTCGGTAAATTTGATATGAGGCATGAATTCTATTTAAGGGTTGTAATTAGGAAGGAAGAAGAAAAGCTATAGAAGTAGCAGGCGGAAGAAAACATGGGAAGATTGATTATTTCTTTGACATATCTTCTTGTAGAGTAACTTCAGCATGTATAGGTTTTAAGCTACTACTTAAATTGCGCACACACATTAACATAATAGGAGTATAGTTACATAAACAAAGCATACCTGTAATTACCAGCCATCTCCAGTGAAACCAAGAAAACCAGTTAGGCACCTTAGGCATTTGTGAAAACTTATCTATGATATGGTGGATATTGTCCAACTGAACTTGAACAGTCTGAGAGAAATCAGACAAATTAAAACAACCCATTCCTGGGGAATGTTCACATCCCTTATGTTCTTTTAACAGTAAATAGTCTGTAGTTGTAAGATTTTGGAGTGCTACAATTTGCACTTCTCCTAATTCTTGGTTGAGTTCCAACAGTATAGATCCAGTCAAATTTGTTGTTTTACTGTATGCACAGGCCAGCTTAGATATCTCCTTCCTCATTCCCATGGCAAGTCCAGGAGCTGGTGGGATGAGTGCATCTATAACTGTAGCAGTGCGTGGATCTTTGTTGGGGTTTTTTGATGATCATCTTCTGGCATGAGTCTTCCAGAGAGTGCTGATGTTGGAAGTTCTCTTTCATATCGTATCTTAGTTCATTTTCGGGGTAGCCCAGTTAGGCTTTGATCTTCTGTATAAACGCATACAGACCCTTTGCCTACACTTTTATATGCCCTTTATACCCTTGTGTAGAACTCATTGGAGGTTACCACACAGGAACTGCCCTTTTTGTTTTGTTTTGTTTTGTTTTATTTTTGGTATCACTAATCTACACTTCCATGATGAATATTATGTTTACTAGGCTCTCCCCTATACCAGCTCTCTCCTATAAAACCCCTTTACAGTCACTGTCCATCAGCATAGCAAAATGTTGTAGAATCACTACTTGCCTTCTCTGTGTTGTACAGCCCTCCCTTTTCTCCTACCCCCCCATGCATGTTAATCTTAATACCCCCCCACTTCTCCCCCCCCTTATCCCTCGCTACCCACCCATCCTCCCCAGTCCCTTTCCCTTTGGTACCTGTTAGTCCATTCTTGAGTTCTGTGATTCTGGTGCTGTTTTGTTCCTTCAGTTTTCCTTTTGTTCTTATATTCCACAGGTAAGTGAAATCATTTGGTATTTTTCTTTCTCTGTTTGGCTTGTTTCACTGAGCATAATAACCTCCAGCTCCATCCATGTTGCTGCAAATGGTTGGATTTGCCCTTTTCTTATGGCTGAGTAGTATTCCATTGTTTGTATGTACCACATCTTCTTTATCCATTCATCTACAGATGGACACTTAGGTTGCTTTCATATCTTGGCTATTGTAAAAAGTGCTGCGATAAACACAGGGGTGCATATGTCTTTTTGAATCTGAGAGGTTGTATTCTTATGGTAAGTTCTAAAAAGTGGGATTCTTGGGTCAAATGGTATTTCTATTTTTAGTTTTTTGAGGAACCTCCATATTGCTTTCCACAATGGTTGAACTAGCTTACATTTCCACCAGCAGTGTAGGAGGGTTCCCCTTTCTCTGAATCCTCGCCAGCATTTGTTGTTAGCCTTTTTGATGCTGGTCATCCTTACTGGTGTGAGGTGATATCTCATTGTGGTTTTAATTTGCATTTCCCTAATGATTAATGATGTGGAGCATGTTTTCATGTGTCTGTTGGCCATCTGAATTTCTTCTTTGGAGAACTGTTTCTTCATATCCTCTGCCCATTTGTTAATTGGGTTATTTGCTTTTTGGTTGTTGAGGTGTGTATGTTCTTTATATATTTTGGATGTTAACCCCTTGCCAGATATATCATTTACAAACATATTCTCCCATACTGTAGGATACCTCTTTGTTCTGTTGATGGTGTTCTTTGTCATACAGAAACTTTTTGGTTTGATGTAGTCCCATGAATTCATTTTTGCTTTTGTTTCCCTTGCTCGAGGAGATGCGTTCAGGAAGAAGTTGCTCATGCTTATATTCAGGAGATGTTTGCCTATGTTGTCTTCTAAGAGTTTTATGGTTTCATGACTTACATTGAAGTCTTTAATCCGTTTTGAGTTTACTTTTGTGTATGGGGTTAAACCATAATCCAGTTTCATTCTCTTGCATGTAGCTGTCCAATTTTGCCAACATCAGCTGTTGAAGAGGCTGTCATTTCCCCATTGTATGTCCATGGCTCCTTTATCATATATTAAATGACCATATATGGTTGGGTTTATATCAGGACTCTCTAGTCTGTTCCATTGGTCTATGGGTCTGTTCTTGTGCCAGTACCAAATTGTTTTGATTACTGTAGCTTTGTAGTAGAGCTTGACATTGGGGAGCATAATCCCCTCAGCTTTATTCTTCCTTCTCAGAATTGCTTTTGCTCTTCGAGGTCTTTTGTGGTTCCATATGAATTTTAGAATTATTTTCTCTAGTTCATTGAAGAATGCTGTAGGTATTTTGATAGGAATTGCATCGAATCTGTAGATTGCTTTAAGCAGGATGGCTATTTTGACAATGTTAATTCTTCCTATCCATGAGGATGGGATGTGTTTCCATTTATTTGTATCTTCTTTAATATCTCTCGTGAGTGTCTTGTGGTTTTCAGAGTATAGGTCTTTCACTCCCATGATTTGGTTTATTCCTAGCTATTTTATTCTTTTTGAAGCAATTGTGAATGGAATTGTTTTCCTGATTTCTCTCTCTGCTAGTTCATTGTTAGTGTATAGGAATGCCACAGATTTTGGTGTATTAATTTTGTATCCTGCAATTTTGCTGAATTCAGATATTATATCTAGTAGTTTTGGAGTGGATTCTTTAGGGTTTTTTATGTACAAGATCATTTCATCTACAAACAGGGACAGTTTGACTTCTTCCTTGCCAATCTAGATGCCTTTTATTTCTTGTGCTGTCTGACTGCTGTGGCTAGGACCTCCAGTACTATGGAGAATAGAAGTGGGGAAAGTGGTCATCCTTGTCTTGTTCCCAATCTTAAAGGAAAAGCTTTCAGGTACTTGCTGTTAAGTATAGTGTTGCCTGTGGGTTTTTCATATATGGCCTTTATTATGTTGAGGTACTTGCCCTCTATAACCATTTTGTTGAGAGTTTTTATCATGTATGGACGTTGAATTTTGTTGCATGTTTTTTCAGCATCTATGGTGATGATCTAGTGTTTTTTATCCTTTTTGTTGATGTGGTGGATGATGTTGACGGATTTTTGAATGTTGTGCCATCCTTGTATCCCTGGAATAAATCCTACTTGATTATGATGGATGATCTTTTTGATGTGTTTTTGAATTCAGTTTGCTAAAATTTTTTGAGTATTTTTGCATCTATGTTCATCAGGGATATTGGTCTGTAATTTTCTATTTTTGTGGTATCTTTGCCTGGTTTTGGTATTAAAGTGATGCTGGCCTCATAGAATGAATTTGGCAGTATTTCCTCTTGTTCTACTCTTTGGAAAACTTTAAGGAGGATGGGTATTAGATCTTCACTAAATCTTTGATGAAGGTCAGCAGTTAAGCCATTTAGTTTAGGACTTTTATTCCTAGGTAGTTTTTTTGATTACCAGTTCAGTTTCATTGTTGGTAATTAGTCTGTTCAGATTTTTGGTTTCTTCCTTCTTTCTGTTTCAGCCTTGGAAGGTTGTATTTTTCTAGGAAGTTGTTCATTTCTTCTAGGTTATCCAGTTTGTTAGCATATCCACGTTTTTAGTAATTAGCAGCTCTGCTTTCTTTCTTTCTTTTTTTCTGTGATGATATTATTTTTTTATTTTGGTATCATTAATCTACAATTAGATGAAGGACATTATGTTTACCAGGCTCTACCCCTTCACCAAGTCCCCCCCACATCCCAATTCACAGTCACTGTCCATCAAAATAGTAAGATGCTGTAAAATCACTACTTGTCTTCTATGTGTTGCACAGCCCTCCCTGTGCCCCCCCAACACTATATATGCTAATCATAATGCCCCCTTTCTTTTCTTCCCGCCTTTATCCCTCCCTTCACACCCGTCCTCCACAGTCCCTTCCCCTTTGGTAACTGTAGTCCATTCTTGGGTTCTGTGCTTCTGCTGCTGTTTTGTTCCTTCAGTTTTCTTTTGTTCTTATACTCCACATATGAGTGAAATCATTTGGTACTTGTCTTTCTCTGCCTGGCTTATTTCACTGAGCATAATACCCTCTAGCTCCATCCATGTTGTTGCGAATGGTAGAATTTGTTTTTTTCTTATGGCTGTGTAATATTCCATTGTGTAGATGTACCACATCTTCGTTATCCATTCATCTACTGATGGACATTTAGGTTGCTTCCATATCTTGGCTATTGTAAATAGTGCAGCGATAAACATAGGGGTGCATCTGTCTTTTTCAAACTGGAGTGCTGCATTCTTCGGGTAAATTCCTAGAAGTGGAATTCCTGGGTCAAATGGTATTTCTATTTTGAGCATTTTGAGGAACCTCCATAGTGCTTTTCACAATGGTTGAACTAATTTACATTCCCACCAGCAGTGTAGGACGGTTCCCCTTTCTCCACAACCTCTCCAACATTTGTTGTTGTTTGTCTTTTGGATGGTAGCCATCCTTACTGGTGTGAGATGGTATCTCATTGTGCTTTTAATTTGCATTTCTCTGATGACAAGCAATGTGGAGCATCTTTTCATGTGTCTGTTGACCATCTGAATTTCTTCTTTAGAGAACTGTCTATTCAGCTCCTCTGCCCATTTTTTAATTGGATTATTTGCTTTTTGTTTGTTGAGGTGTGTGAGCTCTTCATATATTTTGGATGTCAACCCTTTATAGGATCTATCATTTATGAATATATTCTCCCATACTGTAGGATACCTTTTTGTTCTATTGATGGTGTCTTTTGCTGTACAGAAGCTTTTCAGTTTGATATATTCCCATTTGTTCATTTTTGCATTTGTTTCCCTTGCCCGGGGAGATATGTTCAAGAAGAGGTCACTCATGTTTATGTCTAAGAGATTTTTGCCTATGTTTTTTTTCTGAGAGTTTTATGGTTTCATGACTTACATTCAGGTCTGTGATCCATTTGAAATTTACTTTTGTGCATGGGGTTAGACAGTGATCCAGTTTCATTCTCTTACATGTAGCTGTCCAGTTTTGCCAGCACCATCTGTTGAAGAGACTGTTATTTTGCCATTGTATGTCCATGGCCCCTTTATCGAATATTAGTTGACCACATATGTTTGGATTAATGTTTGGAGTCTCTATTCTGTTCCATTGGCCTGTGGCTCTGTTCTTGTGCCAGTACCAAATTGTCTTGATTACTGTGGCTTTGTAGTAGAGCTTGAAGTTGGAGAGTGAGATTCCCCGCCCCCCCCCCCACTTTATTCTTCCTTCTCAGGATTGCTTTAGCTATGCGGGGTCTTTGGTGTTTCCATATGAATTTTTGAACTATTTGTTCCAGTTCATTGAAGAAAGCTGTTGGTACTTTGATAGGGATTGCATCGAATCTGTATATTGCTTTGGGCAGGATGGCCATTTTGATGATATTAATTCTTCCTAGCCAAGAGCATGGGATGAGTTTCCATTTGTTAGTGACCCCTTTAATTTCTCTTTAGAGTGTCTTATAGTTTTCAGGGTATAGGTCTTTCACTTCCTTGGTTAGGTTTATTCCTAGGTATTTTAGAATTCAGTTTGCTTATATTTTGTTGAGTATTTTTGCCTCTATGTTCATCAGGGATATTGGTCTGTAGTTTTCTTTTTTGGTGGGGTCTTTGCCTGGTTTTGGTATTAGGGTGATGTTGACTTCATAGAATGAGTTTGGGAGTATTCCCTCCTCTTCTATTTTTTGGAAAACTTTAAGGAGAATGGGTATTATGTCTTCTCTGTATGTCTGATAAAATTCCGAGATAAATCCATCTGGCCTGGGGGTTTTGCTCTTTGGTAGTTTTTTGATTACCACTTCAATTTTGTTGCTGGTAATTGGTCTGTTTAGATTTTCTGTTTCTTTCTGGGACAGTTTTGGAAGGTTGTATTTTTCTAGGAAGTTGTCCATTTCTCCTAGGTTTCCCAGCTTGTTAGCATGTAGGTTTTCATAGTACTCTCTAATAATTCTTTTTTTTGTGTGGCGTCCACCGTGATTTTTCCTTTCTCATTTCTGATTCTGTTGATGTGTGTTGACTCTCTTTTCCTCTTAATAAGTCTGGCTAGGGTCTTATCTATTTTGTTTATTTTCTCGAAGAACCGGCTCTTGGTTTCATTGATTTTTGCTATTTTATTCTTCTCAAATTTACTTATTTCTTCTCTGATCTTTATTATGTCCCTCCTTCAGCTGACCTTAAGCCTCATTTGTTCTTCTTTTTCCAATTTCGATAATTGTGACATTAGACCATTCATTTGGGATTGTTCTTCCTTCTTTAAATATGCCTGGATTGCTATATACTTTCCTCTTAAGACTGCTTTTGCTGTATCCCACAGTAGTTGGGGCTTTGTGTTGTTGTTGTCGTTTGTTTCCATATACTGCTGGATCTCCATTTTGATTTGGTCATTGATCCATTGATTATTTAGGAGCGTGTTGTTAAGCCTCCATGTGTTTGTGAGCCTTTTTGCTTTCTTTGTACAGTTTATTTCTAGTTTTATGCTTTTGTGGTCTGAAAAGTTGGTTGGTAGGATTTCAATCTTTTGGAATTTACTGAGGCTCTTTTTGTGGCCTTGTATGTGGTCTATTCTGGAGAATGTTCCATGTGCACTTGCGAAGAATGTGTATCCTGTTGCTTTTGGATGTAGAGTTCTGTAGATGTCTATTAGGTCCATCTGCTCTACTGTGTTGTTCAGTGCTTCCGTGTCTTTACTTATTTTCTGCCCGGTGGATCTATCCTTTGGGGTGAGTGGTGTGTTGAAGTCTCCTAGAATGAATGCATTGCAGTCTATATCCCCCTTTAGTTCTGTTAGTATTTGTTTCACATATGCTGGTGCTCCTGTGTTGGGTGCATATATATTTAGAATGGTTATATCCTCTTGTTGGACTGAGCCCTTTATCATTATGTAGTGTCCTTCTTTATCTCTTGTTACTTTCTTTGTTTTGAAGTCTATTTTGTCTGATATTAGTACTGCAACCCCTGCTTTCTTCTTGCTGTTGTTTGCTTGAAATATGTTTTTCTATCCCTTGACTTTTAGTCTGTACATGTCTTTAGGTTTGAGGTGAGTTTCTTGTAAGCAGCGTATAAATGGTCTTGCTTTTTTATCCATTCCATTAATCTATGTCTTTTGATTGGTGCATTCAGCCCATTAACATTTAGGGTGACTTTTGAAAGATATGTACTTATTGCCATTGCAGGCTTTAAATTCGTGGTTACCAAAGGTTCAAGGTTAGCCTCTTTAGTATCTTACTGCCTAACTTAGCTCGCTTATTGAGCTGTTATATACACTGTCTGGAGATTCTTTTCTTCTCTCCGTTCTTATTCCTCCTCCTCGATTCTTCATATGTTGGGCGTTTTGTGCTGTGCTCTTTCTAGGAGTGCTCCCATCTAGAGCAGTCCCTGTAAGATGTCCTGTAGAGTTGGTTTGTGGGAAGCAAATTCACTCAGCTTTTGTTTGTCTGGGAATTGTTTAATCCCTCCATCATATTTAAATGATAATCATGCTGGATACAGTATCCTTGGTTCAAGGCCCTTCTGTTTCATTGCATTAAATATATGATGCCATTCTCTTCTGGATTGTAGGGTTTCTGTCAAGAAGTCTTATGTTAGCCTGATGGGTTTTCCTTTATAGGTGACCTTTTTCTCTCTCGCTGCCTTTAAAACTCTTTCCTTGTCCTTGATCTTTGCCATTTTAATTATTATGTGTCTTGGTGTTGTCCTCCTTGGATCCTTTCTGTTGTGGGTTCTGTGTATTTCCATGGTCTGTTCGATTATTTCCTCCCCCAGTTTGGGGAAGTTTTCAGCAATTATTTCTTCAAAGATTCTTTCCATACCTTTTCCTCTCTCTTCTTCTTCTGGTACCCCTGTAATACGGATATTGTTCCTCTTTGATTGGTCACACAGTTCTCTTAATATTGTTTCATTCCTGGAGATCCTTTTATCTCTATGTCAGCTTCTATGTGTTCCTGTTCTCTGTTTCCAATTCCATCAATGACCTCTTGCATCCTATCCATTCTGCTTATAAACCCTTCCAGAGTTTGTTTCATTTCTGTAATCTCCTTTCTGGCATCGGTGATCTCCCTCCGGACTTCATCCCATATCTCTTGCGTATTTCTCTTCATCTCTGTCAGTATGTTTATGGTTTTTATTTTGAATTCTTTTTCAGGAAGACTGGTTAGGTCTGTCTCCTTCTCTGGTGTTGTCTCTGTGGTCTTTGTCTGTCTGTAGTTTTGCCTTTTCATGGTGATAGGAATAGTTTGCAGAGCTGTTACGAGTGACGGCTGGAAGAACTTCCCTTCTTGTTGGTTTGTGGCCCTCCTCTCCTAGGAGAACAACGACCTCTAGTGGCTTGTGCTGGGTAGCTGCACACAGACAGAGCTTCTGCTTCCTGCCCGGCTGCTATGGAGTTAATCTCCGCTGTTGCTGTGGGCGTGGCCTGGCTCGGGCAGCTGCTCCAAATTGGTGGAGTTGCATTGGATGGGGAGCGGCGGGGAGGCTATTTTTCTCCGTAAGAGGCCTCCCTGCTCCCTGCAGCCAAGGGGATTTGGGTGCCCAGAGATTCCTGATTCCCTACCTCTGCATTAAGTGTCCCACCCTGCCCCTTTAAGACTTCCAAAAAGCAGCCGCCAAAACGAAACGACCACAAAAAATATATATATATTTTAATTAAAAAAAAAAAAGTGGCCACTCGTTTTTCTTTTTTCTCCGGCGCCAGCCTCAGGCATCTGCTCACTGGTCTTTTTGCCCTTTTTCCCTAGTATTGGGGTCCCTATCCCTTTGAGACTTCCAAAAAGCGCTCGCCAAAACAAAAGAGAAAAAAAAAATAGAAAATGGCCGCTCGCTTTTCTTGTGTCCTCTGGCACCAGGCCTCTGGTACCCGCTCACTGTTCTTGCTACCCTGTTTCCCTAGTATCCAGAGCCCCCCGTGCACGCACTGTGTCTGCGCTCTGGCCTGGATGGCTGGGGCTGTGTGTTCAGCAGTCCTGGGCTCCGTCTCCCTCCCGCTCTGTCTATTCTTCTCCCGCCCGGAGCTGGGGGGAGCGGCACTCGGGTCCCGCAGGGCCGGGGCTTGTATCTTACCCCCTTTGTGAGGCACTGGGTTCTTACAGGTGTGGATGTGGTCTGGATGTTGTCCTGTGTCCTCTGGTCTTTATTCTAGGAAGAGTTGTCTTTGTTATATTTTCATAGATATATGTTGTTTTGGGAGGAGATTTCCACTGCTCTACTCACGCCTCCATCTTGGCTCCCTCTCTACATTTAATTTTTAAAGAAACTGCCACACTGTGTTTAGAAGTGGGTGTAGTTCAAGGGTTCTAGTTTCTCTATGTGTTCTTGTTATTGTCTGTCTTTTTTATTATAGCCATCCTAAGGGGTGTGAAGTGATTTTAATTCATAGTTTCCTAATGGCTAATAGACTTTTTTCATATGTTTAATGGCTATTCATGTAATTTCTTTAGTGAAATGTCTACTCAAGTCTTTTGCCTATTTTTAAATAGGCTTATTTGTCCTTTTGTCATTGAGTTGCAGGAGTGCTTTGAAAAAAATGTATATATGTATGTTATATATATATATATATATATATATATATATATATATATATACACACACACACACACACACACACACACACACATATATATATATATATGTTGGATAGGAGTCTTTTATCAGACACATGATTTGCAAATATTTTCTCTCAATTTGTGGTTTGTCTTATAATTTTCTTTAGGGTATGTTTTAAACTGTGACATTTTAAAATTTGATATTCAATTTATCATTTTTTTCTTTTATGAATCATGCATTTGATGTATCTAAGTATCCTTGCCTAACACAAACTCACGAAAAATATCTCATAATGCTTTCTTTTAAGAGTTTTAGTTTGTTTATGTGTAGTAAGTCTTAAGTATAGGACTAAGATTCATTTTGAGTTAATTTTGTGTAACATGTAAGTTAATAGCCTAAATTCACTCTTTTTTTGTATGAATGTCCTATATTTGAAAAGATTATCTTTTCCCATTGAATTGTCTTGACATCTTAGTCTAAAACTAATTAACCATAAATTTAATGATCTAATTTTGGACTCTCAAGTTAACTCAATTGATATATGTGTCTCTCTTTATATCAACTACACCACCTTGATTACTGAAGCATTATAGAAAATTTTGAAATGGAATAGTGTGAACTTTGTTCTTTTTCAAAACTTTTTTTTTTTTTGCTATTCTGGATCTCTGCATTACTGTATATATTTTAGGATCAACTTGTAAATGTCTATGAAAAATTTGCTGGAATTTTGATTTGGGTTATGTTCAATTATAGATTAATTTGGGGAAAATCACTGTGTTTATAATCCTCTAATTGATGAACATGGATGGTCTCTCCAATTATTTAGATCTTCCTTAATTTCTCTCTGCAGTGTTTTGTAGTTTTCAGTGTACAAGACTAATAGTTTTGTTAAGTTTATTCCTAAATATTTGATTTTTCTGGTGCCACTGTGAATAGAATTGTTTTCTTAAATTTCATTTTGGGGTTGTTCATTTCTAATACTTAGAAGTAAAGTTGATTTTTGTATATTGATACTATGTACCATGACATTGCTGAAGTTATTAATTGGTTCCTGCAATTTTGTTGTACATGCTTTGGAATTTTCTACATATCAGATCATGTTGCCTATCAATAAAGACAGCTTCTTATTTCTTTCCTTCTCATATAGTTACCCTTTATTTATTTTTTGCCTGATGTTTTAGTCTGTTCAGGCTGCTATAACAAAAATACCATCAACTTGGGGACTTAAACAATAATTTATTTTTCCCAGTTCTGGAGGCCAGAAAGTTCAAGGTACCAGAAGATTAGGTACCTGGTAAGACTAGTTTTCTGGCTCATAGAGAGCCATCTTTTGTCTGTGTCTTTACAGGGTGAAAGGTGAGGTAAGGTTTTGGGGTCTCTTTTATAAGACCATTAGTCCCCCAGAAAAGCCACCTCCAATACTATCATTTTGAGTATTAGGGTTTAACATACGACTTTTGGGGGGAATGTTCAGTCTATAGCACCTGAATACCCTGTTAGGATATCCAATACAATTTAATAGAAAGGGTGAAAAAAGATATCCTTGCTTTGTTCTTAGGGGGAAAGCATTCAGTCTTTTATTATTAAGTAAGGTGTTAATTGTAGGTTTTTCATAGATACCTGTTATCAGGTTAGGAAAATTTCCTTCTAATTCCTAGCTTGTTGAGAGGTTTAAAAAGTTTGTTTTTGGTTTTTACCATGAAAGAATTTTGTTAAGAGTCTTTCCTTCATCTATTAAAAGGATCATGTGAATTTTTTCTTTTTTAATTAACAAAATATCATATTAATTGCTATTTAGGTATTAAACCAACCTTGCATTCCAGATTTAAATCCCACTTGATAGTGGTGCATTATCCTTTTTGTATGTTCCTGGATTTGGTTTGCTAAAATATTATTGAGGACTGTTGTGTATAGTCATGAGTGATGCTGATTTGTAGTTTTCTTGTGATATCTCTGTCTAGCTTTGGTTTCAGATATTGGTTTCATAGAATAAATTGGAAATTGTTCCTTTCCCCTCTGTCTTCTGGAAGATTGAGAAGGATCGTTATTTTTTTCTTCCCTAAATGTCTGTTAAAATTCATCAATGAAGCATTTGGGCTTGAACTTTCTGGGTAAAATTTTACATAACTAATTAAATTTATTTATTTGTTGTAAGTTTATTTAGGTTTTCTATTTTTCTTGAGTCAACTTCAGTAACAGTATTTTAGTTTTCTTTAGGAATTTGTCCATTTCATCATAGTTTTCCAATTTGTTGGCATAGTGCTGGTCATATTCCCTTATGATAATTTTAATTTCTTCTTTTTATTAAAGTATCATTGATATACAAGCTTATGTTAGTTTCAAATAAACAACACAGTGGTTCAACAGTTACCTATATTATTAAATCCTCACCCTCACTAGTGCAGTTACTATGTGTCAACATATAAAGATGTTACAGATTCATTGGCTATATTCTCCATGCTGTTCTACCATCACCATGAGCCACTTACATTATGATTGAGAATTCTTGTGCCCATTTACCTGCTCACCCTCCAGCCCACCCCCTCTCCCGTGGTAACCACCAGTCACTCTTCAATGTCTATGAATCTACTGCTATTTTGTTCATTTTGTTCTGCTTTGTTTTTATATTCCACAAATAAGTGAAATTGTATGGTATTTGTCTTTCTCCACCTGGCTTTTTTTCACTTGGCTCAATACCCTCTACATCCATCCATATTGTTTCAAATGGCAGGATTTCTTTTTTATGGCTGAATAATATTCCACTGTGTCTATGTACCACTTGTATATCCATTCACCTATTGATGGACACTTCTGTTGCTTCTGTATCTTGTCTATTGTAAATAATATAGGATAAACATAGGGAGTGTATATATCTTTTCAAATCAGGGATTTTGTTTTCTTTGGGTAAATTTCTAGAAGTAGATTTACTGTGTTATATGGTATTTCTGTGTTTAGTTTTTTTTGAGGAACCTCCATACTGCTTTCCACACTGGCTGCTCTAATTTATACCCCCAACAAGAGTGTAGGAGGGTTCCCTTTTCTCCACATCTTGCCAACATTTGTTGTTTCTTGTCTTTTGGATAGTGGCCATTCTAACTTGCGTGAGGTGATATCTCTTTGTGGTTTTGATTTGCATTTCCCTGATTAGTGATGTGGAGCATCTTTTCATGTGGCCATTGGCTTTATTTCTTTGGGGAAATGTCTGTTCAGGTCCTCCACCTATTTTTTAAATGAGGTTATTTGTTTTTATGGGGTTGATGCATATGAGTTCTTTAAATATTTTGGATGTTCACTCTTTATCAGGTAAGCCATTTACAAATATATTCTTCCATAGTGCAGGTTGCCTTTTTGTTCTGCTGATGGTGTTCTTTGCTGTTCAGAAGCTTTTTACTTCAATGTAGTCCCACTTGTTCATTTTGGATTTTGTTTCACTTGGCCAAGGATATGTATCCAGGAAAAAAATTGCTGATGCTTATGTACAAGAGATTTTTGCCTTTGTTTTCTTCTAAGAGTTTTATGCTTTCATGTCTTACATTTATGTCTTTCATCCATTTTGACTTAACTTTTGTGTATGGAGTTTGACAGTAATCTGGTTTCATTGTCTTCCATGTAAATCTCCAGTTTTCCAAACACCATTTATTGAAGAGGCTGTCTTTTCCCCTTTGTATATTCATTGTTCCTTTATCATCTATCAACTACTGATGTATGTATGGGTTTCTCTCTGGGCTGTCTATTCTGTCCATTGATCTATGGGTCTGTTATTGTGCCAGTACCATACTGTTTTGATTATTGTAGCTTTGCAGTATAGCTTAAAGTCAGGGAGCATAATAGCCTCAGCATTATTTCTGTGTTTCAGGATAGCTTTGGCTATTCAGGGTCTTTTGTGGTTCCATATGAATTTTTTTTTCTTTTAGTATGTATCCTTTTATTTTTTCTTTCTTTGTTATTTAGTTATTATAATTTTTTATTGTTATTATTGATATACACTCTTATGAAGGTTTCACATTTAAAAATGTGGTTACTACATTCACCCATATTATTGAGTCCCCCCCATAAACCATTTAAGTGACTGTCCATCAGTATAGTAAGATACCACAGAGTCACTACTTGTCTTCTCTGTGCTACACTGTCTTCACCATGATCCCCCCACAGCTTGTGTGCTAATCAAAATACCCCTCAATACCCTTTTCCCTCCTTCCCTACCAACCCTTCCCTACCCCTCCCCTTTGGCAACCAGTAGTCCCTTCTTGGAGTCTGTTAGTCTGCTGCTGTTTGGTTCCTTCAGTTTGCTTCATTGTTATATTTCACAAATGAGGGAAATCATTTGGTACTTGTCCTTCTCAGCCTGGCTTATTTCACTGAGCATAATATCCTCCAACTCCTTCCATGTTGTTACAAATGGTAGGATTTGTTTCTTTCTTATTGCTGAATAGTATTCCACTGTGTATATGTACCACATCTTCTTTATCCATTCATCTACTGATGGACACTTAGGTTGCTTCCATATCTTGGCTATTGTAAATAGTATGGCAAAAAACATAGGGGTACATATGTCTTTTTGAATCTGAGTACTTGTATTATTTGGGTAAATTCCTAGGAGTGGAATTCCTGGGTCACATGGTATTTCCATTTTTCGTTTTTTTAGGAACCTCCATATTGCTTTCCACAATGGTTGAACTAGCTTATATTCTCACCAGCGGTATAGGAGGGATCCCCTTTCTCTGCATCCTTGCCAGCATTTGTTCTTAGTCTATTCAATGATGGCCATCCTTACTGTAGTGAGGTGATATCTCATTGTGGTTTTAATATTCATGTCCCTGATAATTAGTGATGTAGAGCATCTTTTCATGTGTCTGTTGGCCACCTGAATTTCTTCTTTGGAGAATTGCCTGTTCATATCCTCCGCCCAAATTTTAATTGGATTATTTGCTGTTTGGTTGTTGAGGCATGTTAGTTCTTTATATATTTTGGATGTTAACTCCTTGTCAGGTATGCCATTTGTAAATATATTCTCCCATACTGTTGGATGCCTTTTTGTTCTCCTGATGGTGTCCTTTGCTATACAGAAGCCTTTTAGCTTGATGTAGTTCAATGTGTTCATTTTAGCTTTTGTTTCCCTTTCTAAAGGAGATGTGTTCAGGAAAAAGTTGCTCATGTTTATATTCAGGAGATTTTTGCCTATTTTGTCTTCTAGTGGTTTTATGGTTTAATGGCTTACATTCAGGTCTTTAATCCATTTGAGTTTACTTCTGTGTATGGGGTTAGACAATAATCCAGTTTCATTCTCTTGCATATAGCTGCCCATTTTGCTAACACCAGTTATTGAAGAGTCTGTCATTTCCCTATTGTATGTTCATGGCTCCTGTCTCGTATATTATTCTTGGGTTTATATCTGGGCTCTCTAGTTTGTTCCACTGGTTTATGGGTCTTTTCTTGTGCCAGTACCAAACTGTCTTGATGACCATGGCTTTGTGATAGAGCTTGAAGTTGGGGAGCGTAATTACCCCAGCTTTATTCTTCCTCTCAGGATTGCTTTGGCTATTCAGGGACTTCTGTGGTTCCATATGAATTTTAGAACTATTTGCTGTAGTTCGTTGAAGAATGCTGTTGGTATTTTGATAGGGATTGTATTGAATCTGCAGATTGCTGTAGTCATGATGGCCATTTTAACAATTTTAATTCTTCCTATGTGGGAACACGGGATGTATTTGCATTTATTGTTATCTTCTTAAATTTCTTCCATGAGTGTCTTGTAGTTTTCAGGGTAAAGGCCTTTCACCTCCTTGGTTAGGTTTATTCTGAGGTATTTTATTCATTCTGATGCTGTTGTTAATGGAGTTGTTTTCCTGATTTCTCTTTCTTCTAGTTTGTTGGTAGTATATAGGAATGCGACAGATTTCTGTGTATTAATTTTGTATCCTCCAACTTTGCTGAATTTGAATATTAGATCTACTAGTTTTGGTGTGGTGTCTTTAGGGTTTTTAATGTACAATATCATGTCATCTGCAAATAGAGACACTTTGACATCTTTACCAATCTGGATGCCTTGTACTTCTTTGTTTTGTCTGATTGCCATGGCTAGGACCTCCAGTACTATCTTGAATAACAGTGGGGAGAGTGGGCATCCCTGTCTTGTTCCCGATCTTAAGTGAAAAGCTTTCAGCTTCTCGCTTTTAAGTATGATGTTGGCTGTGGGTTTGTCAAATATGGCCTTTATAATGTTGAGGTACTTGCCCTTTATACCCATTTTGTTGAGAGTTTTTATTAGGAATGGATGTTGAATTTTGTTGAATGGTTTTTTGCCATTTATGGAAATAATCATGTGGGTTTTGTCCTTCTTTTTGTTGATGTGGTGGATGATGTTGATGGATTTTGAATGTTGCATCCCTGGAATAAGTCCTACTTGATCATGATGGGTGATCTTTTAGATTCATTGATTATTTATTTATTTATATTTTGATATCATTAATCTACAAATATATGAGCAATATAATGGTAACTAGACTCCCCCCATTATCAAGTCCCCACCACATACACCATTACATTCACCGTCTATCAGCTTAGTAAGATGCTATAGAGTCACTACTTGTCTTCTCTGTGTTGTACAGCCTTCCCATGCCCCTCCACACATTATGTGTGCTAATCATAATGCACCTTTATCCCCCTTATCCCTCCCTTCCCACCCATCCTTCACAGTCCTTTTCCCTTTGGTAACTATTAGTCCATTCTTGGGTTCTGTGAGTCTATTGTTATTTTGTTCCTTCAATTTTCCTTTATTCTTATACTCCACAGATGAGTGAAATCATTTAAACTTGTCCTTCTCCACATGGCTTATTTCATTGAGCAGAATACCCTCTAGCTCCATCCACGTTGTTGCAAATGGTAGAATTTGTTTTCTTTTCATGGCTGAATAATATCCCATTGTGTATGTGTACCACATCTTCTTCATCCATTCATCTACTGATGGACACTTAGGTTGCTTCCATTTCTTGACTATTGTAAATAGTGCTACGTTAAACAAAGGGGTGCATATGTCTTTTTCAAACTGGGCTCCTGCATTCTTAGGGTAAATTCCTAGGAGTGGAATTCCTGAGTCAAATGGTATTTCTATTTTCAGTTTTTTGAGGAACTTCTATACTGCCTTTCCACAATGATTGAACTAATTTATATTCCCACCACAGTGTAGGAGGGTTCCCCTTTCTCCACATCCTCGCCAACATTTGTTGTTGTTTGTCTTTTGGATGGTGGCCATCCCAAGTGGTGTTAGGTGATATCTCATTGTGGTTTTAATTTGCATTTCTCTGATGATTAGTGATGTGGAGCATCTTTTCATGTGCCTGTTGGCCATCTGAATTTCTTCTTTGGAGAAGTGTCTGTTCAGATCCTCTGCCCATTTCTTAATTGGCTTATTTGCTTTTTATTTGTTGTGGTGTGTGAGCTCTTTGTATATTTTGGATGTCAACCATTTATCAGATATATCATTTATGAATATATTCTCCCACATTGAAGGATGCCTTTTTGTTCTATTGATAGTGTCCTTTGCTGTAGAGAACATTTTCAGCTTGATATAGTCCCACTTGTCCATTTTTGCTTTTGTTTCCCTTGCCCAGTGAGATATGTTCATGAAGAAGTTGCTCATGTTTATGTCCAAGAGATTTTTACCTTTGTTTTTCTAAGAGTTTTATGGTTTCATGACTTACATTCAGGTCTTTGATCCATTTCAAATTTACTTTTTTGTATGGTGTTAGATAATGATCCAGTTTCATTCTCTTACATGTAGCTTGATCATGATGGATGATCTTTTTGATGTATTTTTAAATTTGGTTTACTAATATTTTGTTGAGTATTTTTGCATCTATGTTCATCTGGTATATTGGTCTGTAATTTTTTTTTTTTTTGGTGGGGTTTTTTGCCTGGTTTTGGTATTAGAGTGATGCTAGCCTCATAGAATGAGTTTGGAAGTGTTCTCTCCTATTTTTTGGAGGACTTTAAGGAGAATGGGTATTAGGTCTTCACTAAGTGTTTGATGAAAGTCAGTGGTGAAGCCATCTGGTCCTGGGGTTTTGTTCTTAGGTAGGTTTTTGATTACCAGTTCAATTTCATTGCTGGCAATTGGTCTGTTCAGATTTTCTCTTTTTTCCTTCGTCAGTCTTGGAAGGTTGTATTTTTATTTAAAGTTGTCCATTTCTTCTAGGTTATCCAGTTTGTTAGCATATTTATTTTCATAGCATTCTCTCATAATTCTTTGTATTTCTCTGGTATTCATTGTGATTTTTCCTTTCTTAATTCTGATTCTGTTTATGTGTGTAGACTCTCTCTTTTTTTCTTGATAAGTCTGGCTAGGGGTTTATCTATTTTGTTAATTTTCTCAAAGAACCAGCTCCTGCTTTCATTGATTCTTTCTATTCTTCTCCATTTTATTTATTTCTACTCTAATATTTATTATCTCCCTCCTACTGACTTTGGGTCTAATTTGTTCTTCTTTTTCTTGTTTCATTAATTGTGAGTTTATACTGTTCATATGGGATTGTTCTTCTTTCCTGGGGTAGGCCTGTATTCCAGTATACTTCCCTCTTATCATGTTCTTTGCTGCATCCTATAGATTTTGCGGTATTAAATGATTGTTGTCATTTGTCTCTATATATTGCTTGATCTTTGTTTTAATTTGGTCATTGATCCATTGATTATTTTGGAGGATGTTGTTAAGCTTACATGTGTTTGTGGGCTTTTTCTTTTTCTTTGTGTAATTTATTTGTAGTTTCATACCTTTGTAGTCTTAGAAGCTGATTGGTACAATTTGATTCTTTTTTATTTTACTGAGATTTTTTTGTGTCCTAGCATGTAATCTATTCTTGAAAATATTCTATGTGTACTTGAGAAGAATGTGTATCCTGCTGCTTTTGTGTGGAGTGTTCTGTAGATGTCTGTTAGGTCCATCTCTTCTAATGTGTTGTTCAGTGCCTCTGTCTCATTCATTTATTTTCTGTCTGGTTGATCTGTATTTTGAAGTGAGTGGAGTGTTGAAGTCTTCTAAAATGGATGCATTGCATTCTATTTCTCCCTTCAGTTCTGTTAGTATTTGTTTTACATATGTAGGTTCTCCTGTGTTGTTTACATAGATATTTATAATGGTTATAGCCTTTTGTTGGATTGGCCCCTTTTTCATTATGTAATGTCCTTCTTTGTCTCTTGTCACTTTCTTTGTTTTGAAGTCTATTTTGTCTCATACAAGTACTGCAACAATTGCTTTTTTCTCCCTATTAGTTGCATGAAATATCTTTTTCCATCCCTTCACTTTTAATCTGTGTATGTCTTTGGGTTTGAAGTGAGTCTCTTATAGGCAGCAGAGAGATGGGTCTTGTTTTTTAACCATTCAGTGACTCTATGTCTTTTGATTGGGTCAAACCATTTACATTTAGGATGATTATCAATAAGTCTGTACTTATTGCCATTTCAGGCTTTAGATTCATGGTTACCAAAGGTTCAAGGTCAACTTTCCTCTTCCATTCTTTATATATTAGGTATCATATTCTGTACTCTTTGTCTATCTTTTGACTGACTTGGGGCTAGTTGATTTAATTTTGCATTTTCTTATTAATATATTGTTCTACTTTGTTTACTGTAGGTTTATTACCTCTGGTGACATATATTTAGCCTTATGAACACTTCCATCTATAGCAGTACCTCCAAAATACACTGTAGAGATAGTTTGTGGGAGGTAAATTCCCTCAGCTTTTGCTTATCTGGGAATTGTTTAATCCCTCCTTCAAATTTAAATGATAATATTGCTGGATAGATTCTTACTTTGAGGTCCTTTTGCTTTATTGTATTAAATATATCATGCCACTCCCTTCTGGCCTTAAGGTGAGAAGTCTGATGATAGCCTGATGGGTTTTCCTTTGTTTGTGATCTCTTTTCTCTCTCTGGCTGCTTGTAATAATCTGTCCTTATTCTTGATCTTTGCCATTTTAATTACGATATGTCTTGGGTTTATCTTTCTTGGATTCTTGTGTTGGGAGATCTGTGTACCTCCATGGCCTGATAGACTATCTTCTTCCCCAGTTTTGGGAAGTTTTCAGCAATTACCTCCTCAAAGGTACTTTCTATCCCCTTTTCTCTCTCTTCTTCTGGCACCTCTATAATAATGTTCCATTTGGATTGGTCACACCATTCTCTCAATATTCTTTCATTCTTAGAGATCTTTTTTACTCTCTGTGCCTCAGCTTCTTTGTATTCCTCTTCTGTAATTTCTATTCCATTTACCATCTCCTCCACCATATCTAATCTGCTTTTGTTTTAAGATATCAAAGTATTTATGTAATCATATTCAATCATAATATAAATTAGTCACAGGGATGAAAGTACAGCATAGAGAATACAGTTAATAGTTCCTTAACATCTTACTATGTTGACAGTAACTACACTGGTTGGGGTGAACATTTAATAAGGAAGATAACTGTTGAAACACACTATGTTATATACTTGAAACAAATGTAGATTCTAATTGGAGTGATGCTAGCCTCACAAAATGAGTTTAGAAGTGTTCCCTCCTCTTGTACTCTTTGGAATAATTTAAGAAGGATGGATATTAGCTCTTTTCTTTTTTTTCCTTTTCATTTCTTTTTATTTATTTATTTACTTTATTATGGTATTATTGATATACACTCTTATGAAGGTTTCACATGTAAAAATAATGTGGTTTCTACATTCACCCCTGTTTTCATGTCCTCCCCATACCCCATTAATGTCACTGCCCATCAGTGTAGTAAGATGCTACAGAGTCACTATTTGCCTTCTCTGTGCTACACTGTCTTCCCCCTGAGCTCCCCCACACCATGTGTGCCAATCATAATACCCCTGAATCCCCTTCTTCTAATCTGCTTTTAAATCCCTTTATGATATGTTTCATTGCTGATATTGTATTCTGTGATGATTTAATCTCCATCTGGAATTCTTCTTGAGTTCTTGAATATTTTTCTTTACCTCTATGAGTATATTTATGATTTTTATTTTGAAATCTCTTTCAGGAAGATTGATGGGTTCAGCTTCCCTTGATCCTTTTTCTGGTGTTTGTGAGATTTTGATTTGAACCAGGTTGCTTTGATATTTTGTATTTGTGTGTTGTGCCCTCTGGTGCCCAGAAGCTGTAGTCTCTGGAGCTGCTCAGTCTCTGGAGTGATGTTGGGGTTCTCAGGGGAGCCGCTCTGGTGCGTCGGTGGAGGAAAAAGCTGTTTCCTGCTTCCCGGATGCTATGCCTCCCTCCACTGCCAGAACCAGTGGGCCTAGAGCACAGTTGTAAGCCTCTATTCCTTGCCCATTTAGTTGCCATAGGCAGGGCTTCCCTCTGACTGGCCTGACTCCAGGGCAGGGGCTGCCAGTTTGCAAGGTGGTGTGGGCTGAGCAGGAGGAAGGTACAGCAGGCTGTGTATCACAGTGGGGGACCATGGAGTTGTGTAGCCAGCCAGTTGGATGGAGTGCCTGAAGTTCTTGGAAGTTCCCAACCTGCTGGACAGAGTAAGCCTGGACAATTTTGTTCACCTGTCCTTTCCCCTGAGTAGTAAACTCTGTGCAATCTTTACCCCTTTAGCAGCCCTCTTGCTCTTAGGAAGTCTCTCAGACTGCCCACCTTCTTTTGTCCCAGAGCAGCCAGATGTGTATCCCTGTTTTCCACAAGTGGCTGGAATCTCAGTCTCTATCTTAGCTTTCCAATCCTCCTAATCTCCAGAGCTCCATACAATATAGGTTTATGTTCCCAGAGCAGATCTCCAGGGCTGGGTGTTCAGCAGTCCTAGAACTCCACTGCCTCCCCCCTGCATTTCTCTTCCTCTTGCTGGTGAGCTTGGGTGGGGGAAGGGATTTGGTCCTTCCAGATCAAGGCTTTGGTACGTTATCCTGTTTCACGAGGTCTGCTCTCTTCTCCAGGTTTATGCAGTCTGGTTCAGACTTCTTTCCTGTTGTTCTTTCAGGATTAGTTGTATTAATTATATTTTCATGTTATATGTTATTTGGGAAGAGGCCTCTGTCTCATCTCTCACACCACCATTTTTAATCCTCTCCCGATTACATATGAAGTTTAATATTATTTATTCTAGTTCACTGAAAAATGCAATGATAATTTAAATTTCTCTTATATCTTTGGTGATGCCCACTCTTCATTTCTGATTTTGGTAATTTGTGTTTTTTCTTTTCCTCGTTCAGCCTTTCTTCTTTCCTAATATGAAGGTAATACTTTTCTTATAAAATGAACTGTTACTTCATTTACTATTTTCTGAAGAATTTGTGAAGGGTTAGTGTTAATCTTTAAATGTTTGGTAGAATTTTTCAGTAGAATGATCTGGCTGTGGTCTTTTCCTTGTATGAAAATTTTAAACTACTAGTTCAATTTCTTTACTTGTTAGACCTATTCAGTTTTTCTATTTTCTTCCTCATATACACATTTACAGCTATATATTTCTCTCTAAGCATTGATTTAGCAATGTCTCATTAATTGTGATATATTTTTTTATTCATCTCAAAGTATTTTCTAATTTCCCTTGTTTTATTTTTTGACCTATGCGCTATTAGAGACACATTCAAAACTTTCTAAATATTTGTAAATTTCCTGTATTTTCTCCTGTTTTGATATTTAATTGTCTTATGGTCAGGAAATTTCACTCCTTTAAAATTTGTTGTAATTCGCATTATGATCTAGTATGTTCTATATTGGAGAATGTTCCATGTGCACTTGAAAAATCATTTTTCTGTTGTTGAGTGGGGTGGCCTATAGATGTTAGCCAGTTGAGTCATGCTGGTTGATCAGATTATTCAGATGTTCTTTATCTATGTTGATTTTTTGTCTAGTTGCTCTACCATTATTTAAGAGTGGGATATTGAAGCCTCCAGTATTATTCTTGAATTATCTATTTCTCCCTTTAGTTCCATTTCTTTTTCTTCAGATATTTTGAGGCTTTTATTATTGGATGTGTGTATGTTTATAATTGTTATATATTGACCCTTTAATCTTAAAATGCCACTCTGTCTCTAGTAATATTGTTTGTCTTTAAGTCTACTCTGTTTTATATGTGTACCTACTACAGCTCTCTTATGGTTATAAATTGCATGTTACATATTTTTTCATCTTTTACTTTAAACCTATTTGTGTCTTTGAATCTAAAATGTATCCTTTGTTGACAGAACAGTTGAATTTTCTCTCTCTCTTTTGGTACCATTAGGACATTGTTTACCTTTAGTATGTAAAATGTAGAAATTATTAATTTCATAGGGTCATTGTGAAAATTAAATCAGACAATTGACCTCATGTCCAGTGTTTCAGATTGAATAGTTCTGATGTGGGTCTGAGAATTTGTATTTCTAACAAGTACCCTGTTGATAATTATGCTGGAAGCCAGTTTGAAAATAACTGAAATGAGATAATTATTTAAAACACCTAAAGAAGTCCTGGGTGCCTCATTATTATTGCTTCTATTCAATTCCTTTATTATTCAAAGGTCATTTATTCTTGAATATCCTACTTTGTTGGGATGCTTTTTGTGTTGGCTCTAATAGGTTTTTGAGTTCTATTAAAAATAAAAACCACCACTTACAAAGCTATCAGAAACATACAGAAGATAGAATTAAATCAGTTAATCATAAAATAGGAAGACATTATTGTCATTATGGGGAAAATGAAGTTTATACTACAAAGATTGGTGTTAAAGTGAATCCATGTGAAATTCAGACAGATTTAATTTGACCTTGAAATTAGTTTTATTTATTTAGTGCTGAATATAACTAATCCACTTCTAAATGTTCCTAAAGAATAATACATCTGAATAAACCTGTACCTTTTATCATCCAGAACTGGGGAACTTCCAAGTCTTTACATGCAAGCTGTTTTTAAAGAAAAAGGTAAATCTACCTTTAATCCAATGTCTTTGAAAAGTTATAAGTGGTTTACTATTTAAAAGAAAAACAAAAACTTGAAAGAAAAAATGAATATCTTAAATACATTATTTTCTTGCTACAAGTTGATACAGAGCCTTGTCATTTTTCTATTTTCATTCTGAATATTAACCTATAGCAATAAGCTGATTTTGCAAGAAGACATTATTTGCTTCTTGTTTTCTCAAATGTAAAAATAATTCTAAAGGAAAATATCAAAATCTATAATATATTGTTGGGACCTTTTGCCTCTTTTAGGCCTGTGATGGCCGCAGACTGGAGGTTTCCATCCTCCCTCATTACTTCCGCATTTGTGGCCCAACTGAGTTCCCGCATGCGTGCTCTTGGCCCTAACTCCACCTTCCCACCTAACCCAAAACCTGCCTAAAGACCCTAGTGACAGATGAGATAATCAATTCCCATTGGTTTCTGTTACTTCCTTATCTTCCCCTATATAACTAAGCCTCTGATGGAATAAAGCTGAGTTTTGCTGCGCCCTTGAGGCTGACACATCTCCTGGCTTGGTGTGGTTTTGTTTTTCCCTGGATCTCAGGGGAGGGTGTCCAAGCTGCTGACACTTGCCCTCTTGCTCAGCCCCAGGGATAACAGGCTGGTCCTGCTTGTCCCCCCGCCTTCTTGTTGCTGAAGAGCAACAACTGGTGCCCCGTGTGAGGAACGAGGAACTTTGCTGACGAGCTAATCGGACTATGGGTAAGGGTAATCCCATAAAATATGGGACATTCTTCTTCCAAGCCTGATCCCTCTCTTGAATCCCTTAGGGTCCTCCTCCGAAGTAGAGGCCTAGAGTTCTCTGACAGCCAAGCTATCAAAACCTGGGAGACCTTAGTTAAGTTCACCCCATGGCTGCCTGCAAGTAATTTGTTTGACTGGGAAACTTGGGACAGGGTGGAGCAACTCGTACGCAAAGCCCAAGTTAATCGGGGTGATATCCCCCCTCTGGGGACCTTCCCCACTTTAGCAGCCCTTAAGAGTTGCTTCCCTCCTCGGCCATCGAAGCCAACTGCCAAGAACTTAATAGACAGGGAAACCACCAGGTCGGGAGTCCCTTCCTGGGGAGATTCTGATCCCCTTCCTCAGGCTGAGTCCACGTCATAAAGAGCTGGATGAGAATCATGGCAATGGCGCCCTCAACCCTTTTGATGCCGCCCCCTGGCCTCCCAAATCCACGGCTCCTTTGTACCCACCACTTCCTGGTACTAGTTCCTCTTCTAACCCTTTCAAATCATCATCAGCCCCCTCTCCTCCATACCAACGAACAGGGGTTTCAGCTCATCTCCCATATAAGGACTCATGCTCTCCCATTGGCTGCCAACCCCAAGAGAATTCATTGTTCCACCCACAACCTAACCCAGGGCCATGTCAGCTATTTCCGGTCAATGTTAATCTCAGAGGTAACTGCCCTGCCCCCTGGTACCCTTGGGAGCCAGGTGACCTTAAGGAATTAAAGAAGGCTGTTCTTGAGGATGGCCCCAATGCTCCTTGGACTGAGACCATCCTCTAGGGACTTGCTCACCATCCGTGCACCGCCGCAAATTGGAGGGCTCTTGCCCAGGCGGTTCTCCCTGGCCTCCTTTATATTAAGTGGTGTGCTTTGTATAAAGAGGAATGCCAGCAACAAGCTGAGAGGAATCTGACATACTCTTTTACATATATATGGATGATATTATCTTGGGGGCCACTTGTTCCCGCAAATTAGACGACCTCTTTAAAAGGTGCCTTTCCCTGCTCAAAAACTACAACTTTCAAATTGCCCCAGATAAAGTTCAACAGATAGCCCCTTAAAAAATTTTGGGGAATACTTTAACATTAGATGTTGTCTCCCCTGTTAAGCCCCAGTTATATATTCAGAACGCATATACACTACCACAGCTCCAGAAATTGCTGGGATAAATCAATTGGATGAGGCCCTGGATTCCTATAACCACAGCTGATCTTATCCCTCTTTTTGACCTATTAAAAGGCCTTGATCTAGCTTCAACAGTGACTTTAAACCCTATACATAGAGATACATTAACAAAACTTCAACATGCCATTGATAATGCTGCCTTAAAAAGATATAATCCAAACTTGCCACTATTCCTCTATATTATGGCGGGAGAGACCCTCCTCACTGCCCTTTCGGCTCAGGAGGGAGATCCCATACATTAGATACATCTATCTGTGGGAGGGGCACCCCGAGTGTACTCTATAGTGGATCAAGTGGCCGACTGCATTGTCAAGGGACGAGATCTTTCTGTCCATCTTTATGGAAGTGAACCCCACTCTTTGGTCATCCCTTTTCAGGTCAGTGATTTCTCATGGCTACAGATAAATAATTCCAGATTGGCAATAGCCATGGAGGGCTTTCCGGGGATAGTAGACTGTTACTATGGTCCCTATAAGTGGATGAGTTCCTTTAGCCAATTGGCGTGGCAGCCGCCTAAAATGTTCCTCACTGAGGCAGACCCCTCTTTTCCCTCTGTTTTTACTGATGGGGGTAAACAGGGAGCCTCTATGGTAATGTTCCCCCCAGGCACAAGTGAGTGCCCTCCGGCCGTAACCCTCTTTCATGAGGTACAGGGCTCCACTCAGTTTAAAGAGCTTTATGCTATTGTTTTAGCTCTGTCTGAGATCCAAAGCCTTCTTAATCTGTTTTCTGAGAGCCTTTATGTTGTCAATCTACTGCCCAACCTTGTGGGCGCACACATCCGACTTGACAATAATCCCATCAGTCCTTTGATGATTCAAGCTCGCAATTTGTTAAAACAGAGACTAGTTCCCCTTTATGTACAACATTTAAGGGGACATCAAGACTTGCCAAGCTTTTTGTCGAGGGGCAATTCTCTTGAAGACCGACTAGCTTCAGCCTACATGGTACAGGAGGCCACCTCTTTTCATCAACTTACACATGCTAATTGGAGGGGACTACACCATCGGTTCCCTCAAGTCCCCATCAGAGACTTAAAAAAGATCATTAGAACATGTAAATCATGCCAGCGCTTTCTACAGGTTCCTCCACTTCAAAAGGGCAGAGTGAACCCTCGAAGCCTGAGGCCCAATAACCTTTGGCAGACTGATGTCACATATTTTGCCTCTTTTGGGAATCTTAAATACATATTTTTAACAGTTGATACCTTCTCCCATGCTTGTTGGGCTACAGCCCATATGGGAGAAAAATCTAAACATGCCATAAGCCATTTTCTCCAGTGCTTCGCTGTTCTTGGCCTGCCAGATCAAATCAAAACCGATAATGGTCCCTGCTTTATCAGTAGGTCTTTTACTGAATTCTTGAGTAAATGGCAAATTTCTCATACCACTGGAATTCCTTATAACCCTAAAGGACAAGCAATCGTAGAAAAACACAATCATATACTCAAAGGTCAATTAATAAAACAAAAAGGGGGAACACTCCCCCCCCATGATCAACTAAAGATGGCATTATTTACTCTGAATATTTTAAATTTTGCCAAAGGTGAACACTTCTCGCCTTTTCAAAAGCACTGGACAACAACCATTACTTATCAGATGATTAGAGCCCGATGGAAGGACACCCTTACTGGAGAATGGAGAGGCCCAGACCCCCTCATTACAGCTGAAAGAGGATTCGGCTGTGTCTTTCCGACCAATAAAAAAGGCCAATCTGGGTCCCCGCAAGGGATCTCAAGTATTACCCTCCTAAGGAGGGGGAGTTCACTGATGTCAATGATGACCCAGAAGGCCCCCCGCCTCCTGAGGATATCCCTCTTCTTTCTCTCTTTCAGGGTCTGCAATGAACCCAATGATGCTGGTCTTCCTGTTAATGGCAATAAATCTCCCATTAGCTAGGACAGGATTTGGAGATCCCGGTCAAGCAAGAGCCATACTATGAAAAACCATCGGAGACCCCTGCACAGCCTGCGTTCACTCCAAGGCCCCTCCCCCTGCACACTGTTATACTTCTACCAAAACCTGCCCTAATGGGCAATGGGCAGTTACACTTATGCAAGGAACAGAAAATGGATGCCCTGGGAGAGTTCTCGTTCACCATTGTTGGCCAAGCCCCAAAATATTTTCACCTGCCCAAGGGAAATCCCCTTCTGAGTGTCCTTGCACCACTTTTCTTGCCTCCGTTCATGCTCAATGCTATCAGGAGGTTATCCCCTGCACTCACCGGAACAAAGCATACTGGTATGCAACTCTGATAAAAGGCAAGGATGAATATGCTGACTGTCGAAAGAATAGGGGAGAGAATGTCTGCTGAAATAAATTTGCCCCTATAGGTGCCTCTGATGGGGGTGGAGTCCAAGATCAGGCTCGACAGTACCAAAATTAAAAAAATGGTAGACAGGCTGATTGAAGACCAAAATCCCCTGATTTACCACCCTCTTAGCCTCCTGGAGATCAGGGGAGAATTGCTTCTTGATCCTGAAACACAATCAATCATACAGGCTGCTTTCACCTTACTCAATAGAACCAATCCCGATTTAGCTAAGGATTGCTGGCTGTGCTTGAGGCCAGGACCATTACAAGCCAATGCTCTTCTTGTTAACCTGTCACAGACCGAGCCCCAGTGCCAGCTGTTACCCCAAGTTCTAGAGTCTATCTAGACCCTCTTTCCCCTAAAGGCCCATGCTTCAAAGTTGACCCCCATACTGATAATACTAGTAGGATAGATGTAGGTCGAATCCACTATTCTTCTTGCCAACAAAATATTACTGTGAACAATACCTTTCTCTGTCCCCCTAATGGAACAGTCTTCATTTGTGGGGAAGACGCATTTGGCTTTCTCCCAAAAGACTGGACGGGGCTTTGTGCTCCAGCTGTAATTTTCCCTGACATTGGAGTTGTCCCTAATAATCAGAGCCTCCCTATTCCTGCTTTAGACCACATTGGAGGTAGATCAAAAAGGACCATCCAAGTTATCCCCCTGCTTATAGGCCTTGAGGTGGCCACCGGAGCTGCCACTGGGGCAGCAGGATTGGGGACCTCTCTGCATTATTATAAAGCCCTTTCTCAACAGATGATTGATGATATACAAGCTGTAGCCAGCACAATTCTTGACCTCCAAGCACAATTGGATTACATCGCGACAGTAGTCCTACAGAACCGTAGGGGGCTTGATCTCCTCACAGCTGAAAAGGGAGGCTTATGTCTCTTTTTACAGGAAGAGTGCTGCTTTTTTGCGAACCTCTCCTGCATAGTCCAAAATAAGGTCAAGCAACTTCAAGAAGACCTCGAGAGACGCCGAAAAGAATTACAAGCCAATTTTCTTTGGACTGAGTTACATGGGTGGTTGCCCTATATTCTGCCCTTCCTTGGTCCTATCCTTCTTTTGCTCCTACTTTTCACTTTTGGGCCCTGCATTATTAACAAGATTATCCAGTTTGTCCAAAAGAGAATTGAATCAATTCAGTTGATGTGCGTGCAGGTACATTACCAGAGAGTTGCCACAGGGGCCAGTGACCCCTATGATCGCTGTGAACCTTATGATGAGGCCGTGTCCATTAATTCCCCCTAACTATCTCCCCGCGCACCCATGACGGGTAAGATCTCCAAGGTGGAGACAACCTAAGACAGGCCAAGGAGGATGAGTAAGCTTGGGACAACCGAAGAGGTGCAAGGTACCCAGTGATGGGTCAGATCCCCAGAGGGGGACAACCTAAGACAGGGGCCTTGCCTGCCAGGACATCCCAGAGCATTTATAAAACAAAAAGGGGGAATTGTTGGGACCTTTTGCCTCTTTTAGGCCTGTGACGGCCGCAGACTGGAGGTTTCCATCCTCCCTCATTACTTCCACGTTCGTGGCCTAACTAGCTTCCCGCGGGCACTCTTGGCCCTAACTCCACCTCCCCACCTAACCCGAAACCTGCCTAAAGACACTAGTGAAAGATGAGATAATCAACATTGGTTTCTGTTACTTCCTTATCTTCCCCTATATTACTAAGCCTCTGATGGAATAAAGCTGAGTTTTGCTGTGCCCTTGAGGCTGACACATCTCCTGGCTTGGTGTGGTTTTGTTTTTCCCCGGATCTCAGGGGAGGGTGTCCAAGCTGCTGACACTTGCCCTCTTGCTCAGCCCCAGGGATAACAGGCTGGTCCTGCTTGTCCCCCCGCCTTTTTGTTGCTGAAGAGCAACAATATATGAATGTGATGCTTGTAATTTTAAAGTAGAATTTACCCCAAATCAAGTCATTATTTTTGTTCTAATGTATGGACTTAATACATTTGCTTATCAGATTCTTATTGCCTTATTATTATTATTATCATTGCTAATGTTATTTTTCAAGAGATTCAGAGATTAAGTACACAGATTTAGGAGAGTTAGGATTACTAGCTAAAACTTACTCTACCATTTCCTAACTGTGTTGCTTTGGGCAATTAAACCTTTCTGTACCTCATTTTCCTCATTTTTAAATTAAGAATAAAAGAGAGCCCACCTTGTACAGTTGTTGTGAGGATCAAATGAATAAATGTATATATACACTTATAGCTGTGTCTACCATCTTGTAAGTAAGACTCTAAGTTTTAGCTATTATCATTGCTGCTAAAAACAGCAAAACTAATAGCACTACCATATGTTTGTGTGCTGCCTTAGGTGTTATGGAATCCTTTTACACTTAATACTGATAGAAACTGTTGTAATTGATATTGAATCCATTTGCTGCTTTATATATGGAATGCATTGTGTTAAGTTGCCATTTTTTGCCACGGTTATTTGCACAATACAGTGCTGAAATGCCCACATCAGAGGCAATCCTTCCCTCTTCTTAAGGCTGCAGAGAAATTCCATTTACCTCTCTCCTCTCCTTCCTTCTTTTTTTCCTCCTCTCCCCTCTCCTTTCTCTTTTCTCAAAGTTTTGTTAAACATTTTAAGAGCTAGGTTTATAAAACAAAGATAATTATTAAAATTTCAGGATTTTTTCTCCTTCATCTTATTCATTCATGTTTTCCAGAAAGGAATGGAAGGAATATTACACACTACAGAATATCATTATATGTGAAAGAGGAGCTTTTATCTTTAAGAAATACTATTGCACACTTTCTAAACCACAGCATAACCTTAAGTGTGAGGTATCCTTTAGAAAGTGGAAGGGCTGTTTCCACATTTATAAGAGTCTCATGGAACAAAGCATGGATTATTATTTATCTGCCTTGGAAATAAAGAAGCAAAAATGTTTCTAAATAAACAAATGTCTGATTCAAATATTTTTTCAAGTCATCAAGATATTCATTTTGGAAGTATATAATTTTCTCCATGATTTACAGATAATTTAACGTCTTTTACCCACATTTTGAACAATGGATGGTTATATAGCAAGTTGAGTGTGTACTGTAAGTCTCAAACATATAACAGGTATTAATCACTTCTTTTCCCTCAGCTGAATTTAAAACCAGTCTGTATTACTTTGACCCCTGGATTATGTTAAATTTTTAAATTTACAGTGCTACTTGATGTCCACTAGGGGGGACCAAACCATGAACACAAATATAATCTTCTATTCCCACAAGTGGTGAAAAACCCAAGCCATTTCAGACTGCCCACCTGAAACTCACAAATCCTTCAGTGTTTCCTATTGTTAACAGGCCAGTTCTGTCAGGATATACATGCAAATCTAAGGAAACACTGAAGAATCAATATTAGACCAATAATATTTTAGAGTAGAACAAAAGGTTGCCTAGAGTCTTTAATAACTTGAAAGCTTAGTTAATTCATAGGAAAGCACTTAACTATTTTGAAATTGCGTAGCACTTGATAATTAATACCAAATTGTACACATATATTTTTTAAAACACCCGACTTTCTTAACAAGAAAGCAAAGGTGAATTTTGAAGCATGACTCCCTAATCTAGTAAATTATTGTATTTTGAGTCATGATGAATTTTCAGAAATAAATTTATATTGGAACAGTATCCAACTGTTTATTTTACCAGTGAATAACTAAATTCAACAAAACCTGAAACGTGTTTGTAATTTTGTTTTTCAAAATAAAGTCAACTGTGCACCTTAGAACTCCATGAATTTCAAGTTCAACATCTCTGTTATTACTTGAAAAATCTGATTTGTAAAAGATTGTCATGAGAGGAAGCAATACATTTTGCATACTAACTTTTTTGTTCTTAAAGCATTTCATATTTTATGAAACTTAATATTCCAAGAAAAACAAAAATGAACTTTATTTCATGTAAACATAGTTTAAGGATCTCATATTGCTATATTTTTCAAAATAAAATGTAAGCACACTCAGATGAGAATCACTTTGTAAAACTACAGACTCTAAACAATTTCTTTTACATGTAAACAGTTTGAAATTTATTGCCAAGTTAAAAATGACACTTAACATAGAAGATGAGCACATGGCTTATTTAAAACAACACCAAGAAAACAACAGTTAAACCACAAAGATCCATCATAGATCACATCTTTCTCTGCAAAATACAGGAAGGGATTGCAGAAACAAAATGTCCACTAGATGCCACACTTCCTTTGCAGGGTAAAGCAGTACACTGCCTCTGGCAAGGTTTATGCAGATGATTTTGTATCTGCAGCATCCTAACTCAACTGTCCTTTCCTCAGCATTCTTTCTGGTCCTCCACCCCCATTGATATGTGTAATGATCCAAAATTTGCATAGTAGTGGTAGCTTATAAAGTTCTACTTAAATCCTTGGCTGGAGTGCAGGGAGCTTGTGTTTCCAGATCAAGTTATTTTGGAGCTCTTTATTTTTTTTGTCTGTGACAGCTAAAGATGGTTTCATTTGGCTTTTCCATCTTCTAAAATTTTAAATTACATGTAAATTTTTGTATATGTTTATATTTTTCATATATGTTTATTCTGTTTCCTCTCTCAAGAAAAAACAGGTAAAAAACCCTTTTTCTCAAAATGCAATAAAGAGATATAGTTTAACTTTTTAGAGAACTGTATTGAATGAAACTGTGATTGAATTATCTTTAGGGGCACTGATATTTTATTTTGTTTTCAGAGGTTATTAAAACTGAAAAAAATAAAGATCTTTCAGTTTTCTTTGCCATTTTCAGTGGGCTGAATTCAATAAAATAAAGAGAATTCAGTAAGTGAAAAAGCAGAAAGCATGTTTCAAGCTCCCACCCTGTGCTATGAGATAAACTTAACAAGACTACTGAATAGTAATTTTTTTCTCCATATACATACGGTCTATAGTTAAATATTCCATTCATTGGGAAATACACACAATTGTGATAATTTTCCAAAGGAAACTAGAAGAAACAGATAATCCAAAATGTGGCTTTGTAAAAAGGGCTCAAGTAAACAAAGCAAGATAATGACGTTGGACACCTCATAAGAGCTAGTCTAAGAACAGACTGTTACTTCTAGTTTCTTTATGATTGCCTTAAAGAGCATGCACTGAAAGCCCAAAGGGTTATTTATAGGTGAAGAAACCCAAAGACTAAGTACTCAAAAAAGAAAAAATTTTTCCTTACCTGAATGATGTTAGGTAAAGATACTGTAATTTGTACTGTAATTTATTTTCATTGAATTGTAAGAGTCAAGAGACTCTGCCATAATGACAGACTTTATCTGCAGCCCTCCCGTTTTTCAAGGAAATTATACCTGTATCAGTAATCACCTGGAAAAAATTGCCAGGCCATGAACATAACTGAGAATATAGTTTGCATCATTCTAGACACTGTGGAGTAATAAATGAAGTCCTGAAGAGCTCTTTTTCCAAGTTAGAGCTAAGATAAACTAATGCATGCTGATGAAGACTGAAGTGTGTTTAGTTCTGGGTCCTTTTGAGAATTAGATGAAAGATGTGGGGGGCAGCCTAGTGTGTCTTGGGGTGCTGTGCTTCCCTTAGGCAATCAATAAGAACTTAAAAATGTTAAACTCTTAATAGAATATTTTCATTGTTCAAATCCTCAAATAATACAGAAGTGTTAAGAGAATATCTAAACAAAAGACCTCAAGTTGGAATACAATAAGTGAATGTTAATAATTTTTCTATAGATATAAGTTTATATTGTAGAAGGGATTTGAATAATTACAATTGTTAGAAGAATATTTAATACCTCCATACTATGTATGCATGTGCTCTTTCAGGCTTTTGAGTACAAAAGGAAGAACTTAGGAACTCACAAAGTCCTTTATATGTTTCTAGGAGATAAGAAAGGACTAAATCTTGGGGCTCACATGCCTTCTTGGGTTTCCTGGTCAGGGGATACATTTTCCTGCTGTCTCTCTCTTCGCTGCCCACACTCTGCTTCATCCCCCTGCAAGTCAGTAAGATCAACCAACAGACTTCCTGTAATCTTCCTGCAAAAGTGGTGAAAAAACATGTTGTCTTCAGATTACTCCCTAAGTTTAATGTTTGTTTGTTCATCAAAGTTACCCTAAAAGAAAAATTCCACTTCAAGACCAACATTAAACTCAAGTTTTGCCTTGGTTATGTCCTAGAACTAGAACATATTTATGCCAAACAATATCTTGCTATGAGGTGACATTCTCACCAAGTTTTCTAAGAAATGTATCTGTGAACCTAGATGCTGTGTGAAATGCTTACTTTCCTTACAGGACCATTAGTTCTTTCAAGTCCTTTTTCTCCTGCTCCCAAGTCTAACACTAAAGTTCTTTTAATTCCTTGCCCACATTCAGATGTCCCGTGAAGGTTAGCACTGAGCAGATTTGTCTAGGCTTACCTTCCACAGAAGGCTTCACTATCCTGTCTGTAACAAAAGGAGTCACTGTGTGTAAAGGGTGGGCCACTGATAAGAGGATCCTTGGAAATACATTTGTATTAAGGTGCCTGCAAGCCCCTCATGTTGCCTTATTTCTTATATTATTATTCTTCACCATTCATTAGTAAAGAAAATAAAATTGAGTTCTTCATATTAGATCATTAGCTTTTGTGCATATTATGAATATTATCTTTCCATATTTACACAGTTATAGGGATTCAACCATGAAAGTAAATTTTATTTTAAATTTATTACTAATTATAAAAATAATACATCCATGGGAGGGAGCCAAGATGGCGGCGTAAGTAGAGCAGCGGAAATCTCCTCCCAAAACCACATATATTTATGAAAATATAACAAAGACAACTCTTCCTAGAATAGAGACCAGAGGACACAGGATAATATCCAGACCACATCCACACCTGTGATAACCCAGCACCCTGTGAAGGGGGTAAGATACAAGCCCCAGCCCGGCGGGACCTGAGCGCCCCTCTCCCAAGCTCCTGGCGGGAGGATAGGAGTCGGAGCACGGAGGGAGAAGGGAGCCCAGGACTGCTGAACACCCAGCCCCAGCCATCCGCACCAGAGCGCAGACACAGTGCATGTCTAGGATCCTGGATACTAGGGAAACAGGGCAGCAAGAACAGAGAGCAGGTCCCTGAGGCCAGCGCCTGAGGACAAAGAAAAGTGACCGTTTTTTTTTTTTAATTATTTATTTAATTTTATTTATTTTTTAAAATTATTTAATTAAAAATTTTTTTTGTTTTTGTTTTGTTTTGGCGAGTGCTTTTTGGAAGTCTTAAAGGGACAGGGCGGGATATGTAGTCCAGAGGCAGAATCTGGGAATCTCTGGGCACTCTAACCCCTTGGGCAGCAGGGAGCATGGAGGACCTTCACGGAGATAAAGAGCCTCCCAGTCACTCCCCCTCCAATGCAGCCCCACCACTTTGGAGCAGCGGCCCGAGCCAGGCCACGCCCACAGCAACAGCGGAGATAAACTCTATAGGAGCCCGGCAGGAATCAGAAGCCCTGTCTGCGTGCAGCTGCCCAGCACAAGGCACTAGAGACCACTGTTCTCCCAGGAGAGGAGGGCCACAAACCAAAAAGAAGGGAAGTTCTTCCAGCCATCACTCGTCCCAGCTCTGCAAACTATTTCTATCACCATGAAAAGGCAAAATTACAGGCAAACCAAGATCATAGAGACAACACCAGAGAAGGAGACAGACCTAACCAGTCTCCCTCAAAAAGAATTCAAAATAAAAATCATAAACATGCTGATGGATCTGCAGAGAAATATGCAAGAGCAATGTGATGAAGTCCGGAGGAAGATCACAGATGCCAGGAAGGAGATTACAGAAGTGAAACAAAACCTGGAAGGATTTATAAGCAGAATGGATAAGATGCAAGAGGCCATTGATGGAATAGAAACCAAAGAACAGGAACACATAGGAGCTGACATAGAGAGAGATAAAAGGATCTCCAGGAATAAAACAATATTAAGAGAACTGTGTGACCAATCGAAAAGGAAAAATATCCGTATTATAGGGGTACCAGAAGAAGAAGAGAGAGAAAAAGGGATAGAAAGTGTCTTTGAAGAAATAATTGCTGAAAACTTCCCCAACTGGGGGAGGAAATAGCCGAACAGACCATGGAAATACACAGAACTCCCAACAGAAAGGACCCAAGGAGGACAACACCAAGACACATAATAATTAAAATGGCAAAGATCAAGGACAAGGAAAGAGTTTTAAAGGCAGCTAGAGAGAAAAAGTTCACCTATAAAGGAAAACCCATCAGGCTAACATCAGACTTCTCGACAGAAACCTTACAGGCGAGAGGAGAATGGCATGATATATTTAATGCAATGAAATAGAAGGGCCTTGAACCAAGGATACTGTATCCAGCATGATTATCATTTAAATATGATGGAGGGATTAAACAATTCCCAGACAAGCAAAAGCTGTGGGAATTTGCCTCCCACAAACCTGGGCATCTTACAGGGACTGCTCTAGATGGGAGCACTCCCCTAGAAAGAGTACAGAACAAAACACAAAACATGTGAAGAATGGAGGAGGAGGAAAAAGAAGGGAGAGAAGAAAAGAATCTCCAGACAGTGTATATAACAGCTCAATAAGCGAGCTAAGTTAGGCAGTAAGATACTAAAGAGGCTAACCTTGAACCTTTGGTAACTATGAATTTAAAGCCTGCAATGGCAATAAGTACATATCTCTCAATAGTCACTCTAAATGTTAATGGGCTGAATGCACCAATGAAAAGACACAGAGTAATAGAATGGATAAAAAAGCAAGACCCATCTATATGTTGCTTACAAGAAACTCACCTCAAACACAAAGACATGCACAGACTAAAAGTCAAGGGATGGAAAAATATATTTCAGGCAAACAACAGTGAGAAGAAAGCAGGGGTTGCAGTACTAATATCAGACAAAAAAGACTTCAAAACAAAGAAAGTAACAAGAGATAAAGGACACTACATAAAGATAAAGGGCTCAGTCCAATAAGAGGATATAACCATTCTAAATATATATGCACCCAACACAGGAGCCCCAGCATATGTGAAACAAGTACTAACAGAACTAAAGGGGGAAATAGACTGCAATGCATTCACTTTAGGAGATTTCAACACACCACTCACTCCAAAGGACAGACCCACCAGATAGAAAATAAGTAAGGCCACGGAGGCACTGAAGAACACAGTAGAACAGATGGACCTAATAGACATCTATAGTACTCTACATCCAAAAGCAACAGGACATACATTCTTCTCAAGTGCACATGAAACATTCTCCAGTATAGACCACATACTAGCCCACAAAAAGAGCCTCAGTAATTTCCAAAGTATTGAAATTCTACCAACCAATTTTTCTGACAAAAAAGGTATAAAACTAGAAATAAATTCTACAAAGAAAACAAAAAGGCTCACAAACACATGGGGGCTTAACAACATGCCCCTAAATAATCAATGGATAAATGACCAAATTAAAATGGAGATCCAGCAATATATGGAAACAAATGACAACAACAAAAAGGCCCCACTTCTGTAGGACGCAGCAAAAGCAGTCTTAAGAGGAAAATATATAGTGATCCAGGCACACTGGAAGAAGGAAGAACAATCCCAAATGAATAGTCTAACATCACAATTATTGAAACTGGAAAAAGAAGAACAAATGAGGCCTAAAGTCAGCAGAAGGAGGGACATAAAAAAGATCAGAGAAGAAATAAACAAAATTGAGAAGAATAAAACAATAGAAAAAAATCAATGAAACCAAGAGCTGGTTCTTTGAGAAAATAAACAAAATAGATAAGCCTCTAGCCAAACTTAAGAGAAAAAGAGAATCAACACACATCAACAGAATCAGAAATGAGAATGGAAAAATCACGACAGACTCCACAGAAATACAAAGAATTATTAAAGAGCACTATGAAAACCTATATGCTAAGAAGCTGGAAAACCTAGAAGAAATGGACAACTTCCTAGAAAAATATGACCCTCCAAGACTGACCAAGGAAGAAACACAAAAGTTAAACAAACCAATTACGAACAAAGAAATTGAAACAGTAATCAAAAAACTACCCAAGAACAAAATTCCCGGGCAAGACGGATTTACCTCAGAATTTTATCAGACACACAGAGAAGACATAATACCCATTCTCCTTAAAGTTTTCCAAAAAATAGAAGAGGAGGGAATACTCCCAAACTCATTCTATGAAGCCAACATCACCCTAATACCAAAACCAGGCAAAGACCCCACCAAAAAAGAAAATTACAGACCAATATCCCTGATGAATGTCGATTCAAAAATACTCAATAAAATATTAGCAAACCAAATTAAAAAATATATCAAAAGGATCATACACCATGACCAAGTGGGGTTCATCCCAGGGATGCAAGGATGGTACAACAATTGAAAATCCATCAGCATCATCATCCACCACATCAACAAAAAGAAAGACAAAAACCATATGATCATCTCCATAGATGCTGAAAAAGCATTTGACAAAATTCAACATCCATTCATGATAAAAACTCTCAGCAAAATGAGTATAGAGGACAAGTACCTCAACATAAAAAAGGCCATCTATGATAAACCCACGGCCAACATTATACTGAACAGCAAGAAGCTGAAAGCTTTTCCTCTGAGATCGGGAACAAGACAGGGATGCCCACTCTCCCCACTGCTATGTAACAGTACTGGAGGTCCTAGCCACAGCAATCAGACAAAACAAAAATATACAAAGAATCCAGATGGTAAAGAAGAAGTTAAACTGTCAGTATTTGCAGATGACATGATATTGTACATAAAAAACCCTAAAGACTCCACTCCAAAACTACTAGAACTAATATCGGAATACAGCAAAGTTGCAGGATACAAAATTAACACACAGAAATCTGTGGCTTTCCTATACACTAACAATGAACCAATAGAAAGAGAAATCAGGAAAACAACTCCATTCACAATTGCATCAAAAAGAATAAAATACCTAGGAGTAAACCTAACCAAAGAAGTGAAAGACCTATACCCTGAAAACTACAATTCACTTTAAAGAGAAATTAAAGGGGACACTAACAAATGGAAACTCATCCCATGATCACGGCTAGGAAGAATTAATATCATGAAAATGGCCATCCTGCCAAAGCAATAAACAGATTTAATGCAATCCCTATCAAATTATCAGCAACATTCTTCAACATACTGGAACAAATAATTCAAAAATTTATATGGAACCACCAAAGACCCCAAATAGCCAAAGCAATCCTGAGAAGGAAGAATAAAGTTGGGGGGATCTCACTCCCCTACTTCAAGCTCTACTACAAAGACATAGTAATCAAGACAATTTGGTACTGGCACAAGAACAGAGCCACAGACCAGTGGAACAGAATAGAGACTCCAGACATTAACCCAAACATATATGGTCAATTAATATATGATAAAGGAGCCATGGACATACAATGGTGAAATGACAGTCTCTTCAACAGATGGTGCTGGCAAAACTGGACAGCTACATGTAAGAGAATGAAACTGGATCACTGTCTAACCCTATACACAAAAGTAAATTCGAAATGGATCAAAGACCTGAATGTAAGTCATGAAACCATAAAACTCTTAGTAAAAAACATAGGCAAAAATCTCATAGACATAAACATGAGTGACTTCTTCATGAACATATCTCCCTTGGCAAGGGAAACAGAAGCAAAAATGAACAGGTGGGACTATATCAAGCTGAAAAGCTTCTGTACAGCAAAGGACACCATCAATAGAACAAAAAGGTATCCTACAGTATGGGAGAATACATTCATAAATGACAGATCTGATAAAGACTTGATGTCCAAAATATATAAAGAGCTCACACACCTCAACAAACAAAAAACAAATAATCCAATTAAAAAATGGGCAGAGGAAATGAACAGACAGTTCTCCAAAAAAGAAATACAGATGGCCAACAGACACATGAAAAGATGCTCCACAAGGCTAATTATCAGAGAAATGCAAATTAAAACCACAATGAGGTATCACCTCACACAAGTAAGGATGGCTGCCATCCAAAAGACAAACAACAACAAATGTTGGCGAGGTTGTGGAGAAAGGTGAACCCTCCTACACTGCTGGTGAGAATGTAAATAAGTTCAACCATTGTGGAAAGCAGTATGGAGGTTCCTCAAAATGCTCTAAATAGACTTACCATTTGACCCAGGAATACTACTCCTAGAAATTTACCCTAAGAACACAGCACTCAAGTTTGAAAAAGACAGATGCACCCCTATGTTTATCGCAGCAGTATTTACAATAGCCAAGAATTGGAAGCAACCTAAGTGTCCATCAGTAGATGAATGGATAAAGAAGATGTGTTACATATACACAATGGAATATTATTCAGCCATAAGAAGAAAACAAATCCTACCATTTCAACAACATGGATGGAGCTAGAGGGTATTATGCTCAGTGAAATAAGCCAAGCAGAGAAAGAGAAATACCAAATGATTTCACTCATCTGTTCAGTATAAGAACAAAGGAAAAACAGAAGGAATAAAACAGCAGCAGAATCACAGAACCCAAGAATGGACTAACAGGTACCAAAGGGAAAGGGACTGGGGAGGATGGGTGGGTAGGGAGGGATAAGGAGGGGAAGAACAAAGGGGGTATTATGATTAGCATGCAGAATGGGGGTGCGTGGGAGAAAGGGGAGGTCTGTACAACACAGAGAAGACAAGTAGTGATTCTACAACATTTTCTATGCTGATGGACAGTGACTGTAAAGGGGTTTGTGGGGGGGACCTGGTATAGGGGAGAGCCTAGTAAACATAATATTCTTCATGTCATTGTAGATTAATGATAACAAAAAAAAAGAAAATATAATAAAAAAGAAAAGGGGGTTTAGTCCCTGATAGGTTAAAACTAACTGTAAATCAATGATTAATGCATGCTTTAAATATCCTTAATTTTGATCATTTAAAGGGTGTCAGATGATCAGCTATAGAAATGCATTTTTCTGATAATATTCCTTTCTCTTAAAAAAGAAAAAGCAGTTCCTGTATGGTGATCTCCAATAAGTTCTTCACAATGGTATAAAGGCCATATCAAAGTGTGGGCAAAGGGTTTGTTTGTGTTTATACAGAGGATCAAAGCTTAATTAGGCTACCCAGATAACGAATTAAGATACAATATGAAGAAGAACTTCCAACATCACCATTCTCTGGAAGAGTCATTCCAGAAGATGATCATCAAAAAACCCCAACAAAGATCCAGGTGATGCCGCAGTTGTAGCTGCATTCATCCCAACAGTTCCTGGACTTGCCATTGGAATGAAGAAGGAGATATCTAAGCTGGCCTGTGCATACAGTAAAACAACAAATTTGACTGGATCTATACTGTCGGAACTCAACCAAGAATTAGGAGAAGTGCAAGTTGCAGTGCTCCAAAATCTTGCGACTATAGACTATCTACTGTTAAAAGAACATATGGGATGTGAACAGTTCCCAGGAATGTGTTGTTTTAATTTGTCTGATTTTTCTCAAACTATTCAAATTCAGTTAGACAATATCCATCATATCATTGATAAGTTTTCATAAATGCCTAGGGTGCCTAACTGGTTGTTTTGGTTTCACTGGAGGTGGCTTGTAATTGTAGGTCTGCTTTTGTAATGTAGCTGTATTCCTATTATGTTAATGTGTGCACGCAATTTAATTAGTTGTTTAAAACCTATACATGCTTATGTTACTCTACAAGAAGATATGTCAAAGAAATAATCGATCTTCCCATGTTTTCTTCCATCGGCTACTTCTATAGCTTTTCTTCCTTCCTAATTACAACCCTTAAGTAGAATTCGTGCCTCATATTGAAATTACTGGGTATCATAATTCTTCCAAGTGGTAAAGATACCTCAAGACAAATGCTGGACATAGAAGCCACAGGGCATACATCTGCAAAGAAGTAAAACGCTAACCTTTTCAAACAATATTGCTTCCCTCTCACTTACCAACTTTACATTTCCCTGTATGGCCCTGGAAGATGACTGGTTAGCCAGAGATGGGTAAGATTCCTCAAGGGAGGAACAACCTAAGACAGGCACAGTCACAGGGGGGCCATCAGGTGAGAAACTGGGGATCAACAGAGGTGAGGCTTAGAACCTCACCCCCCCTGTTTTGAGAGAAATCTTCTGTATCCGTGGATGTTTTGTTCCCCTTGTCTAGCTTGGATTAACACATAGTCTACAGGCACACACCTGATCATCTACATTTGCTCTCTTACAACACTAAACTAAGTTTTCTACCTTTATCTTACATCTACCTACCACTTCAGCATTTTATTTAAAAAAATTAATAATAATAAGGGAGAAATGTAGGATTCACATATAAATCAAGTATAAAAATCAAACAAATATTCATATTTGACCTGATTGTTTATAGTTCATAATGCGTGATCAAAACTGAAAGTTTCTGTGATGACTACCCTTGTACTGTTCACCATGTAAAAACTTATTCACTATGTAAGAATTTGTTCACCATGTAAGAACTTGTTCGTTATGCTTCAGAAGATTGGAGACTGTTGAGAATTAGGCTTGGGGTTGATTTATGATTGTGCATTGAGTCCCCTATGCAGAATTTTATTGTTTTTAACAACCATTTGATCAATAAATATGAGAGATGCCCTCAAAAAAAAACAAACGCCATTCACTTAATCATGGACAACAGGGCACTTGCAATTTGGGGTTACTATTAAAAATTACTTTTCTAAAATAAAAATATTTTTCTATTTTGCTATCTTTTTTGAGAAAAATTAAAAATTTTTATTGTATGTATATCAAAAAAATTATTATATCCTTGGGAATGTACAGTAAATACAGGTTTCTTGTGACTTGGAAATTAAAGTGATTAAAGTCGTTTATGAAAAAAAAGAAAAAAGTAATACATCCATGTAAAAAATTTAAACCAGAGATATGTTACACAGAAACGGAAAATATTTCTCTTCACTATGATCCCTGTTAAAAAAAAACAAATATTAACAATTTTGTGCTTTTTAAATACATCCATGTAAATTTTATGTTATGTATATTTTACTACAGTATTATACTACAATACACATAACATAAATTTACCATTTTAGCCATTTTTAAATGGGGACATTAAGTACATTCATATTGTTGTGCAACCATCACCACTATCCATTTCCAGGTGTTTTTAATCATCCCATACTAAAATTATTTAAACCATTAAATAACAACTCTCTATTCTTCCCTCCTCCCAGCCCCTTGTAATCACAATTCTGCTTTCTGTCTCAGTGAATATAACTATTCTACGTAACTCATGTAAGGGGAATCATGCAATATCTATCCTGTGTACAGCTGACTTTACTTAACATGTCTTTAAGTTTCATCAGTATTGTAGTATGGATCAGGTGTAAATATATTTTAAATAAACAACAAAAGAAGGATACCTGATTTAATATTTTTTAAGGTGGGAACTTGCCCAGAAGGTGACTGTTCAATTATATGACCTCTTCTGTTCCTTTCCAGACCTGTGATTCAATCACCATGGACTTTTTTTTTTATATTCGACTATAACTTGAATTGCTATGTAAATGTAGCTGGTCTATAAACATCTCAATAAACACTACTTTTACTCCACCACCTTTTTTCCAATTAACACTGTTTTTATAAAGCATAATTTTAAAAGAGGAAATGCTACAGTGAGAAAGGGCCCAGGTCGTGGCTCTAGTTTTGACAAAAACTGATTGCTTGATCAGTCTTAGATGGAAGTATGTGTATCTGCAAATGCACATGTACGCATTATAAAGTGCTTTTTATGCATTAAATACTCCTATAGACTTCTGTCATTTACCACACCGTAATCACGTAGTGATTTTTGTGATTATTTTCTTTCTTTTGCTAGACTATGGACTTCAAAAGGAGAAGTGGATGTTTTTCTGTTTTCTTTATTGCTAGTTCTCTGGGTCCAGGACAGTGCTTGTCATACAGAATAAATGCCAGTCACTGGGCTGGATCTCTACATGTAATTTATCCCATTTGGTCTTCAAAGCAATTCTGAAATGGATATTATTATGTCAACTTTCTTTTCTAGATGAGGAAACTAAGGATCCAGTATGGTATCTAATTCACATGAGATTATTCAGGTAAGTAGCAGAGCCTGATGCAAATTGAGGCATGGCTCACTCCAAAGCTCAGACTCGTTCCCTTCACTATGCTGCTTTGGCTTTGAATTCAGAACCATGCTGTGAGTTTTAACCAACATTCTAAGTAATACAGGTGCATTTTTTTTAACAGATTTTTTTTTGGTATCATTAATGTACAATTACATGAAGAACATTATGTTTACTAGGCTCCCCCCTTCACCAAGTCCCCCCCACATACCCCTTCACAGTCACTGTCCATCAGCGTAGTAAGACGCTGTAAAATCACTACTTGTCTTCTCTGTGTTGTACATCCCGCTCCGTACCCCCCACCACATTACACATGCTAATTGTAATGTCCCCTTTCTTTTTCCCTGTCCTTATCCCTCCCTTCCCACCCATCCTCCGCAGTTTCCCTTTCGTAACTGTTAGTCCATTCATGGGTTCTGTGATTCTGCTGCCGTTTTGTTAATTCAGTTTTTCTTTGTCCTTATGCTCCACATATGAGTGAAATCATTTGGTACTTGTCTTTCTCCACCTGGCTTATTTCACTGAGCACAATACCCTCTAGCTCTATCCATGTAGTTGCAAATAGTAGGATTTGTTTTCTTCTTATGGCTGAATAATATTCCATTGTGTATATGTAACACATCTTCTTCATCCATTCATCTACTGATGGACATTTAGGTTGCTTCCATTTCTTGGCTTCTGTAAATAGTGCTGCAATAAACATAGGGGTGCATGTGTCTTTTTCAAACTGGGCTGCTGCATTCTTAAGGTAAATTCCTAGAAGTGGAATTCCTGGGTCAATTTTAAGCATTTTGAGGAATTCCTGGGTCTATTTTAAGCATTTTGAGGAACCTCCATACTGCTTTCCACAATGGTTGAACTAATTTGCATTCCCACCAACAGTGTAGGAGAGTTCCCCTTTCTCCACACCCTCACCAACATTTATTGTTGTTTGTCTTTTGGATGGCAGCCATCCTTACTTGTGTGAGGTGATACCTCATTGTGGTTTTAATTTGCATTTCTCTGATAATTAGCCTTGTGGAGCATCTTTTCATGTGTCTGTTGGCCATCTGTATTTCTTTTTTGGAGAACTGTCTGTTCATTTCCTCTGCCCATTTTTTAATTGGATTATTTGTTTTTTGTTTGTTGAGGTGTGTGAGCTCTTTATATATTTTGGACATCAAGTCTTTATCAGATCTGTCATTTATGAATATATTCTCCCATACTGTAGGATACCTTTTTGTTCTATTGATGGTGTCCTTTGCTGTACAGAAGCTTTTCAGCTTGATATAGTCCCACCTGTTCATTTTTGCTTCTGTTTCCCTTGCCAAGGGAGATATGTTCATGAAGAAGTCACTCATGTTTATGTCCATGAGATTTTTGCCTATGTTTTTTTCTAAGAGTTTTATGGTTTCATGACTTACATTCAGGTCTTTGATCCATTTCGAATTTACTTTTGTGTATAGGGTTAGACAGTGATCCAGTTTCATTCTCTTACATGTAGCTGTCCAGTTTTGCCAGCACCATCTGTTGAAGAGACTGTCATTTCACCATTGTATGTCCATGGCTCCTTTATCATATATTAATTGACCATATATGTTTGGGTTAATGTCTGGAGTCTCTATTCTGTTCCACTGGTCTGTGGCTCTGTTCTTGTGCCAGTACCAAATTGTCTTGATTACTATGTCTTTGTAGTAGAGCTTGAAGTAGGGGAGTGAGATCCCCCCAACTTTATTCTTCCTTCTCAGGATTGCTTTGGCTATTTGGGGTCTTTGGTGGTTCCATATAAAATTTTGAACTATTTGTTCCAGTTCATTGAAGAATGCTGTTGGTAGTTTGCTAGGGATTGCATCGAATCTGTATATTGCTTTGGGCAGGATGGCCATGTTGATGATATTAATTCTTCCTAGCCGTGATCATGGGATGAGTTTCCATTTGTTAGTGTCCTCTTTAATTTCTCATAAGAGTGTCTTGTAGTTTTCAGGGTATAGGTCTTTCACTTTCTTAGGTTTATTCCTAGGTATTTTATTCTTTTTGATGCTATTGTGATTGGAATTGTTTTCCTGATTTCTCTTTCTGTTAGTTCATTGTTAGTGTATAGGAAAGCCACAGATTTCTGTGTGTTAATTTTGTGTTCTGCAACTTTGCTGAATTCCGATATTAGTTCTAGTTGTTTTGTAGTGGAGTCTTTAGGGATTTTTATGTACAATATCATGTCATCTGCAAATAGTGACAGTTTGACTTCTTCTTTACCAATCTGGATTCCTTGTATTTCTTTGTTTTTTCTAATTGCCATGGCTGGGACCCCCAGTACTATGTTGAATAACAGTGGGGAGAGTAGGCATCCCTGTCTTGTTCCCAATCTCAGAGGAAAAGCTTTTAGCCTCTCACTGTTCAGTATGATGTTAGCTGTGGGTTTATCATATATTATTATGTTGAGGTACTTGCCCTCTATTTCCATTTTCTTGAGAGTTTTTATCATGAATGGCTGTTGAATATTGTTGAATGCTTTTTCAGCATCTATGGAGATGATCATGTGGTTTTTGTCATTGTTTTGGTTGATGTGGTGGATGATGTTGATGGATTTTCAAATGTTGTACCATCCTTGCATCCCTGGGATGAATCCCACTTGGTCATGGTGTATGATCCTTTTGATGTATTTTTGAATTTAGTTTGCTCATATTTTGTTGAGTATTTTTGCATCTACGTTCATCAGGGATATTGGTCTGTAGTTTTCTTTTCTGGTAGGGTCTTTGCCTGGTTTTGATATTAGGGTGATGTTGGCTTCATAGAATGAGTTTGGGAGTATTCCCTCCTCTTCTATTTTTTGGAAAACTTTAAGGAGAATGGGTATGATGTGTTCTCTGTATGTCTGATAAAATTACGAGGTAAATCCATCTGGCCCCAGGGTTTTGTTCTTGGGTAGATTTTTGCTTATGGCTTCAATTTCGTTGCAGGTAATTGGTCTGTTTAGATTTTCTGTTTCTTTCTGGGTCAGTCTTGGAAGGTTGTATTTTTCTAGGAAGTTGTCCATTTCTCCTAGGTTTCCCAGCTTGTTAGCATATAGGTTTTCATAGTATTCTCTAATAATTCTTTGTATTCCTGTGGGGTCTGTAGTGATTTTTCCTTTCTTGTTTCTGATTCTGTTGATGTGTGTTGATTCTCTTTTTCTCTTAATAAGTCTGGCTAGAGGCTTATCTATTTTGTTTATTTTCTCGAAGAACCAGCTCTTGATTTCATTGATTTTTTTGTATTGTTTTATTTTTCTCACTTTTATTTATTTCTTCTCTGATCTTTATTATGTCCCTCCGTCTGCTGATCTTAGGCCTCATTTGTTCTTCTTTTTCCAGTTTTGATAATTGTGACATTAGACTCTTCATTTGGGATTGTTCTTCCTTCTTTAAATATGTCTGGATTGCTATATACTTTCCTCTTAAGACTGCTTTTGCTGCATCCCACAGAAGTTGGGGCTTTGTGTTGTTGTTGTCACTTGTTTCCCTATATTGCTGGATCTCCATTTTAATTTGGTCATTGATCCATTGATTATTTAGGGGCATGTTGTTAAGCCTCCATGTCTTTGTGAGCCTTTTTGCTTTCTTTCTACAATTTATTTCTAGTTTTATACCTTTGTGGTCTGAAAAGTTGGTTGGTAGGATTTCAATCTTTTGGAATTTACTGAGGCTCTTTTGGTGTCCTCATATGTGATGTATTCTGGAGAATGTTCCATGTGCACTTGAGAAGAACGTGTATCCTGTTGCTTTTGGATGTAGAGTTCTGTAGATGTCTATTAGGTCCATCTGTTCTAGTGTGTTGTTCAGTGCCTCTGTGTCCTTACTTATTTTGTGTCTGGTGGATCTGTCCTTTGGAGTGAGTGGTGTGTTGAAGTCTCCCAAAATGAATGCATTGCATTCTATTTCTTCTTTAATTCTGTTAGTGTTTGTTTGACATATGTTGGTGCTCCTGTATTAGGTGCATAGGTATTTATAATGGTTATGTCCTATTTTGGACTGAACCCTTTATCATTATGCAATGTCCTTCTTCATCTCTTGTTATTTTCTTTGTTTTGAAGTCTATTTTGTCTGAGACTAGTACTGCAATACCTGCTTTTTTCTCCCTGTTGTTTGCATTGAAATGTCTTTTTCTATCCCTTGACTTTGAATCTGTGCTTGTCATTGGGTTTGAGGTGAGTCTCTTGTAAGCAGCATATGGATGGGTCTTGCTTTTTTATCCATTTATTACTCTGTGTCTTTCGATTCATGCATTCAGTCCATTTACATTTAGGGTGATTATTGAAAGATATGTACTTATTGCCATTGCAGGCTTTAAATTTGTGGTTACCAAAGGTTCAAGGTAAGCTTATTTACTACTTTTCTGTCTAACTTAACTTGCTTACTGAGCTATTGTAAACACTGTCTCTGATGATTCTTTATTTCTCTCCCTTCTTATTCCTCCTCCTCCATTCTTCATATGTTGGGTGTTTTGTGCTGTGCTCTTTCTAGGAGTGCTCCCATCTAGAGCAGTCCCTGTAAGATGTACTGTAGAGGTGGTTTGTGGGACGCAAATTCCCTCAACTTTTGCTTGTCTGGGAATTGTTTAATCCCTCCTTCATATTTAAATGATAATCGTCCTGGATACAGTATCCTTGGTTCAAGGCCCTTCTGTTTCATTGCATTAAATATATCATGCCATTCTATTCGGGCCTGTAAGGTTTCTGTTGAGAAGTCTGATGATAGCCTGATGGGTTTTCCTTTGTAGGTGACCTTTTTTCTCTCTCTGGATGTCCTTAATATTCTGTTGTTGTCCTTGATCTTTGCCATTTTAATTATTATGTGTCTTGGTGTTGTCCTGCTTGGGTCCCTTCTGTTGGGAGTTCTATGTGCTTCCATAGTCTGAGCAACTATTTCATCTGCCAGTTTGGGGAAGTTTTCAGCAATTATTTCTTCAAAGACACTTTCTATTCCTTTTTCTCTCTTCTTCTTCTTCTGGTAGCCCTATAATGTGGATATTGTTCCTTTTGGATTGGTCACACAGTTCTTTTAATATTGTTTCATTTCTGGAGATCCTTTTATCTCTCTCTGCATCAGCTTCTATGTGTTCCTGTTCTCTGGTTTCTATTCCATTAATGGCCTCTTGCATCCAGTCCATTTTGCTTTTATGTCCTTTCAGAGATTGTTTTATTTCTGTATTCTCCCTCTGATCTTGCTCCTTTAGCTCTTGCATATTTCTCTGCAGATCCATCAACATGTTTATGATTTTTATTTTGAATTCTTTTTCAGAGAGATTGGTTAGGTCTGTCTCTGAATATCCTCTCTCAGGGGTTGTCTGAACTATTTTGGACTGGACTAAATATTTCTGTCTTTTCATGGTGATAGTCATGGCTGTAGGCAGGTTGTGGGTGTGTCAGCTGGGAGAAGAAAGTCCTTTCCTGCTTACTGGATGCCTTGCCCTTCTGCGCTGCCTGTGTCAGTTACCCACACTCCTGGAGCAGCCACCGGGTTAATCCCCTAAGCTGCTGTGGGCGGGGTCTCCATCAGAGCAACGCAGAGCCATGCAGGGAGTGGCAGGCACGCTGGGTGTGTTCCTCCATGATAGCGGCGCCCCAGCCGGGCAGCTGTGTGCCAGCATCGGCCTTTGGGTTTGGCCTGGGCAGCTGTGTGTCAGGATGGGATTCCAGTTGGCTGCTGGGAGTTTGGCTGCTTCTGGGCTGCTCCTCTGCCACCGCCATGGGCTCATGTGGGCCACTCCCAGTCCCCTTTAGCAATACTGCCCCCTGCATGCGCTGCTGCTCTCCCACTCCTGGGCTAGTGTGTTGGGGTCTGCGCCAGTTGGGGGAATGACTGGCAGGCTTCTTAGTGCCGTGAGGGGCTTCAGAGCTGTCCTGCTGCCCAGGGGGTTAGGGTGCCTAAAGTTCCCCGGGATGCCCAGTTGCTGGCTAAGTGTGCCGGGACGACTTCATCTAGCTGTGGGGTCCCTATCTCTTTAAGACTTGCAAAAAGCACTCACTTTTCTTTTGTCTCAGTGGTGCCAGTTGTGGGGACCTGCCCACAGGTTTTGCTTTTCCATTTCTCTAATATCCAGCACCCCATGCTCTGTGTGTCTGCGCTCCGAGTGAGGATTTCTAGAGCTGTTTGTTTAGCAAACCTGGGCTTTCACTCTCTCCCCGTTCTAACACCTTTCTTCCCACCAGGTTCTGAGGTGGGGGGCATTTGGGTCCCACCAGGCCATGGCTTGTATCTTATCCCCTTCGTGTGATGTTGAGTTCTCGCAGATGTAGATGTATCCTGCTGTTGTACTGTGTCCACTGTTGTCTCTTTTGGGAATAGTTGTATTTATTGTATTTTAATAAATATATATGTTTTGGGGGAGGAGATTTCCACTGAACTACTCACACTGCCATCTTGGCTCCGCCTCAGGTCCATTTTTTTTTTTTTAAATAATTATTTTTTATTGAAGGGTAGTTGACGCACAGTATTACATTACATTAGTTTCAAGTGTACAACACAGTGGTAGAACATTTATATACATAATTCTAGGTTCCAGCTATCACCCTACCAAGCTGTTACAATATCTTGACTATATTCCTTATGCTATACATTACATCCCAGTTATTATTTATTTTACCACTGGAAGTCTGTCCTTTTATTTATTTATTTTTTTTTTGTGAGGGCATCTCTCATATTTATTTATCAAATGGTTGTTAACGACAATAAAATTCTGTATAGGGGAGTCAATGCTCAATGCACAATCATTAATCCACCACAAGCCTAATTTTCATCAGTCTCCAATCTTCTGAGGCATAACAAACAAGTTTCTACATGGAGAACAAATTCTTACATAATGAATAAGTTACACAGTGAGCAGTGCAAGGGCAGTCATCACAGAAACTATCGGTTTTGCTCATGCATTATGAACTCTAACAGTCAGTTCAAATATGAATACTCATTTGGTTTTTATACTTGATTTATATGTGGATACCACATTTCTCTCTTTATTATTATTATTTTTAATAAAATGCTGAAGTGGTAGGTAGATACAAGATAAAGGTAGAAAACATAGTTTAGTGTTGTAAGAGAGCAAATGTAGATGATCAGGTGTGTGCCTGTAGACTATGTGTTAATCCAAGCTAGACCAGGGCAATAAAACATCCACATATGCAGAAGATTTCTCTCAGAACAGGGGGGGTGAGGTTCTAAGCCTCACCTCTGTTGATCCCCAATTTCTCACCTGATGGCCCCCCTGCGACTGTACCTGTCTTAGGTTGTTCCTCCCTTGAGGAATCTTACCCGTCTCTGGCTAACCAGTCATCTTCCGGGGCCATACAGGGAAATGTGAAGTTGGTAAGTGAGAGGGAAGCCTTATTGTTTGAAAAGGTTAGCTTTTTACTTCTTTGCATATTTATGCCCTGTGGCTTCTATGCCCAGCATTTGTCTTGAGGTATCTTTACCACTTGGAGGAGTTATGATACTCGGTAAATTTGATATGAGGCACGAATTCTATTTAAGGGTTGTAATTAGGAAGGAAGAAGAAAAGCTATAGAAGTAGCAGGCGGAAGAAAACATGGGAAGATTGATTATTTCTTTGACATATCTTCTTGTAGAGTAACTTCAGCATATATAGGTTTTAAGCTACTACTTAAATTGCGCACACACATTAACATAATAGGAGTATAGTTACATAACCAAAGCGTATCTGTAATTACCAGCCATCTCCAGTGAAACCAAGAAAACCAGTTAGGCACCTTAGGCATTTGTGAAAACTTATCTATGATATGGTGGATATTGTCCAACTGAACTTGAACAGTCTGAGAGAAATCAGACAAATTAAAACAACCCATTCCTGGGGACTGTTCACATGCCATATGTTCTTTTAACAATAAATAGTCTGTAGTTGTAAGACTTTGGAGTGCTACAATTTGCACTTCTCCAAATTCTTGGTTGAGTTCCAACAGTATAGATCCAGTCAAATTTGTTGTTTTACTGTATGCACAGGCCAGCTTAGATATCTCCTTCCTCATTCCCATGGCAAGTCCAGGAACTGGTGGGATGAGTGCATCTACAGCTGTAGCAGTGCGTGGATCTTTGTTGGGGTTTTTTGATGATCATCTTCTGGCATGAGTCTTCCAGAGAGTGCTGATGTTGGAAGTTCTTTTTCATATTGTATCTTAGTTCATTTTTGGGGTAGCCCAATTAGGCTTTGATCCTCTGTATAAACACAAACAGACCCTTTGCCTACACTTTTATATGCCTTTTATACCCTTGTGTAGAACTCGTTGGAGGTTACCACACAGGAACTGCCCTTTTTTTTTTGCTTTGTTTTTGGTATCACTAATCTACACTTACATGACGAATATTATGTTTACTAGGCTCTCCCCTATACCAGGTCTCCCCTATAAACCCCTTTACAGTCACTGTCCATCAGCATAGCAAAATGTTGTAGAATCACTACTTGCCTTCTCTGTGTTGTACAGCCCTCCCTTTTCTCCTACACCCCCATGCATGTTAATCTTAATACCCCCCTACTTCTCCCCCCCTTATCCCTCCCTACCCACCCATCCTCCCCAGACCCTTTCCCTTTGGTACCTGTTAGTCCACTCTTGAGTTCTGTGATTCTGCTGCTGTTTTGTTCCTTCAGTTTTTCCTTTGTTCTTATATTCCACAGATAAGTGAAATCATTTGGTATTTCGCTTTCTCTGCTTGGCTTGTTTCACTGAGCATAATAACCTCCAGCTCCATCCATGTTGCTGCAAATGGTTGGATTTGCCCTTTTCTTATAGCTGAGTAGTATTCCATTGTGTATATGTACCACATCTTCTTTATCCATTCATCTATTGATGGACATTTAGGTTGCTTCCAATTCTTGGCTATTGTAAATAGTGCTGCAATAAACATAGGGGTGCATCTGTCTTTCTCCAACTTGATTGCTGCGTTCTTAGGGTAAATTCCTAGGAGTGGAATTCCTGGTTCAAATGGTAAGTCTGTTTTGAGCATTTTGATGTACCTCCATACTGCTTTCCACAATGGTTGAACTAACTTACATTCCCACCAGCAGTGTAGGAGGGTTCCCCTTTCTCCACAGCCTCACCAACATTTGTTGTTGTTTGTCTTTTGGATGGCAGCCATCCTTACTGGTGTGAGGTGATACCTCATTGTAGTTTTAATTTGCATTTCTCTGATAATTAGCGATGTGGAGCATCTTTTCATGTGTCTTTTGGCCATCTGTATTTCTTTTTTGGAGAACTGTCTGTTCAGATCCTCTGCCCATTTTTTAATTGGGTTATTTGTTTTTTGTTTGATGAGGCGTGTGAGCTCCTTATATATTCTGGACGTCAAGCCTTTATCAGATGTGCCATTTTCAAATATATTCTCCCATACTGTAGGGATCCTTCTTGTTCTATTGATGGTGTCTTTTGCTGAACAGAAGCTTTTGAGCTTAATATAGTCGCACTTACTCATTTTTGCTGTTGTTTTCCTTGCCCGGGGAGATATGTTCAAGAAGAGGTCACTCATGTTTCTGTCTAAGAGTTTTTTGCCTATGTTTTCTTCCAAGAGTTTAATGGTTTCATGGCTTACATTCAGGTCTTTGATCCATTTTGAGTTTACTTTTGTATATGGGGATAGACAATGGTCCATTTTCATTCTCCTACATGTAGCTGTCCAGTTTTGCCAGCACTACCTGTTGAAGAGACTGTCATTTCGCCATTGTATGTCCATGGCTCCTTTATCAAATATTAATTGACCATATATGTCTGGGTAAATGTCTGGATTCTCTAGTCTGTTCCATTGGTCTGTGGCTCTGCTCTTGTGCCAGTACCAAATTGTCTTGATTACTATGGCTTTATAGTAGAGCTTGAAGTTGGGGAGTGAGATCTCTCCTACTTTATTCTTCTTTCTCAGGATTGCTTTGGCTATTCGGGGTCTTTGGTGTTTCCATATGAATTTTTGAATTATTTGTTCCAGTTCATTGAAGAATGTTGCTGGTAGTTTCATAGGGATTGCATCAAATCTGTATATTGCTTTGGGCAGGATAGCCATTTTAACGATATTAATTCTTCCTAGCCACGAGCATGGGATGAGTTTCCATTTGTTAGTGTCCCCTTTAATTTCTCTTAAGAGTGACTTGTAGTTTTCAGGGTATAAGTCCTTCACTTCTTTGGTTAGGTTTATTCCTAGGTATTTTATTTTTTTTGATGCAATTGTGAATGGAGTTGTTTTCCTGATTTCTCTTTCTGTTGGTTCATTGTTAGTATATAGGAAAGCCACAGATTTCTGTGTGTTGATTTTGTATCCTGCAACTTTGCTGTATTCCGATATCAGTTCTAGAAGTTTTGGGGTGGAGTCTTTAGGGTTTTTTTATGTACAGTATCATGTCATCTGCAAATAGTGACAGTTTAACTTCTTCTTTACCAGTCTGGATTCCTTGTATTTTTTTCTTTTGTCTGATTGCCGTGGCTAGGACCTCCAGTACCATGTTAAATAACAGTGGGGAGAGTGGGCATCCCTGTCTAGTTCCCAATCTCAGAGGAAATGCTTTCAGCTTCTCGCTGTTCAATATAATGTTGGCTGTGGGTTTATCATAGATGGCCTTTATTATGTTGAGGTACTTGCCCTCTATTCCCATTTTGCTGAGAGTTTTTATCACGAATGGATGTTGAACTTTGTCAAATGCTTTTTCAGCATCTATGGAGATGATCATGTGGTTTTTGTCTTTCTTTTTGTTGATGTGGTGGATGATGTTGATGGACTTTCGAATGTTGTACCATCCTTGCATCCCTGGGATGAATCCCACTTGGTCATGGTGTACGATGGTTTTGATGTATTTTTGAATTCGGTTTGCTAATATTTTGTTGAGTATTTTTGCATCTACGTTCATCATGGATATTGGTCTGTAGTTTTCTTTTTTGGTGTGGTCTTTGACTGGTTTTGGTATTAGGGTGATGTTAGCTTCATAGAATGAGTTTGGGAGTATCCCCTCCTCCTCTATTTTTTGGAAAACTTTAGGGAGAATGGGTATTATGTCTTCCCTGTATGTCTGATAAAATTCCGAGGTAAATCCATCTGGCCCGTGGGTTTTGTTCTTTGGTAGTTTTTTGATTACCGCTTCAATTTCGTTGCTGGTAATTGGTCTGTTTAGATTTTCTGTTTCTTCCTGGGTCAATCTTGGAAGGTTGTATTTTTCTAGGAAGTTGTCCATTTCTCCTAGGTTTCCCAGCTTGTTAGCATATAGGTTTTCATAGTATTCTCCAATAATTCTTTGCATTTCCGTGGGGTCCGTCGTGATTTTTCCTTTCTCGTTTCTGATACTGTTGATTTGTGTTGACTCTCTTTTCTTCTTAATAAGTTTGTCTAGAAGCTTATCTATTTTGTTTATTTTCTTGAAGAACCAGCTCTTGGTTTCATTGATTTTTGCTATTGTTTTATTCTTCTCAATTTTATTTATTTCTTCTCTGATCTTTATTATGTCCCTCCTTCTGCTGACCTTAGGCCTCATCTGTTCTTCTTTTTCCAATTTCAATAATTGTGACATTAGACCATACATTTGGGATTGCTCTTCCTTTTTTAAATATGCTTGGATTGCTATATACTTTCCTCTTAAGACTGCTTTTGCTGTGTCCCACAGAAGTTGGGACTTAGTGTTGTTGTTGTCATTTGTTTCCATATATTGCTGGATCTCCATTTTGATTTGGTCGTTGATCCATTGATTATTTAGGAGCGTGTTGTTAAGCCTCCATGTGTTTGTGAGCCTCTTTGCTTTCTTTGTACAGTTTATTTCTAGTTTTATGCCTTTGTGGTCTGAAAAGTGGGTTGGTAGGATTTCAATCTTTTGGAATTTTCTGAGGCTCTTTTTGTGGCCTAGTATGTGGTCTATTCTGGAGAATGTTCCATGTGCACTTGAGAAGAATGTATATCCCACTGCTTTTGGATGTAGAGTTCTATAGATGTCTATTAGGTCCATCTGCTCTACTGTGTTGTTCAGTGCTTCCGTGTCCTTACTTATTTTCTGCTCAGTGGATCTATCCTTTGGGGTGAGTGGTGTGTTGAAGTCTCCTAGAATGAATGCATTGCAGTCTATATCCCCCTTTAGTTCTGTTAGTATTTGTTTCATATATGCTGGTGTTCCTGTGTTGGGTGCATATATATTTAGAATGGTTATATCCTCTTGTTTGACTGAGCCCTTTATCATTATGTAGTGTCCTTCTTTATCTCTTGTTACTTTCTTTGTTTTGAAGTCTATTTTGTCTGATATTAGTACTGCAACCCCTGCTTTCTTCTCACTGTTGTTTGCTTGAAATATATTTTTCCATCCCTTGACTTTTAGTCTGTACATGTCTTTGGGTTTGAGGTGAGTTTCTTGTAAGCAGCATATAGATGGGTCTTGCTTTTTTATCTATTCTGTTACTCTGTGTCTTTTGATTGGTGCATTCAACCCATTAACATTTAGGGTGACTATTGAAAGATATGTACTTATTGCCATTGCAGGCTTTAAATTCGTGGTTACCAAAGGTTCAAAGTTAGCCTCTTTAGTATCTTACTGCCTAACTTAGCTCGCTTATTGAGCTTTTATATACACTGTCTGGAGATTCTTTTCTTCTCTCCCTTCTTGTTCCTCCTCCTCGATTCTTCATATGTTGGGTGTTTTGTGCTGTGCTCTTTCTAGGAGTGCTCCCATCTAGAGCAGTCCCAGTAAGATGTTCTGTAGAGGTGGTTTGTGGAAAGCAAATTCCCTCAGCTTTTGTTTGTCTGGGACTTGTTTAATCCCACCGTCATATTTGAATGATAGTCGTGCTGGATACAGTATCCTTGGTTCAAGGCCCTTCTGTTTCATTGTATTAAATATATCATGCCATTCTCTTCTGGCCTGTAGGGTTTCTGTTGAGAAATCTGACGTTAGCCTGATGGGTTTCCCTTTATAGGTGACCTTTTTCTCTCTAGCTGCCTTTAACACTCTTTCCTTGTCCTTGATCTTTGCCATTTTAATTATTATGTGTCTTGGTGTTGCCCTTCTTGGATCCTTTCTGTTGGGGGTTCTGTGTATTTCCGTGGTCTGTTTGATTTCTTCCTCCCCCAGTGTGGGGAAGTTTTCAGCAATTATTTCTTCCAAGATACTTTCCATCTCTTTTTCTCTCTCTTCTTCTTCTTGGACCCCTATAATACGGATATTCTTCCTTTTGGATTGGTCACACAGTTCTCTTAATATTGTTTCATTCCTGGAGATCCTTTTGTCTCTCTCTATGTCAGCTTCTATGCGTTCCTGTTCTCTGATTTCAATTTCATCAATGGCCTCTTGCATTCTATCCATTCTGCTTATAAACCCTTCCAGAGTTTGTTTCATTTCTGCGATCTCCTTTCTGGCATCTGTGATCTCCTTCCAGACTTCATCCCATTTCTCTTGCGTATTTCTCTCCATCTCTGTCAGCATGTTTATGATTCTTATTTTGAATTCTTTTTCAGGGAGACTGGTTAGGTCTGTCTCCTTCTCTGGTGTTGTCTCTGTGATCTTTGTTTGCCTTTGATCTGTGATCTTTTCATGGTGATAGGAATAGTTTGCAGAGCTGGGATGAGTGACGGCTGAAAGAACTTCCTTTCTTGTTGGTTTGTGGCCCTCCTCTCCTGGGAGAACAGCGGCCTCTAGTGGCTTGTGCTGCGCAGCTGCGCGCAGACAGGGTTTCTGCTTCCTGCCCGGCTGCTATGGAGTTAATCTCCGCTGTTGCTGTGGGCGTGGCCTGGCTCGGGCAGCTACTCCAAAATGGTGGAGTGGCGTTGGAGCAGGAGCTGCTGCGAGGCTATTTATCTCCGTAAGGGGCCTCCCTGCTCCCTGCAGCCCAGGGGTTAGGGTGCCCAGAGATCCCGGATTCCCTACCTCTGGATTAAGTGACCCGCCCTGCCCCTTTAAGACTTCCAAAAAGCACCCGCCAAAACAAAACAACATCCACCAAAAAAAAAAAAAGAAAAAAAAATTTTTTTTAAATTAAAAAAAAAAAAAAGTTTTTAATTTAAAAAAAAAAAAGGTGGTCATTCGTTTTTCTTTATTCTCCGGTGCCAGCCTCAGGCATCTGCTCACCGGTCTTTCTGCCCTGTTTCCCTAGTATTGGGGTCCCTATCCCTTTAAGACTTCCAAAAAGCGCTCGCCAAAACAAAACAGCAAAAAAGCAAAAAAAAATGGTCACGCGCTTTTCTTATATCCTCTGTCGCCCAGCCTCCAGTGCCTGCTCACTGTTCTTGCTGCCCTGTTTTCCTAGTATCGAGCGCCCTGCACTCTGGCCTGGATGGCTGGGGCTGGGTGTTCGGCAGTCCTGGGCTCCGTCTCCCTCCTGCTCTGCCTGCTCTTCTCCCGCCGGGAGCTGGGGGGAGGGGCGCTCGGCTCCCGCGGGGCCGGGGCTTGTATCTTACCCCCTTCGCGAGGCGCTGGGTTCTCTCAGGTGCGGATGTGGTCTGGATATTGTCCTGTGTCCTCTGGTCTTTATTCTAGGAAGGGTTGTCTTTGTTATATTTTCATAGATATATGTTGTTTTGGGAGGAGATTTCCGCTGCTCTACTCACGCCGCCATCTTCCGCCCCTCCTCAGGTGCATTTTTTTATACTAGACTTTCAATATATTTTGGGGCCATATTTGACTACAAAGGCATATGTTTTTGTAATTCTGAATATTTCAACAAATTAATAAAGCTACAACTCTAAAGGGAATAATATAATTTATTTTGTAGAACAAAATATGATGCTGGTCCGGATATATGCTTTTGTTGTTATATTGCTAATTTATTTGATTTTTAATTTTTAAAATGTTCTAACCTGAAAAAAAGCCAAGATTACAATTTGATGGATGCCCATGTTCCCCTTCTCTATTTTCACCTCTTAATAATTTCTTCTAGCATTCTTTCAGTTTTTATAACTTGTCACTCCCCTATAAAGCAGAGGAAGTATGTTCCATCCACACTCTTACCTCTTTCTCCATTTTGAGTAATACTGACTCTCTCTATTTCATTTGTTTTAATTATTTCTGGTGCTCATGTTGTGTCAAATTTGGCCCATGGGAGCCTCTTCAACTGGTGCTTGTGTCTTCTAGATCTAACTTCATTATTCTTTAAGCAAGTCCTTGCTTTCTGGCACAAATGCCTCCAGTGTCACCTTCTATACTTTCTCTGCTGCAGACCTGCAATAAACTGTTTCTGCAAGATGGGAGTAAATATTTGAATTAATTGGGAATGCCTCAGAATCTTAGACTTGTAATGACTTTGATAGACATCTAAGTCATTATTAGAAGATTCTTATCTTTATTTTAGAGAATTTCAAGTCCTGAGGCATAGTCAGAGTTGAAATAGTCATCTTGATAGTCTATATAACTTTCATGTTTAGATTTTAGTTATTATTGATAATTACTGATTATTGAATTTTTAAATTGTAAGAGGGTATGAAAACATAAAAATAAATAAATAAATTTAAAAACAAAATCACAATTATTTGAACCAATTTTTTTTTTTTTGCCTATAGTTTCTTTCCACTGATGAGATGGAAAGTGTACATGTGGCAAAAGGATGGAGTCTAATGCCAAATGAATATGGCTATATTAATGCAACATAGAGATACTCTGGAAGTAAAATAAACAGCTCTATGGTTTAACATTAGTATACTGCATCCAGAAAAACAAGCAAGAATTGGACTGTATCTGCAACACTGGTAAGGTTACCTTTATAAAGCTTCAGACCCAACATGTATAAATAGAGTAGAATATAGTTTGAGAGAAAAAAAGAGAATTAATTGGTGAACATCATATGCTAATATTAATATTAAAACCAGTGATTATTGTTGATTATATCACCAAGTTTTTTGCAAAAGAACTACATCAATGTGAAAAGAAGATCCTGCTATATCATAAGTATGTTGTAATGCTATTAAAATAAAATGGTGAGCTCTTGTTACAAGGACAGGCAAATACTTTATGACATTGAATAGGTAGTTTATAGAATGGGAATAATACATGATCTTACTTTTTCTCTCTCATCACTGTTTATCCCATTTATCTTTAATTTATTGTTTCTCTACCCCCTTTCATTTGTCTAATCTATGTATTTGTTATGCATCTCCTTTTTGATTTGAGATCATCAGAACAAAAACATTAAATATATAAAATTAAGTATAAAATCATCACTAGAATAATATAAATATAAATTTAAAAATGGAGAAAACTTTCCATCTACTATATGCAGGTGATAATGGCCCATTTAAATCTGGCTATAAGTTTCATGGCAGCCAAAGGAAAAGAGAGATAAAACAATATATATTTCTAGTGTAAGAGAGAAAAAAATTTTTTTTTACTTCTTTAGGGAAAACAAAATATCTCCTGGCAAGCTTTAAAAGAAATTCTTCACATGGAGCTCTTCAGAGGGATCATTGAGTATAGTTTGGACAATAATTTCATTATTTCTACAAAATTAGAAGAAACAGTTTTCAAAAGACTGTGTCGTAGATTATTTTTCATTAAAAGCAAATGGCACAAAAAATAATAGAAATAGTACATCTTCATAAAGTTAATTGTTAAGATCAGGGCTCAAAACATGGCCCATGCATGAGTATTAATCTGTGTGTGGTAGGCAGAAGTCCAGGATGGCCCTCCAGATTCCCACCCTTAGTGTATACATTCTGAATAATCCTTTCCCCTTGCATGTGAGTAGAACTTGGGAATATGATGGGATGTCACTTGTGATTATATTTTGTTACATGGTAGAAGTGATTTTCCAGATTAATTAAGATCCTTAGTCAATTAACTGAGTTAATCAAAAGAGAGATTACTTGAAGTGAGTATCACCTCATCAGGTAAGCTCTTAAAAGAGATCAAGAGATGTTTCCTCGTGGCCCTTGAAGAAACAAACTGCCATGTTGTGGAGAGGAACATATGTCAGGCAAGTGTGGGGTGCCTCTAGGAGCTGAGAACGACTCCACTTGACAGCCAGCAAGAAAGCAAGACCTGGGTTCTACAACTGCAAGGAACTAAATTATTCTAATAACCAGTAAGCTTGGAAAAGGACCCTGAACTTCAGATGCAATTGCAGCCCCAGACGATGCCTTGATTTCAACCTTGTGAGACTTAGATCAGAGAATCAGCTACACCATGCTGGACTTCTAAACTGTGGAAATGGTGAGTTAATAAATGTATTATTTTAAGCTGCTAAGTTTGTGATAATATGTAACATGGCAATAGATAACAAATAAACCATGCGTGGGAAAACTCAGAGACCAGTAAATTTTTCCCAAATACTTGTCTCAACTTCAGATTTTAGAAAATAAAGAAATAATCCAAAGTAACAGCTATTACAGAAGTTGGAAACTAGTGTCTGTACCCAGAATTCAGCTCTGGATGAATTTGCCTACTTTGTACTGTTAATTTTTTTTTATTCCATTTTCAACATTTTAAATTGAGATATTATGTACTTCTGGCTTTCTTTAAAAAGCAAAAGGAACACTGGGCCCCAATTCTACCTGGAAATAACCAGCTAGTTTAAGAAGTTAGCAATAGTTTCTTCCTCTAAATGGGACGACTGTTTCCATTTTGCTGTATTCCCCTCCACTCTGTGATTGCACCAAGTTACTTTTCTGTTTTCACTGATTTGTATTATCTGTGTTTCTGACTCCTGTATTACAAATAAGATAAATTATAAGATAAATATGATAAAAAAAGAAGATATATGTTACACATTACAATATATATAAATTTATTCATGTATAGATATATAGTACATGTGTACTTATACATTATTTATAAAAGTAATTCAGTATATTTTTCTTTAAGAAAAACTCACTTCCTTTTCCTTCTTCATTTCATGAAGATATTTCTAATTTGGGCAACAGTTATTGTTAGCTTACCCTAACAATAACAGTAATAATAACAGTTAACTGTTTTGGGTCACTGACTCTTTAAAGCCCTTTTAATGCACTGCTAAAACTACATTAAAATACTAGTCAGTATACACAATTCCAGTGTTGAATATCTTTTCAGACTTACTCTGTTAACAGAAGTTAAGAGAGGAAAGATGCTATAAAGATTGTCACTGCAAATTTAACCGTTGTCTTAACTCCTCAAGTGGGATAAGAAGTCCTGGAGCAAGTGTGCTAGCCATATAGTTTATTCACGGTGGTATAGCTACAGATACTGCTATTTAATTTCTGTTACTCAACTTCTGTTACAACAAAATTGATGTTTTTGGATAGAGTATGTAGATGAGCACAGAAATCCTGATTTCAGGGAGGAAACTATTTTGTGTATTGCAAAAGTGGTTACAAATTATTTCTATTTCTCTATATTCCTTTTTCTTTCACAGTGTGATTTTTGTATAGCCTTCCATAAAGAGGTGCAATCTATTTTTTTTTAGTTGATTCTGGGCCATATGACTTGGTATGAACCATGGGAAAATAGAAAATTTGATAGAAATAGAGACTTTACTTATTGGGACTTGCTTCTCTTGTTGCTTTTGGGAATCATACATCTGTCATGATGTGAATGAACCTGGGTGAGTCTGGCAGGAACCATTATCTGTGGTTTACTTATCTAGTTTCTTCATCAGCACCAGCCGTTCTCCATACATGTGAGTGAAGCTTTGAACACCAGCTGACCACAAATATATGTAGAGTGGCCAACTCATACTGGTTTGACTGGAACTTTTTCAGTTTTAGCACTGAAAGTCCTGTGACCCAGAAACCTCTCCAAGCAAACCCAGATGGTTGGTTATCACAGACTCATGCTTGAATCCAGCCAACATGAACAGAAGGAACATCATAGTAGCTCGACCCAACTTTCTCATCCACAAAATCATCAACTAATAAATGGTTGGTTTTTGTTTAAGCCATTCAGTTTTGGCATAATTTGTTGTGCAGCAGAAGTTAACTAATACAAACTTTTAGATACTTATCTAGTTCATTTAACTCATTTTTGAGGTGAGACAGTTGAGATTAATAGAAATAAAATGACATACCCAAGATCACTTTTCTGGTAGGTTTTAAGTTTGTCAACAAAAGCAAATCAAAGCCACTACTAAGAAATTCCAACACCTATCATCCTAATATATATTTGAGTAATAGTTTATCAAAATTTCATACTTGATGAATATCCAATTATATATATAAATATGGGGATTTTATATAATGCAGCATTTAAGGGCAAGGGTTTTAAAATCAAACAGTTGTGAGTCCAAATTCTCCCAGATCATTTCGGACCTTAGGCAACTTACTTGTCCTATCTAATAACTAGATTCCTCATTTGTGAAATGGGCATGTTTGTACCCAGCTCTTAGGTTTGATAATGTGAGAGCTAATTTAATGTAATAATGTGAAGTACTATGTAGAGTGTGCTGTGCATAGAAAGGACACCATAAATAGCACCTATTGTTATTACAAATATGTAGGTCATGGAGTCATTAAAAACACAATTTTGTGGTGTTTCAGTATCTAGTTTTGGACAATCTAGTAGTGACCTTGGATTGAGTCTTTTCCATCACTAGTCCCAGATAGAATACATTCTGAGAAACAGACTAATTTTAGTTATTTTATGCCTCATTTTTCCTTATTTCTGTAAACACCATCAACATTTACTGATTCAATATCAGGAAACTGTCTGTAGTTAAGCAATTTCATTTTTAATAACTTCTTTTCTGTTGTTACCTATTTGAAAATAAAAATCCTCCACACATAAACCTTGGTTAAAAACTTCCTCAATCACTTTTATTTGCAACTATTAGTTATCATATGAGAGCTTCAGATAATTATAAAGGAATATAACTGAGGGCATTAAATAAAAATAATTCAAAATTAGCAAAACTTGCTTTAAAACTGTTGAAAGGGTGAAAGGTAACTCAGAAACCAAAGAACATTAAAATAGTTTGATTGAACCTATCGTCACAATGAATGGCAGGCTGTACAGTTAATAAGCGGAAATCCATTCAGGTAACCAAAAAAAAAAAAAAAAAAAAAAAGGCACCAGCTGTAAACCTCCAGCTGCAGATAGAAGAAAGGAACATTACGGAAGAAGCATTTTAAGTCTCTCCATACTGTAGTTTTTGTGAATGACCATTGTAGTGTCTCTGGTATGAGAGCACATTAAGAAGAAAAGACAAGATCAACACCGTGACCACAGCACAAGTCTCAGGAAAAGCATTGTCAGTTTATTGTTGAAGGCACATTGTTTAAGATTTCACTGCGGAAAATATCCCTTGGTATTTCAAGGGCAAAGTTGCATCTCCAAAACTCCCTCTGCTTACAGTTGTCTTCTCATACCTTCCATGGTAATCAGCCCAACTCTTGATAAAGCATTATCTCTGTAGGCATCTAATTTAAATAATCAATATGTAGAATCTACATAGAATTTTTCAAAAGTAGAAACTGTGATCTCTGAATTTGACATTAACATGTTTTCATACCATGGAATAACATTGTATTTAAGAAAAATTTAGATGTGGTTTTATCTCAGTAAATGAAGATAATATAATAAGGTTTTAGAGAACAAATTAAGTACTCTGTCATATAATTAATATTTTTAAATAAAATTGTTACTAAGTAGAGTACGACAAAGAAGCTCATTACATTTTTATTTTGAAGGCGATCAAAAAATAACATAACTTCAACCCTGTATATGAAGAATGTATTGTTCAGTGTGTTAAAGGTGTCTAAGTGTGTACTTGTACAGAGGAAATATCTTTTTTATCTAAACGACAGGTCTAAGGCACAATAGCAGTATTACTAGCTTCTCCAAGTAAGCCCATCAGGGAGCCTTTATCTCTCCCTAGTGAGACCAGAATGAGTTGGTAGTTCAAATTCCATTGCCCATTCAGTCTCCTGGGACTTCAAACAAGAGAGACAATTATGATGGTGGGTGCTGGGTTGTAGACTTGTGTCCACCATTAATCAAACTGAGTCTGCCTCTAGTTCATATCATAGCCTCCAGTGAGTGACACTCGATGGCATGGCTTAGAGTCAGGCTTGCATGGACTGTTTGAACTGATGAAACTGACATTCTGCAAATGAAAGCTTGTTACTAGTCCCCTGAGTTTATCAAAAGCCACCAATTACTTCCTTGGTTGATTGTCTTATGTAGTAGCTAGCATTCACTTTTATATTGCCTTTTAAAAAGCAGAGCCTAATATTAGTAAACAAGATAAGAAGTCTAAGAAATTCAACATAGATGGCTTAATAGTTGTATATTTTCTTATCTGAGAGATAATATTATTTGTTTAGATAACAAGAGTAACTTAAAATGATCTGGTTTTAATTTTCAATGATCTTAGTTAAAAAACATGTTTTTTTTTACTTAACTAGGTGAAAATATGTGTTTATAAATGATTCTAAACACTTCAAAATGTTTACCCAAGACAAGAAAAGTTATAAATGTAGAGACTTAAATTACATTTCAGTAAAGGACAATATATATGGTAAACATTGTTAGGTTATTATAATGCTTATTTCTGTTGCTGAACAATCTTTTATGAATTAGTAGGCTTTGCCCAAAGATTCAGAATACCACAGAGGAGCATAACTAAATATTGAGTCAATGGTTTCCTTTTTCAAAGGAATAGGAATAAGAAGAGGATCTTGTTCTAAACTCCTCCAATAGTTATATTAAAACATTTTAACTTCAAATTGATTTTTCAATGGGGAAAAAAAGAGAGAACTGAGATCACAGTCTGAATTAAACTTAGAAAATAAGTATTTATATTTTTTGAACATCTTATTCTTAGAAGCCTAATCAGTGACCAAAAAGTTGCAATGGTTTGTTTTACTTTTGTCCATAGAATATGTATGTGCATTTTATATAATTATGACACTTTTAATCTTGTAAGAACCACATCCAGCAATGAATCACATTCTTTGAGTGAATAATTCAGTCCTTGACGCCAACCTCTGAGGGGAATATTATGGTCATGCTGTCTCAACAGTGTGGTAGCTATGGCTACCTATATAATTCTTCGCAATGAAAAAAAGTGACAATGACATTAAATTTAATCAGGTTCCCCTTTTCTGTGGTTCCCACTGGGATGAGCCACTAGTGTCTTGCCTTAAATATTCAAAGGCTTTCCTGAGTAGTTTGCATGTGTTCATATACTGGGACAATGTCCTGCTAATACAGAACAATAGATCTGTCATGTTTTTCTCCTGCAAGTAGATGTGTCTAAAGTTACTAAGTATAGGGCTTGAGGGCTATCTTTCCCTCAGGAACCATCTTAAGTCCTAACAAACTGCAATCAGGAAATGTACAAAGACACTAAAGTGTAATGAACTTGATTATCTGAGTTGGAAACTCAAATGGGCTAGAGAACTGTGTTTGCTAAATAAAGCTGCCTGGCATTTTTTTCTGTCACACTTCATTTGATATGAAAGGCACAGTATAGAATATCAGTACAGACAGCACCGTATATTTATGCCCTTGTATTTCTGTAAAGTGCTCAAGTGGATATCACTTCTTTTAAATCATATTTGAGATATTATAATATATGTATATATATTTTACACCCATTGTGAACCTCTGGAAGAATGGAAGCTAACTTTTAAAGTTTCAAAGGATGAGAAAAAAAAGGATATTCATTACAGTCATTTGTGAGTACTTGCATCAGATCTGTGCCATTGCCAGCCACTCGTTTAAAAATCTAATTGCTCATAATTTTGATAGTGGAGGAACTGAAGTAAGGGAATTGCAATAATCTCCTTTTTTCCTCTGTTTCATGTAGGTAAAACCAACTAAATAAACAAAAACTAGCTAAAACTTTATTTCTAGGAAAGAACTGCATCTTGAGAATAATTAATTGTACATGACATTTTCTACTATCTAAATAGAGTAACCCTGTCGTGGGTTGTATTTAATCCTTAATCCTTAATATTAAAAACTGATGTGACAATTTTTGGATAGCATTAATTAATATATTTGTGTGACATCTTATAAATCTAAGAGCAATATTTAAACAGTATACCATGGCCATAATACAAAAGATGAACTTCACAATTCTTTCAGACCTTTGAAGATGCTTGAATAATTCTACCTACTTTCTTCTATTATATATAAATAAAATAGAGGTGGAAATGGGGTCTGGGGTAAATATTGAATATTTCTTTTTCTTTTACCTTCTTGTTGCTTTTATTGAATGTTAGATTCTATTGAAATCTTAGGATTCTTTGTGTTATAGATATGCATGTGTAACTCCTACTGACATCAATTTCATTGCATGAAAATTGTTAAGTTCATTGCATAATTGAAAGGAAGATTAATCCATCTGTAGCTTTATGTTTTCATTCACTCGGTAAGTATTTGAAGATGGAGAACTTAAAATTGTTTCCAATGGCAAGATCATAGTCAAAGAAGTGAGTTTATCATAAATCTGTAAGAAATTTATCCACTAATGACATGTCATTGACCTCAGAGTCATGGAAGAGTTCAAGGTCAACCAGTGAGGCACTCACAGTGGTCAGCTATTTCTGATTGACTGACACTTGTTTTTTGAAAACCTTTGAAAATGTGATTTCATGTTTATCAAACTTTGACATAAAGCATTGTGTGCAATATAGTAATAGGGACCTTATGCTATGGCTTTCTAATATAAATTTAACACACAATATATTGGTATCCTCTTTAAGACAGATCAGTGTCAAGGGGGCAGGAGGTCAGGAATGAACAGTCTTATTGAGTAGGTTTCAGTCAGAGAAGACAGAAACCTTTCCAAATGGTTCCATTTGTAGACCTAAGACACTGCAACTCAACTCTCTCTACTTTTCCTATTGTTTGGCAATAGGGAGATAGAACAAATCAGTAACCTATGCACATATGACAAAGATGACATGAGATCATCATTCAGGGTACAATGGAAAGGAATCCAGAGAGAATTTTATGTGGGTGACAGAACTTCCTAGAAACAAGAATAGTAGGACAAATTTATCTTTATGACTTTTTATGCCTCAGCACTTTATTTTTCCTTCCTCATGATTAGTTTTCTTGAATATTTCTTGCATTTTGCTAGTTAGGTGTTAGCTGATAGTGCTTACTGTCTGACCTATTTCAGAATATATGATAGTGTCTTGAAATCTATAATTCCAGCCTTCCTAAGTTTCATTATACATACATACCTGGCTCTTAACCCTCTCATTTCTGTCTTTTCTACTCAGTTCTTGTTTTGAAGAAATCATGTGTTTATCTCATTTTTGCTAGTAGGTTTGTTTGCCTGGAATCCTTGAATCTGAAGGAGTTTATCAATAAGAAATTGCACTGCTACATCAAACACTTACTTGTCTTTGTGTTAGATTTCAAGATTCTTTGCTATCTCTCATATTTCAAAGAAGTAACATTAAAAATGATTTCATTTTGAAAAAACAATGTTTTGGAAAGTCTCTTAATGCATGTTCCTTGAAGGAAAAATAACTGAAAGCATAAGGATATTTTAATATATATAACTTCATTATATGGAGATTTCAGCTGTGAACATTTAGACTGTAATAATTATTTTGCCATTAGAATTTATATTGTTATTAATGCCTTGTATCAAAATCACTTGTTGTTGCTGAACCCTTTGAAAATAAGCTGCAGACTTCATGATATTTTATTCTTAAATATCTTAGTGTCTTCCAAAAGCAAAGTCACTCTTCTACAAAATTTCATACTATTTTCCAAAGAATTTAAAATGAATATAATAATAGTTTCTAAAATACAGCCCATAGTCAGATTTCTTCAATTGTCCCCAAATGCTTTTTAGATAGCTATAAAGCTGAAAATTTCCATATTTGATGAAAACCATAAATCAGTAGATCCAAGAAGCTCAACAATTTCTAATCACAAGAAACATGAATCAATGACATCATGGCATATAATAATCAGATAATAAAAAGCAGTAATTTTTGAAAGAAAACAAGATTGTCAAGAGAAAATCTTGAAAGCAGCTAGAATAAACAAAAAAAACCCATGCTTTTGTATGGAGGAACAAGAATAAGAATCATAGATTTCTTTTCAAAAAACAGTTCAAGTAAGAATACAGTAAAGCAGCACTTTAAGGTGCGAGAAGAAAAGATAGGATTCTTTACCCAGCAAAAATGTCTTTCAGAAATGAAAGTGAGATACTTTTGCAGAGATACAAAAGCTGGAAGAATTCATTATCAGTAGATGTGTGATAGAAGAAATGGTAGAGCAAGTCCTTCATGAAGAAGGAAAATGATACCAGATAGAAACATGGATCTATATGAAAGAATAAAGGACACTGAAAATGCCAACAGCATAGATAAATATATGAATTTTTTGTTAAAATTTTAAAAAGATAATTGACTAAAGAAAATAAATAGTATATTGTAGGGATTATACCTATACAGAACTGAAATGTCTGACAAAAATAGCTCAAAAGCTGGAAGGGGAGAAATGGAAGTATATACTGTTCTAAAGTTCTGATGCTGTATGTGAAGCGGTATAATATTACTTGAAGGTAGACAATGATAAGTGAAGGATGTATACTATAAACCCTTAAGCTACCACTAAAATAGTAAGACTAAGATTTATAGCTAATAAGAGGAAAAAGAAAAAAAATGGAATCATAGAAAAGAACTAATTGAAAGGAAGTCGAAAAAGAGGAAAAGAGAACCAAGAACAGATGGGACAAGTAGAAAACAAATACCAAGATGATGGATTTAAACCAAACTCTTCCAATAATCACATTAAATATAATTGGTTTAATGTAATATAAGGCACTAAAAAGGCACAGGGATCTGTTTGCCACTGATATCCTTTTCTCCATTTTTACATAACAGAACTCCTGAGTTATAATTTTATACACAGTTGCCCAGTATGACATTTCCCAGCCACCTTTGAAGCCAAGTGCAGTCATATAACAAAGTCTTGGCCAGAGACCCACAAACACAAGTGTTTTGTACCACTGTCTGGAAGTGCCCCTAAAAGGAATGGTTCTGTGTGCTCTATGCTTTTTACCTTTTCCATAGGCTGGGGTTGGTGAGAGGGGGAGCAGCCTGCTTGGGCCATCCTGTAAATGGATAAAGAAACAATATGTTGAGGATGGCACGGCTACTCTTTCAGCCCTCTCCTATATACCTCTGAACTGTTTCAGGAAAGAGCAACAAACTCCTGTCACATTTAAGCTGCTTTCTTAATTGGATTACCCTAAAGCATACTCTGAGACAAAGATCTGGATGCAGTTGATTGGTTTGGGAAGCCAATCTAGGAAGCCCACGCAAGAGAAAAAAGGCAATCAAGGATGTACTCATGTGTGGGCAACAGTTGTTGTGGGAACATCCCACTGGGGACTCTCCAAGCAACTCATTTAAAAATCATTCAGCAGTAAGAAGGGATTCTGGGATCAGAAGAAGGGATCAACTGACTCCCCTTCCCTTTGGATAAGGGTGTCGCTTCCAAAGGGTCTTTACACTCCAGAGCTGTCAGGTTCTGAAAACCACCTTCATGTGCAACTACTAGTAGAGCAGTCAGTGATATGGGGTGGATCAACGTACCTGAGTAATATAGTTTTATTCTTATGTTTTCTTATGTAAAAGTAGTTCAGCTGTCATAATTAAATGGAAAATTTTTAATAAGAAAGTGACAATTACTTACTATTTTGCTACAGACATGTAGAACTCTACCCTCTATTTCAAAAAGTAGTGCAGAATCACTTTTTTCCATATTGCTTAATGGAATAAGAATAAGCATTATATAGTCTGATTTGTTAATGTCAACTATACTTCACAAATTTGGTGTGAAAATGTTGACTTATGACCTTCATAATTTTAGTAATTACTGACTGTTCCTTTGTGTGATTAAACTTTTCAAGGTCTAGATGATCATTTCTTTTACAATTTATTATGGACATTTAGGCATCATGGTTTGGCTAATTGTACCATAAATTCTCAGGCTCTTTACTTGTTAGTCACATTACAAATGTCCAGACATCATACCTTAAATATTTTTACTAGTAAATGTAATACTATCTGGTTTAAGTGGGAGTAATAAGTTATGTGCCCAGTATGTGGCCTTTGGCTTCTCATTTAATGCACAGTAGGTGTAAATTAATATATAACAGCACAGCTTTTCTGAGGGCTATAACTAGGCTGCGCCTACAGCTGGTTTTCAATGGAGAAAATTCTCTTCTAAAAGAGCCGCTACTTGGTGCTTGTGTCCAAAATTTAAAGATTTCCTCTTGGGTGTACCATGCGTTTCAAAGATTCTACTTTGTAGAGCTTTTAAGAGAGGTACTAGAGCAGTTCAATAATATCAGGTAAGAAATTGTTTATTTTTACATTGCTAATAACTAGGAAGCTAAGTTTTCATTATTAAGGTTTTAAAAATATGTATTTTGGGGTCATATAGTATAATATTTGATAAGCATTTCAAAGTTATTTTGGGAGGAAGGAAGAATGCTAAAATTTTAAATTTCTATTTTGAAAGAAGAATATAAATAGAAATCAAAGAATCACATTAAATGATCACTATCATTTCATAATAAGTGACCACTTTTTTATTTAAAAATATGTATTTCTTTAATGACTGCATTTGGATGTACCATCCAAGCCAATTTTAATACAGCTAGGATTCTGGAAATTGGATTATACAGTCATTCTCTCCATTATAATGAGTGTGTCAAAATCCAGCATTACTAGATTCTGTAGTTAATGCCCAAACCAGAAACTCAACAACTATACAATTAAGGTAAATTCTTCCAATGGCAAGAATAGCATGGAAAGATACATGATAAAAAGTTAGTGATGGCTAACTGTGGATGAAATTGTACTTATACTCAGCAAATAGGCTTTATAGTCATAGAATGACATTGCAAGATGAAGTTCTGGGAAAAGAGTTATTCATAAAGTGTTCATGGGCATATCAGTTAGTGTAAACTTACAGAGAGAGTAATTTGGTAACATCTCTCAAAAATTGAAATACATATGCCTTTTTCTTGCATTTCCATTGCTAAGAATTTATGAATTTATCCTACTTGAACTAATTAACAAAAATAAATGTGCATGGATGCCCATTTCAGCAGAATGTAATGTAAGAACTAGAAGCAACTTATATATTGATAGGGAATGATTAAGTAAATTATGATACAATTATACATCCATAACATTTAACTATTACAAAGAGTGAGGTTTACTTTTTTTTTCCTCTTTTTCTTTGAATATCCCTGGAGAATGAGGTTTACTTATATGACCAACATAGAAGATTTTCCAATATACATTTTTAAAAGAGAAAGGATAATAAGAACAGCAGGTATATTGTTTCTCACATGCATAAAATAAGTACATGTGTATGTGTGTATTTACATTCTTGTTTATGTCCCACAAATTTCTGTAAAAAGGCCCAAGAAACTATTAATTTTACCTCCAGGGAGAGGGACTTGGGTTTGGAGGAGAGGGAGATATTTATATTTATCTTACTATCTTCAGTCTATTTTAATTTATTTAAAAAGTCATATTCATATGTTATTTTTATAATAAATAATTATGTTGAAAGTAAAGTTGAACTATTTTTATAGACCCCCACCACCACCAATTTACTGATAATGGAACAATGGGGAAATATAACTTCATTGGTGTCCTAATATTTTTCAAATATACTGCCTCCAAGGAATGACTTAGGGTAAATTGAAACTTAATAATTTTCCATTCTTTCTGATTTTGCTTCTTTCATTTAGTTTGGTTTGATTTTTTTTTTAAGAGAGTAATCATCCTTATAATTTCCTTATAAAATAATACTGTTTACTAAAGAAGTCTTATATAAGCTATAATCAAATTTAGCAGGCTTAATTTTTTATTTTTCCATCACATGAAGTTGTTACAAAATAGTAAATGACATAAAAGCCACAGGCAAATTCCATTCTGGTAAATTTTCCATTATGAGTATAAGGAGATGGCGGCAGGAGGAGAGGGCAGGGGAGAGCTGTCACAGGATTTGCTGGCAGCTGCCTTGGTGGAGCTTGTAGGTTGCTCTTTTTCCTTATTAGTGTCTGAGGATGGGGCCTAAATATGATACAGATTACCTTTCTCAGGAAGTTCCTCACTGAGAAGAGTCTTGCTTTGTCACCCAAGCTGCATACCTGTTCTGAGATGCACTTCTAGTCCAGGAGAGGCTTATTTGTTTCATGCACTTTTTATTAGTGAAGTATTTTAAATACTTTTATTGTAATTTATATTTTTCAAAGTGTTGAAAAGTATAAGGATGTGAGTATCAATCCAACCACACATATGCACAATTCTACCTTCGAAGGACAATTTTTAGTATTATATTACTATTTAGTATTTTAGTGCATTTAAAAATACACAGCTGCATTACATATATCATCTTATAGTCTTTTTTGTTTAAATTATTATATGCCTCTCTTCTCATTGTTGAAAACCTTCCTAACCATAATTGTTCATGGATGCTTAATATTCCATTCTGAATTTACCATATTTTGCACAACCATTCATCTAAATTTGGATATTTAAGTCAATTCCATTTAAAGAATTTTAGCCATTAAAAAGAATGCCACTGCAAAGGAGCTAGAGGGTATTATGCTCAGTGAAATAAGCCAGGTGGAGAAAGACAAGTAAAAAATTATTTCACTTATCTGTGGACTATAACAACAAAGCAAAAACTGAAAGAACGAAACAGCAGCAGACTCACAGAATCCAAAATGAACTTAACAGTAGGGTGGGTGGGAAGGGAGGGATAAGGGGACTAAGGGGTAGTATGATTAGCACACATAATGAGGTGGTGGGGGCACGGGGAAGGCAGTATAGCACATAGAAGACAAGTAGTGACTCTATAGCATCTTACTATGCTGATGGACAGTGACTGTAATGGGATATGTGGTGGGGACTTGATAATAGGGGGAATGTAGTAACCACAATGCTGCTCATGTGAAACCTGAGCATAAGACTGTATATCAATGATACCTTAATAAAAAAAAATGCCACTACAAACCTCTTTCTTTAATAATTGTTAACTATAGTTCTGATAATCATTTCATTTGTTTCTTTTTTTCTTTTTAAGTTTTTGTGCCTATTTAGGAATAAAGCAGTCATCTAAGTGTTTTTTTTTTTTTTTAGTCCCAGAAGTTTCATACATGTACTCACATAGGCGAAGTAGTTATCTCAGGTTAATTAAAGCGTATTCAGAGATTTCAAGGGTGGCTTGAATTGGTAGCACTTGAAGCTGTTTATCTGTGTGTATCTCTGAATGATGAATAAAAAGTGCAGGAAAAAAACTGGATGCTTAGGTTGAAATGACTGTAGTTCTCATATCTAGTCATTAATTCATCATAATTCTCCTTATAAACAAAACATTTATAACCTTAATTTCTTATTTAGTAAGTTGTTTCACTTCAGATTTCATTGAAAGTACAGGTTCTATTGCTTGAAAATGTGTGAAGGACCATTAAAAGAGGATTTGACTGTCCAATGAGAGTACACATGGTAAGCAGAGAAGTGTAAGTCTTGTTCATGTTATTTATCTAAGTCACATCAAAAGTATATTTTCTTAAGGGGAACAGAATCATTATTCCCATTGAATTAGGCAGCCCTGGTTTTGCATAATAGTGTGAGACAGTGAAAATAACTGTGCAAATGATCTTAAAGTCAGTGGGAAGAAATTAGGATTGTTCTGTGATCTTCAAACACTTTTATCAAAACATTAAAAACTCTCCTACTGTTGTTACATATTATACATGTATAGTGACCTTCAAAAAATTATAAAATTAATATTTAGAACATGTGATACAAAACATTAGAAATATTAAGAATTAATGTGTTTTCTTTGTAAAATTTTTTTAAGTGAAGTTTGAACAGTGCTTCTCTTCCCATTGTGTAACTTACAAGGAGTGGGCTTCCTTTCTATGAATTGCTCCTTTTTAAATTTGGATCAGCTTCCAGAATTTTATCTTATGCATTTCAGCACTGGGAAAGATGTCTGACAATTCTTTGGACATGAACCTTTTTGCTGAAGTCACTTCCTCTGGGCATATTTTCCTTTTCATTACAACCATTTTTCCCATTTACGTTTGCCTTCACTAAGTTCCTTTTGCTGGAGTCTTTAATGGTGACAGTGTTTGCATTCATATAGTCAACCATTCCTTCTATAAATATATTTATGTTAGATTCTAATTTCCAGCATTTCCACTTTCTTTTTTCCCCTGTACTTTCATCTTTAGTGGCCAATTCCCTCTTTTGATTATCCACTTTTGTAAAATGTCGCCTGAGTTTGTCACTAGGAGATAAGGACACAGCACAACTGCACACTTTACTGTCTGTGTGTGAACTGAGTAACAGATGCTCAGTGACTGATCATGAATAGACTTTGAGAAGAAGTGATGCTATTTCACTAATCATGAGGCAATATTTTCTAATATTGCCTCATGATTAGTATGTATGTAATGTATGTAATATTTTGTCTTTTATTTATGTAATATTTTTTGGACTGAAGTAGCATCGAAGATTGTGCTTTGTGCAACCACTCACACTGAATATACCATAGTAACTGAAATTTAAACTGTTGTTGGGGGACAGATGTTATTTAACCAAGTGAGTGAAATTCATTTATGTGGGGATTGTGCAAAGTCAGGATGCCTGTTTTTTCTGCTTAAAATGAAATATCACAATTCCATTTGACTTTCTGGGCTTGGAGTTAAATGAATCAAGAACAAAGAGAATGTCTAAATACCTTGTTTAGTTTGCCTGTGCATGTTTTCTGTACTAAAGAATAGTACAGGGAAGTCCTGTGTAACCTTCCCTCAGTTTTCTCCAGTGGTTACATCTTATGTTACTATAGTACAATATCAAAACCAAGAACATGACATTAATACAGCAGATGTGTATACTTCTGTCATTTTTATCACATATAGATTGGTGTAATCACCCCACTGTGAGATACATAATTATTCCATCACCATAAAGATCTCCCTTATGGTACCCTTTTATAGTCACATCTAACTCTTCCTCTATAACCCTCGCAACCCCAAACCTGGCAACCACTCTTCTGTAATTGTATCTTTTAAAAAATTACCAAAAGTTATTTTTATTGCCATATTACATTCTCTGCGTATAGTTTTAGTTTTTGTGTGTATCAGACATTTATATAAATTGTGTCATTATGTTATCTTTTTTCAGTTCTCAGAAAACATTGTTTTTGAGATTCATCCATATTGATCATTGCTGATCTATTTTGTAAATAGCATATAGTTACAGTTTTAAACATCCAATCTGAGAATCTTTTAACTAATGATTTACCATTTATACTTATCACCATAAGTATTTTCATTTATTTATACTATTTTATATTTAATTTTCCATTTACTTTTCTCTTGTTGCTCAACTCTTGCTTTCTACTGGAATGATTTTGATTTATAGTTTTCTTTTTCCAATTCTTTTTTTGAAGTAATACATTTTTTCTATTCTTCTAATGAATACCTCAACTTTTTTAGTATGCATACTTACTCTAAAAAACCTTTAGTACACATATTTCTTTACATTAGGATGCATTTGTTGAATCACCCTTGAAATTTTCATGTGACCATTTTATTTCTATCATTGGTTTTGTCTACTTCCCCGCAACCAGCAGTCATTACTGTCATTGCTTCTATTGATTTACATTCCAATTTCTTTGTTTTCCATTGTTTCCTGAATCCAATGTCCTTCTTACCAAAGTTTATTACTAAATATTTTGGTGTGGTTCACCAGTGACCAAAAAAATCTCAGTCTTTGAATGAGAATATCTTTATATCAACCTTTCTTTCTAAATTTTTTTGTTATGAAAATTGGAAACATGTGGAAGAGCAGAAAAATATTTTTATTTTGGGAAATTTTTATTATTTATTTATATTGTTATTTATTATTAATACATATATTATTTATTTATAAAATGTATTATTTCTAGAAAAATAGCTCACCCATATCTATAATCTAGACTGAAAACAATTTTTTAAATGAAATTGTTATTTTTAAGTTAAAATTTTAAATTTAAATAGTCTTATTAAATTATGTGGTAACTTTTTGCCATGTTTGCACTCCCTATTTATACATATATGCATACACACACACACACACACTTTAGCTAAACAACTTAAAAGTGTATTTACAGACATCATACTACTTCATCCATAAATGCAAGTTGTTTTGCATGCTTCTCTAAACTAAGGATAGCTCCAATATTTATAAAATTGCATTACAGTATATAGGAATGTTAGTAAAAATTCTCTAACATCAATTAATACTAAATATATATTCAGATTTTGTCTATTGTTCCAAAGTTTTTAATCTATTTTTCAACCCAGGATCCAACCAAACACTAAGCATTTTATTTATTTGTTCTGTCTCTTAAATCTTAATCCAATATGGAGCCTATGCCTCCATTATTTTTATGACACTGATTTTTTGAAGATACTAAACATGTTTTGAGATCAACCCACTTATTCAATTTGTTTGATTACTTCCTCCTGGTATTAATTTACTCTGTTATTTGTGTTTTGTCCTTACCATTGTGTGATATTTGAGCTGGTTATAGGATTATAGGTTGACAGGTATTTTACTTGAGCATTATTTTTCTGGCCTCTACTTTTAGATTATAATAAGTCTATTGACAGTTTAATTCATATTCCTTTACAGATAATCAGTCTTTTCTCTCTGGTTTCTTTTAATATTTTTCTTTCTGTTTGGATATTCTATTGTTCCAGCAAGAGGTGTTTGGGAGTAGGTTTATGTTAATTATTGTGCTTTGGGCTCTTTGTGAATTTTAAGTCAAATGATTCTGGTCATTCAGACAATTATCAGACATCATTTCATTGAATATATTTCTACTCTATTCTTTTTTTCTTTCTTCTGGAACTCTCATATCTTATATGTTGGACATTTTCTCTTTTCTATGTTTCTTCTATTCTCTTTTGTATTTCTTATTCCTTCACTCACTTCATTTCTCCTGGGTAGTTTCCTCAAAACTACCTATGAGTTTAATCCAAACCTTCAGCTCCATGTGCTCTGCTACTAATTCACCCTTTACATTTTTAATTTCAATGTTTAATTGCAAAATTTTTCTTCTTTTTTCCTAAATACCTACTCATTTTTCCAATATCTTGGTTTTTTTAATAATGTTCAATTCTTTCTTTGTAGCTTTTGTTATTTTTATTATCTCCTTGATAATTTAAAATGTACTTATTTAAAAATTTCTTTCATATTATCTTTTTATCTGAGGCTCTTGGGTTCTAAACCCCTGTTTATTGTATTGCTTACTGTATTCTTGTTGGAGTATTTCCTCTCAGGATTTGTATTTTGGAGTGTATTGATGATGGTGTGGGTATTTATCCAGAGCCAGAGAATAATGCTGAAGGAAAATAACTGTCAGTCTATAATTCTATAATTCTAATGCAGAGTAGCTTTGCATTTTCCTCTACGAGATGTTTCAAAGTTAATAGTTGGGAATGAATTTTTATGCTAATTTTTTTGGCTTAAGGTTTCCTATGCCACAAGGTGACACAGGCTCAATCTTCACTTTTGGAAAGGATTTTTATTTTTTAAAGATTTGCAGACCCCTGGAAGACACAATGTTTTTTCTTGTCAAACTTTTGGGTAGACTTCTTATCTTACACTGAAGAGGCAGCCTTTCTGGGGTCCTAAATTCATGAAAGGTCTCATTTCTACCTCTTTGCAGTACATAGGTTCAAAGCCATGTTTCTTGTCCCTGTATGAAAATTAAAACCTTAGTCTCTGACCCCTATGTCATATAACTCACTCACATCTCCCTGACTGATCTCATTTGTCTTGTAAGTTGCCTGTTCTGGCTCCTCTCTGGCACCTGGATGTTTCCCTTTCTTTCATTTGACATCAGCTTTATATTTAAGTCTTTCCATTTTACTTGTACCTAGCATTTTAATATTTTTAATACTTTAAAATTATATCTTATTAAATTTTTTTTTCATGTAGATCATCATGTTCAAAGAAACCAAATATTAGGTCTAAATACATGGAAACAATGAAAGTGTAAAAAATTCTATTTTTCATTAATATGCTTGGCATTTCAGAGTAAGAATTTCAAGGAGTGATAAACTTTATTTCACGAATATTATCAAATGGGTAAAGAGGGGAATATAAAATAAATTGGAAACACAAGGACCATGGATGGTCAAACTGAGATGCCAATTCACAAAAAAATAGATCTTGCTATTCTAGTTGCAGTAAATTAAAAGATGATTAAATTATACATTCCAACTATAAGTGAACAGTATTTCTTCTAATCAAGGGTTAGGCTGGGAGGTGGGTGGTAATGATGGAGTGGAAGAGTATAGGTAGCTTATCAGAACTTTGAATTTCAGTTGTTTCTTCCTTTGACAGTTAGGGAATGCTTTATTTTTGGTTGTCAGAGTTGCATGTCCAGTAGCAAGAAATTTTTCCAATTATCCCTTCCTGTGGACACACAGGCACATGAAGAAGGGCCAAAAGCACAATGCATGTAAACAACATCATTTCTAAGGAAACATAGCATAGACTAAATAATAAAATGTCTTCCTCAAATAGAACAATACTTCAGCCTCTGTCACTCACAATAGGATGGGCCTAGAGAGTTAAGAGATGACTCAGTCTCTCAAGAATTTTGTTGAAAAAAAAAAAAGACTTTTTTTCCTTATAGAATATAGTATGGAAATACTCTCTAGTAAAAAAAATATCTCCAAACTTTTAATTGCGAGGGATAATGTAGCTAAAAACTTAACAGCATCTCTTTTAAAATTAGAGTCACTCAATTTGAATACAAACTCTGCTACCTACTAGCTCTGTTGCTTCTGGGCAAATGACAAATTTTATGAGTCTCACTTTGCTTATCTATAAAATGACAATAGCAATACCCAACTTTCATGTGTCTAGTGAGAATTTGAGACACTCATAAAATAGACTATACAAAGCACCTAGCACTGTTGCCTGCATGTAATGATCACTAATGCACAATAGCTACTCTTACAAAATCAACACAGACATTTCAGAATCGCTTGAGGTGAAAAAGGCTCCAGAAGATTTTACATTTGAGGAATTTCTCTCTTATCTAATGAACTCGAATTCTGGGATTTCTAAGGCACAACAAATAGAAGAGGTAATATTATCCCCATAGTTTGAAAAATATTATGGTGGGAATTTTTCTATTATATAAGCCCCAATTTACAGAAAACAGCCTTGTTTGAGAAAGAGAAACAGTATTTTTTGTGAATGAGCCTCTATGGGTGTTCTATGTTAATGTGTTTGCTCTGGTAGGAATACTTTTATTCTCTAGTACCTATTTAGAAAAAAGATTGTAACAGGAAAAAGTTTTCAGGCTACCATAAATCTCCTTTCTTTCCTTTGGTCAAAAAGTTCCAAGTCCAGATAATTTTTGTAATAATTAGAAAGCACATTCCCTATGAGTGAAAATCTTTATTCCTTGCTTTTAATTTGCCTATCCATTTTTTTCTAAACAAATTTGCATCCCCTGTCCTGGGCTGAGAAAAAAATTAATAATTATCTTATTCTTTTGAAATGTGGTGGCACTGAGTCACCTGAATTCCATCTCTGGGCAACAGTGACAAATGGTCATTTGCAGTGCAAAGATCAAATGCTGGGAGTGCGAGGTCAGCTGCTTTACATGACATCCCTTAAGGGACTGTCATTTCTCAGGGTCCCCAGCCAAAGGCAGGGTGGCGACATGGTGTACCCATCACTAAGGTGCCATGTCTGGCATCTAAATGGAGCTCAGTAATTCCAGCAGAGCCAAGTTATTAGAGATCTAATTGCCATTGTCTAATAAATTCTTTTGAGGTCTTTGTGTGTTGGTTCACTGAAATATTCAATGCATCTAGCTAGAAGCAGTTATTAAAAGTGTAATTGTTTTGTAAATTTTTATTTTTTAATTCCAAAACATCCTCAGGAATTAATAAATAATGTTCAGACAAAATAAGAATATTCACTAATAATGCAAGATTTTCTGTGTCATTGGCGGGGGTGTAACCTTACTACACTGTTGATCAGAAGCTCTAGGGAAATAACATATCTTCTGTAATACACTCCCATCTTGGATATTGTAAATCATGCTTAGCTGAAGAGTTTTTACTTTGAACCAAGATGTTTTTATTCATGTTTTATTTCCAGTAGAATTTATTGAAAGTCATCATCATCCTAAGTTTATTTCCAGTTATTACTTTCTGGCTTGCCTTTCCAAAGCTCTCTATGAATACACAGTGGACTTTGAAAAGCAAGGTTACTTTTGTTTACTAGGGTAGTAGAACATAACCTTCCCAAGGCATTTAGATATTCCCCAAAAGACTGACCCATGGTCAACAAATGGGGAACTATAAAAACTTCTCCTAAGGAGTGAGTGTTTAGGTGACCTGATTGACAGCTCTAGGCTTGCCCAGTGACACTGTCATTAGAAGGACCTATGCTCTTTTTTTTTCCCAGGTTTTCTGAAGTCTCTTTGGTATCATAAGGGGACAAACCCCTGTGGTACTGCCAGGCCCCTCTCTGTCAGAGGGCTAAGTCCTGGGCTAATTCATTGCAGTGCAGTTTAATTAAACTGTACCAGAGTTGTTTCCCTGGTAAAATAAGTGTGGGAAGAGAATGTGTGTCAAAAGGGACATGCCCCTTACTGTGTGTGCTTTATTGTTACACCACAGCTAATATATTGTGGGAATTCCCATGGAGTCAATGATAAACTGTATTATTGAGCTCCATAAAATAGGCATTCTACTAGTGCAGGTTACTGTAGCTCACAATTCTATTAATCCTTCTAATTTATTATATTATAGCTGTATGTGAGGTCTCATAAATTTATTATACCCCTTTCATCTAAAAAAAATCCACCATGCTTGTTTCTCCTCTCAAATAAAATCTCTTATTATTTGTTGTGTCTGTTTCTAAAAATGTAATAGTCACTTGTAGAAAATAAAATAACTGGCTGAAAAATGTAAACTGTATTTGACATGTTTTCTACTCTAGAATTAAAAAATTCTATTACACCTTGCCCTATGAGTACAAATGTTGGTGCATGAAGTCCTCTTGAATTTTTATTTGCAGCCTTCTGGCAATAAGTTCACATAAATGACATATTTATAATTTTTACTGTTTTCATTCCTTTGTATATGTTAAAGGAGTCTACATATAGTATTCTTTCCTCTGATCATTTGCATCAGAGGCCAGTAGGAGGACAGAGATAGCGTCTGCTTTGTTCATTTCTATATCTTTGATGCCAAGTATGAGGCCTGGCACATATTAGAGGTTCAATAAATATATGTCAATAAATGAGAAAGTGAACACAATAGAAACTTCTGTGATTTCCTCTTGCAAATCTTCATATAATTTAACCTATATATTTATTAACATGTTTATTAATAATAGCTTGTTTTTTATCAGCTACAATTGCACAATATTTGGTTTAAGGCTTAAAAGGATATCTAAAACACACAGGAAAAAATTCATTAAGTTATGAAATTTTAGTTGTTGCTTTCAGGTTACATTTCTACTTATATTTAGAAATCTTGATGCCTCAAAATAAGCTACACCTTGGGTGTTGAGAATAAGCTAAAAAGTCTGTGGGCTAGCCCTCAAGTGACAAGAAGAAATGTAAATTGAGTGACACTCCATATCCATTGGTGATCAGAATTGTGCCTGTGCTGTTTGCACCGAGCTGAGATGAGCTTAGATATATTTGAATTTCAATTGGGCACCTTCATTTGGTTATTCTGAAAAAAAAAGGCAAGTGCTGATTGATACACTAAAACTGGACATAGACTAGAACTCTATTTACATTAAATTGCTATCTTAGATCCCAGGTGAACAATGAAAATGACCCAAAGTCTTTTTGCCAACTCTTGCTGTAGAGCACTCTATGAAAGGCAGTGATGATCAGTTTCAATACAGGTGGTATAGGAATTACAAAAGTAATGAAGACAGTTGGTGCTGTGAGCATATTATTAGAAACTTGAGAGACCGAATCAGGCTTGGGAATGGAATTGCTATTTCATTAAAAATCATTGTGTTATGACACAATTGGGGTAACCATAAAGAGGTTGGTTAGCTTTCTGGTATTAGCTAAATTTCCCATGTTCTTGTTTTGCAAATGAAGACAAATCTTCCCCTTTGATGCCATTCATTGTCCCATGATAAGAAAAAAAAATGTTTTAAAACAGCGGTGATACTCAACACCCAAAAAGCAAATAACCCTATTAAAAAATGGAAAGAGGATATGAACAGACACTTCTCCAAAGAAGAAATTCAGATGGCCAACAGGCACATGAAAAGATGCTCCACATCGCTGTCAGGGAAATGCAAATAAAAACCACAATGAGATATCACCTCACGCCAGTTAGGATGGCCAACATAGAAAAGAATAGAAACAGCAAATGCTGGCAAAGATGTGGAGAAAGGGGAACCCTCCTACAGTGCTGGTGGGAATGCAAATTAGTTCAACCATTGTGGAAAGCAGTATGGAGGTTCTTCAAAAAACTCAAAATAAAAATACCATTTGACCCAGGAATCTCACTCCTAGGAATTTACCCTAAGAATGCAGGATCCCAGTTTCAAAAAGACAGATCCACCCCTATGTTTATCGCAGCACTATTTACAATAGCCAAGAAATGGAAGCAACCTAAGTGTCCATCAGTAGATGAATGGATAAAGAAGATGTGGTACATATACACAATGGAATATTATTCAGCCATTAAAAGAAAACAAATCCTACTATTTGCAACAACATGGATGGAGCTAGAGGGTATTATGCTCAGTGAAATAAGCCAGGCAGAGAAAGACAAATATCAAATGATTTCACTCATCTGTGGAATATAAGAACAAAGAAAAAACTGAAAGAACAAAACAGCAGCAGAATCACAGAACCCAAGAATGGTCTAACAGTTGCCAAAGGGGAAGAGACTGGGGGGGATGGGTGGGAAGGGAGGGATAAGGGGAATAAGGGGCATTACAATTAGCACACATAATGTGGGGAGGAGGGTGCAGGGAAGGCAGTATAACACAGAGAAGACAAGTAGTGATTCTATAGCATCTTACTATGCTGATGGACAGTGACTGTAATGGGGTATGTGGTGGGGACTTGATAATAGGGGGAGTCTAGTAACCACAATATTGCTCATATAATTGTATATTAATGATACCAAAATAAAAAATAATAATAAAATAAAATAAAATTCCTACAAAAAATACAGCTGTCATAAATGTACCCAAAACTGATGTCATAGGTTGTCCCAATGACTCCACCTGTCTTACCTTGGTCCTGTACGCCAGGGCAAATATACAGGCAGTGTCTTGTCACAGGAAAGCTTAAAGCTGTTCAGTGATTACTGGAAGTTATGTGGCATAGTGAAAGGGCAGGATTTTGGAATTCATCACTCCTGGATTTGAATATTGTTCTACTTTTAATAACTTGTGTAATTTCAAGAAAATCACTGAATTTTCTGAACTTTCATAATAAAGTTTTAATTAAAATTACACTAGATAGTGAATGCTATGTGCTTAGCATAGTTCCTGACACATAGTAACATCTCAATAAATAGTTGTAATTATTTACCATTATTATCTTTGCTCCCAAGGTGTACAGGTTAGATAATATAGCAAATCCTCCCACAGAGATATTTGAATAAAACAAGTTTCCTATTATTGGACTATTAATAATTTTTAACACTTGAATTTATACCTCCAAAGAACAATGAATTAAATTGTAGATTGTAAGGGAAACAGTCTTGCTATTAATCTGCTTTGAGGTTCTCACTTGCCTCTTTCTCTCTTTGCTGGCGGCATTTTAAAATGGACCAAGTCTACTTCCCCACAAAGCAAACGAGAGATACTTGTTTAGATCACGACTCTACTCTTAACTTGCAGATCATGCACTAAGAAAAATGTGTTCTACTCATTCTCTAACTATAGAATTAATGTTCTCTGATAGATAAAAGTGAGTAGCTTCTGGAACTTTATAGTCAGAAAGGATTTGAGGCTTCATCTAGTCTTAACGTTTTCCGTTTGATTAGTATCTCTCCTACTTGGACTAATTATAACTTTAAAAAGCACTATTTCAAGTGTGGTGCATGGATCATCTCATTGAATCTTCACAATAAACTTCAGAGGGAGAGGCAGGTATTACCTCTGTCCAGTGGATTAAGAACCCTGAAGGCTAGAAAGGTTATAAGACTTGATGCAGATAATATGTGTAACAAATGGTAAAACAGGGACTGAAGAGGTAATAATCACTCCAGTTCTGACCTTCAGACTGTTTTGCAGTTTCTGCCTGCCTCAACCTTCCCCCAGGCAGGCCTTCTCTTTATCTCAACAGTGTCTAGTCAATACAAGCTTTTAATCAATTCACAGCAGACATAAAAACTTAGGGGAAGTTTATTGACTTTGGGGTTAGTTGAAGGATCATCTTCTTTAAAATCATTGTCCTAATGGTTACCAGAAGATGAGACTCCTCACTCTTGGAAGCACATATACACTTCAGTTCTTATTGTAATATAAAATACTGTGTATCAAATATACAGCATAAGCATTTCTTACATTTTTTGAAGTGCTGCTTTAACTGTTTTTTTGAAGAGTAAAGTGGAGTCTAATAATACACAAATATAATAAGTAAACATTTTGGTGACTTTATAGACTCATTCTAATAAAAAATTACAAATGACATTCAATTTCTTTATAATTTAAAAGCACAAATATTGTTTCTATATTGGCAAAACTAACATAGCCTTTATAAAATATCTGGTGTTTTTCAATTCTGGCATGAAAAATATGACAAATTATGTGTAATTAAAAGTTTTTTCTAATGCTATGTTTCATTTTAGTGATAGAAAAATGGAATTAGTATAAATATCTATTTAAGGATTTTTAACACATTAATAGTAACAATCTAAATCATCATTCTGGTAGTTTAGGAATACAGATAAGAAAAATATGGTCTTTCTGGATTGAGATAAAAGCAATTTGTGACACTGGCAGCAATTTACACACTGCCACTGAGAAGTGAACAAAGCATTTTTCCTATTTCAGTAGCTATTATGTGAGATTTATTATATCTTATACATAGAGAATATATTTGTTATATATATATATAAAGTATTATGTTAAATACTTCAAGAGTTTTTAAAATTTATTATGTACGACAGTAACTGCTATTAGAATTATATTGAAAATAGTTTGCCAAATAGTTTCACAGTATGACATCTCTTCTAACTTTGAAGTGAAATAAGATTAATAAATGTCAGTTTAATTTTATTTTAATAAGAGTCATTTCTATATAATATTAAGGCATAAATTTGATATGGAAGGGCTTTATAGCATATGGAATATTAGGAGGGAGAGATCATGTTATGTCACAGTAAAATAGCATACTATAGTGAGAACAATAATTTTTAGGCATGAAAGAAACATTGTTTTAGTAAATTTGGCAAATTTCCTCATTTTGCTTTCTGTACATAATAAGTCAACTTGAAGACACTCTATACTTTGCCAAATCAAGGAGGCCCATCTCACTTAGCATTTACCATTCTGTTATTTTCTTGCCTTTGATTTGATATGTTGCTAGGTTCTCAGGCACGTTACAGTTGCAATTTAGGTGCCTGCATTCTTAGGAATTTTTATGTGACTTATATTAAACCTCTGTAAACTCTTTTCTGTTGTGTAACCCACAGTAAGAGTGTGCATCTGAAGATACAGGGCCCAGCAAAAGAGTAATGTGAACTTTGACCTGTTTGTGACATACTGTATGAAGATTTTGGGAATGCTGTCTAGGATAATCCATCATTGAACAATCTGGTATAACCTTGATGACTCTGCTCTTCTCATTGACTATAATGCATGTTTTGAAAAATTCGTGTTTATTGTATAAAAACATACATCCTGAAAACAATAGAAAAAATAAAATATAAGCTTGTTGAGTAAATGAAAGAGGGGACACAAGAAACTGTTGCTTTGTGTAAAAGTTGCTCAGTAGCTGTTGATGTGTACAGATACTGGGAGCAACTTTTCCAAGCCAGTCATCCAGTTGGTGCAAGTGAAAGCAAATGCTAAATTTCTCTTGGTTGTCAATACAAGTGTGATGCTCATAAATATCTCTGAACATAATTTTCAGCTGCACAGTATTCATGATTTTCCATTTTAATGTGAAAGATATTAGAACAGATTGACAAAATGAATCTAGATTGAGTTAGCTAAAAGCAAAGATCAAGAATAGAAATCTTTGCAATGTGCCAAGTGAACAGTGAGAACAGGTAGCTATGATTGAGATTCCTGGGGAAAAGGCAAAAGATTTAGTTTGCATTTCTACTACCTTAGTTTAGCCCATCTTCATGTCTCACCACATTGACTGAAACTACTGTCATTGGTTTGTTGGAGTCCAGCTTGGCTCTCCTCCAACTAATTCCTTGCCTGCAGCATAACCCGTTTTTCTAAAGGGCTAATCTGATTCAGCTACTTCTCTGCTTTAAAATCAAAGCAAAACAAAACCAAGCAAAACATAAACAAACAAACAATAAATCTTCAGTACCTCATCACCAGCCCATCAACTGAAGTGCCGCCCCAGTTTTCCATGATTTTACCACTACAGCCTCATTTTCACTATCTTCAAATCTCCCTTTCTGTCTTTATCTTTCCCCATTTCCCATTGCCTCATGCTCCAGCCATATTAAACTTTTAATTCTTCATAAATGCCATATTTTCTTTTCTCTTCCAAAGCTTGCCTTAACTCAGCCTGGACATTTTATCCCACTCTCTAATCCTTCAGGTCTCTGCTTTACACTTTACTTCCCCAAAAGGTCCCACTCCCCAGGATGGTGCTGGGTATCCTACTGCACTTCATAGTGTCTTGTGAAGGCATTAAGTTCTGCACTTTACAAAAAAGGAAATGGAATCTCTGAGGGCCTAACTTGCAGAGTTTTATATACCTACAAAACACCAGAGCCAGGCTTTAGATTCAAAACTTTGGCTTCCTCCTAGAACTCATCTCATTATTCCACAGTAGCCTCTCATGCTTAATTTTACCTTGTCAAATATGGGCTTAGGTAGAATTGTTTTCAGTTCCCTGGAAGTTCTTTATGACTTCATTCCTTTATTCCTTTATGTATTCCATGTTCATAGATTAACTCTGCATTTGTGTCCATCTGGGGAATTCGTATTCATTCCTCAAGACCCAAATGCAGAATGTGACACTTTCTCAGTTCCACCCTCCCTCTTCAGCCTCACTGTATTACTTAGTTCTTCCCACTATAGTAGGGCTTACTGATCTCTGTTGAAATGTTTGGTTGTATGTTTATCTCTCCTGTCAGACAGTGAACTTTTAGTGCAAAGATGTATCTTAATCACTTCTATATCCTCTGACACCTGGTCCAGTACCTAGCACATAGTAGGTTCAGTCATTTAAATTGAGTCCTGGGAGCACTTGTAAATAATACCTGCATATTCATTTCTCATATTATTCTCCATGACAGTGTATAAGTTGTCCAGCTTGTTATCAACATAAGGTGTAACCTCTCTTTGTCCAGAAAAGGACCCTGTATGACTTGTCACAGTTTCCAGTTCCAAGACTTTGCCACTGGAGCTAGTTCTTATACAAGTTTTAACTGCTCCATGGTAGTTTGATGACAGATTTTTATCTCTGTGCACTTGCAAACTGAGACTGCATGGATTAATGGAGACCTCTCTTGCCTCTGTTACACACACACACACACACACACACACACACACACACACACACACACAGCCTCTTCAAACTCACCTTCAATCTGGGCAAGCGAGAGCTGTATGGCTAGAGGAGGGTGGTAGAGAAAGACGACGAGCATTTTAATTTTCTCTAGAGGGTAAAGTGGGTTAAGCAAAGCAACCTAGGCTTTGTGGCCGAGTGATGGAAGAACTTCTCTTTCTCCTGTCTGCTCTTCCCAATTCCCATCCTGCTTTTGGAGGTTGCTCTCTAGTTAAGCAGCAGGGGGTGAGGGAGCTGCACTGCCAGGGGAGCCACTGCAGGAGCGCTGGTGTCAGGTGAGGTGCATCTCTCTCCATGCCGCCTGTACACACACATGCACAGCTGCTCTCGGCCGCATGGTTCACCATGTGCTACGGTGGCTTACTTTTTGCACTAGTGTAAAATACAACGATCATTGTTTGTGGTGGCATGAAAATTCTATGGCTTCAAGTCTGAAATAATCACAAAATTTGAAGTAGTTTTTCAAATCTCCCTTTCTTGTCTTTTTCTTTTCCCATTCCCCATTGCCAGTGAAGAAAAACAAAACAAATTTTTTATCTTTCCTTGGAGTTGGTAGAAATAACATGTATTAAGAAGCAGAGAATCTTGGGTTAGAATCCTTCCCCCATCATCTATTCGTGATGTAAACTTGGACAAACTGCATAATCATGCTGAGGCAGTTTTCTCACCCATAAAATGGATTTAATACCACACATATGTCTCTCATTGACTGAAAAACTAACGGAAGCAGAGAATGGCAAGGTGACTCCTGGCCCGTCTGTCTTGGCCAGTGTTAGCTTCCTGCTTTTCCCACCTTACCTTCTCATGTTTCTCCCTACCTCTTGATTCAGTTATTATTAATTGGTTGTGAAAGTCCCAAAATATAGGAAATAAAAGAGAAGAGAAATACAAGGCAGCTAGAGAGTAGCCCCATCAGTCACTTAGAGTGGTGGGGCATGTGTTCTGACATTCTCTATAAAGCTCATCATTAAACCTTGTAATAGGATTTTTTTTTAATAGTTTGTGAAGCTTCATTGTTACAGTTCACTCTGTCCTTTGAAAAGCATTATCCCAAAGGAAGGCCTCTAAGTTCCTCTTTAGGCCCTAAATCAGTGGTTCTCAACCTTGGCTGCATATTAGAGTTACCTTAGACACTTAACAGCAATTATTTTTTAAATAATAAAGTTATTTTAAAGTTTAAATGTACAGATGCTGGGGCCCCATCCTCAACTTAACTTAGGAGCTCTGGGGCCGAGGCATCAGTCTAGAACACCATCTTCTCAAGTACTGCAGTCGTGGTTGCAGACCTTGGTCTGAGTCATAATGTCACCGTGACGTTCATGCCATGTTTGACTGGTGTCATAAACATAATAATAGTTGTATAAAGAGGTTTTAAAGCATGGCATAAACCAGGGGGAAATTATGTCGACAAAATGTAAAAAGGATAAATACAATGTAAAAACATTATGACTATAACAAAATAGGATTCCTAAGGCCTCCGAAGTTCTATTAATATGATCGGTTCCAAAGGGAAGATGTGAATCACTCTGTTTCTTACAAACCCAGACAGAGAGGCATTGGGAGGTTACTAACTGTATTTGATAAAGGGTAGAGAATCTGCATTTTCTTTTTCAATGAGAGAAATCAATTATAGAATCACATTTCTGAGAATAAAAAAACTGAAGATAATAAAAATATGGCATATTAAGTTCAAGGAAACAGCTAAAGAAGTGTAGTTATTGGTCTGAATTGAAATATTAACCCCTCGGAAACTCCTGACATCTATTTAGTCAGAAATGGAAAAGAGCTATCAGATAACAGAGCCTATCCTCCTGGGAGCCTCCTGGATTGTATCTAGTGCCCAGATAGAGGATAACACACTCCTCCCAGCCCAAAGGCCATCCTCCTAAGTACTCACTTGGCAGGCATCCTGGAAAATGGTAGTGTTGTAAGGGCTAAGTTACTCTTCTCAGAGATCTCTATTGGACATGATAAAGAAAAGAAAAAAACTCAAACCACAAACTGTATACAATCCAATGTACATTTTAAAGGATGTACTAGTGAGTATTTACATAGTGGGTCAGATTTTCATTCCGTGAGATTGAAAAGAAGAAAAGAACTCTTTGAATTGAAAATCTAGCTTATTGTCTTTAGTGATGGCGTGTAGAGACAAGTGGTCCCAATGGCCACTACTTTTGAAGATCATGATTTTTATAAGGAATGGAAGTTTCAGGTGTCAGTAACCCATGTTGCACTGGTGTAAGGTGATTGTTGATAGTTATTTCGAAGTCCTTTAATGCTGTTATTTGTAGAAAATAAATCTGACATAAACCTTTGCTGAAAACAGACACCTCTCTTAATTGCAGCAAGCAAATAATTACTGTCAATACATTTTTAATAAATGGCAAAATAAAAAGAACTCAGCCTTTTCCTGGGACTCAGTTGACTGATTGATTTCTTCAAAGTGAGGCTTACTGAATAAATATGATTATTTATTTAAATTTTCTCAGAACAATTCCAAACAGTTTCAACAATAAAATCCTTGATCACACACTTTCATAAGTTTATTTTGAATTAATTTTTCTTTCATTCTCTTTTTGCATTGAAACCTCATCATGAATACTAATTACAAGAAAAGCATATTTCTTCACACAATTATTATTCACCTAACTGGTATCATCAGGGAGCTTTCAAAAACTTTCAGGTGGTTAACAAAATAAATCATATCTTTTCTAAGACTAGATGTTTCTGAAATAAGGTTAATAAATTTTTATTTTCAAAATGTGGATCCTCAGTGACAGCTTTTTTTTGGTATCATTAATATACAATTACATGAGCAACACTATGGTTACTAGACTCCCCCTATTATCAAGTCCCCACCACATAACTGATTACAGTCACTGTCCATCAGCATAGTAAGATGCTATAGAGTCACTACTTCTCTTCTCTGTGTTGTAAGGCCTTCCCCGTGCCCCACCGCCTACATTATGTGTGCTAATTGTAATGCCTCTTTTTCCCCCTTATCCCTCCCTCCAACCATCCTCTCCAGTCCCTTTCCCTTTGGTAATTGTTACTCCAATTCTTGGGTTCTGTGAGTTTGCTGCTGTTTTGTTCCTTCAGTTTTTTCTTTGTTCTTATACTCCACAGAGGAGTGAAATCATTTGATACTTGTCTTTCTCTGCCTGGCTTATTTCACTGAGCATAATACCCTCTAGCTCCATCTATGTTGCTGCAAATGGTAGAATTTGTGATCTTCTTATGGCTGAATAATATTCCACTGTGTATATGTACCACATCTTCTTTATCCATTCATCTGCTGATGGACACTTAGTTTGCTTCCATTTCTTGGCTTTTGTAAATAGTGCTGTGATAAAAATAGCGATGCACATGTCTTTTTCAAACTGGGCTGCTGCATTCTTAGCGTAAATTCCTAGGAGTGAATTTCCTGGGTCAAATGATATTTCTATTTTGAGTTTTTTGAGGAACCTCCATACTGCTTTCCACAAAGGTTGAACTAATTTACATTCCCACCAGCAGTATAGTAGGGTTCCCCTTTCTCCACATCCTCACCAACATTTGCTGTTGTTTGTCTTTTGGATGTTGGCCATCCTAACTGGTGTGAGGTGATATCTCATTGTGGTTTTAATTTGCATTTCTCTGATGATTAGCAATGTGGAGCATCTTTTCATGTGCCTGTTGGCCATCTGAATTTCTTCTTTGAAGAAGTGTCTGTTCAGCACCTCTGCTCATTTTTTAATTGGCTTATTTGCTTTTTGTTTGTTGAGGTGCGTGAGCTCTTTATATATTTTGGATGTCAACCCTTTATCAGATACGTCATTTATGAATGTGTTCTCCCATACTGTAGGATGCCTTTTTGTTCTATTGGTGGTGTCCTTTGCTGTACAGAAGCTTGTCACCTTGATATAGTCCCACCTGTTCATTTTTGCTTTTGTTTCCCTTGCCCAGCAAGATATGTTCATGAAGAAGTCACTCATGTTTATGTCCAAGAGATTTTTTTTTCAGCGAATTATTTATTATCAATGGTAATAGCCAACTTATTTCTGTTGCTGGAATATGATAAGCTTCCCCTCTTTTGAAATTCTAGAAATATTTAGAATTTTACATGGTATTTTTTTTGGTATCATTAATCTACAATTACATGAAGAACATTATGTTTACTAGGCTCCCCCTTTCATCAAGTGCCCCCCACATACCCCTTCACAGTCACTGTCCATCAGCGTAGTAAAATGCTGTAGACTCAATACTTGTCTTCTCTGTGTTGTAGAGCCCGCCCCGTACCCCCTCCACATTATACATGCTAACTGTAATGCCCCCTTTCTTTTTCCCGCCCTTATCCCTCCCTTCCCACACATCCTTCCCAGTCCCTTTCCCTTTGGTACCTGTTAGTCCATTCATGAGTTCTTTGATTCTGCTGCTGTTTTGTTCCTTCAGTTTTTCTTTGTTCTTATACTCCACATATGAGTGAAAGCATTTAGTACTTGTCTTTCTCTGCCTGGCTTATTTCACTGAGCATAATACCCTCTAGCTCCAACCATGTTGTTGCAAATGGTAGGATTTGTTTTCTTCTTATGGCTGAATAATATTCCATTGTGTATATGTACCACATCTTGTTTATCCATTTATCTACTGATGGACATTTAGGTTGCTTCCATTTCTTGGCTATTGTAAATAGTGCTGCGATAAACATAGAGGCACATCTGTCTACTTCAAACTGGGCTGCTGCATTCTTAGGGTAAATTCCTAGAAGTGGAATTCCTGGGGCAAATGGTATTTCTATTTTAAGCATTTTGAGAAAACTCCATACTGCTTTCCACAATGGTTGAACTAATTTACATTCCCACCAGCAGTGTAGGAGGGTTCCCCTTTCTCCACAACCTCGCTAACATTTGTTGTTCTTTGTCTTTTGGATGGTGAGCATCCTTACTGGTGTGAGGTGATATCTCATTGTGGTTTTAATTTGCATTTCTCTGATGACAAGCGATGTGGAGCATCGTTTCATGTGTCTATTGGCCATCTGAATTTCTTCTTTAGAGAACTGTCTATTCAGCTCTTCTGCCCATTTTTCAATTAGATTATTTGTTTTTTGATTGTTGAGGTGTGTGAGCTCTTTATATATTTTGGATCTCAACCCTTTATCGGATCTGTCATTTATGAATATATTCTCCCATACTGTAGGACACCTTTTTGTTCTATTGATGGTGTCCTTTGCTGTACAGAAGCTTTTCAGTTTGATATAGTCCCACCTGTACATTTTTGCTTTTGTTTCCTTTGCCCGGGGAGATATGTTCATGAAGAAGTCACTCATGTTTATGTCCATGAGATTTTTGCCTATGTTTTTTTCTAAGAGTTTTCTGATTTCATGACTTATATTCAGGTCTTTGATCCATTTCGAATTTATTTTTGTGTATGGGGTTAGACAGTGATCCAGTTTCATTCTCTTACATGTAGCTGTCCAGTTTTGCCAGCACCATCTGTTGAAGAGACTCTCATTTCCCCATTGTATGTCCATGGCTCCTTTATCATATATTAATTGACCATATATGTTGCGTTAATATCTGGGCTATCTATTTTGTTCCACTGGTCTATGGGTCTGTTCTTGTGCCAGTACAAAATTGTCTTGATGACTGTGGCTTTGTAGTAGAACTTGAAGTTTTTTAGCAAGATCTCCCTGCTTTATTCTTCCTTCTCAGAATTGCTTTGGCTATTTGGGGTCTTTTGTGTTTCTGTATGAATTTTAGAACTATTTGTTCCAGTTTGTTGAAGAATGCTGTTGGTATTTTGATAGGGATTGCATGAATCTGTAGATTGCTTTAGGCAGGATGGCCATTTTGACAATATTAATTCTTCCTAGGCAAGAGCATGTGCTGAATTTCCATTTATTAGTGTCCTCTAATTTATTTTAAGAGTATCTTGTAGTTTTCAGGGCATAGGTCTTTCACTTCCTTGGTTAGGTTTATTCCTAGGTATTTTATTCTTTTTCATGCAATTGTGAATGGAATTGTTTTCCTGATTTCTCCTTCTGGTAGTTCATTGTTAGTGTATAGGAATGCAACAGATTTCTGTGTATTAATTTTGTATCCTTCAACTGCTGAATTCAGATATTAGTTGGATTCTTTAGGGTTTTTTATGTACAATATCATGTCATCTGCAAATAGTGACAGTTTACCTTCTTCCTTACCAATCTGGATGACTTTTATTTCTTTGTGTTGTCTGATTGCCATGGCTTGGACCTCCAGTACTATGTTGAATAACAGTGGGGATAGTGGGCATCTCTGCCTTGTTCCCAGTCTTAGGTGAAAAGCTTTCAGCTTCTTGCTGTTAAGTATGATGTTGGCTGTGGCTTTGTCATTTATGGCCTTTATTATGTTGAGGTACTTGCCCTCTATACCCATTTTGTTGAGAGTTTTTATCATGAGTGAATGTTGAATTTTGTCAAATGCTTTTTAGCATCTATGGAGATGATCATGTGGTTTTTGTCCTTCTTTTTGTTTATGTGGTGGATGATGTTGATGGATTTTCAAATGTTGTACCATCGTTGCATCCCTGAGATGAATCCCACTTGATCATGGTGTACGATCCTCTTGATGTATTTTTAAACTCAGTTTGCTGATATTTTGTTGAGTATTTTTGCATCTATGTTAATCTGGGTTATTGGTCTGTAGTTTTCTTTTTTTGTGATGTCTTTGCTTGGTTTTGGTATTTGAGTGATGCTGGCTTCATAGAATGAGTTTGGAAGTATTTTCTCCTCTTCTTTTTTTGGAAAACTTTAAGTAGAATGGGTATTTTGTCTTCTCTAAATGTCTTATAAAATTCTGTGGTGAATCAATCTGGCCTGGGGGTTTTGTTCTTGGGTAGTTTTTTGAATACTGATTCAATTTTCTTGCTGGTAATTGGTCTGTTTAGATTTTCTGTTTCTTCTTTGGTCAGTCTTGGAAGGTTATATTTTTGTAGAAAATTGTCCATTTCTTCTAGGTTATCCAGTTTGTTAGAGTATAGATTTTTATAGTATTCTCTAATAATTCTTTGTATTGCTGTGGTGTCCATTGTGATTTTTCCTTTCTCATTTCTGATTCTGTGTATGTGTGTAGATTCCCTTTTTCTCTTAATAAGTCTGACTAGGAGTTTATCTATTTTGTTACTCAGTCACAACTTTTTATTTACAAAAATGTAAATTTAAGAATCTCCCTATTAGATATTTTACATACTCAAAAGCTGTGATACATTTTATTATTTCTTTTCTTCACTTTTGCACAGAATATACCTTAAAATTTGGTGGCCTAATGCTATTGCCAGGTACTTTATCTATTTTGTTACTCAGTCACAACTTTTTATTTACAAAAATGTAAATTTAAGAATCTCCCTATTAGATATTTTACATGCTCAAAAGCTGTGATACATTTTATTATTTCTTTTCTTCACTTTTGCACAGAATATACCTTAAAATTTGGTGGCCTAATGCTGTTGCCAGCTATTAGTGTCCTCTAATTTATTTTAAGAGTATCTTGTAGTTTTCAGGGCATAGGTCTTTCACTTCCTTGGTTAGGTTTATTCCTAGGTATTTTATTCTTTTTCATGCAATTGTGAATGTAATAGGTAAAGTACCTCAACATAATAAAGGCCATAAACATAAAAGGACTTGACTGCTGCCTGTTCTTGGGGCATCTCTTGGTCTCTCTGAGCCATGACTCAGAGCAAGAGGTCTTATGGGGAGATTCTGTTGTCCAAACTTGAGGTGGAGAACTTCTGTCCTGAAGAGCAGATTTCCTGCTTGCCTGCCGTGTCAAGATTCAGAAATAAAGTGGCTGTAATTTACAATCTGGCTGGGGATGCCTAGAACTGAACATCACACACAATTAGTGTTAGGCCAAACTTCCTTGTCAGGCCCTGGGTTTTGGTTTGGGTGAAGTTTGTTCCCATGTAGCCAGAATTTGGACAATTTAGAATCCTCTCAAGGGAAATACTCCAATTTATAAATGTAGACATAAATTTCTACTAAAAAGGTGATTACTTTTATGAGATATATTCTATAGTTCATAAGTTATGCTATTATTCCACAATTAATAACTTTTTTACTTTTCCATTTGAAAAATGATTATTTATTTCAAAATGTTTTTAAATTAATTTATTCAAACTATCCCTCACTTAAGAAAGAATTCCACATGGCTTAAAGGAAATGCAACATGAGATAAATAAAAGGTAAACATGAATGGATAAGGAAAGGATGTAATGTGCTTTATTCAATCTAAATAAAGTTACAAAATCATATTACATTTTGCTTATGAAACAAAAATGATTCAGAACTATTTTATTACAATATTCCAAATTTTTAATTTGACAATATGATTACTGTATAATTAATAATAGCATAAAATATTAAAGTGATGTTTAATTTGTCTTGCCTTTCCAGGGCATGGAGAAAGTCTCAGCGTAGAGGAGGTATCATATTGCTGTAGTTTACCAGAATCTTCTTAATGAGTGTGTTAACTATAGATGTGGTAAAAAATATTTGAGAACATGGGACCATTTTGTATGATAAGTACTTTGAATATTCCGATGCATTTTTCACTTTGAAGTGATAATACATGATTCAATACTTGTTATACATTTCATATTGTTATACATGTGCACATATTTTGAATAAAGATTCTGTTGACAGCAAAAAATTAAGGAGAAAGTGTGACAACATCACCATAGCAAGTATCTTGGGAGCAATTTGTACATTTGAATGTTGCTCACAGATAAAGACAAAAACAAAAAAAAGGATAAAATTAAAACCAAATAGCATAAGTACTATGTTTATGGATGTACATACTACTTTCAGGTTTTATAATATGTTTTATAAAAAAAGCAATTCTATTTCTTATTAATGCCAAGAAACAGGAATAAAAACACTTCCTTGCTGGAAAATTGTAACAGAAAGAAAGGCAATGGAATGAGGAGATAATTTTATTTTTTTGCCAGATAGCTAATCTACTTAATTCCCTCAGTTCTTCATTTTTGACATCACACATTTTGCTGTTGTAAATAAAACATAACTTAAAGTAGATCTGGTCACAACGAATGGGAGAAATACATTAGTACTGAATTCCACCAGGTAGAGTTATTCTGTTGTTGAGTACGAGAAGTAACAATAAACTGTCACTGCACTAGTAGTGCAGTGGGTGACTGCCTTAAAAAAAAAAAGAAGAGCTTATAGGTTAGAGAACTGCGAATAAAACTAAACCCATGGTACATATTTCTGTAAGAATAGTCCTTCTGGGCAGAAATATTTTTTCAGGCCTCCAAGAAGCCATGCAAAATTTGTGCATGATTGTGCAGGAAAGAAAATGTGGAGTTTTCCTGAAATGATCATTTAAATGGGAATATCAAACATGATTGCAGCTCTAGGTACCACAGGGACCTCTAAGATTAGCCCTGGGCCTGACACCCCATGGCCTGCTGGGCTAGAAGAAAGGCTTGTTTTAAATTCTAACCTTCAGCTTCAGTGATTCTACAGTACATATATCAAATTAAAGAATTCCTTGTAAGGACACAGGAATCGGTATGAAATAAATATCCTTTAAATTAGTCACTGACTGTGCAACTTTGAATTCTGTTTTACAGAAGGCTCTGCTTGGAAGTTCTGTGTGTGTGTGTTTTTAAATCTGCCATCACGAGGCTCAGACATTATGACATCAAATTCAGTTCTCTCTGAAATGTTGAATAAAGAATAAGAAAGTGAAAAAAAGTGCAAGATTCCCAGGGAGATTTGACTTATGATTGAGAAGAAAATGAACTACTTTATTTTTGTAAGCAAATATCTTTCAAGTCCAATCAGTGTTGTATTCAGGAGGTAAAATAAGAAAAATGTCGATTTCACCAGTATAAAAAAAAGAACAATGATATCATTAGCTACTCATTTCATAACAAAGACTAAATCTAAATGGTAGACATTTGAAAAGATGGGCTCTGAATATTATCCTGTACCACAAATACTGTATGGCAGGGGAAGAACCTGATTTTCCTAAACATACTAATTTTAAGCAGAGATGGAAAACAACAAGATTAGCTCAGCCTAAGCACACATAAAATATTATAGAATATTATAGAATAATATAAAATGTTATAGAATATTAACTTGAAGATCTAATTGTTAGGACAGACAAAACATTAGCTTCATGTAGTGGAATGCTTTCCAATTCTACTTTCTAAGCAAAAACAAGACAAAGAAGAAATAGATTCATTAAGAAGGAAGGAAAATATGAAAATAACCAGTATATTGGCAAATGTTCTGACAGTTGTACAATGTCCTCTGACATATGGATTTTCAACTTGATTAGGAGAACAAAAATAAGTTATCATACTGTTATCTTAGGTCAATAAATAATGATAACAGGGTAGCAGGGAAAGAAGGACATAGAAGGAGGAATTCTTTTAAAATTGTCTTAGCTGCTTCAGTACCTTATTTTTCAAAACTATGTTCATCCTTGGGAGACAGTAATGAGGAACTTATTAGTATTTATAGTGGAAGTCTACTTGTTAGCTTACTACCATAAATACTCATGATTCTAGGAAAAGCTTTTTGTCTTTAACTTAAGCTTCATTCTTTCATAATAGCTATATGAACAAGTTCTGAGGAATAAAATCTAAGAGCATGGAGAAAAGAAAAAAGACTAATTTGGGAACTCATCTGAAGTAAATCTGTAACCATAAAAAAGTACGTTTTTGAAAGGCATTATTTAAAATCTATATTGTGTCTTCATAGTGTCTACAAGCTAAAGAATAATATGTTGGAATATTTTTTCATTTATAATATTCTTATTAATTGTAAGAAGTAATACATGTGGAGGTCTAACTCCATAAAAGATATTCTGTTTAATGTGCTTTACATGTATTATCCTAGTTAATTTTCCCAATAGCAGTAGGAAGTAGGTACTCCTTCTATTATCTCCTTTTTTTGGAATGAGGAAACAGGGATAGGTAATTTAAGTACTTTGCTCTTAATATAAGAGGGTGGGCATGTTTTGAACTCCAAAGCCCATGCTTCACTGTTACACTACAGTTAATTATTCAAACAATAGGAAAACCATTGAGTCATGATTCATCATCTTCCAAGGGATTGATTTCAGTTTACTGTTTCATTACATGACAAACACTTCCTATTGAAGATTGAGGAAAAGGATTTGTGACATTCAGAAATACTATTCACATGTTTAATAAACTTGGGAAGTCAGAAGAAAACACAGAAGGCTTAATTTTAAGGAATGTTTTGGGCCTCTGCATTTTCAGCTGAAAATGGTCTGCTTAGCTGTTGTACACCCATAGGAACACAAGTCAGTACAGCCTGCAAAATCCCTGCTCAATGTAAATATCCTCACGTTGTCTTTACCCAGCTGCCAGGGCTGGCAAAAGCCTCCAGGTAGGGGTTTTCAGGTGGTGCTAACTGTTCTCAAGAAATAGCCCTATGAGAGGAGTGCAGGGGCTGGAGCTGCGTCTGGTGCCGCCCTCGGCAGTGTGGGGCGGTTTGAGGGAATGACTGAGGCTGTGAATACAGTGGGCAAAAGCACCAGGACAGACCACACTGATTCTCAGCAGCAGACAGGCCCCGCTGTGAGTCTGAATAAAAACTAAATATGGGATATATACTTAATTATCTGGATGCAAGAGATATTAAGGGGCAAAGGCACCTAGTAGTAATTCAGTTAAAGTGAGGTAGCCTGAAGAGGGAAAATGAATATTTCACATGGGTCCAACACATTTAATCTGTCAACTACTACACAAAGATAATCATTTCAGACAATAGAACATTCTGTTTCAGCCTCTGATTAGGCCTTGCCTTTGGATTTTTTCCTCCTTAGGGTTAACAAGAATCAGTCATAGCAGTAATTTCCTATGAAATAGAAATCCTATCAGGCTCTGGGTCTGTGGAGCTGATGGATTGCTTCTTTTTTTACAGAGCCAAACGATTTTTGTAGGAATCAGCTTTCAAGTGTATAAATTTCAGTTTGGAAATTATTTCTCACAATATTTGCTTTCAGTCATTCTTTTTTTAACATTAATTAGCTGAAAAAATCTGCCAAGGGACAAAAAGTGTTTCTGCAAAATAATATGATAATTTGTATTGAAAATGCGATTGAATACTGGGAAGAAATAAAGGTAACAAAAGGATCACAAAGGGTATAATTCTGTTATAGCTATTCAAAATGTGGGATAAAATATACTTTCTTCTGTTTGATCTAATATACCTATTTTTCATCCATTTTCCCTTTCTAGCCCTCTATCCTCTCTCAATTAAGACAGTGTCTCCTCTGTTTACTTGTTGCAAAGATTTCGGTTGTGACTCACAGTTCAGAATAAATGCTGACAGCTTACACAGAAAAAACTTTCAGTTACTGAGTAAAGTTTCAACATTAACAAAAATCAAACCTTTTTCTGGTAGTACATTTTTGGTCAACACTAAGGGTTCAGTGAAGTCTCTTTATTATAGGTCAATAGATTTTTATATCTGTGATATTTATATTTTGATCATTTGTATTTTTATCGTGCACTTGTAAGTACAAAAATTCAGTCAAGTGGACACATGGTCAAGCTAAGATAAATGTAAATATCTTCAACTAGGCTGTGAAAACTGGTCTTTGCCTTGTTGAAGGGAAATTTAATAATATTTTATATAAAGAATGAGATTTAGGTGAATTATCAATCAGGAGTGCTCTTTGAATTGTTTGTTGTGGTAGTATATTTGTTATAATGCAAATACATTACCTATCATTTGATCATTAATAAGATGCATCGATAATGTGCAAAACAAGCTGTGATGAAGTGGAGAAAACACTGGGTCTGGATTCAACGGTCTAGGTTTGGATCCTGGTTTGCCACTTACTACAGGCAAGATCTCGTTGGAGTCAAGTCAGTTTATCTGGCCTGGCTCCATTTTTCTTATCTGTTTAGTGGGGATATTAATTTATACCACATAGAGTTTTTTGTGTGGATTATGTATCACAATGCACATTAAAGGATCATTAGGAATTTTGGCAGATGGGAGTTGAATCTACGCCTTGGCACCCATACACCCAAAAGAACACTACCTCAGTCAACTAAGAACACACTGGGACTGCAGGTGAACTCCGGTGTCGAGAGTGAATTATCAAAAAGGAAATGTAAAATGTTAAAATGTAGCTTTTGGAGATTTGCCTCTAAGCTTAAGCAATGACAGCTGTAATAGTAATGCAGACTGAAAAATTATTAAGAATTAATAGTATCCACATTTAAAATAAATTATTGCCTGTGCTTATGAGAAGGAAGAGAGACAAAGAAAGAGGCTAACTTTCTTTCTTATATATTTACAAACAAAAACTGGTAAACATCTGATTTAGACTGAACTCTTCTTCATTTTCTCTTATAGGAAATAATGTTTAAAATTCTTTAGAGAAGGAAAATAATTTGTAAGCTTCACACAGAAAACATGTAAAAAACTTCTATAAAACTATCACTTTCTCTTCTTTGAGCATTTATTAAATTGCTTTATAATTATTTTTCACATGCCTGGCACTTCTATCAGACCTTGAATTGTGCTATTCAGAGATATGAATGGAAGAAGGAAAGAGGAAAATGCCTCTGCCTTGTTAATTTAGCAAACATTTATTGAGTACCTTTTAAGTGTCAGGTTTTGGGTGTATAAAGTAATAATAGCAACAACAAAAATGACCCTAATTTCAGAGATTCTAGCCTAGTAAGACATACTCGTAAATGAAATAAGAAGCAGTTAGTTCAAGTGCTTGTAGGTAGAAATGAAGAGTTCATTTCATTTGGGGAGTGGCATTTAAAAAGGATTTAATTGGGAGGTAAATTTTGAAATAACTAATAAGTGAGCTAATATGATGAAGTTGGGGAATTATAGTCCAGACAAAATATAAAGAAGTCTAAAATCACAGAGACAAGAAGAAAGATCATAATTATGATCTGTCTAGGTCAAGCTGTGGAGTCTGAGTTTTATTTTTGAATGTTAAAGAAATTTGAGTTGGGAAGTGACATAATTGAAATTAAACTGCAGAAAAATTAATCTGCCATCAGAGTGCATAACAGATTGGAGGAGGTGGGTATTGGGAAGGTGAGAGGAAGGGTAAAGTGGGTAGTTAGGATATATATATCTCTTACTGTTCTAACTGCATAGTTACTTTTTCTTTTAAAAGCCACTCTGATAGGTATGTAGTGATATCCCGTTGTAGATTTAATTTACATTTCCTTAATGGCCAATGATATTGAGCATCTTGTGTACTTATTTGTTATTATGCAACTTCTTCAGTAAAATGTTCTAATTCTGTGTCCATTTTTGGAGGTGGGGTTGTTTGTGTTTTTATTCTTGAGTTTTGAGAGATTTAAAAATTCCAGATACCAACCGCTGTCAGATGTGTGATTTGCAATATTTTTTTTCCAGTCTGTGATTTGTCTTTTCATTCTCCTTGCAGTTTCTTTCACAGAGCCACAGGTCTTTTGACAAGGTTCATTAAGTTATTCTTTGATAGATTGTGCTTTTGGTATAGTTCTATTAACTCTTTCCTAATCCCAGGTCATGAAGATTGTCACCTGTATTTCTTCTAAATATTTAATCATTTTATGGATTACATTAAGACCTATGATCCATTTTGAGTTAAGTTTTGACATTTAGATGGAGCTTCATTTTTCTCCATTTGGATGTTCAATGGCTTCAACACCATTTTTTGAAAAAACTATCCTTACCCTATTGAATTGCCTTTGAATGATTATAAAAAATCAGTTGGACATATTTTATATTCTTTTACTGGACTGTTTTTTCTATTGTTTTATGTGTCTATCCCTTCACCAATATCACACTATCTTGATAACTAAAGTTTCATAGAAAGTTTTAAGTTGGGTAGTATGAGTCTTCTAACTATAGTCTTCTTTAAAACTTATTTAGATTATTCCAGGTGCTGGTTATAATTGGCTTTTCTATGTCTACAAAAATTCCTCATTGGATTTTGACTAGAATCTATTGAACATATAAGTAAATTTAGAGAACATATAAACTGACATCATATATATATATATGTGTGTGTGTGTATATGTATTATTTATATATATATATATATATATATATATATATAAAATCTTCCCATCCATAAGCAAGGTATGTCTGTTTGTTTTGGTCTTTGATTTCTTTCAGTAGCATTTTCTAGTGATATGAACATTTGTGTACAAGTTTTTGTGGATAAATATATATATATATTTTCCATGTGTATACCTAGGATTGAAATTTCTGGGTCATATGGCGATTCTATGTATAACTTTTGAGGAACTGCCAAACTGTTTGCATAGGGAACTAAAACATTTTATATAACCAGCAGCAAAGAGCACTAATTTCTTCATCTTTACCATCACTTGTTATTTTCTGTTTTATTTTATTCTAGTCATACTAATGGGTGTTAAGTGTTATCTCATTGTGGCTTTGATTTACATTTCCCTAACGACTAATGATATTGAGCAGTTTTCCTGTGCTTGTTGCCATTTGTTTTCTTCTTTGAAGAAATCTCTATTCAAGTCCCTTGCCTATTTTTTTTGAAGTATCATTGATATACAGTCTTTACTTGGTTTCAATTATACAACAGAGTGGTTCAACACCCATATTATTAAATCGTGACCGCTGCTAGCAGTTACTATCTTTCAACATAGGAAAATGTTACAGAATCAATGACTTTATTCTCCATGCTATACTACCATCCCTGTGACCAACTTATATTATAATTGAGATTTTTGTGCCCCTTTATCCACCTCACACTCCCCATCCAGTCACCCCAAACCCTACTTCATGGTAACCACTAATAAGCTCTCTATGTCTATGAGTCTACTGCTGTTTTGTTCATTCTGTTTTGCTTTCTATTTATATTCCACAAATAAATGAAATCATGATATTTGTCTTTCTCTGCCTGGCTCATTTCACTGAGCGTAATGCCATCTAGATCCACCCATGTTGCTGCAAATGGCAGGATTTCTATTTTTATGGCTGAATAATATTCTATTGTGTATATGTACCACATCTTCTTTATCCATTCATCTACTGATGGACACTTAGGCTGCTTCCATATCTTGGCTATTGTAAATAATGTGGTGATAAATATAGGTGTGCATATATCTTTTTGAATCAAATTTTGTTTTCTTTGAGTAAATTCCTAGAAGTTGAATTACTGGGTCAAATGGTATTTCTATTTTTAGGTTTTTGAAGACATCTCCATACTGCTTTCTACAGTGGCTGCTCCAATTTACATTCCCACCAACAATGTAAGAGGGTTCCTTTTCTCCACATCCTTGCCAACATTTGTTATTTCTTGTCATTTGGATAGTGGCCATTCTGACTGGTGTGAGGTGATTATTATGGTTTTGATTTACATTTCCTTGATGATTAGCGATGTGGAGCATCTTTTCATGTGGCTGTTGGTCATCTGTATTTCTTCTTTGGAGTAATGTCTGTTCAGGTGCTCCACCCACTTTCTAATCAAGTCTTTTTTTTTAGTGTTGAGTCCTTTGCTTATTTTTAAATTGTGTTGTCTCTTTGTTGTTGAGTTGTAATCTATTTATGTATTCTTGATATTAAACCCTTATCAGATACATGATTTGCAAATATTTTCTGTAGGTTGGCTTTTCACTTTCTTGGTAATATCCTTTGATGCACAAAAGTTTTTTTGTTTTGATGAAATCCAATTTATCTATATTTTTCTGTTATTGCTGATGCTTTCACTGTCAAATTCAAGAATTATTGCAAAATCTGAAGTTATGACTATTTACCGCTATGTTTTCTTGTGAGAGCTTTATAGTTTTTGCTCTTACATTTAGGTCACTGATCCATTTTGAGCTAATTTTTGCATATGGGGTGAGGTATGAGTCTATTTTCATCCTTTTGCTTGTGCTTAGTCAATTGTCTGAGCACCATTTGTTGAAGAGACTGCTGTTTCCCCACCAAATGGTTTTGGCACTCTTTTCAAAAATCAATTGGCCATAGATGTTTGGGTTTGTTATAGACTCTCAGTTCCATTCCATTGGTTTATACATTTGTCCTTCTGCCAGCATCAGTTTTGATTTCTGTAGCTTTGTAGTAAGTTTTGAAATTGGAAAGTGTAAGTCCTGAAACTTTGCATTTTTTTTCGATATTATTTTGGTTCTTTGGGACCTCTTATGTTTCCATACAAATTTGAGGATCAGCTTTTACATTTCTGGAGAAAAAAGCCATTGAGATTTTAACAGAAATTGCTTTGAGTCTGTAGATCAATTTGATAAGTATTGCTCTCTCAAAAATATTATCCCCCAGTTTTATGAACACAGATGTCACTGATATATTAGGTCTTTTAAAGTTACTTTTAACAATATTTTGTTTGTTTCAGCATATAAGACTTGTACTCCCCTTGCATTTCTTGATTAAATTTATTCCTAGGTATTATATTCTTTTTGGTGTTACTGTAAAGAGGATTGTTTTCTTAATTTCATTTTTGAATTGTTCACAGCTAATATATAGAAATACAGCTGATTTTTGTATCCTGCCTGATCTTGAGTCCTGAAACTGCTAACCTGTTTATGAGCCCTAATAGTTACTTTGTAACTTTTTTAAAGGATTTTCTATGTATAAGATAATATTGTCTTCAAATAGGATTTAGATAGATGCTTTTTGTTTCTTTCTATTGTCTAATTGCATTGGCTAGAAACTAAAAGCTTGTATAATGTTAACTGTAAGTGGTGAGAGTGGACATATTTTTCTTGTTACTGATAATAGTTTTTTTACCATTAGGTATAATGTTAATTGTGTGAATTTTTTTGTAGATGAACTTTGCAAGACTGAAGAAGTTCCCTTCAATTCCTATTTGTTGACTTTTGTCATCATGAAAAGAGTTTTGCCAAATGCTTTTACTACCTCCATTGAGATGATCATGTGGTTTTTATTCCCTCATTCTATTAATATAGTGCATTGCATTGGTTGATTATTATATGTTGAACCAACTTTGCATTCCTGGGCTAAAGCCCACATACCCTGGTATGTAATTCTTTTAATGTGCTACTGGATTCATTTAGAATTTTGTTGAGGATTTTGAGATCTATGTGCATAGGGCTATTGTTCTGTAGTTTTCTTGTGATGTGTTTTTCTGGCTTGGTGGACGGAGTAATATGGGTTGTATATAACGCATATAATATAATGACTTAGAAGATATTTCCTCCCCTACTATTTTTATATGAGTTTGAGAAGGATTTGTGTTAATTCTTCTTCTTTAAGTGTTCTATTCCTGGTCTTCCCTTTGTTGGAAATTTTTTGATTACTGATTCATTCTCTTTATTTGTTACAGGTCTATTTATATTTTCTATCTTTTCTTTGCTCTGTTGTTAGTGTGCATGTTTTTAGGAATTTTCCCAGGTGCCTATATTAACTAATTTATTGGCATAGAATCGTTCATAGTATTTAACTTCAGTCATTTTTATTTCTGTAGGGTCAGAAGTAATATTCCCCACTTTTTTCTTGATTTTACTTTGAGTCTTCTTTTTTTTTGATAAGTCTAGTTAATCAATTTTTTTGAACTACTCAAAAAGCCAACTTTTGGCTCTTTCATTGATTTCTTTAGTATTTTATGGTTTCTATTACTTCATGAGGGAAATTGTTATGTAGTCTCTTGTAATATTTTCTTTGATCCATATATCAGGGTAGTTTTAGGCTCACTAAATCAGCTGAGAAATGTTCTTCCTTATACTTACAATAGGAGTCTCGAATGTTAGCAGTTGTCTACCCTGTAGTTCATTATTCAAACCCTTTGGTATTCTGTTTAAGGTTAGATCCACATATATGCAGCTCAAGATCAAGTCTACTTCACACGCAAATCTATCGGGTTGATTTCTTGAGTTCCTTCCCCTTCTCAGGCTCCCCAACACATTTGGTTCCAAGAGTTCCCTTTACTTGGTCATCTTGCTAGAACACTGGGTTTTACTTAAATGCTCTGCTGCATAATTTCCATAGCTATATCTATGCTTGTCACCAAAGGAGAGAGTGAGAGAAAATACAAAGATATTTCCCCCTCTCCTTTTCCTTTTTCTCCTTGGACCAGAAATTGAAAGCTTCTCTTGAAACTCTTTGTGTTTGTACCCAGTGTGCTCTTCTAGGGTTTCTGGCAGCATATCCAGGATGGGATACAGAGGCAAAAAGAAACAGCAAACTCAAACCTAGTTCAATAGTACTTTGAGTTCCAATTTCTTTAGCTGCTCCATGGCTCTATCCACAGTTTTTAGTTGTTTTCAGTGAATGGGGCACTGTGGCATGAGCTTTACTCCATCTTGAATGAAATGAGATTCCTCCCTTTCATTTATTCTAAGTGTTTCTGAGAATCCTTTAGAGTGGTGATGAAGAAGAAGATGGGAGTAGGCTTAAGGAGCCTATGTGGGTAAGGAAAAAAAGACAATTTATTTCCTATTCCTCCCAATCCAAATGCCATTGGCTTTTATTCTGCATTTAAGAGAAACCCTTGCAAAGCAAGCATGGATGTAAAGCAACCTGATTTATATTTTAGAACTATCTTTTTTTTTTTTGCTGTACTGAGAATGTATTGCATTGCTAGGGGGAGAGAAACTTAAGAGCAAAAACACGTGAGTTGTTTTCTGGTTCTTCTTGAGGTACATGTTACATTTAGTATAGGATGATTTGGTCTCTGTGTTTTGACTCTATCACTTTTACTCTAAGACTGCTTGCTTATATGTAATAAAAAAGAGAGATATAAGGAAATTCTCAAGATGGTGGTATGAGAAGGGTGGCGGAAATCTTCTCCAAAAACCATATGTATTTTGAAAATACATCAAATACAACTATTCCTAAAAGAGTGATGAGATGACAGAATAAACCAGGCAGGGTACATTTACATCTGCGATAAATCAACATCTAAAAGAAAAAGATACGATTACAAAGCTGTGACCCGGTGGGACCTGAACACTCCCCTGACTGCAGTTCACAGGTGAGAGGAAAAGAATCAGAGTGGGGAGGGAGAGGAAGCACAGGACTGCTAAATAACCAGCCCTAGTAATCTGCACCAGGAGCACAGACACACATTACGCGTACTGGATATTAGAGGAACAGAAAAGCAAAATCTGAAACTAAGACTGCAAACAGGTTCTCACACTCAGCTGCCCTGGGACAAAAGAAAAGCGGATACTTTAAAAGTCTTAAAGGGACCAGGGTTTAACAGGTGGACAAAATCGTACTGGCACACTCAGCCCAGCAGGCAGGGAACTTTAAGGAACTTCACGCGCCCTAACCCCCTGGGTGGCAATGCAGTTCTGAAGCCCCTCATTCCCCCTGCCAGCACTGCAAACAAACAAACTGACCCACCATTGCTGCCGAGCAGCCACACCCACAGCAATCACACAGAGTTCTCCCTGCACCTGGCTAACCAGCCAAGATCCAGATGGTGCCCCCTGTGCACAATTAACTGGCACAGACAATGGAGACCAGCGCAGAGTCCAGGAAGCATGAAGGGGTTCCATTCTCACAGCAGAACACATGCTGCTTAACTGCAACCCCCGCCAGTGCTACAGGCTACCCTGAGGGCCACCCCACCCACAGCAGCTCAGAGGATTAACCCAGAAGCTGCTACCTGTGTGCGGTTGCCTGGTACAAGCAGAGGAGATTGACGCCCAGTTTGGGAAGCATGAAGGGATGCCGTTCTCATGGAAGAATACACACCGCTTGCCTGTGAACTGCACCAGGGACCTAGGACATCCGGAGGGGCATCCCACACACAGCAGCTCAGGGAATTAACCCAGAGGCTGCTCCCTGTGTGCGGTTGACTGGCAGAGTCAGCAGAGATGGGCAAAGAGACCAACAAGCAGGAACAGACTTTGTTCTTCCAGCTGACACATGTGCCACTCGCTGGCAAACACTCCCATCGCAATGAAAAGGCAGAAGAACCTTGTTGAGTTGAAAATTCCTCCAACACCAGAGAGAAGATGTGGTGGAACTAAAATCAACAATCTTCCTGAAAAAGAATTCAAAATAAAAGTCATAAGCATGCTGATGGATCTACAGAAAAATAAGCAAGAGGTGAGGGATGAACTGCAGAGGGAGATAACAGAAATGAAACAAACAGTGGAAGGATTTAAGAGCAGACTGGATGAGGTGCAAGAGACCGTTAATGGAATAGAAATCAGAGAAAAGGAATACAGAGAACTGAGACAGAGAGATAAAAGGATCTTTAGGAATGAAAGAATATTAAGAGAACTGTGTGACCAATTCAAATAGAACAATATTTGCATTATAGGGAAACCAGAAGAAGAAGAAGAGAGAAAAAGGGATAGAAAGTGTCTTTGAAGAAATAATTGCTCAGACCATGGAAGCCAATAGATCTCCAAACACAAGGAACCCAAGGAAGGCAACACCAAGACTATAATTAAAATGGCAAAGATCAAAGACAAGGACAGACTATTAAAAGCAGCCATACATAGAAAAAAGATCACCAACAAAGGATAACCCATCAGGCTATCATCAGACTTCTCAACAGAAACCTTACAGGTCAGAAGAGAATGGCATGATATATTTAATGCAATGAAACAGAAGGGCCTTGAACCAAAGATACTGTATCCAGCAAGATTATCATTTCACTTTGAAGGAGGGATTAAACAATTTCCAGAGAAGCAAAAGTTGAGGGAATTTACCTCCCACACTACAGTGTATTTTAAAGCGACTGCTCTAAAGGGAAGTGCTCCTGAGGCTAAATAGATGTCACCAGAGAAAATAAAATCACACCAAAGAAAGCAGACCAACCAAATACTAAGTAAAGGCAAAATAAAATCAGCTATCCACAAAATCAGTCAAGGGAAACACAAAAGAGTACAGAATAAAACATCTAACATATAAAGAGAGGAGGAGGAGGAAAAAAAGGGAGATAAAGAAAGAATAATCAGACTGTGTTTATAATAGCATAATAAGTGAGTTAAGTTAGACGGTTAGATAGTAAAGAAGCTACCCTTGAAACTTCGGTAACCACGAATCCAAAGCTTGCAGTGACAAAAAGTACATATCTATCAATAATCACTCTAAATGTGAATGGACTGAATACACCAATCAAAAGACACAGAGTAATAGAATGTATATAAAAGCAAGACCCATCTATGTGAGGCTACAAGAGACTCACTCAAACCCAAAGACATACACAAACTAAAAGTGAAGGGAAGGAAAAAGATATTTCATTCAAACATAAGGGGGAAAATACCAGGTGTTGCAGTACTTGCATTAGACAAATTAGACTTCAAAACAAAGAAAGTAACAAGAGACAAAGATGGATATTACATAATGATAAAGGGGTCAGTCCAACAAAAGGGCATAAACATTATATCTATGCACCCAACATAGGAGCACTGAAATAAATACTGAAACAGATACTAATAGAATTAAAGGAGGAAATAGAATGCAAGGCATTCATTTTAGGAGACTTCAACACACCACTCACCCCAAAGGACAGATCAACCAGACAGAAAATAAGTAAAGACATAGAGGCACTGAACAACACACTAGAACAGATGGACCTGACAGATATCTCCAGAACTATGCACCCAAAAGCAGCAGGATACACATTCTTCTCAAGTGCATGTAGAACATTTTCCAGAATAGACCACACACAAGATCACCAAAAAGCCTCAGTAAATTCAAAAAGATTGAAATTCTACCAACTAATTTCTCAGATCACAAAGGTATAAAACTAGAAATTGATTGTGCAAAGAAAACAAAAAGGCTCACAAACATATGGAGGCTTAACAACATGTGCCTAAATAATCAATGGATCAATGACCAAATTAAAACAGAGATGAAGCAATATATGGAGACAAATGACAACAATAGCACAATGCCCCAACTTCTGTGGGACACATGTAAGGCAGTTCTAAGAAGAAAGTATATTGCAATCCAGGCCTATTTAAAGAAGGAAGAACAATCCCAAATGAATAGTCTAGTTCACAATTATTGAAACTGGAAAAAGAAGAACAAATGAGCCCAAAATCAGGAGAAGGAGGGACATAAAAAGATCAGAGAAGAAATAAATATATTTGAAAAGAATAAAACAATAGAAAAAATCAATGAAATCAAGAGCTGGTTCTTTGAGAAAATAAAGAAAATAGATAAACCCTAGCCATACTTATTAAGAGAAAAAGAGAATCTACACACATAAACAGAATCAGAAATGAAAGAAAGGAAAAGTCATGATGGATACCACAGAAATACAAAAAAATATTAGATAATACCATGAAAATCTATATGCTAATAAACTAGATAACCTAGAAGAAATGGACAATTTTCTAGAAAAACACAACCTTCCAAGACTGACCAAGGAAGAAATAGAAAATCTAAACAGACCAATTACCAGCAACATAATTGAAGCGGTAATCAAAAAACTATCCAAGAACAAAACTCCCACACCAGATAGATTCACCAATGGATTTTATCAGACATTTAGAGAAGACATTATACCCATTCTCCTTAAAGTTTTCCAAAAAATAAAAGAGGAGGGAATACTTCTAAACTCATTCTATGAAGCCAGCATCCCTCTAATACCAAAACCAGGCAAAGACACCACAAAAAAAGAAAACTATAGACCAATATCCCTGATTACCCTACATGCAAAAATACTCAACAAAACATTAGCAAACTGAATTCAAAAATACATCAAGAGGATCATACACCATGACCAAGTGGGATTCATCCCAGGGATGCAAGGATGGTACAACATTCGAAAACCCATCAACATCATCCACCACTTCAACATAAAGAGGGACAAAAAACACATGATCATCTCCATAGATGATGAAAAAAACACTTGACAAAATTCAACATCCATTCATGATAAAAACTCTCAACAAAATGGGTATACAGGGCAAGTACCTCAACATAATAAAGGCCATATATGACATACCCACAGCCAACATCATACTTAACAGCAAGAAGCTGAAAGCTTTTCCCCTAAGATAGAAAACAAGACAAGGATGCGCACTCTCCCCACTGCTATTCAACATAGTACTGGAAGTCCTAGCCATGGCAATCAGACAACACAAAGAAATAAAAGGCATCCACATTGGTAAGGAAGAAGCCAAACTGTCACTATTTGCAGATGGCATGATCTTGTACATAAAAAACCCTAAATAATCCACTCAAAAACTACTAGAACTAATATTTGAATTCAGCAAACTTGTAGGATATAAAATTAATATGCAGAAATCTGTTACATACCTATACACTAATGATGAACTAGCAGAAAGAGAAATCAGGAAAACAATTCTATTCACAATTGCATCAAAAAGAATAAAATACCTAGGAATAAACCTAACTAAGGAAGTGAAAGACCTATACTCTGAAAACTACAAGAGACTCATGAGAGAAATTAAAGAGGACACTAATAAAAGGAAACCCATCCCATACTCATGGCTAGGAAGAATTAATATTGTCAAAATGGCCATCCTCCCTAAAGCAATCTACAGATTCAACGCAATCCCTACCAAAATACCAACAGCATTCTTCAATGAACTGGAACAAATAGTTCTAAAATTCATATGGAAACACAAAACACCCCGAATAACCAAAGTGATCCTAAGAAGGAAGATTAAAGCAGGAGGGATCTCGCTTCCCACCTTCAAGCTCTAATACAAAGCCACAGTAATCAAGATAATTTGGTAGTGGCACAAGAACAGACCCACACACCAGTGGAACAGAATAGAGTCCAGATATTAACCCAAGCATATGTAGTCAATTAATATACAATAAAGGGGCCACGGACATACAATGGGGAAATGACAGCCTCTTCAACAGCTAGTATTGGCAAAACTGGACAGCTACATGTAAGAGAATGAAACTGGATTACTGCCTAATTCCATACACAAAAGTAAACTCGAAATGGATCAAAGACCTGAATGTAAGTCATGAAATCAGAAAACTCTTAGAAGAAAACATAGGCAAAATCTCTTGAACATAAACATGAGAAACTTCTTCATGAACATATCTCCCTGGGCAAGGGAAACAAAAACAAAAATGAATAAGTGGGACTATATCAAACTAAACAGCTTCTGTACAGCAAAGGATACCATCAGTAGAAGAAAAAGACATCCTACAGTATGGGAGACTATTTTCATAAATGACATATCTGATAAAGGGTTGACATCCAAAATATATGAAGAGCTCATGCACCTCAACAAACAAAAAGCAAATCATCCAATTAAAAAATGGGCAGCAGATCTGAACAGACACTTCTCCAAAGAAGAAATTCAGATGGCCAACAGGCACATGAAAAGATGCTTCATATCACTAATCATCAGAAAAATGCTTATTAAAACCACAGTTACTTATCACCTCATGCAAGTTAAGATGGCTACCATCCAAAAGTCAAACAACCACAAATGTTGGTGAGGATATGGAGAAAGGGGGACCCTCCTACACTGTTGGTGGGAATGTAAATTAGTTCAACCATTGTGGAAAGCAGTATTGAGGTTCCTCAAAAAAGAATTACTGTTTGACCCAGGAATTCCACTCCTGGGAATTTACCCTTAGAATGCGGGAGCCAAATTTCAAAAAGACATACACCCCTATGTTTATCACAGCACTATTTACAATAGCCAAGAAATGGTAGCACCCTAACTGTCCATCAGTAGATGAATGGATAAAGAAGATGTGGTACATATACACAATGGAATATTACTCAGCCATAAGAAGAAACCAGATCCTACCATTTGCACCACGTGGATGGAGCTGTATTTGCCCAACATGTATGGAGGGTATTATGCTCAGTGAAATAAGCCAGGCAGAGAAAGACAAGTATCAAATGATTTCACTCATCTGTGGAGTATTAGAACAAAGCAAAAACTGAAGGAACAAAACAGCAGCAGACTCACAGAACCCAAGAATGGACTAACAGTTACCAGAGGAAAGGGACTGGGGAGGATGGGTGGGAAGGGATGGGTAAGGCTGGAAAAGGACATCACGATTAGCACACATAGTGTAGGATGGGGATGGGCACTGGGAAGGCAGTATATACAGAGAAGACAAGTAGTGATTCTATAGCATCTTTCTATGCTGATGGACAGTGACTGTAATGGGGTATGTGGTGGGGACTTGATAATGGAGGGAGTCTAGTAACCATAATGCTGCTCGTGTAATTTTATATTAATGATACCAAAATAAAAACAAAAGAGAGACATAAGTAAGATTTCAGTGTAAGCATTTTCTGAAGCATAACCAATTATTTTATCTTTTTTTTTAACAGAGAGGTTAAATTGTGTGTTGCATTTTACATTTCAACTTCATTATGCTGAAGTAATTGCATAAGTGTAAATCTTTTACAGGGAAGGTTTGTCTCTTCTTTCTAGGTTCTGATATCAATTTTTTAAAAACTGATTTTGTTACAAATGAACTTGGAGCAGAGAGCTAGTTAATCTAAGTATTTCCTTATGATTATTACATTTTCATATGATTTTATACTATTTATTTTACATAGTACAGTACTTTTAAAAAATGGTGGTAAAGTTTGCTATTTTAACTATTTTAAAGATTCAATTCAGTGACAGCCCATTCACAATGTTGTGAACCATCACAGTTGCTATTAACTTTAGTAATAAACTTTCTATTCAATAATTTTCTATCGAGTTGAATTTTTATAGATCACATTTTGTGTACAGATTAAGTTATTAGTCTGATTTTTTTGGTATCATTAATATACAATTAGATGAGGAACATTGTGGTTACTGGATTCCCCCCATTATCAAGTCCCCAGTACATATCCCATTAGAGTCACTGTCCATCAGCATAGAAAGATGCTATAGAGTCACTACTTGTCTTCTCTGTGCTATAGTGCCTTCCTGTGCTCCCCCCCACGTTATGTGTGCTAATCGTAATGCCCCTTATTCCCCTTATCTCTCCCTTCCCATCCAACCTCCCCAGTTCCTTTCCTTTTGGTAACTGTCAGTCCATTCCTGGGTTCTGTGAGTCTGCTGCCATTTTGTTCCTAAAGTTTTTGCTTTGTTCTTATACTCCACAGATGAGTGAAATTATTTGGTACTTGTCTTTCTCTGCCTGGCTTATTTCACTGAGCATAATACCCTCTAGCTCCATCCATGTTGTTGCAAATGGTAAGATTTGTTTTTTCTTCTTATGGATGAATAAAATTCTATTGTGTATATGTACCATCTCTTCTTTATCCATTCATCTACTGATGGACACTTAGGTTGCTTCCATTTCTTGGCTATTGTAAATAGTGCTGAGATAAACATAGGGATGCATATATCTTTTTGAATTTGGGCGTCTGCATTCTTAGGGTAAATACCTGGAGTGGATTTCCTGCATCAAATGGTATTTCTATTTTTAGTTTTTTGAGGAACCGCCATACTGGTTTCCACAACGGTTGAAGTAATTTACATTCCCACCAACAGTGTAGGAGGGTCCCCCTTTCTCCACATCCTCGCCAACATCTGTGGTTGTTTGACTTTTGGATGGTGGCCATCCTAATTGGTATGAGGTGATATCTCATTGTGGTTTTAATTTGCATTTCCCTGATGATTAGCAATGGGGAGCATCTTTTCATGTGCCTTTTGGCCCTCTGGATTTCTTCTTTGGAGAAGTGTCTGTTCAGATCCGCTCCCTGTATTTAATTGGATGATTTTCTTTTTGTTTGTTGAGGTGCATGAGCTCTTTATATATTTTGGATGTCAACCCCTTATTGGATCTGTCATTTATGAATATAGTCTCCCATACTGTAGGATGTCTTTTTGTTTTACTGTTTAGTTTGATATAGTCCCACTTATTCATTTTTGCTTTTGTTTCCCTTGCCTGGGGAGATATGTTCATGAAGAAATTGTTCATGTTTAAGTTCAAGAGATTTTGCCTATGTTTTCTTCTAGGAGTTTTCTGATTTCATGACTTACATTCAGGTCTTTGATCCATTTCGAGTTTACTTTTGTGTATGGGGTTAGACAGTAATCCAGTTTCATTCTCTTGCATGTAACTGTCCAGTTTTGCCAATACCAGCTGTTGAAGACGCTGTCATTTCCCCATTGTATGTCCATGGCCCCTTTATTGTATATTAATTAACTATATATGCTTGGGTTAATATCTGGGCTCTGCATTCTGTTCCACTGGTGTATGGGTCTGTTCTTGTGCCAGTACCAAATTATCTTGATTACTGTGGCTTTGTAGTAGAGCCTGAAGTTGAGAAGCGAGATACCCCCTGCTTTATTCTTCCTTCTCAGGATTGCTCTGACCATTTGGGGTCTTTGTGTTTCTATGTGAATTTTAGAACTATTTGTTCCTGTTCATTTGATTTTTTTCTTTTCATTATTATCTAGAGAGTAATATTTTTAAATTATTAATAGATATTTTGCATTTATTTCTTAACTAATCCAGAAAAATCATAAGCAGTTTCCTTTGGCTTTTCCTCAGTTTTTAAATCTAGTATTTGGATATTTACAATGTTACACTAATTCACTATATTTTGGGCTACTGACTACAAAGAATACTAAAGTGGCCATGCTGTTAGTGGAACACATAGTAAATATTGGGGCTAAAACTGTAAGATTAATATAATTCTGAGGTTAACTTGACATAGGCAAAAACTCCAAGGCAAAATGATGGCTTCAAAATATTTAGCTTTGGTTTTAGCATAATGTTGGCAGAAGTATTATGTCCTGGGGTCGATTTCTTGTGAAAACTTTGGCATTTTATAGTTTTAGAGTCTGTCTGCAAACTGCTGTAGCTCTGGAGAATTTACAGTAGTTGGGATAGAGATAACAGAAAGATTATCAAGAACTGAGGCTTATTGATTAATTTTTATTTTGTAGTTTATTTTCATCCACTACATATTTTTAATATTTGTAGAATGGTGGTATATATGTTTATTTTAATGTAAAAAGTTATGTACAATGCTGTATGTTTTTGTTGCAGTGAACCCTCTTGGGAATCCTGAAGTAACGTCTTCAGTCACAACCCAAACACTGGGTTTCAAGCACTAATCCCAAGACAGAAAGAATGACATGATCTAGTAGTCTTTATATTTAATATGATACCTTATATTGCAATAATAATTGAGATCCAGTATTCATTTATTCATTCAATAAATAATTCTGATCACCTTTTATTTGGTAGGGTATGTGCTTTAATAAGTTGAATAGAGAGTGAATGTGTAGCATTCAAGATTCATGTTTTCATAAAGTTCATATTATAGAGGGAAAAGGCCAGACAATAAATTAAAGTTATAATATAATTTTAGATAATAATATATGCTATGAGAAAAATAAAACACAGTCATTTGATAATAGTTACAGGAGGGGAGATTCATGGTAGAGAAGATGTTTAGTGATTATATTTCTTGATATATATGTAGAGCTGACACCTGAAGAGCACACTGGGCAGAAAGAAAAGCCATTTCAAAGGCTTTGAATTAGGAAGGAGTTTGGTGAACTTGAAGAATTTTGCTTGAACAAATGGTTGAAAGGTGATAGCCTTTGTTAGGTAGGGAAGACAGGAGAGAAACAAGTTTAGGAGCTCAGGGGGAAAGTTCAGAGTTAGGGATTAACAATGGAAGGTCAACAGCACACAGATAGTAAAGTCATGGGACTGGATGAGATCTTAGCAGACTGTCAAGATAATGAAATGAAGGAGGCCCAGAACTGAGTCAGTGGAAGAGACTGGTAGATGAGTCCATTTCAGTGGGAGGAAAACATGGACAATGTTGTAACATAGAATTAAAGAGAAGAATTAAATATTTCAAGAAGGAAGGAAATTGCTGCAAGTTCAAGTCCCATGAGGATAGAGAAGTGACCATTAGTTTCACATCATAGAAATTATTCTTACCTGGAAAAGTAAAGTTTCAGTGCTTGGAGGGGAGATAAACTTGGCTGGGCTGGGCTGAGGAAAAAGATGAGACGATAAAAGGAAATCAGTAAATCTAGGTATCTCTTATAAGTTTTGTTCTGAAGTGGTCAGAAAAATGAGGTAATTACTGGAAGTTAATGTGAGGTCAAGGAGGTCATTGGATATTTTTTTATCCAATAAAAAAATGGATAGGTTGTGTGTTTATATTTACTGGCATGATGCAGTCAACAGGAAGAGTCTGATGACACACAGAGTCATGGGATAATTGCAGGCTTGATTTTCTTGAACACGGGAAGAGAGGATGAAATCCAGAAAGTGAGGGATGGGTTGTCATTTTTATGCACTGGGAAAGTTTTTTTTTCATTGTAATAAGAGGAAGGCAGAGAATGTGAATGTAGATGCAGATAAGTTAATAAAGCTGGTGGTGGGAAGTTGAGGGAGTTCCCATCTGATTGCTACTCTTTTCACAGGAAAGAATGAAGTGAGCTCATGGGCTGTGAAGGGGAGGGTGCTTGGGAGGTTTGAAGAGAAAGAAGATCTGACTCAAATAATGGAAAATGCAGTAGAATTCCTGGGCGCTGGTGAGTGCTCTTCTAAGATTAGTGGTCATACATTTAGAGTAAGATCAATGTTGATTTTCTCCAGCAGCATTCAGCTCCTAGGGCAGAGTTGCAGAGAAGGTGGACAGTTGAGTTTAACCAGAGGTAGGCATAATTACATTGGAAAGAGGGAGAGAGGGACAAAAGAGGTAAAGGCAAGGTGACTGCAATGATCATTCATGGAATCTAGACAGGGAGAGGTAAGAAATGTGGATGTGAGATGATGGAAATAGAAAACTCTTCACTTTTTCCACTTAGTTGAATAATTGGTGAGGGAGGAGGAGGATTGGTGAGGGAAGGGATGCATGTTGAAAAGGTGGGTGGTTGACACAGATTTTTTTTTTGCTATGTTTTATTTATTAGTAATGTCGAGGTCTTGAGTTATGGCATAGGACATAGATACGTGGAGTTAGAGAAAAAAGATGGGAGAAAAGATCTAAGAACTGAGAAAGCAAAGGATTAAGAAAGCCAGTACTTTTCATAAAATGCTCCCTGGGGAAAATAATACCCTAGGCCATTGTGTCCAAAACTGAAACAGTCACTCTGGCCACCCAGCAGAATCACCTCCTTCTCAGCCTTGGGGCTGTGGTGGCGCCGGGAGTGGGAGTGGTGCTGTTGGAAGCACATGTTGCTGCAGGGCTCAGAGCATGTGGCTCCCTCACACCCACCCCTCCCGGTGGCACTCCTTGTGGAAGTACCACCAGTCGTACCCCTCAAGACCTAACCACAAAAGAGGTAATTTTTAAAATTAAGATATTATTGATATACACTCTCGTGAAGGTTTCACATGAAAAAACAATGTGGTTACTACACTCACCGATATCGAGTCCCCCCCAATACTGCATCACAGTCACTGTCCATCAGTGTAGTAAGATGTCACAGAGTCACTATTTGCCTTCTCTGTGCTACACCATCTTTCCCATGACCCCCCCACACCATGTGTACTAAACATAACACCCCTCAATCCCCATCTCCCTCCCTCCTTTCCTCACCCCTCCCCTTTGGTAACTGCTAGTCCCTTCTTTGAGTCTGTGAGTCTGCTGCTGTCCTTCAGTTTTGCTTCATTGTTATACTCCACAAATGAGGGAAATCATTTGGTATTTGTCTTTCTCCACCTGGCTAATTTCACTGAGCATAATATCCTCCAGCTCCATCCATGTTGTTGCAAACGGTAGGATTTGTTTTTTTCTTATGGCTGAAAAACAGGTAATTTTAAAATTTCAATTCTGACAGCCATAAGATGTGTTCTATAAAAATAAGGAATTGGGTGACATTCTTTAGCTTTTCTCTAGGGTAATTATTTACATATTTAACTTAACATATTCTCATTTTGAGTAAAAGTTGGGTTGTAGCAAAGGGTACTTATTAGAGCAGGCCCTGCGTTGTGTTACAAAAAAATGTGCTGGAATTATAGTATATGGAGGTATGTAAAGTTACCTGGCATTTTGGAAAGTCTTTGTGAGTGATTCCTTTTCCTGTTTTCCAGTATAATATAGAGAAATAAAACAATATTAGTACTTGGAGAATTAAAGCATTGTGGATTTCATAAGCAGTTGTTGGAAATATGTAAATTAGGGTTGGAATGTTCCCTGTTGACCAGTAAGAGTTAATTCATCCTTTCATAATGCTTTTTCTCCATAGGAAAGATCTCAGGCACTGATAAAACTGCTTTGTGTCTTCATTCAGTCAACAAGGGCTTATGGCAGGCCTACTGTGGGCCAGATATGGAACAGAGCTAAAGTCTCTACCACTAGGGCCATCCATGCTGGTGGGAGGAAGCAGACGATACAAGTGCAAATACATGTCTAGTGTAGTAAGCTGATAATTTCTATGTAAAAAAAGAAGGGTATGGAGAAAAAGCTGTGTTCTTTTTCTCTAGGGTGTTCTGGCTAGGCCTCTGGAGAGGTGACATTTGAGAAGAGACACGAAGGGAGAGAGCATGCAAGCTCTAGATGGAACCTGAGACGTTAGTGTTTTCATGTCCAAATGTACCAGCTTCTAGAGCCTAGGCTTCTTGACTTTCTCGAAACACAAAAACTTTTCAGATTGCTTCCCAGGGCTCTGTGCAGGCTCTTGCTGGTCCCTCAGGTCAAACACCACATCCTAGGGGGAGCTGTTCCTGATCTCTGTACCAAAAGGGAAATTGAGTTCTCCCTACTCTGCTCTTCTCTTGTACCCCTATGGAGTTCTGCTATAATACCTATAAAATGTTACTACTTTTTGTGTTTACTTACTTTTCTCCTAATGTCAGGCAGTGAGATCCTTAAGAATAGGAGCTGTGTCCTAGTCACCTTTGTATCCTCGGTACTAATAACAGGGCCTGACATATTGCAGATGCTACAATTTCATGTTGTAAAAATGATATTTAGAGAAACATGCAAAATAAGCTATCCGGCCATGAAAAGAAATGGAGGCTTTAGATGCATGTTGCTTAGCAGAAGAAACCAGTCTGAAAAGGCTACATAATGTATGATTGCAACCTGAGGACTTTTGGAAAAGACAAAGTTGTAGAGACAGTGAAAAGATCAGTGGCCTGCAGGGCTCAGGAAGGAAGGAGAAGAAGGGATGAGTAGGTGAAGCAAAGGGGACTTTTAGGGTGGTGACCCTATTTTCTCTGGTATATAGAAATTTCTATGGTATAATGATGTATGCATGTCATTACTCATTTGTTAAAACCCATGGAGCTGGACAACACTAAGAAATGAATCATAATATGAACTATATCATATGTATAAATAATATTATTACATTTTATAATTATATAATTATATATTATTATAACTATAGTTAACAATAATGTATCAATATTGGTTCATCAATTTTAGCAAATCAACTACACTACTGTAAGATGCTAATGACAGAGGAAATTGTGTGGCTGTGGGGGAAATGGGAAGTGAAGTTGATATCTGGAATGTTATGGATTATCTGCTCATTTGTTTTGTAAATCTAAAACTGCACCTTAAAAAAATTGTTAGAAAATGAAATTTGGCAGTGAAAGCAAGGATTGATGTAGGACAGTAAATTGGCTATATTTTAAGGACTGCTTTTTAAAAAGGACTGTTTGGTAATTAAAGTGTGAATTACTTGGTATAATTCATAAGCAACTACCATCCTTACTGACTCCTTTCCTGTCCTATGTACAATAGAAGGAGCCAGATTGACAAAGTGTTGGGGTGCTGCAGGGAGAATTCAGGCAGACGTGGGTTTGAATCCTGTCCAGCTGTGAGATCTTGCTGAGCCTCCATGTCCCCACCTGGATGCAGATCATAAAACTGACCTCAGAGGGTTGTGGGGAGGATTAAATGACACACATTATCTAAAATGCTAGCTCAGTGCCTGGCATAAAGAGCAGGGCTAAAATACTAGTTTTCTTTCTTTTTCCTTTCAAGAGAGTATGAAAATGAAACAAAAGTCATAATAAGTAATGGGAGAAGTTAGGAAGAAGACAAAGACTGACCACATGTCAGTATGGCACCAAAATGGAACTTTAGTACAAGCTGCGGACTAGCCCTAGTTTCATTAGTTTCTGTCAGGTTCTGTCTGAACATCACTGACACTGCTTCTCTGACACATTTTTATCTTTTAACAAAAACTTCTATATAATGACAGGTGAAGTGACTTTTCTCATGGGTTTTCTCAACTAATGATGTCACGTGTCAGAAGTGAGAAGGTTAGAGGGTAGAAATACGGGAAAAGCTTGCAAGTACCTCAGTAGGGAATGTGGCATTGATCACAACATAACATATAGTTACTTGGTTACATATTTCAGTTTCCTTACTGTGGGGAGGTTACCATGCCATGTGTTGGTTATCTGCCTCTGTCTCTCTCACCAAGATGCAGTGCAATATTGAATTGTAGGTGTTGAATAAATATTTATTGAATGAGAGTGTATATAGCTCTTGATGAAAAAGTAGTTATTTTTATAAGAATAAAAAGGAACTTATTTATTAGACTCATTTATATGTATCTATATACATATGTCAAACACTGGGCTGTAGGTTATATTTAATACATACTCAGACATCATACATGTAAATGTAAAACATACTTTGCATGTTGCTCTTTCTCAGCTTTTTAGTTTGTACGGTACTGCCAAACATCTGTAGGTTTAAAAGCAGTTCAAAGCAGGGTACAAAGAAAAGAAATCCACTTAAAATATCTCAACTCGACTCTCATCACTCCGTTCAGTGTTCGAATGTGATTTGGACACCAGCACATCAAGCTGAGCTTTGTGTGAGGAAGCAAATGTTAGACTGAAATAGGAAACTGAAGCAGGTCATTCTCCCTTTGTTGAGCTTCTCCTTCTTGTCAAACCACCGGGCTGCACGTTGTTGTTCTTGTTTGTAACACAGAGCCTATCACAAAGCCCCTTCTGTTAGGAGGCCATGCCTGAGACTCCCACTAGCCAGCAGAGCAGAAACACCGAGGTGGAGCCACCTTCCCCAAACCTCTCACGCACAATAGCTACTGCTGTCACAGCAGGGCCATTGAGGGGGTCCTACGGTATATTTTTTCCCATCATATGCATGACAGAAAGTCTAATGGACCTTGTTCATTTCTTGAGTTGCTTTTAAGACCCTATAAAATAGCCTGTTATCAGTTCCATCAGTGTTCCCAAGATGTCTACCTGGATGGCAGAGAGCCCCAGCAGTAGCTGTTTTTTCAGTCCTCCAATCAGCAAGGAGAGGATAATAATTAGCTGAAAAATTAGAGGGGAAACCTAAATTCTGATGACATTTGGTCATGAATAAAATTCACAGCCTTTAGAAACGGAAAGATTAAATGGACTATATTATTTTGTATAAGACTTCACTCTGTACCTTAACAAACAATTTGGATCACTGCCCTTAATAATAAAACTGGTAAAAATGATATGATTTTATACCAAATTTTGGGATATATTATTCTCTAAGTGCAGCAATAATTACACCGTGGTATTGTACTGAGAAGAAAATAAGAAAATGGAGATTAGTAGTAAAATAACAATGTTAAAATGATACTATTTTAAAAATCACCACTCAGAATTTTAAGTATGTCTATCATTTAGCCAGACTTAAATGGAAAAGACTTTTTGACATGTAGAAGGAAAACCCGTATTTGGTGCAGATAATGTGATCCATCTGATAGGGGTTCCTGTAAGAATCTGAACAATTTTTGGTTTCTAGTGTTTTACTGGCTCCTAGAAATATTTCCTGGAATTTCTTAAACCTTTTTTTCCCCTCTGAGATGGTAAATACTGGTTAGGGCTCCTACTGAGTAGGGCTTAGAACTTTCCTGTCTAGATTGTTATTAAACATAATTCTCAGTTTACAAATATAATTGTGCAAACTAATTTCTGGGCTGTAGACAATTAATCTTTGTCATTCTATGGTCACCTGTCATCTTGCAGGGGATGTGTTCCACTTGGATGGGGTCACAGTCCATGGCGTTGGAGTGGGGTGCATCTGACTAAGGAATCATTTGTGGAGTTAATGGTACCTTCTCATTTCCCTGCATAGGCTGCTAACCACTTAGATGTCCTTTGCTTCTCATCTCACGGCCCCTGTCAAATGGGGCAGCACTGCTTATCACTTTCTACTATGCTTTGCTGTGTGCAAATCTTTGTGGTGTTTTTAAGCTTCATTCGAGTGTGAAAATCTATGGAGTACAGTCATCTGTGTGGCCTATCTTCTTAAAAACTCTGTGCAGCATTTCCTCTCTGGCTCCACAGGGATCTGCCCAGGAACAGGACTACGATGCTTCTTTCCACCACCCACAGACCTCTGCTCTCATAACCTTCCCTTTATGTTTCATCCTTCCTTGCTGGAATCTTTTTTAGGTCTTGGGAGAACAGCTCCCCTAATTCTATCATGATTTTTTTCCCTAGAGGCATCCTGCATTGTCTCAAGGGATTAAGCTTTAGGAAATCAAACAGTAAGATTGATTAATAACTTTTTTCATCACAACCCCAGTCTGTCTTCTGAAGAGCAGAGTGAATTGGGATAAGGCTATCTGCCTGGATGGGGGAAGGGGAAAGCGAAAGCAAAGCAAGGGGGACCCAAAGTCATTAATAGCTCAAAAATTATTCTGCCATTAGTGTCATGTTGTTTTTTACCCAGAAAAATGCTCATCCATATAACGTATAATCCTATAATGTTCATGGAGCAATTTTATCTATTTTCTCACACAAAACCCAGGAATTCAAGCAGGCAAACTCGTATTTCCCTACCAGGCTTTATTCTCTTGGCTGTCAGAGAGAATTTGAATCGTTCTGTAATGTTGGTGCACACATGGAAAATGCCTCTGTTGTGTAGCTGGAGATTATGCTGAAATGTCATTTCTTAAATTTATAAACAGAAATCATGATCAGGTATCTGTGACTCCAGTCTTCTTAATTGTGCATAAAAAAACTGTTTACAAATGTTGTGTGACTTGAGGTAAAGAACCAGGGAATCATTAGGCAAATATTACAGGACCGTAAGTTGAGCTTTGGACTAAGGCAGTGCTCTTATTGTGGTCTTCAGATCAGCAATGTAAGGGACCTACTAGAAATGCAAATACCTGTATACTGAATAAGAAACTCTGGGGATGGTGTCTGTATATCTGTGTTTTAACAAGCCCTTTATGAAATTCTGATGAATGTTGGAGTTTGAGGACTCCTAGACTAGGGCCAGTGAGTGATCTACCTTGGCATTGGCCTTGGGGCTCAATTTTCTCATTTGGGATTAAGGATGACCCTCTACTTAATCTAGTGGATCTAAGGGTGGCTCTCTTACTTAATCTAGCACTCTTTGTGTTATTCTGCTTGTATAAACGATGTATAAACATATACCCCTGCTAGTTTCACTTACTTTGTTGGTTATAACATGCATTCTTGATCCTATCGTTTGCCTAAGAAGAATGGGAGCATGGTGTTCATACATATTACACATTCCCCAAGAATTGTCCAGGTGTTCATACATATTACACATTCCCTAAGAGGCACAATACAAGGTGGATCAGGATGTAGCCTCTTTGGAAAGGTGGCCTAGTGTCACACTTCCAGCTCTGCCTCTTACTTGTGACCTCTATCAAATTTTCAACTTCTTAGTGCCTCAGTTACCTCATTTGTAAAATTAAGATCAAGCTGTAATACTTCCCACCTCATAGAGGTAGAATAAGATAACATTCATGTAAGAAAAAAGATAACACAGGTTAAATGCTTACAGCAGGGCCTAACCCTGGTGTATGTCCAATAAACATTAATAAGTTCTGGATTGAGTGCAGGCTGGGCTCTGTGCTAAGGTTGAGCTGAAACAGACATCACTCCTGCACCAAAGGAGCTCAGTATCCCAGTAGGAAGAACCAGACATGTGAATTTATAATCTCCTAGAGACCCTATAACAGCACCCAGGAAAAATGAGGTCAAGCCATTTTGAAAAGATAGTTCAAGTGGAGAGAGCAGATCTATCTCTATGAGGGCCAGTCCATAAAATAGATCTTCACTTAATTGTAATAAAAACACCAATAACTAATATCGGTTAACACTTATTAGTTACCAGGCCCTGTTAACGATCTCAGTTTCTCAGAAACTTACAAGGCAAGTATTTGTATTAACCGCTGTTTTATAAACTAAGAAACTTGTTACTTAATAAGATGAGGTAACTTGCTCAGGGAAACTGAACTACAAAGGTGAGAATTGTGACTCAGAGATCTATATTCCTCATTATTTGCTTATTATTTTATTGCTTATATAAAATTCATGTAAAAATCACCTTTAACAATTTAATTCTTTATGTTTCACAAGTTTTAAATAAGAGAAAACAATTCTAAAGAAATGCAGTGACTTGTCATAGAGAAAAACTCCTCTTCACCTATTTCGAATAGAGAAGTTTGCAGTTTAAGACCCTGACTTTTCTTCTATCTCCCTTCCATCTCTACTTCATTGAATTAATCAAACCACCATCTTCTCACTCATTAAAAAAAGAAGAGAAGGTGATACAGAAAGAGGCCTGCTATTCTGAACAAAGAGTTTTATAAAGTGATAGAATACTTCAGAAATGGTACAGAGGGGTCCCTAAGTTTGGGGTTGGCACAGAGCTGCCAATCCAAGTGAGCCAGAGAGCTCCCCTGCTCCAAGGGCAAGGATTATTCACCCCCTTTCTTTTATGGCAACTTCAACTCTCAGTTGTTTAAAACTTCTCCCTGTTAATTCCACCTGAGTTTGAACAGCCTCTTGGTCTTATTCTGGGGTCTCAGTTTATTGAGAAAAGGATTCATCAATGTATCATAAATAATTTCATTTACAAATAATGTCAGCTAAGTAATTCCATTTGTACAAGGAATATATTTTAAAAAGATGAAATTTTTAAAAACAAAGAGAAAAATTGTCTTGTCAGGGAGTAAGGAAAAAAAGGCTTTATTTGGCATAATGTCTTCTTAGAAGAAATAAGTCTTTCACCAGCCTTTCATAAAAACCTGGAGAGGAGAGCATGGAAGGCAAAAGAATCAGTCAAATTTTACAGCTCTTATCGATACACTGAAATTTATTAGAATGTAGATGCCACTTACAAAACGAAGACTAACGCTGAATGGCTTCCCTGTTGTGCCCCCAGGTGAGAAATACGTAAACATTTTGTATATTTTCCCTTTGTTTTGAGACTGACACAATGCATAGGTCAGTAAAGTCAACAACATTAAATTGTTAAAAGATTTTTTTCTCAGTCTTCTGGGAATGGTAAAACAGGATACAGTCTTTTATTCTCATTTCCCTTCATGAAATGTACTCTGGTCTTTTTGGAACACATGATAGTTGCTGTGCATACAGATAGGTCCTAACAATGCTTCTCTGACATTTAAGCATTTCGTCTTCTCTACGCTACAGCCTGTTTGTCCTTTTAAACTTGGCTACCGGGCCAAATGCAAAGGAACCACTGTGTGACTTTTTGCTTATCTTCTGTACCCAAGCCTACAAAGTTAGTGCTTGGCTGTGTCAGGTATCACCTGGGGACTTAAGAACGGGGCTTTTTACAATTAACCCAATCCCGTGACCTGTACTACACTGCCTTTGATTTGAAGGCAGTTTAGTTAACTACCTAGACTGCCTACTACATTAATCAGAATCAAATTCACCTGTGATGTGGGTACACAATAATTTTTACTTTTCTGCAGAATGGCTTTAGGCATACTCCATTACATGCTGCTCTAAGTTTGCTGGTGGGAAACAGCAATGTTTTTCTTCTTGAATATGCTGCTTCAACAGAGCTTTTTTTAATTTTTAACTTTTTATTTGGAAATAATTTCAAAATTTCAGAAAAGTTACAAAAATAAGGATAGTTCAAATAACATCTATGACACTCATTACTCAGATTCATTTATTGCCATTATTTTACCTCATTTGATTTATCATTGGCTCAAATTCTCTCTCACTCTGTGTCTGCACATGCAAACATATACTTTGCACCATTTCAGGGTAATGTCAGGATATCATGACAAATACACCAGTCCGTTACCTCTTAATGCTTCAGTGGGTATTTCTTAAGAATGGAATCATTATAAGACTAATTACATAACCACAATTCAATTAGTAACTTCAGTAAATTAAAAATTGATAGATTACTTTTATCAAATCTATCATCCATCCTTATAATTTCAGCTTTAGGGATTGAACCAATACCTTTTCTGTCTCCAGTTGAGGATCCACTCTGGGGTGTGGTTTCACATAGCTGTGTCTTTGTAGTCTTTTGAAATCGAGAACATTTCTACAACCTTTCTTTGTCTTTTATGTTATTGACGTTTTTGAAGACTACTCTTCCTTTTTTTTTTTTTAAAGAATGCTTGCTCCTCATTGGGCATTTATCTCATATTAACTTATGCTTAGATTCGAATTATTATTATTTTTTTGCTTGGAATAATACATAGGTGATATCATGGCCTTCTCAGGGTATCTCATCTGAAGGCACATGATATCTGTATACTCCCCATGGATGATGTTAATTTTGATCACCCAGTCAATATATTGTCTGATTTCTTCACTATGTAATTATCATTTTTCCCTTGCAACTAATAAGCAATCTATAGAAAGTTTAATAAAGATCATGTAAATAATGTCCTCATAAAAATTTTCCCAGATACATTATCTATTGATGATTCTTGCCTGATACAATCCTTACTATGATGGTTACAATCTTTACTATGCTGATACTCCAACTTTTGCATTCTCTCCTCATTTACTGGTTAACATTTAACATTTTTTTCCTTTTTTTTATTGTGATATCATTGATATACACTCTTATGAAGGTTTCACAAGAAAAACAATGTGGTTATTACATTCACCCTTATTATCGAGTTCCCCCTTTATACTCCATTGCAGTAACTGTCCATCAGTGTAGTAAGATGCTACAGAGTCCCTATTTGTCTTCTCTGAGCTACACCATCTTCCCTGTGACCCCACACACAACACCATGTGCACCAATCATGGTACCCCACAACCCCCTTCTCCCTCCCTCCCCACCTGCCCTCTCCCAGCCCTCCCCTTTGGTAACCTCTAATCCCTTCTTGGAGTCTCTGAGTCTGCTGCTATTTTGTTCCTTCAGTTTTTTCTTTGTTGTTATACTCCACAAATGAGAGAAATCATTTGGTAATTGTCTTTCTCTGCCTGACTTATTTCACTGAATGTAATACCCTCCAGCTCCATCTATGTTGTTGCAAATGGTAGGATTTGTTTCTTTCTTATGGCTGAATAGTATTCCATTGTGTAAATGTACCACATCTTCTTTATCCATTCATCTACTGATGGACACTTAGGTTGCTTCCATTTCTTGGCTATTGAAACAGTGCTGCAGCAAACATAGGGGTGCATATGTCTTTTTGAAACTGGGCTCCTGAATTCTTAGTTTAAATTCCTAGGAGTGGAATTCCTGGGTCAGATGGTATTTCTATTTTTAGTTTTTTGAGGAACCTCCATACTGCTTTCCACAATGGTTGAACTAATTTATATTCCCACCAGCAGTATAGGAGGGTTCCCCTTTCTCCACATCCTTGACAGCATGTGTTGTTCCTTGTCTTTTCTATGTTGGCCATCCTAACTGGTGTGAGGTGATATCTCATTGTGGTTGTAATGACATTTAACATTTTAATGTAATCTAGGGTACTTCTTTTCTCCTATTTATTTATTTATTATTGATATAAACTAATAAATTCCAATTTTTTAGAACTATTTGTAATTTAATAATGTACTTAATTTTTTGTGCTTTCCTTGATTTGACCAATGGAATTACCTTTCAAACTCTCTCCTGAATCTTCTATTATACTCCACATTTATTTATTTTGATCGCTTCCTTACTTCTGGCCTAACAAGATGCTCCAGTTTTGTCTTACATATTTCCTGCCCCAGTCTTAGACTCAACCATTTCTCCAAGGAGCCCTAATTCCTTTTAGTGGAAAACAATATTAGAGACCAAGACCTGACACCAAGTATACCAAGAGGGCTATTTTTAATAGACTCATAAGATGGAAGATATCCTGAGGTTTCACTTAAATTGAGCTTTGATGTCATCAAGTCATTTTCACTTGATTATTCAGAATGTTCAGAAAAGACCTAGGCTTAGTATTAAAATATCGAAGCAGAAATAAATGTATAGCTAATTTAGAATGCTTTTTGGTTTTTTTGTTTAACACTGTGTCAAGCAATCTAGGAGGAAGAATTCAGCTCTAGCACTTAGATTTACTTTATTGTTATGGTATAGCCACCACTGGGAAGCTTGGTTTTCAAGTAGTATTGTGAAACTATCGATCTGGTTTATGGTAATGTCCATTAATGTCTAGCACACAGAAAACGTGACCACATTTAAATGTATTGAGTCTCTCATCTCAGGATTATGCTGGGCATGGGTCAGAGGAGTGGCCTAAGAGCAGGGCAGGACTCTTACAGGAGTATTTTCAAATAAAACTCAAGCATAAAATTGGTCAATTCATACAAAATGTTGAAAGGAAATTAGTAACAACTTAATAGGGCACATAGGGTAAATTTTGTTTCAAGTTTCACTGTTGAAGGAGCATGATCTATTTTTTAAAAGTTTCTGGTAAGCTGTCTTTGCTATGAATTGTGTCTTTCTGACAATAGCTGTATTCTCTCCTTTACCTTAACTAAAAGTTCTGATGATCTAGATACCATTGAATTACAGTGTTTTAACAGGCTTTAGTAAAAAAAGATTTAGAAAAAAATTGATGGTGCTAAACCTCTAATACTGAAACTCTCCCAAGTGTCATTGCTAAAATGTCCTTCAAGCAGGACTTGAAAAGCAATATGCATATGTCGTATCAAAGCAGATAAACGTTAACATTAAATTTTATATCACTCCATTGAATGGCTGTTGTAGTCAGCAGGTGACTTGGTTCAATTCTTGAACAGGTCTAGACTGTAGAACCAACTGCCTTATGACTGTGATAGCTGTTAAGCGTGGTTACTCATTCAATGATACAGTATAGGTCCCACTCCTGTTAGGGAACAGGTGTTGGTTCTATAATCTCTGCACAACAGTCAACATTCATATTTTGTTTTATCACAGACAATGGATAAAACTCTATAATACTCATGATGTTAATTGGAAGACATCAGATCATTTCTGAACATATTTTTCCAATAAGAATAGCTAACATTTCTTGAATACATACTACATGCCATAAGGCTAGAAATTGTATAAGTGATGTCTGCTGTAATCCTTACAGCTGTAAATATCTCTGTTTTATAGAAGAGAAACTGAGGCACAATCACACAACTATAACTAGTTAAGTGGAATTTCAAAGTTAGGTTTGACTGCAGAGTATCTGTGGTTTTAATCACTTTATAGACATCAGGCAGTGAAACATTACATTGGATCTTAGTGATAGAATTAATTAAGGTGAATGAACAGGGGAAAAATGAAAATTCCTAGCTATAATTTGAACAAACTATGTCTGACAATGATAAACAAGCTAACCTTAATAAACTTGCCAACACATCACATCAATATAAAACATGAAATTTCCATCTCATTCGCAGCAATTGTATCAAATAATGGAACTCCAGACAAGTTCACCAGAAACATATAATAATTGATGAAATTAGTTTTCTACTGCCCAGAGAAGAGTATAACAAATATGAATCAGAATTTTGCCTTTGCATTCACAATATTAGTAAAAAGAAGTTGGATAGACTTTAAAAAAAGAGAGAATGTGCTTCAAAAAAAAAAAGCCAGCAATACAGTTCAAACATCTGAAAAAAGATTACCGGTAATGGGCAATTTCAAATGAAAGTCTTGACATGAAGGTCAATTGTAAGGAAATTTAAGAAGTTGGTTATAAAATTAAGAGCATTATAAACATGAATTAAATATTTTCTAACACCAGATACATACGTATAAATCCTGTACAATCTGATTTATTATAAAATCTTGCAGTATGACACCAATAAAATCATTTCATATCAAAAGGGACAAACCCTAGCACTTCCCCATGTGCCATGTGTCACAGGCAGTTTCATGCACCTGCTGTGGGTGTGTTTTCGGCACTAAAAAATTCACAAACAGAAAAGCCATTATAAGTACATACTGTCTAGAATTTTTTGCATACACATTTCTGGCATGAATAAGGATAACTTAAGCCAAAACAAGAATGTTAGACAAAAGGCAAAAAAGCTACAACTTTTGATAGAATTGGAGGAACAGTTCTTTTAGTGTCATAGTGGAATTTATGACCTTATGTGTGCAAATATCAGACAAATGGGTGATGGAAACCTTCAGTAATGCTCATTAGTTCCATTTATCTTCACGGGAAACAGAAATGCATGGATTTAGGCTAAAATTTATAAGAAGAAAACCCATGCTATACATGTAGAAAGGAAATATCTTCTTATATGTAGAAAATAATATCTTAAATCAATACTTCATTATACCAAACACAGTGTTATATAAATTAAAAATAGGAATTCATGGGGAAATAGTAAAATGCTAAGAAAATGTCTAAGAACTACCAACAGTGAGCAGTATTAGTCCACAAAAGTTCTAGCACTATTTCTGACATGACCTGGATAAGACAGTTAACCTCCCAAATGTTCGTTTTAGGCTGAATAAAATCACTGACTTTCCTATTGGAGATTAGCTAAAGAGAATTTTGTACTATTTTTCTAAAATGGTATGTATGATGAATGTTATTTTTAACTATATTTAAATATTGAATAATTTTATAAATATTAGTAAAAATTTACTATTATTCCTCAGATTTGAAAAATTTTACTGAAACTGAGAAAGCAAAGATCCAATATAGCCTTTTCAGCTGTGGAGGAATTATTTGAAATGTTAACCCCCAAAGAATAAAACTATTGTCACTTTTTTCTCCCCGTCTCTTGCTCTTTGGGGACTGTTTCTCTTTTAATTTATTGCTCTGTGTTGTAAAAAGTGGAGAAAGATTACAAACCATGTTTTAAAAGTGTATTAAATATAACTTATGGTAAATTAGTAATACCTCTTGAAAAACCCTGCTATGAGCTCTCCCATGGTTCTTCCTTTGGGGGAAGATAACTCAATTGTGTTGATTTAAAGGTTCTGTCTAGTTCTTTTAAACATTCCTTTGATGTTGTATTGCTTTGCTTGTAATAGACTGTTATTGCCCTATATTGAGTTTGCAGAGTGAAGGTAAATCTTTCGTGATGTGATTGTACCACTGCAAACTCGATATTGTTCACAGGGCCTTTATAACTCTCAGCTCTGTGCAGCAGAACAGCACGCATTTTCATTTTTACCTTTTTAAATTTTGATTCTTTGTTCTGAAGCTGAAAGTATGTATGCTTACATCTACTCCATGGAGCTAGGGCTGTGAGGCGGTGACTCAGAAACAGGGAATATTGTCAGGTGGGTTTTCCTCTTTCTGAAATGGTCAAGTTGATTGTTCATCTTTTTTCATATATTCCTTCAGGTACTCTACTGGGTTATTGAAAAAGCACCACTACTGGGAAAAGCTCAATTCAAATATCTATCCAAGTTTCTAGTTTGAAATGTTTTCTAAGAGTACATAACAACACTCTTCAAAGAGGTTCTCCAGAGGAGTTGTATCCTACCTTGAAACTCAAGATACATGTGAATTCCCCTAGTGGCAGGTCACACATTAAGACTTAAATGAGAAGTATTAACATGAATCATTCTATATTAAATTAGCCTGTTTGATTGAAAGGAGGAATTTTCTCTCTGTAATGGCTATTATTTTCTTTTTTGTGACATTTCTGGCAAACAAATTCTTCTAATTTCCACTGTTGAGCATTCAACTCAGTTTAAAAGCGCTCAGAAAGCAAGACAGCTCTTAGGCTATTTTTCAGGGATTCATTTTACTTCTTCACAGGTCCCCTCTTATTATTATCTTTTTTCCTGTTTTGTTAAAGAATGTGATCACACGGTTTTTGAGAAATAACTAGTTGATAAGCAATTTTGGGAAAATAAAGTATATCTACAAATATAAGGGGGTGTTTTATGCATTACAATAGACCAGATTTTAAATAATCACATGCATCAGGATAATTATTCTAAGGTAGCTAATTATTATTATTCCAGTAAAGTCAACATTTCCTCTACTACAAAGAATTTACATTAATACTCTCCACAGTTAGTGAAAATAAATAAAATTAGCAGTCTTCAATCCTCAGTGACTGATAAATATTTGCTACACTGGTAAATGTCTATGGCATTTGCATTTCTGATTATCTTCTTTCTGTTTCCCCTTGTCATTTTTCTTCACTTTAGGCCTTTTGCAAATCAAAGTCGTTAAAAGCTCTACAATGATTTTCAAAGAGAAACAAAGACATATAATGTATAGGAAGAAAACTTCTGAGGTAATGCTTAATATGCATAATTTTAAAAGATGAATATATGTGATTCTATGAGAATGGGGTTCATGATTGAAACCAGAATTCCTTGGTTGAATCTTAGAAAGCATCTGACCCAGAGGCTGCAAAAGATTGGGCCATATATGGGCTATAGAAGTGTTTTGTTGATTTTTACATGGCTTTCTTTTCTGTTTTTGTTTTTGTTTTAATTGGTGCTAATGTTGTAAAATTGGAGTTTTACCAATTTTACCATTGTACATAGAACATGGATTTCTGCCTTGTGCTGAGTAACTGGGAGTTCTGGTAACACCAGGCCAACATTCTCACCAGGGTTGCCTCCTCAGTTGTTTTGGGCATTCTTTTTTTAAGGCCATAGTCCAACATTGGCTGCTTCATTTCCATTACTGCCGGCCTCTGTAGATATCTGAGTTTGTGGTATCTGTTTTTAGTCTAATTCTAACAAGTTCTTCAACCTCTTTACTTTGTTCAGTCTGGCCTCTTGTGTTGGCAGGCATCTTGCTTCATTTCCATCTGTCAGAATCCTTGTACCTCAAAAAGCATTTCCTCCCCACAGCTTTCTTCAGTCATTCATTATTGCCTCACAGGAATCTTCCCTGCTCTCATTTTTCCTTTGCCTCTTGTTATTTGCAGATAATCTGCCTTGAGTTATATTGATTGCATTTTCATCTTGCTTCCCAATTGTTGTGAACACTTAGTAATTCTCCCATGAGCCCACCCCTCCAACATCAGTCTACAAGACACAGCTGTCTTGACTGGAATTCCAAAAAATTCTTCTTTGAAAAGATGGTTAGTTATAGCCAATTGCATGCTTTTTCTCTGCTCTATTTCTAATTCTACTGGGATCTTGTTGCCTGATAAACTTCTTGCTTCAGACACTTCGACCCTCTCTTCTTGAAGGTGAATGAATGCAGGTTAAATCTTTTCTGTCTGATGTAGCTTTTCTGGTTAACGTGATCTGCCAGCCATTTTATCTTGCTTTTTTTTTTTTTTTTTTAATAATTATTTTTTATTGAAGGGTAGTTGACGCACAGTATTACATTACATTAGTTTCAAGTGTACAACACAGTGGTAGAACATTTATATACATAATTCTAGGTTCCAGCTATCACCCTACCAAGCTGTTACAATATCTTGACTATATTCCTTATGCTATACATTACATCCCGGTTACTTATTTATTTTACCATTGGAAGTCTGTCCTTTTTTTTTTTTTTATTTTTTTTTTGTGAGGGCATCTCTCATATTTATTGATCAAATGGTTGTTAACGACAATAAAATTCTGTATAGGGGAGTCAATGCTCAATGCACAATCATTAATCCACCCCAAGCCTAATTTTCGTCAGTCTCCAATCTTCTGAGGCATAACAAACAAGTTCTTACATGGAGAACAAATTCTTACATAATGAATAAGTTACATAGTGAACAGTACAAGGGCAGTCATCACAGAAACTTTCGGTTTTGCTCATGCATTATGAACTATAAACAGTCACTTCCAATATGAATACTCATTTGGTTTTTATACTTGATTTATATGTGGATACCACATTTCTCTCTTTATTATTATGATTTTTAATAAAATGCTGAAGTGGTAGGTAGATACAAGATAAAGGTAGAAAACATAGTTTAGTGTTGTAAGAGAGCAAATGTAGATGATCAGGTATGTGCCTGTAGACTATGTGTTAATCCAAGCTAGACCAGGGCAATAAAACATCCACGGATGCAGAAGATTTCTCTCAGAACAGGGGGGGTGAGGTTCTAAGCCTCACCTCTGTTGATCCCCAATTTCTCACCTGATGGCCCCCCTGCGACTGTGCCTGTCTTAGGTTGTTCCTCCCTTGAGGAATCTTACCCGTCTCTGGCTAACCAGTCATCTTCCGGGGCCATACAGGGAAATGTGAAGTTGGTAAGTGAGAGGGAAGCCTTATTGTTTGAAAAGGTTAGCTTTTTACTTCTTTGCATATTTATGCCCTGTGGCTTCTATGCCCAGCATTTGTCTTGAGGTATCTTTACGACTTGGAGGAGTTATGATACTCGGTAAATTTGATATGAGGCACGAATTCTATTTAAGGGTTGTAATTAGGAAGGAAGAAGAAAAGCTATAGAAGTAGCAGACGGAAGAAAACATGGGAAGATTGATTATTTCTTTGACATATCTTCTTGTAGAGTAACTTCAGCATATATAGGTTTTTAAGCTACTACTTAAATTGCGCACACACATTAACATAATAGGAGTATAGTTGCATAACCAAAGCATATCTGTAATTACCAGCCATCTCCAGTGAAACCAAGAAAACCATTAAGGCACCATAGGCATTTGTGAAAACTTATCTATGATATGGTGTATATTGTCCAACTGAACTTAAACAGTCTGAGAGAAATCAGACAAATTAAAACAACCCATTCCTGGGGACTGTTCACATGCCATACGTTCTTTTAACAGTAAATAGTCTGTAGTTGTAAGAGTTTGGAGCGCTACAATTTGCACTTCTCCAAATTCTTGGTTGAGTTCCAACAGTATAGATCCAGTCAAATTTGTTGTTTTACTGTATGCACAGGCCAGCTTAGATATTTCCTTCCTCATTCCCATGGCAAGTCCAGGAACTGGTGGGATGAGTGCATCTACAGCTGTAGCAGTGCGTGGATCTTTGTTGGGGTTTTTTGATGTTCATCTTCTGGCATGAGTCTTCCAGAGAGTGCTGATGTTGGAAGTTCTTTTTCATATCGTATCTTAGTTCATTTTCAGGGTAGCCCAATTAGGCTTTGATCCTCTGTATAAACACAAACAGACCCTTTGCCTACACTTTTATATGCCCTTTATACCCTTGTGTAGAACTCGTTGGAGGTTACCACACAGGAACTGCCCTTTTTTTTTTTTTTTTTTGCTTTGTTTTTGGTATCACTAATCTACACTTACATGACGAATATTATGTTTACTAGGCTCTCCCCTATACCAGGTCTCCCCTATAAACCCCTTTACAGTCACTGTAAAGCAGCATAGCAAAATGTTGTAGAATCACTACTTGCCTTCTCTGTGTTGTACAGCCCTCCCTTTTCTCCTACCCCCCCATGTATGTTAATCTTAATACCCCCCTACTTCTCCCCCCCTTATCCCTCCCTACCCACCCATCCTCCCCAGTCCCTTTCCCTTTGGTACCTGTTAGTCCATTCTTGAGTTCTGTGATTCTGCTGCTGTTTTGTTCCTTCAGTTTTTCCTTTGTTCTTATATTCCACAGATAAGTGAAATCATTTGGTATATCTCTTTCTCTGCTTGGCTTGTTTCACTGAGCATAATAACCTCCAGCTCCATCCATGTTGCTGCAAATGGTTGGATTTGCCCTTTTCTTATGGCTGAGTAGTATTCCATTGTGTATATGTACCACATCTTCTTTATCCATTCATCTATTGATGGACATTTAGGTTGCTTCCAATTCTTGGCTATTGTAAATAGTGCAGCGATAAACATAGGGGTGCACTGATCTTCCTCATACTTGATTGCTGCATTCTTAGGGTAAATTCCTAGGAGTGCAATTCCTGGGTCAAATGGTAGGTCTGTTTTGAGCATTTTGATGTACCTCCATACTGCTTTCCACAATGGTTGAACTAACTTACATTCCCACCAGCAGTGTAGGAGGGTTCCCCTTTCTCCACAGCCTCACCAACATTTGTTGTTGTTTGTCTTTTGGATGGCAGCCATCCTTACTGGTGTGAGGTGATACCTCATTGTAGTTTTAATTTGCATTTCTCTGATAATTAGTGATGTGGAGCATCTTTTCATGTGTCTGTTGGCCATCTATATTTCTTTTTTGGAGAACTGTCTGTTCAGTTCCTCTGCCCATTTTTTAATTGGGTTATTTGTTTTTTGTTTATTGAGGCGTGTGAGCTCCTTATATATTCTGGACGTCAAGCCTTTATCGGATGTGTCATTTTCAAATATATTCTCCCATACTGTAGGGATCCTTCTTGTTCTATTGATGGTGTCTTTTGCTGTACAGAAGCTTTTCAGCTTAATATAGTCCCACTTACTCACTTTTGCTGTTGTTTTCCTTGCCAGGGGAGATATGTTCAAGAAGAGGTCACTCATGTTTATGTCTAAGAGGTTTTCGCCTATGTTTTCTTCCAAGAGTTTAATGGTTTCATGGATTACATTCAGGTCTTTGATCCATTTTGAGTTTACTTTTGTATATGGGGTTAGACAATGGTCCAGTTTCATTCTCCTACATGTAGCTGTCCAGTTTTGCCAGCACCACCTGTTGAAGAGACTGTCATTTCGCCATTGTATGTCCATGGCTCCTTTATCAAATATTAATTGACCATATATGTCTGGGTTAATGTCTGGATTCTCTAGTCTGTTCCATTGGTCTGTGGCTCTGCTCTTGTGCCAGTACCAAATTGTCTTGATTACTATGGCTTTATAGTAGAGCTTGAAGTTGGGGAGTGAGATCCCCCCTACTTTATTCTTCTTTCTCAGGATTGCTTTGGCTATTCGGGGTCTTTGGTGTTTCCATATGAATTTTTGAATTATTTGTTCCAGTTCATTGAAGAATGTTGCTGGTAGTTTCATAGGGATTGCATCAAATCTGTATATTGCTTTGGGCAGGATGGCCATTTTAACGATATTAATTCTTCCTAGCCACGAGCATGGGATGAGTTTCCATCTGTTAGTGTCCCCTTTAATTTCTCTTAAGAGTGACTTGTAGTTTTCAGAGTATAAGTCTTTCACTTCTTTGGTTAGATTTATTCCTAGGTATTTTATTTTTTTTGATGCAATTGTGAATGGAGTTGTTTTCCTGATTTCTCTTTCTGTTGGTTCATTGTTAGTATATAGGAAAGCCACAGATTTCTGTGTATTGATTTTGTATCCTGCAACTTTGCTGTATTCCGATATCAGTTCTAGTAGTTTTGGGGTGGAGTCTTTAGGGTTTTTTCTGTACAGTATCATGTCATCTGCAAATAGTGACAGTTTAACTTCTTCTTTACCAATCTGGATTCCTTGTATTTCTTTATTTTGTCTGATTGCCGTGGCTAGGACCTCCAGTACTATGTTAAATAACAGTGGGGAGAGTGGGCATCCCTGTCTAGTTCCCGATCTCAGAGGAAATGCTTTCAGCTTCTCACTGTTCAATATAATGTTGGCTGCGGGTTTATCATAGATGGCCTTTATTATGTTGAGGTACTTGCCCTCTATTCCCATTTTGCTGAGAGTTTTTAACATGAATGGATGTTGAACTTTGTCAAATGCTTTTTCAGCATCTATGGAGATGATCATGTGGTTTTTGTCTTTCTTTTTGTTGATGTGGTGGATGATGTTGATGGACTTTCGAATGTTGTACCATCCTTGCATCCCTGGGATGAATCCCACTTGGTCATGGTGTATGATCCTTTTGATGTATTTTTGAATTCGGTTTGCTAATATTTTGTTGAGTATTTTTGCATCTACGTTCATCAGGGATATTGGTCTGTAGTTTTCTTTTTTGGTGGGGTCTTTGCCTGGTTTTGGTATTAGGGTGATGTTAGCTTCATAGAATGAGTTTGGGAGTATCCCCTCCTCCTCTATTTTTTGGAAAACTTTAAGGAGAATGGGTATTATGTCTTCCCTGTGTGTCTGATAAAATTCCGAGGTAAATCCATCTGGCCCGGGGGTTTTGTTCTTTGGTAGTTTTTTGATTACCGCTTCAATTTCGTTGCTGGTAATTGGTCTGTTTAGATTTTCTGTTTCTTCCTGGGTCAATCTTGGAAGGTTATATTTTTCTAGGAAGTTGTCCATTTCTCCTAGGTTTCCCAGCTTGTTAGCATATAGGTTTTCATAGTATTCTCCAATAATTCTTTGCATTTCCGTGGGGTCCGTCGTGATTTTTCCTTTCTCGTTTCTGATACTGTTGATTTGTGTTGACTCTCTTTTCTTCTTAATAAGTCTGGCTAGAGGCTTATCTATTTTGTTTATTTTCTTGAAGAACCAGCTCTTGGTTTCATTGATTTTTGCTATTATTTTATTCTTCTCAATTTTATTTATTTCTTCTCTGATCTTTATTATGTCCCTCCTTCTGTTGACCTTAGGCCTCATCTGTTCTTCTTTTTCCAATTTGATAATTGTGACATTAGACCATTCATTTGGGATTGCTCTTCCTTTTTTAAATATGCTTGGATTGCTATATACTTTCCTCTTAAGACTGCTTTTGCTGTGTCCCACAGAAGTTGGGGCTTAGTGTTGTTGTTGTCATTTGTTTCCATATATTGCTGGATCTCCATTTTGATTTGGTCATTGATCCATTGATTATTTAGGAGCGTGTTGTTAAGCCTCCATGTGTTTGTGAGCCTCTTTGCTTTCTTTGTACAGTTTATTTCTAGTTTTATGCCTTTGTGGTCTGAAAAGTTGGTTGGTAGGATTTCAATCTTTTGGAATTTTCTGAGGCTCTTTTTGTGGCCTAGTATGTGGTCTATTCTGGAGAATGTTCCATGTGCACTTGAGAAGAATGTATATCCCGCTGCTTTTGGATGTAGAGTTCTATAGATGTCTATTAGGTCCATCTGCTCTACTGTGTTGTTCAGTGCTTCTGTGTCCTTACTTATTTTCTGCCCAGTGGATCTATCCTTTGGGGTGAGTGGTGTGTTGAAGTCTCCTAGAATGAATGCATTGCAGTCTATATCCCCCTTTAGTTCTGTTAGTATTTGTTTCACATATGCTGGTGCTCCTGTGTTGGGTGCATATACATTTAGAATGGTTATATCCTCTTGTTTGACTGAGCCCTTTATCATTATGTAGTGTCCTTCTTTATCTCTTGTTACTTTCTTTGTTTTGAAGTCTATTTTGTCTGATATTAGTACTGCAACCCCTGCTTTCTTCTCACTGTTGTTTGCTTGAAATACGTTTTTCCATCCCTTGACTTTTAGTCTGTACATGTCTTTGGGTTTGAGGTGAGTTTCTTGTAAGCAGCATATAGATGGGTCTTGCTTTTTTATCTATTCTGTTACTCTGTGTCTTTTGATTGGTGCATTCAACCCATTAACATTTAGGGTGACTATTGAAAGATATGTACTTATTGCCATTGCAGGCTTTAAATTCGTGGTTACCAAAGGTTCAAGGTTAGCCTCTTTAGTATCTTAGTGCCTAACTTAGCTCGCTTATTGAGCTGTTATATACACTATCTGGAGATTCTTTTCTTCTCTCCCTTCTTGTTCCTCCTCCTCGATTCTTCATATGTTGGGTGTTTTGTGCTGTGCTCTTTCTAGGAGTGCTCCCATCTAGAGCAGTCCCTGTAAGATGTTCTGTAGAGGTGGTTTGTGGAAAGCAAATTCCCTCAGCTTTTGTTTGTCTGGGACTTGTTTAATCCCACCGTCATATTTGAATGATAGTCGTGCTGGATACAGTATCCTTGGTTCAAGGCCCTTCTGTTTCATTGTATTAAATATATCATGCCATTCTCTTCTGGCCTGTAGGGTTTCTGTTGAGAAATCTGACGTTAGCCTGATGGGTTTCCCTTTATAGGTGACCTTTTTCTCTCTAGCTTCCTTTAACACTCTTTCCTTGTCCTTGATCTTTGCCATTTTAATTATTATGTGTCTTGGTGTTGCCCTTCTTGGATCCTTTCTGTTGGGGGTTCTGTGTATTTCCGTGGTCTGTTCGATTACTTCCTCCCCCAGTGTGGGGAAGTTTTCAGCAATTATTTCTTCTAAGATACTTTCCATCTCTTTTCCTCTCTCTTCTTCTTCTGGGACCCCTATAATACGGATATTGTTCCTTTTGGATTGGTCACACAGTTCTCTTAATATTGTTTCATTCCTGGAGATCCTTTTGTCTCTCTTTATGTCAGCTTCTATGCGTTCCTATTCTCTGATTTCAATTCCATCAATGGCCTCTTGCATTCTATCCATTCTGCTTATAAACCCTTCCAGAGTTTGTTTCATTTCTGCGATCTCCTTTCTGGCATCTGTGATCTCCTTCCGGACTTCATCCCATTTCTCTTGCGTATTTCTCTGCATCTCTGTCAGCATGTTTATGATTCTTATTTTGAATTCTTTTTCAGGGAGACTGGTTAGGTCTGTCTCCTTCTCTGGTGTTGTCTCTGTGATCTTTGTCTGCCTGTAGCTTTGCCTTTTCATGGTGATAGGAATAGTCTGCAGAACTGGGACGAGTGATGGCTGGAAGGACTTCCTTTCTTGTTGGTTTGTGGCCCTCCTCTCCTGGGAGAACAGCGACCTCTAGTGGCTTGTGCTGCGCAGCTGCGCGCAGACAGGGTTTCTGCTTCCTGCCCGGCTGCTATGGAGTTAATCTCCGCTGTTGCTGTGGGCGTGGCCTGGCTCGGGCAGCTACTCCAAAATGGTGGAGTCGCGTTGGAGCAGGAGCGGCTGGGAGGCTATTTATCTCCGTAAGGGGCCTCCCTGCTCCCTGCAGCCCAGGGGTTAGGGTGCCCAGAGATCCCGGATTCCCTACCTCTGGATTAAGTGACCCGCCCTGCCCTTTTAAGACTTCCAAAAAGCACCCGCCAAAACAAAACAACGCCCACCAAAAAAAAAGAAAAAAAAATTTTTTTAATTAAAAAAAAAAAAAAGTTTTTAATTAAAAAAAAAAAAAAAAAAAAGGTGGTCGTTCGTTTTTCTTTATTCTCCGGTGCCATCCTCAGGCCTCTGCTCACCGGTCTTTCTTCCCTGTTTCCCTAGTATTGGGGTCCCTATCCCTTTAAGACTTCCAAAAAGCGCTCGCCAAAACAAAACAGCAAAAAAGCAAAAAAAAATGGTCGCGCGCTTTTCTTATGCCGTCTGTCGCCCAGCCTCCAGTGCCTGCTCACTGTTCTTGCTGCCCTGTTTTCCTAGTATCGAGCGCCCTGCACTCTGGCCCGGATGGCTGGGGCTGGGTGTTCGGCAGTCCTGGGCTCCGTCTCCCTCCCGCTCTGCCTATTGTTCTCCCTCCGGGAGCTGGGGGTGGGGCGCTCGGCTCCCGCCGTGCCGGGGCTTGTATCTTACCCCCTTCACGAGGCGCTGGGTTCTCTCAGGTGCGGATGTGGTCTGGATATTGTCCTGTGTCCTCTGGTCTTTATTCTAGGAAGGGTTGTCTTTGTTATATTTTCATAGATATATGTTGTTTTGGGAGGAGATTTCCGCTGCTCTACTCACGCCGCCATCTTCTGCCCCTCCTCTATCTTGCTTTTTATACAGTTTTTTCAAGGTGAACTAAAAATGTTGAGAAAACAGTCTTTTATAGAGGATAGTAAGGAAGAAAGTTGTCTTAAAAAAAAATCAGGTAATACATAATAAATATATTTGGATGAATGTTGAAAGTCACTGGTAATTTGAGGTATTTTAGGTATATCTGTGGCAATTAGGCTCATTTGTTAGAACAAATTGGCACTAGACATAAAGCCTTTTGCTTTCCTCTTCATCCCTATGGTAACATATTAGAAAACAAGCATATACCACCAAAGCCAGTAGAGCAAAATTTTGACTTACCTTAGTCCAACTAATAAGAAATCTGGAAAATGTAATTGACTAAAAACTCATGTAAAACTTAAATTATTCCAATTAGATTTTTATTTCAATTTTCAGAGAATCACGAATTATTATTACATAATAGCATTTTATATTAAGAGAAATATGCAGGCTGTGTCTAGTTATCATTCTTGATTCAGTGTCTTGTGGCCTTTGCACCTATTCCCCTGTGATCATTTAAAAATCCCAAGAATGGAAGTCACAAAATTCTGTTTCTAATTTGCTAAAAATGAAATCCCTTATCCTACCAAGAGTACTTACTAATATACATTCTAATACATAAAATGATGTACATTCTAATTTGGGACATATATATACTAATATAAATATTTTGCCAAAGCAAAAATAGAAACTTTATTCCTCACATCAAAAGTATTTAAAAAAATAGTATTTATTAATGGCAAAACCCAAAAAATATTAAAATGTATAAAATACAACTTATTATCTTAATCCCTTACTAGGATTATAAATAATGCGACAATTTGATATATATTCTTCCAGCTTCCTCCCATATATTTATAAACATATGTACAATATGTATAGATTTCTAAGAGTCCTGAATGGGATAACACTAATCATACTCTTCTATAACCTGCTTTTTTATGCTCAACAATATATTGTAGACATCTTTCTATGTAAATATATAGGAACTATAAAATAATTTCCTGAATAAGCAAATCAAGAAATTAAAATAATTACATATAATGATATTTTATAGTTCATAACTTTGATGAGTTTTAGATTATTAGCAATTTATTGGTAAGTCGAATGCTTTGTTAATAAATTATTGAAAAATTTTTCTTGAAACTATTCATGATAATGAAAGAGGATTTAAAACTTTTCTTATTTTTGCTTATTTAAAAAAACATATCAATTCAGTAGTTAAAAAATTATTTATAGAGGTGTCCTGCACTTCAACAAATGTGTGTTTGAGGTAATCTCTAATTATGTCTTATGATGATCTATAAAAGAATATCACTCGTGTAATCTGAAAGTCTTAAATAAAAATCTTCATGCCTCAGTGAAGGTCAAGGATTGCACTATAAGAGAAATGGAACTAAGACTTTAGAAATAAACTCACAAGGAGAGTTGCACAAGAATAGGAGTAACATTTTAAGAAATGTAGAATCATCTGAATGTTTGGTAATTATATGGTTTATGACTTTTTTTTTTTAGGGTTTCTGTGTGAGATAAAATAGAAATAAGGGTAGACCAGCTTTGAGATTATTATGGCATATGGATTATGTTGGATTAGAACAGCTCCTGTATTTTTCATATGTCTAACTAAAGATTTAATTTTGCAGGAGAGAGAAGCAGTGAGTAATCACCACTGTGACCCGGGATCATGTTCCTAAGTTCAGTAGTCAATTCTTATTGCTCATTTCCCTTGATCTTTTAGCATGATTTGAAACAGCTGTTATCTTTTCTGAACATTAGTGACTTTTAAATTTATTTTTTATCTTTGCCCAGCTTTACTGAGATATAATTGACACATGACATTGTTTAAGGTTAAGTTTAAGGTGTGTAATGTGTTGACCTGATACACATATATTACAAAATGATTACCACCATAATGTTAGCTGTTTGACACTCACATCACATCTCAAAATTATCATTTCTTTTTTGTGATGACAGCATTTAAGATCTACTCTCTTAATAACTTTCAAGTATATAATACATTACTCTTAAACTATGATCACTGTGTTATTCCCTAAAGCCCCAGAACTTAGTCAACTTATAATTGGAAGTTTGTGTTCTTTGACCATCTCCCATCTTCTCCTATCTCCCAGTCCCTGGTGACCACCAGGCTAGTCTCTTAAAGCATGTTTTCTACTAAGTTTTGAAAGTACATGTAAAACAGTACTAGTCTTCTCACTAATTTTTTTTTGTTTTGGAAAATAGAATTCATTTTCATTAAAATAATTATTTATGGTTACATATAAACGGCTTGTTATTTTTTAATGAATAAATAAATATTTCTTAGTTTTAATTTCTAATACTATAAATATGAATAGATATAATTCACATAAATCTTTTGCAATCATCAATACTTTTTAAGAGTGGTTAAAAAAACAGAGGTCCAGAGACCAAAATCATTGAGAAGCAATTATAATATAAACTAGTCACAGGGATGGAAGTACAGCATAGAGAATATAGTCAATAATACTGTAATACCTTTTTATGTTGACAGATAGTAACTACACTAGTTGGGGTGAGCATTGAATAATGTCAAATCACTATGTTGTATACTTGAAACCAATATAATATTGTATATCACCTATACTCTAATTAAATAATAATAATAATAATAATTTTAAAAAAGAACAAAATCATTGAGAAATGCTGCGGTAAATTAAAAGAGAAAATAGATTAAGATAGTAGCATAAAGCAATAATTTTCACCTTAAACCTGGGGAGGGAACCCCAAAACAATAAAAATCAGAATACTTTCATTGCGATGGCAAAATTTCTAAAGTGTTAATCAAAATTAAGGATTTTGACTTAATATGTAAATTAAACTGTTAAAAAAGCTAACTCCAAACAGAAAATGTGAAATATTGAAAACATTGTTACAATAAAAAACAGATGGAGACCAGCCTTGAAAATTCCCTGAGCAGGCAAAATAAGTTGAGTCATATAAATAAATTTTAGATTGGCTTATTTTGTAAGGCTTATCTGAGATGAGTCATTTCTTGCTTATGCCTCTGAAAATCATAAACAAAATTTAAACTGCTTCCCAAGGTTGATATGAGGTAACTACTGACCAATTTACTCTCATGTAGAAAAATTCTAATGTTACAGCCAGTCACTGTAAAAAGAAAACAGTCACTGCTTTCTTACTATATGAGCCGTTTTAGAACAATGTACCCCCTGAGCCTCTTTCCATGTTTTCATTTGATGCTCCTGGTTTGCAAGCTGTGTTTTAGGTGTGTGTGTGTGTGCAATAAATATTTAGTATTTACTTCTTCAGTGATTCATCAGTTTACTTCTGTTATTTCTGAACTTTTGACAATAATATACTCTTTTTTTCAATAGTGTCCCACTCCACCCATGTTTAAAAATTCTCTGAGGTAGTAATAGAAAAATCTATGTTTAAGTCTTCAGACTTAATTATAATTATGTCCTGGAAAAATTATGTAAACAGGAAAAGGAAATCAAGCATAATCACTCAAAAATAAAAGAAGCAAGCAGAAAAATATCAGAAATGGATACATCCTTTATAAAGGTCTTATGATGAAAATAAATCCCAAAATACAAGTAAAAGTCAAGTTAACTATGTCTGTCAATGAAAATAAATGACAAAGAGAAATCAGGCAAATGATTAGTTTCACTAAGCAGAACAAAATACTGGAATTTAGAGAAAATGAATGCATTGCAAATTAATTCTATATGTAGTAAATTCTACTATGTACAAGACCCTTTGCTATGAACTTCAAGGAAGCCTAAGATGAATTTGAAAGACTGTTGTGGTCAAGACATTTACAGTTTAAAATAAAAAACATAAAATTAAGCATAATTTTTTTAATGATAAAATTTGTCATAGGATATAAAATAATGAGGAAAGTTTTTAATTCTTCAGAAGTTTTAAATTACCTTGATATCTATATGTTTCAAGTGTAGACAAAAATAATCTGCAGCAACAACATTCATTCCTACCTCTGTTCCATCTGAATCAGTTTAATTAAAATCTACTCATCATTCATTTATTTTCTCAACTAATCACTTAGCAATACATGAAATGTCTATTGAATACATTCTTTGTGCCAGGTACCATGTGAGGTGCTGAAAATAAAGGGATGAACAAAAAGCTCTAACTGGTCCTCATGAAACTTGGAGTCTAATGGACGAGAGAAGGTAATAAACAAATAATATGGGTAAGCATACACTTTCAAAATTGCCACTGAGTTCTGAATGAGCCGCAGAGATTCTGTGAAGACTAGGACAGCAAGAGTCAGATCTAGCGGGGCTTCTGAGAAGGCTTGGTGAGGATGTGCTATTTGAGCAGGTCCTTCAAGGCTGGGCAGAAGAGGCGGTAAAGGAGAAGATCATGGATAAGGTATTGAATTTACTGGATATATTGGAAAGAATTCGAGTGAGGAAGAGCGCAGCCAGATATCCACGGCTCGGTGAGTGAGGAGCGCTCAGGCGATGGACCAGCTAAATGGTACGAGCCCGGGAGCTGCTGGGCTTTGTCTGCTTTGATAAAGTTATGGTTTATTTTGTTCTTAAGAAGCAAGTAGAAGAGGAATGGTCCCAAAGTTTTAACAGGGGCGTAAGGATACCAGTTCTAATTCTCAGGTATCAGGTCTGTGAAAGACCGAAAAGACACAACTGGAGGTACGGTGGCGCTGACTCTAGTGAGACCTCCAGCGCAGGGAGATTAATCAGCCGGGGGCCTCCACTGCTCAGGCACCAGGCCCGCTCCCCACAGCTGCTCCCAGCCCTGCCAGCGCAGCATGAACACTAAGGCAAGGCAGCTCCAGGGAGGCATGGGACTGCTTTGACTGACAGCTGGTTTGGGCGGGAGGACTCCCGGATGGCCTTGCCTTCCCAACCTGAGCCTGCAGGACAGGTTAGTGCACTTCCCTTCCTCCCTCCTTCGCGCCAGGGCAGACCCACATCACAGCCTCCAGGCTCTTCCAGCCTCTGCCGGCTCCTTCCCCATTTTCTCTCACACAGGCATTGCGCTCAGAAAATCTTGTACGTTTAATCCCATTATAGGTCTGCTTCTCAGAAGAAAACAGACTAACGTGAGGGCAGACTCCAGGAGAAGAGCTTCAGTTCAGAAAAGAACTGCGGAAACTGCACAAAGTTAAGGCTAAAGGGGGTCTGCTGATTCTAGCTTGGCATTTCTCTATGGCAGTGAGGGAAGCGTTGAGCAACACATATTTTCTGAAAACGGCACCTTTTGAATCAGTTTTTAAAAGGTCATTTGTTCACATATTGACACTTATAAGAATTAAAGATGTCATAAGAGAAGATAATATAAAACGTGAGTAAAAAAGAATAAAAAGTGTATGCCTTCTTTTTATATTCCCATCATTGACAAGTCCTCCCCTTCTTCACCAGGCACCACACCTAAACTCATTTTTTCCCTTCCTTTAGGTGCAGATAAATCTCACACCCAAGTCTCACTCAATGCTGTTGTTTGGGGTTTTGCTATCAGATCTCAAGTCCATTAACATGCAGGCTCAGGACCAGAACTAGGATGAGGTGAAACTGGAGTGCAAAGCCTAAGGTGCGAGTCTCCCAGCACACACCCTGCCCTTCCAGGGGCTTGAGAGTGAGGGGCCTCCTCACCTCCCTCACTCTAGCCCTGGCCCTGTATGGGCTGTGCAAAGACTCAGAGAGAGGAACAGAAGTTATTTGTAAAAACTTTCCAGGTAAGGAATGAAGCCAATCCAAAGACTTCACTCCTCTGTTCAGGTCCCAGGAGACAGACCCTCAGGGAACCTCACTGATGGCTAGAGCTGGGGTGAATCATGCTCAGTGTTACTCTTTTCTTCAGCCATCAATAATTTTATGTAAATAAATTCCAATGGATATGTAAAAAACGTTCATTTTTTGCCCAGCAGTGTAGAGAAATTGGAAATATTCTTTAATAGGAGCCTCAGTGTTTTTTTATTTTATTTTGGTATCATTAATCTACAATTACATGAGGAACATTATGTTTACTAGACTCCCCCCATCACCAAGTCCCCCCCACAAACCCCATTACAGTCACTGTCCATTAGCATAGTAAGATGCTGTAGAATCACTACTTGTCTTCTCTGTGTTGCACAGCTCTCCCCTTGCCCCCCCACGCACACATTATACATGCTAATCATAATGCCCTCTTTCTTCCCCCCTCTTTATCCCTCCCTTCCCACCCATCCTCCCCAGTCCCTTTCCCTTTGGTAACTGTTAGTCCATTCTTGGGTTCTGTGTTTCTGCTGCCATTTTGTTCCTTCAGTTTTTTCTTTGTTCTTATACTCCACAGATGAGTGAAATCATTTGGTATTTGTCTTTCTCCACCTGGCTTATTTCACTGAGCATAATACCCTCTAGCTCCATCTATGTTGTTGCAAATGGTAGGTTTTGTTTTCTTCTTATGGCTGAATAATATTCCATTGTGTATATGTACCACACTTCTATATCCATTCATCTACTGATGGACACTTAGGTTGCTTCCATTTCTTGACTATTGTAAATAGTGCTGTGATAAACATAGGGGTGCATATGTCTTTTTCAAACTGAGCTGCTGCATTCTTAGGATAAATTCCTAGGAGTAGAATTCCTGGGTCAAATGGTATGTTTATTTTGAGCTTTTTGGGGAACCTCCATACTGCTTTCCACAATGGTTGAACTAATTTATGTTCCCACCAGCAGTGTAGGAGGGCTCCCCTTTCTCCACAAACTCACCAACATTTGTCGTTGTTTGTCTTTTAGATGGTGGAAATCCTTACTGGTGTGAAGTGATATATCATTGTGGTTTTAATTTGCATTTCTCTGATGACTAGCAATGTGGAGCATCTTTTCATGTGTCTGTTGGCCATCTGAATTTCCTCTTTGGAGAACTGTCTGTTCAGCTCCTCTGCTCATTTTTTAATTGGATTATTTGCTTTTTGTTTGTTGAGGTGCATGAGCTCTTTATATATTTTGGATGTCAACCCTTTATAGGATCTTTCATTTATGAATATATTCTCCCATACTGTCGGATGCCTTTTTGTTCTATTGGTGGTGTCCTTTGCTGTACAGATGCTTTTCAGCTTGATATAGTTCCACTTGTTCATTTTTGCTTTTGTTTCCCTTGCCCAGCAAGATATGTTCATGAAGAAGTCATTCATGTTTATGTCCATGAGATTTTTGCCTATGTTTTTTTCTAAGAGTTTTATGGTTTCATGACTTACATTCAGGTCTTTGATCCATTTCAAATTTACTTTTGTGTATGGGGTTAGACAATGATCCAGTTTCATTCTCTTACATGTAGCTGTCCAGTTTTGCCAACACCAGCTGTTGAAGAGGCTGTCATTTCCCCATTGTATGTCCATGGCTCCTTTATCATATATTAATTGACCATATATGTTTGAGTTAATGTCTGGAGTCTCTATTCTGTTCCACTGGTCTGTGGCTCTGTTCTTGTGCCAGTACCAAATTGTCTTGATTGCTGTGGCTTTGTAGTAGAGCTTGAAGTTGGGGAGCGATATCCCCCCCACTTCCTTCTGCCTTCTCAGCATTGCTTTGGCTATTCAGGGTCTTTTGTTTCCATATGAATTTTTGAACTATTTGTTCCAGTTTGTTGAAAAATGCTGTTGGTATTTTGATAGGGATTGCATTGAATATTTAGATTGCTTTAGGCAGGATGGCTATTTTGACAATATTAATTCTTCCTAGCCAAGAGCATGGCATGAGTTTCCATTTTTTTAGTGTCTTCTTTAATTTCTCATAAGAGTGTCTTGCTCAGTGTTTTTTTAACTCTAAAAATTAGTATAGCCATGTCTTATCTCACACCACCTGCTTTCCTGAGTTGTTCATCTCTGCCAGTGGTTTCTGTTCTCTAATACTAGAGGGCTAGAGATGATTGTTCAAAGGTTCTCAGGATTGTTCTGTTGGGTAATATAAATATAAGCACTGTATACTGATTTGGAATCATTTGAAAAATTGCAATATCAATATATTTGATAGAAAAGACAGCTGAAAGGCATGTTGGTGAGTAACTAGAAAGTTAACAAAGGTAATGAGGTCATAGTGAAAACAATGAGGAAAATCCAACTAGGTGTGAGTATTTTTCAATGGGACTAAAAATTTTGAATTCACCTTCAGGTTGGTAAGGAACTGTGTCTCCTAGTTGTCTGCAGCATTTGGAATTGGCTTCAGTAGTTGTGATAAATCAGAATAAGAATAGTTCAGCTACATTTGATGGTCCAGCGCTTCTGTAGACCCATACTGAGTATCATACAGTGTATGGGAAACTTCCTAGATATGTTCATTTCACAGATCAGTGAACAATTTTAAATTAAAAAAACAGAAAAAGGTGCAGAAGAATACTGACATGGGTTCTCCAAGTGAGGACCTCAGAAAATTAGCTATCATTTATTACCACAATCATTTAACTCTCCAAGAATAAGAATGGCAAAATCCCAGATGATCTCCTCCCAGGAAAGGAAGACTTTCTCACACACACACACATGTGCACATACACATATACACACATGCTCTTTACATTGTCCTTATTATTTTCTCTTTTCGATATAGGCTGCTTAAATCTTTGCCATGGACTGGTCCACAGATAAATATTTGGGAACCACAGATTTTCCAATCTACCTTATAAAAAGCAAGAAGTTAAGATACTCTAAAAATGTATGTCTGTTTCACTCCTCACAATCTTACAGTGGGTATTTTAAAAAAATATAGTACTCTGACTGCAGAGAATTTTTTTGAAAAACACATACCAAATACCACCTTCCTAAATACATTTATTTTACTTTTATAGTCTCTTAAGACTAAAACTTCCCTTTTGCCAAAGGCCAAATAACATATTCCTATGTTCCTTGAATAATTACTTTATGGATAAAATTTGCAAATATTTATTTTGAGAAGAATGGAGGCAGAAGATCCTTGTTCTAAGATCAATGCCCCTTCTAGTGGAACACTAGACACAAAAGGTTTCTATGACCACTTTTGTACAGTTCAGATGTCAATAACATGACCCATAAGGTGAACTGTAGAATAAAGTATAGAGGAACCTCAACAGTCATCATTCAAACCGGGTCGTTTACAGTTCTCTTCTTCAACACACCTGGTACTCCAGATGAAATTCTGCTGCTCTGCAAAGTGCCCTAATTTGCATGGACTTTCAGTGACCTATCTGTAAGCACACAACAAGGATCCACCTGCTTTAAAGGTTGGCCCTCAGTTTATATGTCATTGTTTATTGCAGGGAAGTGTAATAAAGCAAGATAGCATAGATAAAAATTGCAGACATTAAAGAGGAAACAGGAATAGCAAATGGTCAGATTAATTAAAAGAAGTATGGTAGTGAAAGGATAAGACGGAACCGAATGTCAAGTGAGTTGATTTATATCCAGGAGACTCCCTGTGAACTCTGACAGTTTCTTTCATAGACTTAAAACACAACAACATGAAATTCTTTCATTTGTAGGTAGTGCAAAACAATGAACTGGGTTTGTTGAAGAAAACAGGCCAAAAGAGCTTGAGCCTCAGTGCCCAATTGGCCAACAGGTTTATGAAAGATCCAGGGCTCATGGCAGGAGTGGGGGGTGATGAGCACAGGCAGCTCGACTTGCTTCTGGCAATCCACAAGGACACCTCTTTCTACTCTGGTTGGTGTCTTCAAATCTTGGTTGAGAGTAATTAGCATGCTGGGCAATCTTTTCAGTGCACTTTTATCTAGGTAGTTTGAGGAAGGAATTTGTTTCCTTGAAATAAAATAAAGTCTGTTATATAAAAGGAATATAAATGAGAACTATACCAGGGAGGTAGGAAAATCAGTTGAGGAGTCAGGAAACCTGGGTTCTGATCTTAACTTTGCTAAAAATCAATGTGTTACTTTGCAAAAACCACAGCTATCTCTAGACTTGTCTTCACTTATAAAATAAAAGCTTTAGATTTTATCTTTAAGGTGTCTTTCAACTCTAAAATTTTATAATGCACAATGTACTGTAGATGCATTTCATACAAATGTTAATTTCATTGCAGTTGTTCTTCTCTGGTAGAGAAGATTTTCAGACTAAGATCAATGCACAGCTCTGCCCAGTATTAGCGCATTCTAAGGAGTATATGAAAGTGCTTTTGAAGAAAATACATCATACCACCTCATATAAATATAACCAAATAAGACACTACTTCACATAGATATTCCAAAATAAAAATAAGAATTAGTATGATTAACTAAAATAAAACATATTACACCTTGTTTTTAATAAGATGTATCACTGTTATGGATAAAGTCATCCATAAAGAAAATCTTCTCACACCTTTCTTTTTTTTTTCACATTTTCTTTCTAAAATTTTTTCCTAAAGATGAATTGCATTAAACTTGTGATTCATCACAGTTAAGAGAGCATTACTGAGGCTACAGTCAGGAATATAGTCTTAGGCACATGTAATGCTCCTCACACTTTGAGGACTTGACTTCCTTGCTTTAGACTACAAGTGATTCCTTTGTCAGTATCTCAGCTGGTCATGCATTTGCAAGCCCCACCATCAATTTTTTTCCTGTCTTTGCTTTGGTCTGTGCCCTGGGCCAGTGAAAGGGGAGATCCTGAACCTTAAAGCCAGTAGCACCAAGTTCATTCTGCCCTGTGAAGGGGTTTGGCTACCTGAGGCACAGCAGCAAACAAATGGATAGGAGGCAAAAGATGTCAGGGTATTTCTGCCCTCCTCTCTGGCTTGGGTTCTGCATCTGTGTCTCTTTAGCATGGCTGAGCTCTCACTTCTCAGAAACTGAGTTCTCACTGCTCTGAAACACGGCTTTTCCATTTGCCCAGTAGCTTTATGGGCTGCTGTTGCTAGTCCCACACTGACTCACTATGTCTTTCTTGCTCCTTTAGCCCTACCCACTGCTCTGAAAATAGTACCTTCATTCATTTCTCTTCGGGATCCCATTGAGGATGTCTCCTGCTGACTAGTACACTCTCTTTCAAGAGTTTTTTAAGTCTTCCTGTTGCAGATTTAGCAAAAGTATACTTGTTCCCCAAAAGGTGTACTTTGATTTTAAAGTGAGGTTTAATTTTTAAAAGTTCCTGTGAATTTTTAAAAATAAAAATATTATGTAAAAGGAAACAGATTTCTTTGTAATGGTAGTATGCTTTTAATTTACTTGTGTCATTAGCTAGGGCAACATACCCATGACCTATACTAAAAGAGGACAGTCTCCAGGGCCTTTTTCTTTCTCTTAGACCTTCCTTCTCACCCTATTGAAAGATAAATTAATCCCTTTTGCATATCTCCTCCAATCCCTCCAAAAAAAGGAAAAAGAAACCTACCCAAATCTTTTTGGACACGTTAGTTCTTATCAGTGCCACTTTATACCTGAGAGAGCAACTATTTCTATTTTGTGATTTTTTTTTCAGATTCCTTAACATTGATGTGGCAATCGTTGGTATAAGATTGACTTTCCAGTGTTACCACACAACACATCATAAGGCATCCACAAAAGGCTAAAGATAGTAGAATAAGCCAACTGATAACTGAGCTTTGATATACTGAGCTGCCATCATCTCTCTTTTCACTAAACGAATTCTTTGAAAGGAAGTTGGAAATAAAAGGCAAGGAGCAAAATGCCCAGTTGCCTAACAGAGATTTCTTTAGACTAAAGATCACCTAACACATTGGTTTCTCCTTCCTTTTTTCTTGTTAACTATGTCTGATCCTGCCATATGGGTGCCGGCTGATACATTTTACCTGTGCTGCTCCTCCTTTTTCTTCCACCATTAACTCTCCCTGAATTCCGAATATTTTTGAAAAGATTTTATCAAAGAACTTCACCTTTAGATTGAGTCTTACAATCTCCAATCATAGAATAAAACTAAAAAGTAATTATATATATTTTAAGCTCTTTATTAAAGTTATAGTACTGTGGCATTTGGCATGGACTATTATATGTAGCAAGAAAATGGTTTTACTTTTGATGGACAAATTTTGGTCATGTGTATATATACTCCAAACTGTGGGACCTGCTACAGGAATAACAGCACATCTCAAAAATCAATGAAATCCATGCCTGTGGTATACCATCTGAGTTTTTTTCCCTCCCCCATCCCACTCCTTTTTCTTTTTCTTTTTTTTTTTAAGGTTTAAACTGAATGGTTTTCAGAGTTTTACAAGAGAACTATTAGTGAAAAACAATCTGATACATTCAACTTACTAAGGCCCTACTCTTTCCCTCTAATCTTTCAGCAAGACCCAAGGGAGGCTAAAGTTTAGATCAGTCTATTCTCCACAAGAACTTTGATTCACTATTAAATTCCGTCTAATGAAGATGACTTTGCCATCCCACGGCCATCAGCAGGCTATGTGTGGGACAATGCAAAACCCACCTTGTATAGAGGAACATTGTTCTTTCTTCTTAGTTACCCCAGTTGAATAGAATCTCATGGAAATTCACATGTACAAGAGACCTGTGAAATCACTAACAGTATTAATCTCTAGGGTGCCCTGGTGAGTCAAGTTAAGGAAATAAGTATTTTGCTTAAGTACACACTTATTCATGTCTTACAGCATGTCATGTTTATGATAAGAGCAAACACTTCACACATACACGCACAAAGAGATAACTGGAAAGAAAAAGCAAGATAAAGGAATTTTTCTCAGTGATAAAAGTTAAGATTATAACATGAAATGTAATGTAACTATCTGCAGAGTATGCACTAGTCCAATTGAATCTAATTTTCCTGTACTTTTTGCATTGTAGATAAATCAAAAAAGAATGTACAAGTTGAGAATTTGAGAGCTTGCTTTAATGCTTAAAGAATTTCTGATATATCAATTGTGTATGGGAAAAATACAAAGTTATGAAATCAACTTTAAGTCTGGAATTTAGCTATTCCAGTTAATAAAATCCTATAATTACAATGTTTATTTACTTCTATATACTTACCATTTACTTCAACAACACATTAAAAATTAAGCAAAATTGGACAAATGCAGCCTTATAAAAAAACAATTTTTCTGTAGTCAGTAATGTTCAAAGCTAGTGCCAGAGACAAAGATTTGTTTTTAGGAGGCAGTGCGACATAATGGTTATACTGGGTTCTCCCATTCCACCATACACTACCTGTGTAACTTGCATACACTCCCTAACCTCCCTGGGCTTCAGCTTATTTTTAAAATGAGAATTTACTCATCTGTCAAACAACTAAGTTGTATGTTGGTGTGAAGATTTAGTGAACTAATATATATAAAGAAAGCACTTAGAAGAGTAATTGAGACATTAAGTAATAAGTCTGTTACTATGCATGATAGGGAAAAACAACTTCCAAGTGATGAATTAGAAATACATATTCAAGATAGAATAAAGATTTAAAAATATAACATTTATGTATATTATTTAACATGCAGCAAAATGTAAATTCTTAATAACCTTATCCTAATAAGCTGGTTAGGAAAACACGGTGACTGCACTCTAGTTGTGATGGAGTAGCTCCTATTAGACAAACCTTTCCATTGAGGATAACTATAAACTATGAAAAAGAAGTTTTAAAGGACAATTACCAGAACCTATTTCTGAGAGAGAGGCATAGAACAGATCCTTCCTCAGAGCCTTCAGAAGAGAAACCTTTCCAACACCTTCATTTTGGCCTTCTAGCCTCCAGCACTATGTAAGAATAAATTTCCTATTTTAAGCTACCCAGTGGGTGATACTTAGTTATGGAAGCTCTAGGAAACTAACAAGGAGAAAATATAGGAAAAGGAGAAAAATCAATGGAGGCTATCCACAATTCTGAATATAAATATCTGCCACTACTTCTGGCTGACCTCTGAATTGTGCATGTATAGTAGCTAAGGTTAAAATAATGTAACAGGTTTTCAACTGCCTCCCTCAATGGGGATACAGACTTTGGAGTTTGAGTTCAGCCAGATTAACTAACAGCAACAACAAAATCACAATACTCTTGAATCCAGAGCATTTACAACATAAAATTCAAAAAATACAATATATATTTACAATATGTCACTCACAGAATGCGATTCCAATTACTACACATGAAGAGACAGAAAGATGCAACCCTTACTCTAAAGAAAGGCAATCAATATTGACTCTTAGATGACCCAGATGTTGGAATTATCAGATAAGCAGCTATTTTTAATTATGTTCAAGGACATAAAGGAAAATATGACTATATTGTGCTTATAAACAGGAAATCTCAGCTAAGACAAAGAAACTATGAATAAGAATGATGAGGAACTTGCAAAATTAAAATATGAAATGTCTGAAATAAAAAATAATACTGTAAGTTTAAAAGAAGACTATATATGACAAATAAATCATCAGTGAACTTGAAGATAGATCAACAGAATTTATTCAGTCTGCAGAACAAAACAATAAAGGTTTCTTTTCTTGTTTTTTAAAAAAAGAACATCCTTTAGTATCTGTGGGGCAATCACAAAAAGTTTAATATATATAGTTAATTGTCGTGGAAAAATATATGACAATGACTCAAAAGATCTTAATTTTTATTTAAAAACTATCGCTGCAGAAAAAAACACAGAAAACACACCTAGGCACATGATAATCAAACTGTTAAAAAATAAAGGTATAGAGAAAAATCCTACCAGGGAAAAAAGAAACATTACAAATGGGGAATAAGAATACAAATGACTTATTATCAGAATGATGGTGGCCAGAAAACATTGAAACAACATGTTCAAGACACTGAAAGAAACTGTCAAACCAGAATTCTATATTCAGTGAAAAGACCAGGTATTTAGAAAATCCCACAAATTAGGAAAGTAAATAACATATTTCTCTTTTTTTTTTAACACATCAGAGAAAACTATCAAGATCAACAATTTATCTAAAGATAGAGATTATTTTTATAGTTAGTATGTCATTAATTTTGCTTATGAACATCAGGCACTATTTAAGATACTAGGTGGCACTTAGGTATTAAGTGATAATGCATCTTGTTTTTACTCAAATAATAGATTTCTAAAAGAGACCAAGATGTTTTCCTTATATCAGCCATCTCTGGAAATACTCCATTATGCTTTGTAACACACTTAAAAATCTCTCAGGTATTTTCTGTACAGTCTCAAATGCTTTACTAAATCCTTACCTCTATTAAATTGGCATTACCCTCTTTAACACGGGGTTATGCCTTACATTTGTTCAGAAATTTGTACCAAACCACTGATGCTCATCAAGGAAACAGCTATCTTAGTGGCATGACTAAGATGCACAGCCACATTTGATTCACAGTGATTACTTAGGAGCATCTGCTGGTGGGCATCATAAACACCCTGGATTTTAAAAGGGCTTGGAGTCTGGAAACAACACGGTTGGAGCCTTTACTCAAGGGTCTCACCAAGCTGGAATCCAGCTGTTGACCAGAACTGCAGTTTTATTAGAAACACAATTAAACAAAGATCCACTTCCAGCTCCCTCAGGTTGTTGGCAGAATTCTTGTCCTCGTGCCTGTAGGACTGACACCCCTCTTTTCCTGCTCTCTGTTGCTGGGGAGGCTTTCCATTCCTTGGGGCTGTCCTCAGTTCTGGGGGGCTCTGGCCTTCTCTTTAGGCCCCCTCACAACATGGCAATTTACAAGGCTAGCAGGAGAGCCTCTCTACTCTCTCACTCTTTTTTTTTTTTTTATTGTAGAGGAAAAAATATCCTGAAATATTTGTTAAATAATAATAATTTCTGATAAAATCATTTTTCAGGGTTTTCAAACCTGACCATCTGGTCAGACATAGTGAGCTGTCCCTCACCCTTGTAATAAGCTTCATTAATATTGTCATAAACCACAGGAAAACCTAAAGATTTTCTAAATGGCTTCCAAATTTCTGCACAGATGCCCTTAATTAGTCCAAAGGTAAATAATAAACAAACTACCAAGAAATTAGAAGGATAGCTGAGAGGGAAAAAATGTTAACAATTGGTGAATCTAGAACAAAGGATATATGAGTGTTCATTATACCATTCTTTCAACTTAATTTTTTAGTTACAGGCTGACTGAAAAGTTGCTTTAGCATGATTGTGCTATTTTCCAGACCTGCCTAAAATATATATTTAATTATTTCTTTTCGAACCACAAACAGAAAATCAATTCTTCCCCAGGTGATACTCACTTTCTATTGTCTGCAAAAGCTTCTAGAGCTTTCTGGAAAGTTTAAATTAAGGGGTTACAGTATACTGGAATGGTTTTATAGTTCTTGGAAGGGTGATTGAGCCAAACTCTCATTGAAGGTCTGTGATGGTCACTCCTCTTTCCACAACAGTCACGTGGTTACAGCTACAGAAGAGTGGTGGATCCTTGCTGTGTGGATGAAATCCTTTCTGACGACAGGAAGAAATCTCCTCCAGTCCATGTTCAGTTAGTTTACAGAACCCAGTTTCCTGGAACTTGGGGGAGCAAACAATGGCTATTGACTCTGGCAACATCATCTGGTAAGAGCAGTGAGTGTGCAGGTCAACACTGGAGAGGAAGGCAGTCTGTGTGGGATGAGTACGAATCCATCCCAGTGTGATGAGACCCTGCTGATCCTGTATGAGGAAAAGTTCTTCTTCGTTCTCAGTGTTGCAATAATCCGACCCAGCGCTTTGCTTAGGGATAAGAACGTGAGTAATGGTAAATTCATTCCTCATCAGTTTTCCACAGAGAATCCCACATGTCTCTACTCCACGGGCAGTGTTGGCACTGGCCAACTGGAGAAACTGTGGGCAGAGCCTCCCGGACATGGCACAGTCCATCAATGGTAGGGGTACTTTCTGAGTTGCTTAATGCTCCAGGTTTCAAGGACCTGTCCACCACAGGTGGCTCAGTAGGCCTTACAGCTGTATTACAGTCTGAAGGCTGTGTGGATGCCACAGGAGGTGTGGGAAACACATCTGGAGAGGGCTTCTCCAAGTCAGAGATGAGCGGGTCACTCAGGCCAGGGTCCACCTTCCCAAACTCCTGCACGATTTTCAGGAGCTCTTTTTCTAGCTCTTGGTTCTGGATCATCTCCTCAAAGGCATGGAATTGTTCCTGCTCCAGTTGTTGCTGCTTCTGTTGTGCTACCCTCTGCCTTTCCTTTTCTAGTTCCTGCTGGATGGCCACATTCCTGGCTAATTCTTCTGCCTCCTTCCTTTATTCTTCATTGTGTTCTGTATATTCTTTGGCATATCATATCGTTTTAACAGCTCTGCCTTTAGTTCTTCCGCTTTGGGAAATGCAATCTCCTTTAATTTCTTTACCATGTCTTTCTTTTCAGGAATGACAGCCGATTTATAATCTTGATGCTTTGGTAGTTTCTTGATAAAGAGTGTGATGTACTTGTTATAAAGGATGAAGGCATGTTCAATATTGCCTTCCTCAGAGTAAATGGAGGCCATTCTGATCATCTCGACTCCAGAGCGGAAGTACCGACGAGGTGGAATGTCTTCATTTATTTCCACCGTGCTGCCTATCTGGGAGAGAGCCCTCACCCGGTCTTCGGGCGGAAGGCTCACATCTTCATGGTCAAACATCAGGACCAAGTTCTGTCCCCACAGACGACACTCCACGCCTCTGGAAACGTCACATCCGGCGCCCGCCCCGCCCCTGTCTCTCTCTCGCTCTCTTTTACAAATATTATAATTTTTTCAATCATTTTGGTGAAAATAATATAGGTAGTATCATAGTATAGAACAGAATGGACTACCTTCTTTTCTCCACTAATTTGTCTTTTGAAAAACAGAAATAGATGTGAATCCATTAACCATCAGAAAATGAATATGTAATTTAGCATGGAGGTTATTTATTAACAAATAATGATAATAATCATTATTTGCCAAATGGCAAAACTTTATTCAATAGAAGTAATTAGTTAGAAACTGATGGGTGCTTCTGGATATTATGACTAGTTATATGACTCCTTCCAAACAGTTGCAATGAAGGACTACATTTGCTCACATATACATAATATAGTTAATGCACTGAGTCAATTGCTATCACTATGGCAGTGATAAAAATTCAGCTCTATTTACAGCGAGCTTATCTTTGAATGGTTCTCACTAACAGCAATTCAAGCACAATTCTATTCTTCCCTGCATTTTCAACTTCCATTTGACTGTCAGTTCTTGGTACCAGTTTACCCAATTCATTCAATTTCAGGGACTGAGACGACTCCAAATGGAGCAGCAATAACCCCTTGAAATTTTACGTGTTACTGCTATGCCTCGAATTCTCAGGTGCCTCTTTTTCAGGTCAGAACCTCCTCAACGTTTACCTGAACTATGGCAACTGGTCCTCATTTCAAAAATTCTTGAATACCCATTTGTCTCCACTTTTGTCCATTTTCCCCATTGTCACCATAGTTGTCATTCTTAAAAACAATTCTTCTGCCATGAACACTTTCCAAGGGTTTCCAAGGGTCTATTTAACATCTATGTAGTAAACTTATAGTTATGGCATAAAAATACTTCCTGAGATCACTGTACCTCATTTTTAGTCTCTGTTTTACATGTGCTTGCTACATTGAACCTCTCATTATTCCTTGTTACAGCAAGTATTTTCATGCTTGCCTAGCTTTGTTCTTTTATATGGAGGCCCACCAACTCCTATTCGCTCCTCCACAAGGGAAAATTTTATTTGTCCTTTAAGTCCTTTCTTAGATTGTCGCCATTTTTTACAGTCTATTCCTTGATTCATTCCTTACCAAAGCATGAACAGTTGCTTCTTTACTCCTACATCATCTACAGACATTTGCTACTGCACTTTCCACAGCCTGCTGTAAATATTTACGAGTCTATCACCATGTGGCAAGTGCCATGTCTTTTTTTTTATTCTGGAATTCCCTGACACCAAACACAGGGCTTTGAAGGTTTGTTGAAGGATCTGAAAAATTACCTAAGTAGAGCATGGCTCTAGACCTAGGTAAGACTCTTCAGTGCTGCTAGGATAAGATTTGAAAGTAGCTGTTGTCTACCTTCAGCACATGATCAAAGTTAGTATGACCCGTCATGAGATAAACTGATATCATTCGCCTCCTGTTATGATGCACTGAGAAGAGCACATCATGCCTGTGGTATTATTACCAATAATAAAAAATCTGAATTTAATCATGAGAAACATCAGATAAATTCCAGTTGAGGAGCATTCTAAGAAATAACTGGCCAGTATTCTTGAAAGTGTCAAGGTCATGAAAGACAGACTGAGGAACAGCTGTTCCAGACTACAGGAGAGTAAAGGGACATGACACTAAATGCATCATGTGATGGTGGGTTAGATCCTGAACCAGAAAGAGGACATTAGTTTTTGTAGGTCTAATATTACTTACAAGTGAAAGTTTAAAAAATCCTAAATTTAAAAATAAAGAGAAACTTACAAATTCTTTAAAGTGGCTTGCTCTCCTCAGCCAGTCTACAATTATTTATGGGATGTTTACTATCTACCAGTTATTATGCTAAGTTAGGTACAGATACAGTCTCTGTGCTCCTGAAGTGTCTGGTGGGGGAAAACATTTAAAAAAAATACAAGAGTGCAAAAAGACTTTTTGCCATTAGAGGCTTTTTCCCATGGACTAGACTGCAAGGGCAGAATTTAAAAGCATCATAACTTTGATTCTAATGCTGTAGATTTAAGTCCTAATACTTGAACTGTAAATCCTTAGCCTGTCTATCAATTCATCTTACACTCAGCACTTCCCCAGTCATCATCCCTTATTCACCTCATTTTTGGGTTACAAGACCATCTCCTCAAGGCAGTGAGGGATGAGATTAGTTTTCTTTTCTGTCTTTGCATATTCCCAAGGTCTTTGTGCCCCATACACAATAAGCATTAAATAAATATTTAATTATTGTAGATGTATTTAAACTCTTTAAAATTTTTACATGTATTTTTAAATTTCCCAAATACTAGTACAGTTTAAAAGTCTCTATGAAATGAATATAAAATACAAAATGAATACAAATACAAAATACAAGATGAATCTTTCAAAATAAAGAACACGACTTACAAATTTGCATATGTATATGTATATTGCTGTGGACATCAGACAACAGTAGATGTTGATTGCATATATATCTATGTTCCATCTATCTAAGTGATAAGCAAATTTAAAAAGTTGAATGTCCAGTGAGCAGACTGCATCTATTGTTTTTTACAGAAATTACTCTATCTTTATCTCTGAAGGGGGTAACAAATAATCATAACAAATAGCCAAAACAAATAATCATAACGCAAGCCAAATCCCCTGATAAAACTAAATACAAATAGGTAATATGTACTTGATCATATTTAATCATTTTGATGGCTTCAATAAACAGTTTTGAAACCAAACTTTTTGGTTTTGCTGCCTAACCCAGTCTTTCTTGTGATTAGTGGAACACTTTTGGTCCTGTGTGTAACCAGGAACTTCATATACACAAGAGTTAATTCTATGTTCAACAAAATTGACATACGGTGTTTTAGAGCACAGAGATGTGGGAAGCCAGTGAACCAAGAATAAAAATGTTGGACTGACAATTCTGTGTCCTACCAAGGCCTCTTTGCCTTTGTTTGCTGTCAGTAAGTCAGTACAACGGTTTTAAAGTGCTCTGACATTCAAAGTTCAAAGAACATAATAAAGTATTTGCACTCATATTTGATTTTCTGGCCCAAGCAGTGAATGATACTATAAATAAAGGATTTCTGCAACTTAATGAGTAAACTTTATGCACTTCATGAGCCTCAAAGTACAAACTCTTAAGGATGGACATTTTAGTCTCCCAGTGATGATCTAGATTGTCACATTTTAAACTTTGGATCAATTGTTCACTGTACAAAAATGTTAAAGACTGCAGTCCTATCATGTTTTCTTCCACCTTTCATTAAGCTTTCAAAAATCCTTCTTATGAACAGACATTTTCTCTCTCTCGGGGCCTTTTAATTTTTAAGCACTTGTTGTCTCAAATGATCATATTTCTGAGAAATTGCTTTATGTAAAAGATGCAGCAAGATAGAGTTGCTACATACCTTTTTTATCTTTTCTGTGGAATTATTTAGACCTAAAGTTGTGGTGACAAGATTGCTTCTAATAGGTTCTGTTGCCATGGAAGCAGGCTGTTGAAAAGAGCAGGACCCAAGGCCTCTAAGTCTTTGCATATTTATATCTCACAAATATACCAGCTCTAGTTTTCAGATGGCAAATGTACATAATCATACTTGCTGACCATGCAATATTTTTCAAAAACAAAAGTTAGAGATGATAATATAGCAGAGTCAACCTGATCACATACAGTCAGGATTCTTTTACACAATAACTTGATGATTATTTCAGATAATACATTTTTAGATAATTTTTTTAGATAAAATTTTATAGATATGCATAGAAGTCAGACAGAAGTTATTCAAGATCTGAAATGAAAGGGAAGAAAGAAAGGAAAGAAGGAAGGGAGGAGGAAAACATAGCTAACTATTTCTTCACTAAGCACACACATGTTGTATGTGCCCCAGCAGGAAAAGATTAATGTCTATCATGTTTGCTTTCTATACTCTCATTGCTTAGCCTAGTACATAATACATGTTCAGTACATTTATGGAGTGAGTGAAGACATAGGGGTAGCAAATACCAGTGTTGGTAGTAAAGAGATTTAACTAACAATGGTGTGGAAGATCAAGAGAGAGAGTGGTACCCTCAGAGTGTCATGTGGATGAAACCAGCTGGACTCAGCTAGATTCTCCTTATTAGGGTGAGAGAGGTGCTTGGGGAACTGACCCACTGCAGAAGTTACAGTGGAACACACACTGTACACTATGTTCGAGAGCTACTGGCCATCTCCTGACCTGGTCCAGGCCAGCAGTCAACAAAAGGAGACTAAATGGAGTAATAAAACCATCCAACATGTGGTTAGGCTATAGAGCTACTTAGAAATCTAAGCAGTTAATCCAGATAACCTAACAACTGTTAAAGTACTTGCTATGGGAAAGGTATATGCAATCACAGAAGGATTCTGCTTATACCTACAGGTGTCTTTTCCTAACTATTGAAATGCTGTTAAGGATTAGTATTTGATCTGTTCACTCTTTTCCAGACCATAGATATGTATTTTTAATAGATGCATCAAAAGAAAAAAACATAATCTCTTTTTATAAACATTTAACTTTGAAATAATTTTAGACAAACTTTCAGAAATAGTACAGAGAGTTCTTATATACCTTGCCCAGCTTCCCCTAATGGTAACACCTTACATAAACACAGTGCAATGATCCAAACCAGGAAAGTAGCAGCAGTACAATAGTGTTAATTAAACTAAAAGCCTTATAAGTTTCCTCATTTTCAAATTTCCTTGTTTCTCCACCAACGTCCTTTCTCTGTTCCTCTCTCCCTGCCATGGAGTGGTATTGTTAAGGACAGGTTTGAACAGCTGTTGGTCCTCTGCTGTTGGGAGGTCCTTGCTGATCAGTTCTTACTCAGACCACAGCTGTCACTTCAAGCTCAAACACTACAGCTCTCTCCATTTCAGGTTCTGCCATGCAGACATTGCTCTCCAATGCCCAGAAACCATGCTAGATGACTATGTCCAGCAGAGCTTCCAGTATCATCAAGAAGCTGTTTCCATGACTGTTTTCCCTCACAAAATCTTTGGCCATTTTGTGGAACTCTTGTCTTTGGCTCAGAATCCTGCCTTTCTCAGGGTACTTTACTTTGACTCTAATTTTTCAACAGTCCTACACCAGGTCATTACTCCACGCCACTGTGGTCCTGTAGGGTAAATGGCAGAATTTCCAGAATGTCCCACCTAGACTTAGTCCATTTATATATCAATAGGTGTTTGCCACTGCAGAGCCTCCCAGTGATCTGGGGCAAGGGGTGGAAAGAAAATGGCCATTCTCTCCTTCCCTCCATTCTTGGTATGTAATTGGTCTGGTGTTTGCCAGTCACCAAGGATCTGCCCATGGAATTCCTGCTGGAAGGGGTGGGTGGGGGAAGGCAAGTGCCAGCCGCAGCTGGAGGAGACGGACAGTGGTGATCCTGGCTAGCGATTATAAGGAATAAAAGCCTTTCTCCCAACCTATCCTTTCCCTTAACTATTTCAGTTTCATCAGTTTCATGGAGGACTCACCCCAGACAGGGAACATCCTTCCCCCTGGAGTAACAGGCCTATACCAACAAGATCCCTCAACTCTTGAGTTTTGAGAAGTAGGGCCATTAGGGGTTGGAACTTCCATTTTTTTTTCTCCCAAGAGCTGAAACCTACTCATACAATGTCATCTCCTTTTCCTTAGTAACCAGTTTTACTGAGAACTTTTGCTAAAACACTAAGTAAACAAAGAAATAAATGGCCTGATTACAATTGTCCTGGAGGACAAAGGGTACAAGTCACATTACATTTGCTTAACTCAGTGGTGCTAGTCAAGTGACTCAACTCAAAACAAAGAAGGTCTGGTCAACTGTGACCTGCAGTTCTCATCCTTAGACATAGGAGAGAATGTCTTAAATTGAAAATTTTCCCTTTAACTGGCCCTTGATATAGTCTTTACCTTAATAGGTAGCCTGTTATCCAGGTTTAAACAGTACGATAAACTTTAAGCCATTTCTTACAGTGTCAGTATAGGAAGTGAAGGCAAAGAAATACAAAATTACTACTAAATATATTGGTTTGACAAAAAATATTACTTCCTCATTCTGAAATTGAAATTGGAATTAAAATCAGAAATAATCAAGTTCATAACAAATCTTTGGTAGGTAGGAAATGCAATTCATGGGTTTGTTGCAATACATATATCCAAATACCTGCAAGAAAACCTCAAGTGCTTTCATATTCTCTGTTTAGATACAGCTTTGTCACTGGTTAGATCTTCCATTTAACCTTCTGCACAAAATAAACACCCAAAGAATGCTCAGTGCTTGGTGAATCTGCAATGATTCACCCTCTGTGGGTTTTTAGCCGGAGTTAGCCTGGGTGCTATATATGGCAAGGGTACAAATCTTTCTATTTGTGAGAATCTGTTTCAAAGATTCTTCGGTACTGAATTCCCTCCTTCATTAGGAACAATACTTTATATTGCTTTTCTTCCATTCAACTTCTTCCAAAAGCAACTAAAATTTTTTTCGAACTTGTACTATGCATGAACTTTCTGGGTAAATGGTAGTGGGTTCATGAGCTTTAAGAGAGACAGTATGTGAGGAAAACCTCCCAGACTGGCATGACTCAGAGAGCTGGATTTTACCTTCTGAGAGACTCCACTTGATTACTAGTAAATGGGCAAAGTAATATTGACTCTGTCTTCCTTACAAGGCTGTGTGAAAAAATAAATGAGATAAAAGATAAACATTTGAAAATTCCAAAAAGTAAAAATAGAAATATTAGTACAAGTTGAAAACTTGGTAAGTTTCAAAGTTAAGAAGTTAGTGTCAAACTAATTAAAAAGTCAACAAGTGAAATATATTGCAATACAGGCCTACCTCAGGAAAGAAGAACAATCCCAAATGAACAGACTAAACTCACAATTAATGAAACTAGAAAAGGAAGAACAAATGAGGCCCAAAATCAGTAGAAGGAGGGACATAATAAAGATTAAAGCAGGAATAAATAAAATTAAGAAGAATGAAACAATACAGAGAATCAATGAAAGCAAGAGCTGGTTCTTCAAGAAAATAAACAAAGCAGATAAACCCCTAGCCAGACTTATCAAGAAAAAGAGTCTACACACATAAACAGAATCAGAAATGAGAAACGAAAAATCACTATGGACACCACAGAAATATAAAGAATTAGAGAATACTATGAAAAATTATATGTCAACAAACTGGATAACCTAGAAGAAATGGACAACTTTCAACCTTCCAAGGCCGACCCAGGAAGAAACAGAAAATTGGAATAGACCATTTACCAGCAAAGAAATTTAATTGGTAATAAAAAAAATTACCTAAGAACAAAACCGCTGGACCAGATGGTTTCACTGCTGAATTTTATCAAACATTTAGTGAAGACCTAATACCCATCCTCCTTAAAGTTTTCCAAAAAGTGGAAGAGGAGTAAACTCTCCCAAACTCATTCTAGGAGGCCACCATCACTCTAATACCAAAACCAGGCGAAGACACCACAAAAAAAGATAATTACAGACCAATATCTCTGATGAATATAGATACAAAAATACTCAACAAAATATTAGCAAACCGAATTCAAAAATACATCAAAAAGATCATCCGTCATGATCAAGTGGTATTCATCCCAGGACTGTAAGGATGGTACAACATTCAAAAATCCATCAACATCATCCACCACATCAACAAAAAGACAGACAAAAATCACATGATCATCCCCATAGATGCTGAAAAAACATTGGAAAAAATTCAACAGCCATTCATGATGAAAACTCTCAACAAAATGGGTATAGAGGGCAAGTACCTCAACATAATAAAGGCCATATATGACAAACCCACAGCCAACATTATACTTAACAGTGAGAAGCTGAAAGCTATTCCTTTAAGATAGGGAACAAGACATGGATGCCCACTCTCCCCACTTTTATTCAACATAGTTCTGAAGGTCTTAGCCATGGCAATCAGACAACACAAGGAAATAAAAGGCATCCACATTGAGAAGGAAGAAGTCAAAACTGTCCCTGTTTGCAGATGACATGATATTGTACATAACCCTGAACAATCCACTCCAAAACTACTAGATCTAATATCTGAATTCAGCAAAGTTGCAGGATATAAAATTAATACGCAGAAATATGTTGCATTCCTATACACTAACGATGAACTAGCAGAAAGAGAAATCAGGAAAACAATTCTATTCACAATTGCATCAGAAAGAATGAAGTACCTAGGAATAATCCTAACCAAGGAAGTGAAAGACCTATACCCTGACAACTACAAGACACTCTTAAGAGAAATTAAAGAGGACACTACTAAATGGAAATTCATCTCATGTTCTTGGCTAAAAAGAATTAATATTGTCAAAATGGCCATCCAGCCTAAAGCAATCTACAGATTCATGCAATCCCTATCAAATTACCTACAGTGTTCTTCAATGAACTAGAGCAAATAGTTCTAAAATTTATATGGAATCACAAAAGACCCCAAATAGCCAAAGAAATCCTGAGAAGGAAGAATAAAGCAGGGGGAATTATGCTCCCTGACTTCAAGCTCTACTACAAAGTCACAATAATAAAGACAATTTGGTACTGGCGCAAGAACAGACTCATAGACCAGTGGAACAGCATAGAGAGCCCATATATAAACCCAAGCATATATGGTCAGTTAATATACGATAAAGGAGCCATGGATATACAATGGGGAAATGACAGCCTCTTCAACAGCTAGTGTTGGCAAAACTGGACAGCTACATGTAAGAGAATGAAACTGGATTATTGTCTAACCCCATACACAAAAGTAAACTCAAAATGGATCAAAGACCTGAATGTAAGTCATTAAACCATAAAACTCTTAGAAAAAATATAGGCAAAAATCTCTTGGGCATAAACATGAGCAACTTCTCCATAACATATCTCTCTGGGCAAGGGAAACAAAAGCAAAAATTAACAAGTGGGACTATATCAAACTAAACAGCCTCTGTACAGCAAAGGACACCATCAGTAGAACAAAAAGACATCCTACAGTATGGGAGAATATATTCATAAATGATATATCTGTTAAGGTGTTGACATCTAAAATATATAAAGAGTTCATGCACCTCAACAACCAAAAAGCAAATAAGCCAATTAAAAAATGGGCAGAGTAGCTAAACAGACTCATCTCCAAAGAAGAAATTCAGATGACCAATAGGCACATGAAAAGATGCTCCCCATCGCTAATAATCAGAGAAATGCAAATTAAAACCACAATGAGATATCACCTCACACAAGTTAGGATGGTCAACATCCAAAAGACAAACAACAACAAATGTTGGTGAGGATGTGGAGAAAGGGAACCCTCCTACACTGCTGGTGGGAATCTAAACTAGTTCAACCATTGTGAAAAGCAGTATGGAGGTTCCTCCAAAAACTCAAAATAGACAAACCATTTGACCAAGGAATTCCACTTCTAGGAATTTACCCTGAGAATGCAGGAGTCCAGTTTGAAAAAGACATATGCACCCCTATGATTATCGCAGCTCTACTTACAATAGCCAAGAAATGGAAGCAATCTAAGTGTCCATCAGTAGATGAATGGATAAAGAAGAGGTGGTACATATACACATGGAATATTATTCAGCCATAAGAAGAAAATAAATTCTACCATTTGCAGCAACATGGATGGAGCTAGAGGGTATTATGCTCAGTGAAATGAGCCAGGTGAAGAAAGACAAGTATCAAATGATTTTACTCATCTTTGGGGTATAAGAACAAAGAAAAAACTTAAGGAACAAAACAGCAGCAGAATCACAGAACCCATGAATGGACTACCAGTTACCGAAGGGAAAGGGACTGGGGAGGATGGGTGTGAAGGGAGGGATAAGGGTAAAAACAGGGCATTGTGATTAGCACACATAATGTAGTGGGAGGTTGGGGGACACGGAAAAGGCAGTATATACAGAGAAGACAAGTAGTAATTCTATAGCATCTTACTACACTGATGGACAGTGACTGTAAAGGGGTATGTGGTGGGGACTTGATAATAGGGGGAGTATAGCAACCATAATGTTCAAGTAATTGTACATTAATGATACAAAAAAAATAGTCAACAAGTGGTTTTTATTAGTGTGATAATAATTTTATCAATAATAGGAAAAAAGTCATATATAATATATATTGTTTATACTGGCAACCTGGTTATTTTATACATCCTCTAAGAAAACTATAAACTGTTACTCTTTAACATGGCAAACATGGGTGAAAATGTTAATACTTGACAAGTTCATTACTTCTTTCCTTAGATTAGAAACGTCTTGGAAAAATAATCACAACATTGAACCATGCTCTAGATGAAATAGGTCCTGGATACAAGTTCCCTACATTAGTATAGGCAGCCTACATTCCCTCAGTCTTATATGTAATTTTGGGCAGGAAATTCTGTAGTTGTCTTTTTTCCTTTGAAGGCCCACATTTACATGTGCATGCAGATGTTTTAAGAACTTGTTTTTGAAAAATTGAGCATGGAGTAGATTTGAAAAGACCTTAAAGGATCAGTGATCCATTTAAGTAAAAAGTTTCATCACCCACATGATGTTATCCCAACCTCATTTGTGGAAGAGAATAAATGTTCAGAGCAAATGAAATCAGAGATTCTCTGAGATTTGTTAAAGTAGCAAGACTCCTTTAAGAAATGCTTGGAATTTTTGTTTTAATTGATACTTCACATTACAAGCTGGCATCCCTTAAAGGGCTAACGACAGAGCCATTTGACTGAGCTCAGTCACCCGTGAAAACTAATCTTCAAGATTTAATAAAGGCTGTCATGAAGGATAGACCAAGAGCATTTCCACCATGAAAGCCAGTGTAATGATATAAGGGTGAACCACACAGCCCAAGAGGGGTTCAAGCACTTCGGTGACCTTCACGGTTGATGTTCACCACTTCCTAAAATAGCTCATTGCCAAAGTGTTACTGATGACCAATAATTAATTCTACTGGCTTTGGAATATGCAGTTCATTGATTGAAATAATTGGATAGAAATGTGGAGTGTACGAAATGGCTCATTTTTAAGTGGATTTAAACATTTTACAGGCCAAACCAAATAAGCTTTCTCCCTCAAACATAAATATATACATGCCTCAAGTGTGAGGCTTAATGTATCCAAAAATCAATGTTATAAAAAAGGTGAAACTACACATGTAGTATGGCCTATGTATCCACAGAAAGACATACAAACACAAGCATATACACATACTTCCATTTACCATGTTATGTAGCTCCTAATATGGTATGTCCAGATGCTTTTGTAAGACTTGTAAAAAGACATATAATTCGGGAATGACCCAAAATGAAAAGTATAAACCTAGGAGCAAATAAATTTGAAAATAGGTTTTTATTTTAATGGGTTAGCTTAGACTTTTGTTGACATGATGGGTATTTTTAGATGGTACTTTCATAATATTACGTTATGCCCTAAAACATTTTTGTGGCTTTAAAGTTTTTTGATTTGTTTTCATCATTTCAGTTGTGTGTGTGTGTTGAAGGTTCGCATGTATGTTCTATTTGTTACATTTGTAACTGTTATTTTACATAATACTCTTAATCCTCTACTACTTTAATAGTATTTGTTAACTTCCTTCTGTGAGTAATCAACAAAATTAGGTATTTCTTTTTCTTCTCATTCTTTTACCCATTTTCTTTCCCATTCAATTTTGATTGATTATGTCTATCTCAGTATTTAACTTTTACTGTTACATGTTGTTGTGACTCTATTAAATTATTTTTGAGCTTTAAATGGTATATCTTAAATTCTAGCTACATAAGATAAGATTATGCGCTTTAATTTTCTTCCAAAATTCCAAACTGCTTCACTTCATAATTTTTGTGAAAATTTTCATTTCTATATCATCACGTTTATACTGTTTTCACTTGATTCTGTAAACATAACCCCACACATCTGTCCTAGTCTTGGTTCTATGGTTATATAGGATTAATATTGACCATCATAGTTTTCCCATTTATCTCTTACTTGAAGTTCTTAATGTAATTGTATTTTCCTCTTTCAAAAATAGTTTGTTTTCGTACTTAGATGACACAATAGCTAGGTATAATTTTTTCTTCCCTGGTATTTTCTTTTCCTTGGTAATTTGTAGGCTGTACTTAATGACTTTCTCATGTTGAGTGTTGACTTAGAAAGCTGAAGACCAGTATGATTTTGTTTTTCTCTTTTACTGGCTTTTGTGGAATAGTTCCAATTGATGTCAATTGTCCAGGTATAATTTTTAATGACATTGTTTTTTATTCTCAAAAGATTGAAAGTTATATTATATGGTCATCCTATTTATGAGTGATCTGATAGTATTTCTGGGATGTCAAAATAAATATTTCTTTATGTTTCAAGTCTGATAATTTCACTAGAATATGACTTAGTTTGACCATTTTGCATAATCCCCATGCCCCCCAGCATATGATGTGTCCTTTCCACTATAGGATGAAGTTTTCTCCTCCTTCCCCTATTCTCTTTCTACTCCTCTTCCTTCTCTTCCTTCTTTTCATAATTCTTCACATTTAAATATGCTTTCCTTACTTCAGTCCACTATATCCCTCACTGAGTTTTTAGGAGGGCCTATTCTTTTCAGTGATACTTCTAGTTTTGTCTTTGTTTCTGTGATATTCTTCCCTTTATTCCTGAATTCTATCAGTGCTTATTCATCATTTTTTCCTAAGCTCTTGTATCTCTGCTCTGTGCTTTGTTTTATAAAGGTGCTTTATTGTTTTTATTATGTTAATTCATGGCAATAATGGGTCACAACTAGTAGATGATTTGTGGCTTTTTTCCTTAGCTTCATCTGCATTTCATTTCCCTTTTCTTTTCCTCTCCCCATCTGCACACTTTATTATCTTAAAAATGATACTGGTGTCCTTGGAACCTGGTTTCTTTTGGATTAATTTGTAGAAATTTTATATGCTGGAGAATATAGGGCTCTAATACAGACTAGAAGAAATTTTTATTATAAACCAGGGTTATGAATTTGAATTTTTGGAACCATTTCCTTTCTAGCCAACCTATGGAGAGGTAGGAAGTGTAAGGCTATATGAAGATGGCTTCCTGTAAATTTACCTTATCTAACTGAGTCCTTATTTTGCTGTATCTCTTCTGTTTCTGCGACTTACTTAGGACTGAGGATGCTCCTGCCCCCACCTCATTCTCCCATTTCCTACTGTTACAAAAAGGGGACCTGATTTTAGATCTGGACTACGCATTCCAGCCTTCAGAATGTTCTTTGGACCAGCTCTGCTGAGAGCACAGCACTGGCTCCTCTCCTCTGATGCTCCTCCCTTCCTTGTCAAGGCTTTTGGTGGCCTCTCTGTCAGTTTTATGATTTGGCTTTTTTTCTACTATTAGGTTCATAAAAATGGGTTTTCTCTTTCACATCCGCCTTGCTACTTTTGAGTGGTTTGTAGGAGAAGAGGAAATGACAAAATTCTGCTGCTGTTATCAAATAGGAAGTCCCTTTCAATAGATTGGGTATGAAGTGCTTTGATTCTAATTTGGTTATAACTCCATTATAAATTTTAGTGCATCAATTTTTAGAAGTAAGTTTTAGAATTTCCAAGTGTAAAGGGTCCTTTTTTTGGCTTGGTGTGGTATGGGGTAGGGTGAGTGTATTTGTGTGTGTGTGTGTGTGTTGGCTGCTGTGTAGGAGGCTACCTTTTGGTTTTATTTCTAATTTATTAGATTTTGGATTGCTGAGACTTCCTTTCCTTTTATGGTTTTACTTGTTTTTTTAAAGAATAAAAAGATTAGAAATAGTTTAATGTCTACAGAAAGAAATGGTTAATATAAGCTACCATATATCCAGATGACGGGCTATTATGCAGACATTTTTTAAAAAATCACAATTTCAAAGAACATTTAATAACAAGAAACATGTTATTACTTAGTCAACTTATAGTATGATTCCAGTTTAGAGGGAGAAATACATTAATACATATGTGTACATTTTAGAAAGCTGGGACATTTTGTGAGTGATTCAACTTCTTTTACTTTTTCTCTGTTTTCCAAATTTCCAACATTGAGCATATTGTAATTATTTAATCAAAAGAAAATAAGTGTTAAAGTCAATTTTCTAAGGATAATGAAGCATGATTTTAGTTGCTTTAAATTTTCTAAGTTAGCACATAGAAAATCTTTGCAAATTTTTCACGAGTATTTGAAAAAATACTGTATGTTCATGAGATTAAGCTTAATAGTTATCTTACTAAAACCATCAACTTTTTTAGTTCAGTTAATTTTTAAAGGAGAGGTATTCAAATCTCCCACCATTAGCGTGGACTCAGCAATTTCTCCTTGAGGTTCTATGTTTTTTCTTTTGTTTTATGTATTTGAGGCTATATTATTAGGCAAATAAATCTCAACAACTGAGATTTAAATAGATTTGAATTTACATTGGAAATTTTTCTTTAAAACAGCAGGGTAGTCAGATTCACAGTCATAAAAGTATCTGCTAACTTATGACCAGAAACATTTACATGAAGCACATAACTTAGGTGAAGGTGACTAGCAAAATCCTTCATATTTTCCCAGCTTTTTCACTATTATAAAATATTCTTAAGTGACTATTCCAAGTATTTTGTGATATTTTTTCCAACTGCTCTAAATTCCTAGGATTAATATTACTGGCTCAAATGACATGATTATTTTTAAGGCTTTTGAAAAGCATTGCCAAGCAGTTTTTCAGAAAGATTACACTGGCTACCCTTCATGGACATCTGAATGTAGTCATTTCAGCTCACATTTGGTAGCATCGAAAACTATCATTTTAGGTTATTTGTGTACTGAAATGCAAAGTAGTATCTCATTGTGTCAGAGGGAGATAGTTGCCACTAAAATCCCTTCTGCAGCATGAATCCATTCTTCCCCCTCCTGCATGTGGCTGCTCAGCCACAGGCCTCATTCCCTTGCATCCCCCTTGTAGCTAGGCCCTTTTGTGGCTAGATTATCAGCAGTGTGAGCAGGACAGGTGCCACTTTAGCAGCCTAGCTTTTATCCTGATTCATACACTCTTATTTTAAATTATTTACTCAATTTGTATTTTAAATTTATTTTTTGTGCTAAATGGGTTTGAAATAACTCTTTCTACATTAAAGCTAATAGTCCATTGTTGTATGTAATTTCATTTGTTGTCAAATTCTGATTAGGAAAGTGTATTTCTTGGTCACATCAGCATCAGGACCAATGCATTTGTTCAGTGTATTAAGTGAAATAGTCTATGCTAATATATATATAATGTGATTGATGAGAGTCCTGAAACTAATATTCTCTTTTTGTTTCTACTATTAAATCATCTGTAAAACTAATTTCCTAGGCCTCTTCTAGTACAATAATCCCATGATTCAAAGTTACACTTTTATACTTGGGAACTAATAAGAACACAAAAATCTAAGAGCTATGACTTTAAACCACAAGAAGAAATAGGTATTATAGATTATCTAGCTAATTTTTTGGCCATTTTTGTTGTATTGAGAGGTTGACTACCTCTTTCTCTCTATTCCAAAACCCTCAAATTGGATCAAAGGTCAGAAAAATATTAAAACAAAGGACAGAAGAATTGGAGATGAGACAACAGCACAGGAGTTTTCAATACATTTTTGGGAGCCAGAAATTAGATGGAGAAATAGTAGCTGATTAGTTGAGTTACCATCTAAGTGATTATAACTGGGGGCCTACTGATGTAGCTAATCATCATGCAGAGCCCATAAGAGACTCATCAGTTGAAGGCACCAGATGATATGGAGGATAACTCTAGATCCTTCATCATATCTCATATCAGGAGATGAGCATTTACAGGACTAGGGGACTAGAGAATACCTGGCTTTTAAGAGCAAAGAGGTGAGGTATGGGGCCAAAAATATGGTACTCAATGAAAATCTTCATACTGTACTGTGGGATCCTTAGTCACCTTCTTTATTCCTAGAATTTCAAAAGTCATATATATAGGACACTCTGAATGACCCTGGAGAAAATACCTTGAAGTCCTGATATTTGAATTTCTTCCCATGAAAAGTGTCTACCATATCAGAACACATATTATCAGAAACTTACAGAATAAGAATAAAGAAAATAAAAATTAAAAAAAGAAAAAGAAAAATTGGAATAAAGAAAAAATCTTAGTCTTCCCAGAGGTAAAACAGAACATGAAGAAAGCATCAGGAATAAGAATGGCATTAGACACTTCAAGAACAAAACTGAGATATAAAGGAAATAGAGCCTCACCCTCACAATTAAAACATAATTACCACTTAACTAAGTATGAGGATAAAGATATTTTCAAACTTTCATGGTTTCAGAAGTAACTGACCGTTCATTTTTTTCCCCCTAGGGATCAATTGGAGGATATGTTCCACTAAAATGAGGGAGTGAGCCAATCAAAGGAAGAGACAGAGGCCTGAAAAGAGGGGAGGACATTGTAAAGGGAATGATGAAGAAGATGGTCTGCTGTGGAGAAGGAGGGTAGAGAAGCTGGACTGACATCTCCAGGTTGGATTCTTTGAAGTACTAGATCATTTGGAAACTTTTTTGCTAAGTCTGTTTGAATTTGGGGGGAAAATCAACAATAGACATATAACAGACCAAGCCAAAAAAAACAGTAAAGTGTTACATAGGGAAAAGAATCATTTGAAACACCAGTGTAATTGTATGTGTACTTGGCAGCAAACAGTACCTATGTAGTCACAAAACTGAACTCTGACTACTGATTTAACCAGATCATGTTAGAAAGGAGGGGGTGCCTGTGAAATCACTAAATCTTCAACTGTCTCCAATGTTTTTATTTTTAAACTATGAATGTGGATTTGTATAATAAAATAAAAATTAATTATAAACATGAATTTGCATTGAGTTTCAAAATTTTTCTTGAAATAAGCTTTTGAACTTTAAACTGTTGTCTCTGCCTTCAGAACTGATCACTGTCATGTCTCTGATCCAATTTTTTAGAGTGAGAGCAATGCAGCTATATTTTAAAGATATTATAAGCAGATTAAAAAAATTTTTAAGTATTCATCTCAGGTCAAACTCTATCCCTTGTTTTTTCCAAAACGTTACTATTGTTTCAATATACTTTAGCCACTGGTTTTCAGTGAATGTTGAAACAACTTAAGTTCCATGGAGTCCTTGGTAACAGGTGTCCTTTTCCTACATAAAATGGAAAATAGATGGCTTGATGAATAAGGGTCCTCTCTAAACAGAATCAAAGGGAATTATATATCACATTTTTATTATTTGGGCACAATCTATCTTTTAGCAATCATATTAAATTACTTGCTCTTTCTTCTAACCTTTTGTTCTCCAGAGGTCTCACCATGCTCTTTCAATAGAATATCTTTCCCACTATTTGTCTTTTCATCCATATTTGTGCCTTTATCAAACATACATTTAAATAAATTTTCTTCTTTAAGTCCACTTGAAAAGTTCTACTCCATACTGATCATTCTATTATTCCATTTCTCTTAGCACTGATGTTTTGTGTTACATTAATTTGTACCTGTTTTCATATCATCTTTGCATGTGTTGTTATATCTTTCATCTGCATTTTGTTCCCCTATTATATTGTAAATTCCCTGAGAATGAGGACAATGTCTTTAACTTCATTTGCATATCTCCATGACATCCACTGAAGAATGCCGTTTGAAGGCAGCACTCATTAAATCACATTTTCACTTAACAAAATGATGTCTAGCTTTGGAAATGTAGTTATAAAGCACTCAATATAGTTGTTACATATATTTTCTCTTAAGAAGTCTTCAGGAAATAAACATATACAGTATTACGTAAAAGATACATGCTGAGTGCCTTCAAAACACAGCACAATGTACTGAAATATAATTTAAAATGTTTTCAAATGGCATGTGCAAAATTTTGATATATATATATATATACATATATGCACAGGTTGAAAAAATAATGTTAACTAATTCGTTCCAATAATATCAAAAATAAACAATTGAATTTCATAAGAATGTTCTTTCTCCCCATATCTTAGGAAATAGCCAGTTTGACTTCACATATTTATATAAAAATGTATGTTAAGAATGTCTGAATTTCTAATAGACTTTGGCTTTCTATAATATCCAGAGTATATATAACTTCTTCAGCTTGTTTTTTTATAAATTTGCCTTAACCTCCTTTATTTAGTTTCATTTAAATTATGTCAAATTCTTAGTTCCAGAATTCTACTTATGATTCTCTAAACATAGAATCTTAAAATATTAAAGGTGGAAGAGTTCATTAAGTTCCAAGAGTTTCTAAATATGCTAGAGCAACAGAATCAGGAAAGAATTCATGAAACTGAATATCCCAGGCCCACTCTCAGCAGCTATTTTTTATAAGCAGGGCCTAGAAACCTATCATTTTTAACAAGCATCCTACTTACTACTCTTGCTATATTGGCAGATCAATGATTTAGTCTAGCTTCTTCATTATAGATATAAATAAATGAAGACATACACACATATGTGCACATACTGTATATGTACTGTAAATGTCATGCTGCTCCTCAGATCTAGAATCTTAATTTCTCATCTCTCACTGCCCTCCGTCCTCTGTCCCCATGGTATACTTCCATCGTGGCAGTCACTTCCTCAAGGCCTTGCTCATACTCTTTCCCAACTGGAATGTCTTATTTTTCCTTTTTGCTTTATCATTCGTTATGGTACATATCCATCATGATGCCTTCTCCCATCTCACACTCATACAGTTGTCTTTATTCACTAAATTATTTGTTGAACTGTTTATCTGACACTGAATCCAACACCATTGACATGAAGATTATCTGTGGATAATACTAAATTTACTCTGGCTTGTGTTCCCATCAAGGCTCTTAGAAATTCAATCATTGGGAAAAGTTCTACCCCTGCAAAAATACACCTTATTAATGATGTAAATCACTTTCTTATTTTGGGAAAGTGTTTTAACTATTGGAAAACCACAACAATAATCTGATAATATCTGAAAGTACTATGATATTCCAGTTTCTTATAAAAGTAATTCTCAGATTTTAATACACAGACAAATCACATGCAGTTGGAATCTCTTAGTTTCGCCAATGGTATTTTAATGTATACATATTGTATTTTACTTAGCCTTTGATTTAATTTTATCTCTCATTAAATTTTAAGTCTCACAAAGCATTCTATCTTCTCATCCACCATAGCATCTGTGTGTCATTTATGTAATAAATGATTGACAAAAACACTTGAATTGAATAATTAAATTAGTCAAAGACTGCTACATAATTTCTGACTTTAAAATCTGTTCAAGAGCACTTAAAGCAGAAAAGTTTGATCTCAAATACACTGTAGAAAATCCTTATGCTTTGGTTTAAGCCAAGATTAAAAGGTAAGAAAAAGGTAAAAGATGTCACTCTCAAAAAGGAAACCCAAAACACAACTATAGACCAGTGGAACAGATTAGAGAGCCCAGATATAAACCAAGAATATATGGTCAATTAATATATGATAAAGGAGCCATGGACATACCATGGGGAAATGACAGCCTCTTCAACAACTGGTATTGGTGAAACTGGACAGCTACATGCAAGAGAATGAAACTGGATTATTGTCTAACCCCATACACAAAAGTAAACTCAAAATGGATCAAGACCCGAATGTAAGTCATGAAACCATAAAATTCTTAGAAGACAATATAGGCAAAAATCTCCTGAGTATAGATATAAACAACTTTTTCCTGAATTCATCTCCTTGAACAAGGGAAACAAAAGCAAAAATGAACACATGGGACTACATCAAAATAAAAAGCTTCTGTACAGCAAAGGATACCATCAGCGGAACAAAAAGGCATCCTACAGTACAGGAGAATATATATTAGTAAATGACATATCTGACAAGGGGTTGACATCCAAAATATGTAAAGAACTCACATGCCTCAACAACCAAAAAGCAAATAGCATGATTAAAAAATGGGTGGAGGATTTGAACAAAAAATTCTCCAAAGAAGAAATTCAGATGGCCAACCGGCACATGAAAAGATGCTCCACATCACTAATTATCAGGGAAATGTAAATAAAAACCACAATGAGACATCATGTCACACCAGTTAAGATGGTCAACATCCAAAAGACAAACAACAAATGGAGAAAGGGAACCCTCCTACACTGCTGGTGGGAATGTAAACTAGTTCAACATTGTGGAAAGCAATATGGAAGTTCCAATATGGAAGTGGGAGGGTGGGTGGGGAGGGAGGGAGAAGGGGATTGAGGGATATTATGATTGACTCACATGGTGTGGGGAGATCATGGGGAAAACAGTGTAGCACAGAGAAGACAAATAGTGACCCTGTTGCATTTTACTACACTGATGGACAGTGACTGCAATGGGGTGTCGAGGGGACTCGATAATATGAGTGAATGTAGTAACCACATTGTTTTTTCATGTGAAACCTTCACAAGAGTGTATATCAATAATACCTTAATAAAAACATTTTTAAAAAAAGGAAATCCCACAATATGTTTACTTTTGCTACTATCACTTTAGTTCATATAACTATTTATATGAAACTTGCAAATTAAATTACTTCTCTTAAATCAACTGTGCTAGATTTTGGAATTTAGAAAGAATACTCACCCATCAAGAATTAATAACTGTTAGAATAAATCCTCTTGTTCCAACGAGCTATAGGTTTTGACTGAAAAATCAGAGAGGCCTTCTCTCAACAAGAATTTCAAAGGCATCAGTTGTAGAGGACACTTTTCCTATTGACATGCTGCTAATCAACTTGCATCTCTTACACAAGCATCTAAATGTCGGGTTTATACATCACCTGACACTCTGAGGTTTAATGCATCACCAAAGCAGCAATGTGTGGGTTCTCTCTGATAAGGATGCAGGGTATAAAACCTACTGTAGCAGGTAGTAGAAGACACTCAGTGGACATCAGACCCTCATTCCTTTATCTCTTCAGTAAATGTTTCTTCAGATGAAGACTTCTTCAGCACATTTAGACCAGTCACTGTGATAGCAAAGATTTCTTCTTCTGGATTAAGGCTCAAAGTTGCATTTGCTGAAAACACAAACCTTATTCTTCTCAGTACATGAACATATGGCTATATCAGCTTAACTTAATCCATTTATGAATATCCTTCATATCATTTGAAATGCATATAGAGAAAAAAACAACTAATAAAGTTACAGTTATATATATTGAGAAATTTTGCTTTGACTCCTCATTAAAATGGGAAGGTGTTAATTTTTTTCACAGATTTTATATCAGGAGACATAGGTTTTCCAATTTACAACAGAAGTTCTTTCCCTTGCTTATAATCATTTTATTAGTTTTTATGGACAATAACTCTGAGATATAGGTTGGTATTGTTATCTTAATATTATGGTTACTGCATTTGATCTATTTTATGCTTATCTCTAGTCTCAATTTTAGGGCAATATGCATCCCAGCAAAAGAGTGCAACTTTCCCACATTCCTGTGATATAATCAAGCACTTTGTCCCATATTTGACAATAGCACTCTCCTCTGAACTATACTTATCTCTGCAGAGATTTCTGCAGGTCTTCTAGGCATGAAGTTACAGCACATATTATTTCTTCCAGTAACCATTAGCATGAGGCTGGGGTTGAAAGTGTCCTAAGAGGGATTTTATTCTTAGCATTTAGACATTAGGAGAGTCCTTGCATGCATGCCTTGCTCTATTGTGGATTTTCATTCTTGTATCGTCCCCCTCCTCTATTTTCTTTCATCCTCTGACAAAGAAATTCTCAGTTGTTCATAAAATGAATTTAATATTCTGAGAGGCAGGGAGGAGCAAAAGAAGGAAAAGTAAAGAACCTGAGAAGCAGAAGGGCGGAGCCAACATGGCGGCGTGAGTAGAGCAGTGGAAATCTCCTCCCAAAACCACATATATCTATGAAAATATAACAAAGACAACCCTTCCTAGAATAAAGACCAGAGGACACAGGACAATATCCAGACCACATCCGCACCTGAGAGAACCCAGCGCCTTGCGAAGGGGGTAAGATACAAGCCCCGGCCCGGCGGGAGCCGAGCGCCCATCCCCCCAGCTCCCGGCGGGAGAAGAATAGGCAGAGCGGGAGGGAGACGGAGCCCAGGACTGCCGAACACCCAGCCCCAGCCATCCGGGCCAGAGCGCAGACACAGTACGTGCCCAGGGGGCCCTGGATGCTAGGGAAATAGGGCAGCAAGAACAGTGAGCGGGCACCGGAGGCCGGGTGCCGGAGGACATAAGAAAAGCGCGCGACCATATTGTTTTTTGCTCTTTTGTTTTGGCGAGCGCATTTTGGAAGTCTTAAAGGGATAGGGCCACCAATACTAGGGAAACAGGGCAGCAAGAACGGTGAGCAGAGGCCTGAGGCTGGCGCCGGAGAATAAAGAAAAACGAATGGCCACTTTTTTTTTTGTTTTACTTAAAAAAAATTTTTTTTTGTGGTCGTTGTTTTGTTTTGGCAGGTGCTTTTTGGAAGTCTTAAAGGGCAGGGTGGGACACTTAATCCAGAGGTAGGGAATCCGGGAATCTATGGGCACCCTAACCCCCGGGCTGCAGGGAGCAGGGAGGCCCCTTACAGAGATAAATAGCCTCCAGGCCGATCCCCCTCCAACGCGACTCCACCACTTTGGAGCAGAGGCCCGAGCCAGGCCACACCCACAGCAACAGCGGAGATAAACTCCATAGCAGCCCAGCAGGAAGCAGAAACCCTGTCTGCGCGCAGCTGCCCAGCACAAGCCACTAGAGGCCGCTGTTCTCCCAGGAGAGGAGGGCCACAAACCAACAAGAAAGGAAGTTCTTCCAGCCATCACTCATCCCAGCTCTGCAAACTAGTCCTATCACCATGAAAAGGCAAAGCTACAGGCAGACAAAGATCACAGAGACAACACCAGAGAAGGAGACAGACCTAACTAGTCTTCCTGACAAAGAATTCAAAATAAGAATCATAAACATGCTGACAGAGATGCAGAGAAATACACAAGGGAAATGGGATGAAGTCCGGAGGGAGATCACAGATGCCAGAAAGGAGATTGCAGAAATGAAACAAACTCTGGAAGGGTTTATAAGCAGAATGGATAGAATGCAACAGGCCATTGACGGAATTGAAACCAGAGAACAGCAACGCATAGAAGCTGACATAGAGAGAGATAAAAGGATCTCCAGGAATGAAACAATGTTAAGAGAACTGTGTGACCAATCCAAAAGGAACAATATCCATATTATAGGGGTTCCAGAAGAAGAAGAGAGAGGAAAAGAGATGGAAAGTATCTTAGAAGAAATAATTGCTGAAAACTTCCCCAAACTGGGAGAGGAAATAATTGAACAGACTACAGAAATACACAGAACCCCCAACAGAAAGGATCCAAGGAGGACAACACCAAGACACATAATAATTAAAATGGCAAAGATCAAGGACAAAGAAAGAGTTTTAAAGGCAGCTAGAGAGAAAAAGGTCACCTATAAAGGAAAACCCATCAGGCTAACATCAGATTTCTTGACAGAAACCCTACAGGCCAGAAGAGAATGGCATGATATATTTAATAAAATGAAACAGAAGGGCCTTGAACCAAGGATACTGTATCCAGCAAGACTATCATTCAAATATGATGATGGGATTAAACAATTCCCAGACAAACAAAAGCTGAGGGAATTTGCTTCCCACAAACCACCTCTACAGAACATCTTACAGTGACTGCTCTAGATGGGAGCACTCCTAGAAAGAGCACAGCACAAAACAACCCACATATGAAGAATCAAGGGAGGAGGAATAAGAAGGGAGAGAAGAAAAGAATCTCCAGACAGTGTATATAACAGCTCAATAAGCGAGCTAAGTTAGGCAGTAAGATACTAAAGAAGCTAACCTTGAACCTTTTGTAACCACAAATTTAAAGCCTGCAATGGCAATAAGTACATATCTTTCAATAGTCACCCTAAATGTTAATGGGCTGAATGCACCAATCAAAAGACATAGAGTAATAGAATGGATAAAAAAGCAAGATCCATCTATATGCTGCTTATAAGAAACTCACGTCAAACCCAAAGACATGTACAGACTAAAAGTCAAGGGATGGAAAAACATATTTCAAGCAAACAACAGCGAGAAGAAAGCAGGGGTTGCAGTACTAATATCAGACAAAATAGACTTCAAAACAAAGAAAGTAACAAGAGATAAAGAAGGACACTACATAATGATAAAGGGCTCAGTCCAACAAGAGGATATAACCATTCTAAATATATATGCACCCAACACAGGAGCACCAGCATATGTGAAACAAATACTAACAGAACTAAAGGGGGAAATAGACTGCAATGCATTCATTCTAGGAGACTTCAACACACCACTCACCCCAAAGGATAGATCCACTGGGCAGAAAATAAGTAAGAACACAGAAGCACTGAACAACACAGTAGAGCAGATGGACCTAATAGACATCTATAGAACCCTACATCCAAAAGCAATAGGATATACATTCTTCTCAAGTGCACATGGAACATTCTCCAGAATAGACCACATACTAGGCTCCAAAAAGAGCCTCAGAAAATTCCAAAAGATTGAAATCCTACCAACCAACTTTTCAGACCACAAAGGCATAAAACTAGAAATAAACTGTACAAATAAAGTAAAGAGGCTCACAAACACATGGAGACTTAACAACATGCTCCTAAATAATCAATGGATCAATGACCAAATCAAAATGGAGATGCAGCAATATATGGAAACAAATGACAACAACAACACTAGGCCCCAACTTCTGTGGGATGCAGTAAAAGCAGTCTTAAGAGGAAAGTATATAGCAATCCAAGCATATTTAAGAAAGGAAGAACAATCCCAAATGAATGGTCTAATGTCACAATTATCGAAATTGGAAAAAGAAGAACAAATGAGGCCTAAGGTCAGCAGAAGGAGGGACATAATAAAGATCAGAGAAGAAATAAATAAAATTGAGAAGAATAAAACAATAGCAAAAATCAATGAAACCAAGAGATGGTTCTTTGAGAAAATAAACAAAATAGATAAGCCTCCAGCCAGACTTATTAAGAAGAAAAGAGAGTCAACACAAATCAACAGTATCAGAAACGAGAAAGGAAAAATCACGACGGACCCCACAGGAATACAAAGAATTATTAGAGAATACTATGAAAACCTATATGCTAACAAGCTGGGAAACCTAGGAGAAATGGACAAATTCCTAGAAAAATACAACCTTCCAAGATTAACCCAGAAAGAAACAGAAAATCTAAACAGACCAATTACCTGCAACGAAATTGAAGCGGTAATCAAAAAACTATCAAAGAACAAAATCCCCGGGGAAGATGGATTTACCTCGGAATTTTATCAGACATACAGGGAAGAAATAATACCCATTCTCCTTAGATTTTTCCGAAAAATAGAGGAGGAGGGGATACTCCCAAACCCATTCTATGAAGCTAACATCACCCGAATACCAAAACCAGGCAAAGACCCCACCAAAAAAGAAAACTACAGACCAATATCCCTGATGAACGTAGAAGCAAAAATACTCAACAAAATATTAGCAAACCGAATTCAAAAATACATCAAAAGGATCATACACCATGACCAAGTGGGATTCATCCCAGGGATGCAAGGATGGTACAACATTCGAAAGTCCATCAACATCATCCACCACATCAACAGAAAGAAAGACAAAAACCACATGATCATCTCCATAGATGCTGAAAAAGCATCTGACAAAGTTCAACATCCATTCATCATAAAAACTCTCAGCAAAATGGGAATAGAGGGCAAGTATCTCAACATAATAAAGGCCATCTATGATAAACCCACAGCCAACATTATACTGAACAGCGAGAAGCTGAAAGCATTTCCTCTGAGATTGGGAACTAGACAGGGATGCCCACTCTCCCCACTGTTATTTAACATAGTACTGGAGGTCCTAGCCACGGCAATCAGACAAAACAAAAAAATACAAGGAATCCAGATTGGTAAAGAAGAAGTTAAACTGTCACTATTTGCAGATGACATGATACTGTACATAAAAAACCCTGAAGACTCCACCCCAAAACTACTAGAACTGATATCGGAATACAGCAAAGTTGCAGGATACAAAATCAATACCCAGAAATCTGTGGCTTTCCTATACACTAACAATGAACCAACAGAAAGAGAAATCAGGAAAACAACTCCATTCACAATTGCATCAAAAAAAATAAAATACTGAGGAATAAACCTAACCAAGGAAGTGCAAGACTTATACTCTGAAAACTACAACTCATTCTTAAGAGACATTAAAGGGGACACTAACAGATGGAAACTCTTCCCATGCTCTTTGCTAAGAAGAATTAATATTGTCAAAATTGACATCCTGCCCAAAGCAATCTACAGATTTGATGCAATCCCTATCAAATTACCAGCAACATTCTTCAATGAACTGGAACAAATAATTCAAAAATTCATATGGAAGCACCAAAGACCCCGAATAGCCAAAGCAATCCTGAGAAAGAAGAATAAATTAAGGGGGATTTCACTCCCCAACTTCAAGCTCTACTATAAAGCCATAGTAATCAAGACAATTTGGTACTGGCACAAGAGCAGAGCCACAGACCAATGGGACAGACTAGAGAATCCAGACATTAACCCAAACATATATGGTCAATTAATATTTGATAAAGGAACCATGGACATACAATGGCGAAATGACAGTCTCTTGAACAGATGGTGCTGGCAAAACTGGACAGCTACATGTTGGAGAATGAAACTGGACCATTGTCTAACCCCATATACAAAAGTAAACTCAAAATGGATCAAAGACCTGAATGTAAGTCATGAAACCTTTAAACTCTTGGAAGAAAACATAAGCAAAAACCTCTTAACATAAACATGAGTGACCTCTTCTTGAACATATCTCCCCGGGCAAGGAAAACAACAGCAAAAATGAACAAGTGGGACTATATTAAGCTGAAAAGCTTCTGTACAGCAAAAGACACCATCAATAGAACAAAAAGGAACCCTACAGTATGGGAGAATATATTTGAAATTGACACATCAGATAAAGGCTTGACGTCCAGAATATATAAAGAGCTCACAAGCCTCAACAAACAAAAAACAAATAACCCAATTAAAAAATGGGCAGAGGAACTGAACAGACAGTTCTCCAAAAAAGAAGTACAGATGGCCAACAGACACATGAAAAGATGCTCCACATCGCTAATTATCAGAGAAATGCAAATTAAAACTACAAAGAGGTATCACCTCACACCAGTAAGGATGGCTGCCATCCAAAAGGCAGAGAACAACAAAGGTTGGTGAGGCTGTGGAGAAAGGGGAACCCTCCTACACTGCTGTTGGGAATGTAAGTTAGTTCAACCATTGTGGAAAGCAGTATGGAGGTACATCAAAATGCTCAAAACAGACCTACCATTTGACCCAGGAATTGCACTCCTAGGAATTTACCCTAAGAATGCAGCAATCAAGTATGAGGAAGATCAGTGCACCCCTATGTTTATCACAGCACTATTTACAATAGCCAAGAATTGGAAGAAACCTAAATGTTCATCAATAGATGAATGGATAAAGAAGATGTGGTGCATATACACAATGGAATACTACTCAGCCATAAGAAAAGGGCAAATCCAACCATTTGCAGCAACATGGATGGAGCTGGAGGGTATTTTGCTAAGTGAAACAAGCCAAGCGGAGAAAGAGAAATACCAAATGATTTCACTCATCTGTGGAATATAAGAACAAAGGAAAAACTGAAGGAACAAAATAGCAGCAGAATCACAGAACTCATGAATGGGCTAACAGGTACCAAAGGGAAAGGGACTGGGGAGGATGGGTGGGTAGGGAGGGATAAGGGGGGGAGAAGTAGGGGGGTATTAAGATTAGCATCCATAGCGAGGTGGGAGAAAGGGGAGGGCTGTACAACACAGAGAAGAAAGTAGTGATTCTACAACAGGTTGCTACGCTGATGGACAGTGACTGTAAAGGAGTATATAGGGGGGACCTGATATAGGGGAGAGCCTAGTAAACAAAGTATTCGTCATGTAAGTGTAGATTAATGATTAAAAAAAAAAAATGCAGTTCCTATGTGGTGACCTCTAATGAGTTCTACACAATGATATAAAGGACATATAAAAGTGTAGGCAAAGGGTCTGTTTGTGTTTATACAGAGGATCAAAGCCTAATTTGGCTACCCCGTAAATGAACTAAGATACGATATGAAAGAGAACTTCCAACATCAGCACTCTCAGGAAGACTCATGCCAGAAGATGATCATCAAAAAACCCCAACAAAGATCCACGCACTGCTACAGCTGTAGATGCACTCATCCCACCAGCTCCTGGACTTGCCATGGGAATGAAGGAGATATCTAAGCTGGCCTGTGCATACAGTAAAACAACAAATTTGACTGGATCTATACTGTTGGAACTCAACCAAGAATTAGGAGAAGTGCAAATTGTAGCGCTCCAAAATCTTACAACTACAGACTATTTACTGTTAAAAGAACATATGGGATGTGAACAGTGCCCAGGAATGGGTTGTTTTAATTTGTCTGATTTTTCTCAAACTATTCAAATTCAGTTAGATAATAACCATCATATCATTGATAAGTTTTCACAAATGCCTAGGGTGCCTAACTGGTTTTCTTGGTTTCACTGGAGATGGCTGGTAATTACAGGTATGCTTTGGTTATGTAACTATACTCCTATTATGTTAATGTGTGTGCGCAATTTAAGTAGTAGCTTAAAATCTATACATGCTGAAGTTACTCTACAAGAAGATATGTCAAAGAAATAATCAATCTTCCCATGTTTTCTGCCGCCTGCTACTTCTATAGCTTTCTTCTTCCTTCCTAATTACAACGAATTCTGAAATAGAATTCGTGCCTCATATCAAATTTACTGAGTATCATAACTCCTCCAAGTGGTAAAGATACCTCAAGACAAATGCTGGGCATAGAAGCCACAGGGCATAAATCTGCAAAGAAGTAAAAAGCTATCCATTTCAAACAATAAGGCTTCTCTCTCACTTACCAACTTAACATTTCTCTGTATGGCCCCGGAAGATGACTGGTTAGCCAGAGACGGGTAAGATCCCTCAAGGGAGAAACAACCTAAGACAGGCACAGTCGCAGGGGGGTCATCAGATGAGAAATTGGGGATCAACAGAGGTGAGGCTTAGAACCTCACCCCCCCTGTTCTGAGAGAAATCTTCTGCATATGTGGATGTTTTATTGCCCTTGTCTAGCTTGGATTAACACATAGTCTACAGGCACACACCTGATCATCTACATTTGCTCTCTTACAACACTAAACTATGTTTTCTACCTTTATGTTGTATCTACCTACCACTTCAGCATTTTATTAAAAATAATAAAGAGAGAAATGTGGTATCCACATATAAATCAAGTATAAAAATCAAATGTGTATTCATATTTGAACTGACAGTTTATAGTTCATAATGCATGAGCAAAACCAAAAGTTTCTGTGATGACTGCCCTTGTACTGTTCACCATGTAACTTATTCACTATGTAAGAATTTGTTCTCCATGTAAGAACTTGTTCATTATGCTTCAGAAGATTGGAGACTGACGAAAATTAGGCTTGGGGTGGATTAATGATTGTGCATTGAACATTGACTCCCCTATACAGAATTTTACTGTTGTTAACAACCATATGATCAATAAATATGAGAGATGCCCTAACAACAACAACCAAAAAAAAGTACACACTTCAAATTGTAAAATAAATAAGTAACCGGATGTAATGTATAGCATAAGGAATATAGTCAAAATATTGTAACAACTTGGTATGGTGATAGCTGGTACCTAGAATTATCATGTATATAAATGTTGAATCACTGTGTTGTACACCTGAAACTAATGTAATGTAATACTGTGTGTCAACTACCCTTCAATAAAAAATAATTATCTAAAAAAAAAAAAAAAAAAAAAGAACAAAGGAAAAACTGAAGGAACAAAACAGCAGCAGAATCACAGAACTCAAGAATGGACTAACAGGTACCAAAGGGAAAGGGACTGGGGAGGATGGGTGGGTAGGGAGGGATAAGGGGGGGAGAGGTAGGGGGGTATTAAGATTAGCATTAAGGGGGGGGTAGGAGAAAAGGGAGGGCTGTACAGCACAGAGAAGGCAAGTAGGGATTCTACAACAGTTTGCTATGCTGATGGACAGTGACTGTAAAGGGGTTTATAGGGGGGACCTGGTATAGGGGAGAGCCTAGTATACATAATATTCGTCATGTAAGTGTAGATTAGTGATACCAAAAAAAAAAAAAAAAGGGCAGTTCCTGTGTGGTAACCTCCAATGAGTTCTACACAAGAGTATAAAGGGCATATAAAAGTGTAGGCAAAGGGTCTGTTTGTGTTTATACAGAGGATCAAAGCCTAATTGGCCTACCCCGAAAATGAACTAAGATATGATATGAAAAAGAACTTCCAACATCAGCACTCTCGGGAAGACTCATGCCAGAAGATGATCATCAAAAACCCCAACAAAGATCCACGCACTGCTACAGCTGTAGATGCACTCATCCCACCAGTTCCTGGACTTGCCATGGGAATAAGGAAGGAGATATCTAAGCTGGCCTGTGCATACAGTAAAACAACAAATTTGACTGGATCCATGCTGTTGGAACTCAATCAAGAATTAGGAGAAGTGCAAATTGTAGCACTCCAAAATCTTACAACTACAGACTATTTACTGTTAAAAGAACATAAGGGATGTGAACATTCCCCAGGAATGGGTTGTTTTAATTTGTCTGATTTCTCTCAGACTGTTCAAGTTCAGTTGGACAATATCCACCATATCATAGATAAGTTTTCACAAATGCCTAAGGTGCCTAACTGGTTTTCTTGGTTTCACTGGAGATGGCTGGTAATTACAGGTATGCTTTGGTTATGTAACTATACTCCCATTATGTTAATGTGTGTGCGCAATTTAAGTAGTAGCTTAAAACCTATACATGCTGAAGTTACTCTACAAGAAGATATGTCAAAGAAATAATCAATCTTCCCATGTTTTCTGCCGCCTGCTACTGCTATAGCTTTTCTTCTTACTTCCTAATTACAACCCTTAAATAGAATTCGTGCCTCATATCAAATTTACCGAGTATCATAATTCTTCCAAGTGGTAAAGATACCTCAAGACAAATGCTGGGCATAGAAGCTACAGGGCATAAATATGCAAAGAAATAAAAAGCTAACCATTTCAAACAGTAAGGCTTCTCTCTCACTTACCAACTTTACATTTCCCTGTATGGCCCTGGAAGATGACTGGTTAGCCAGAGACGGGTAAGATTCCTCAAGGGAGGAACAACCTAAGACAGGTACAGTCACAGGGGGGTCATCAGGTGAGAAATTGGGGATCAACAGAGGTGACGCTTAGAACCTCACCCCCCTGTTCTGAGAGAAATCTTCTGCATATGTGGATGTTTTATTGCCCTTGTCTAGCTTGGATTAACACATAGTCTACAGGCACACACCTGATCATCTACATTTGCTCTCTTACAACACTAAACTATGTTTTCTACCTTTATCTTGTATCTACCTACCACTTCAGCATTTTATTAAAAATCATAATAATAAAGAGAGAAATGTGGTATCCACATATAAATCAAGTATAAAAATCAAATGAGTATTCATATTTGAACTGACTGTTTATAGTTCATAATGCATGAGCAAAACCGAAGGTTTCTGTGATGGCTGCCCTTGTACTGTTCACCATGTAAGAACTTATTCACTATGTAAGAATTTGTTCTCCATGTAAGAACTTGTTTGTTATGCCTCAGAAGATTGGAGACTGTTGAAAATTGGGCTCTTGGGTGGATTAATGATTGTACATTGAGCATTAACTCCCCTATACAGAATTTTATTGTTGTTAACAACCATTTGATCAATAAATATGTGAGATGCCCTCACACACACACAAAAAAAGTATACACTTCCAATGGTAAAATAATAAGTAACCGGGATGTAATGAATATAGTCAAGATATTGTAACAGCTTGGTATGGTGATAGCTGGTACCTAGAATTGTCATGTATATAAATGTTGAATCACTATGTTGTACACCTGAAACTAATGTAATGTAATACTGTGTGTCAACTACCCTTCAATAAAAAAATAATTATCTACAAAAAAAAAAAAAAGAACCTGAGAAGCAACACAGAAGAGGGCTCAGAGCACAAACTCTGCCATCAGATGGCCTGAGTAGGCACCAGGCTCTGCCATTAACAGCTGTGCGTCTTGAGGAAGTCACTTTACCTTGCTGTACCTCAGCCTTGGCTTCTCCATTTGTAAAATGGGGCAGAAAACAGAATTTACCTTATAGAGTTGTTCTAAAGATTAAATGAATTAGTATTTGTAAAAGCACTTAGAAATTTGCCTAGCACAGGAAGGGTATGTAAGTAAATATACAACAGGTGTTCCGGGTGATTGAGATGTACAATGGAGAAATAACATTACAGTTTTAGAACTTTATGCCACCTTATGAATTTGAATCATTTAAAAATACATATTAGTATAGAAAAATCAAGGATTTTATATTTCATGTATTTCATTGCTTTAAAATTAGACAGTGGAAAAGAGGTCATCATGGTTAATTTTGACATGTTGGAATGGTTGCTACAGAGACAAATACTTCTCTGAGCTGGAGATCACCAAGTCCATTTTTAAATTAAATATGGAAATAATGCTTATTACTTCCTCTAGAAATCTCCTGGGTGATTCTACAACATTCTTTGACTGTAAAGTTGTGTAACTAACTTCCTAACAATTTGCTAATGAGAGAGTCACTACGTTTATCAGTGGTTTTTACCTAGACCAGGAAAACACTTTTTCCCAAAAACTCTCCCTCTTCTCTCAGGTGCCACAGTGCCTGAAACACTTGTACAAACATTTAAATAGAACGCTCTGATTTCTAGACATTTTGCAACCATTTAAAGTAGGTTTACAAACCAGTAAATCTCCAGAAAAGTATTTTATGAAGAAAAAATACCCTATCATTGTCAAAGCCACCTAGAGAGCATATCAGATTTAAGCTACTTATTTCATCTTTGATTATAGCACTGCATACACCTTGCCTAAAATAGCTGCTTGTGTAGGCTGAACTGTATCACCGGGTATCAAACCCCTGCTGCTTTTAGACCTAGTCCATGAGCAACTACACCAACATTAGGTGTCCCAAGACCATTAGGTAAAGGCCTAGGAAATTCTTGGAAATGAGTCCAATTTTGTAATCTGGAAAATCACACCCTCAAAGAAGCACACACAGAAAAAAAACCCTACTGTTTTTTTCAAGAGGCTAGGAAAAGCCCAGTTTCCAAGAGGCTATTTCTTTTCTTTCTTAAAATGTCTACTTATATCCAAGTTTATATTTAATTAAGAGGCTCAAACTTGCATTCAAATGCTCAAAGCGTAAAGAAGCTACAGTAAAACCTCATAAACTATAAACAAGTGATACTTTTCAAAATATAACTTTGTATTTAAGTGATAGAAAATGCAGATAATACAAAATATAAATAAAGGTCTTCAGAAACCCTGCTGGTTGCATACTGAATGCACTATACAAACATAATTTATACTCGCTAGTAAGAGTGTTCAGTATAGATCTTTGCTAAATTTTATGACATAGTGGACAATTTTGATGATTTTTCAATGGCAACCACAAGATTAACTGGAAAAAAGATGGTGTAGGCAAGTCTAAAATGATCTTTTCACTCAAATAAGCAATTTAAATCTAAATCTGAGCATGTGTATCTTTATTTTAATAAATATATTATGAAGTATCAGCATATTTCTTTAATCAAAATGGTACAGTCTCAGCCTGGTGGGAGTGGTTTCCCCAAACTGAAGAATATATTAATTACATCTGTGAAGTTAATATGCTGTTATTTTTAACTACCTATGTCACAGAATAAAATATTATCAGAGTATGAAAACTACTCAGAAGAAAGTCATCTCTGCTGATATGGGAGTTTGGGCTGAAATGCAAGAGCCCACATCATTAGGCAGATTTTATACCACCAAACTACAGATGCCAACTGTGTCAGACCCTCCAGCAAATTTTTAGGCATTCCATATGGTGAGCAGAACTATTAACAAGTACATAACAAAAATCATGAGGTGAAGCAAAACTGAATAATTCAGACAATTGATTTATGTGGGATAAGTGTCACTCAGGGATTTTAGGTCATTATTTCAATTAAATAATTACATGGTGAATTTTAATTCCAGTTATAAAAATTATTGAATTATTACAATTTTGAAATTAGGTTAAGAAACATAAAACCCCACAGTTTTCCAGAGATAATATTAATTTGTTTTTAGATTTTATGTTGGTGAATAAGCTCTATATTCATAGTTATGCAGATAGATACTGTTGATATTGATAGAAAATGATATAAGCTTATAATTCTGTATTATGAGGAATTATATATTTTCAGATAATTGTGGCATTTTTATTGAAAATAGTCTGTTAAATAAGAAATCTGAATAGATTGATACACATATAATCAGAAGTCCTAGTACATTTGGAAAAGAGCACAGGACTTAGAAAGCAGAGGAATTAAGGTCTTAGATCTGCCCACCTACTTAGAACCACACCTTGAGTCAATTATTTAGCCTCTTTAAGCCTAAATTTCTGTATTATAGAAATCTGGGGAATGGACTACATGATCATTAAATTCCACTCAGGTCTACAATATTTCTGTTTACCTCCTATTTTGTATTTGTATCTCATTAAGAGAGAGGGTGACTACAGGAGAAATAAGAGGAAGTGTGTGTTAGAGGAAGAAACTGTCATGAAGAAACATGCCCTGAATGAAACTAATTATACAGCCTGGACAGATGTCTTCCCAGATAGCAAAACTATTCTGAATGATCTTTGAGGAAAAGTAGACAACATACATGATACCAGAAAAATGATCTTCCTTTTTTTCTTTCAGAGGAAAGAAGGTGAAAGGAAGGAGTGACACACAGCAGCAATTCACCGGAGAGTTCCACTTTATTGGGGAAAAGTACTAGGTTATATAGGGAGGGACATAAGCTGATTGAGGTGTCACTTCAACGGGACTGGTGGCTATTGGCCAGGTGCTGGGATTGGGGGGGTCAAGAGGTGATTGGGCCTCGGGTGGCGCCAGCGGGAACCGAAGACCTGGAAGAGAAGCAGGAAGTTCGCCATCTTATGGGTGGGGGCCCTTCATTACCCCCTTTCCCCTCTATGGGGTTGTGGATGTTGTTTTCTCTCTGACTGCTTCCTGCTGAACGGGGGCGGAGAAGGGAGTGAGGGCTTGAGGACCGGGAGGAAAGGGTTGATAGGACTCCCCACAGTAAGGACGAGTAGATGTGGACTTCTTCAGATTGGAAATTAATGAAGGTTCCCTGTAACCATAGGTCGAGGACCTGTTGATTCCAATGGTGCCAAGAGGATATGGGTGTCAGGAGCCAGGCGTCTGTGGCCATTGTTTCCAGGAACAATTTTCAGCGGAGAGAGGGGGCCATCTCAGCATGTGGTGAGGAGGTTACGTGAGGGTGAGGGATCTTCTGTGGCCAGAAGCTGATAGTTCCTGAGTAAAAGCTGGTTGAAAGTTTGATTAGAGATTTTTCCGACTTGGGATTTGATGAACTTTATTATACAGGGTAAGAAGAGATGGGCAAGAAGAATGATTATTAAGGGGCCTGCAATGGGCCAGAGCCAGGTAAGAAGGGGGTTTGTTAGTATTGAAGAGAATGGGTTGGAATTGGAAGCAGAGTGGAGGCTGGAGGCAAGGTCGGTGAGTTTGGTAATGTCAGTTTCTACAATGCTGGATTCATTGATGTAATAGCAGCACTCTTCCCGAAGGAAGACACAGGTGCCGCCCTTCTCGGCTGTAAGCAGATCTAAGGCCCGCCGGTTTTGAAGGGTGACTTTAGCTAGCGAAGTGACCTGTCTTTGGACAGAGGCCAGGGAATCGGCAGTGGATGTCAGGGCTCCCTCAAGTTTGGCGTTGAGATCTTTAATTGCCCACAGAGAGTGACCCAAGGCCCCTCCCGAAAACCCTGCCCCAATGGCTGAGGTGGTCAAAGAGATACCGACCATGATGGGAAGGAAAGCAGCCCTTTTTGTGCATGAGGGCAAGGGAGGTTGGAGCTCAAGAAATTCTGCCATGCTGTAAATGTAAGCTGTGGGATTAGGGTGACGAGAATGCAGGGTATATTGGAGTTGGGAGGCAGAGAGTTGAAAAGACTGCCATTACACCAAAATAAGTGTCCTGGTTGTATAAAAGTTTTAGAGTCGGAGGTGGGGGTGTAGATAGAGAGGCAGTGAAGTGCGCTGGAGGGTGGTGGAGTTGGGCCTACACAGTGGTGGATGGTGAGATTGTCTGCGTATTCTGGTTCCCATAGGGGTATGTCTGCCAGGGGGCGGAGGGGTTGTCCTTCTGCATGGAAGGAGTAGTTGGAAATATTAAGGGGCACGGCGGCCAGCAGTGGGCGCTGTAGTGATGCACACAAGAAACAATTGGCAGTGTTGAGGGTGTGGTTGAGAAAGATGATGGTGTCTTGAATGAGCTGTAACCAAGAGTAGGAGAAATTAGAAGAGGGGCGGGGATAGGAAGATGAAGAGGCGCTGTCAAATGTTTGAATAATGACTTTTTCGGAATGTCCGATATCTGATGCAACTTGAGAGATCTGGGAATGAGAAGGAACATACTCTCGAGAGATATGAAGGGTACCATGGGGGGTCGAGGACCCCCCGTAGTAAACTAAGGCTGTGACTCCGGGGGCCCATTGAGGGTCCCAGGGATCAGGGATTGATAAGGAGAATGAGCTGTTGGGATATTTTATGAAACGGTTGGAGGAGTAATACTGTGGGTACCGAGAGTCACCCATGTAGTGAATGGCACAAGACCAGTAGGGACATCCCCCGTAGGTGTCTGGCCACTGCCTGCATGAGGATTGTTTTTGGTCATAGAGGAAGCAGAGGTAGGGAGTGAAAACGGAGCTGCTAGTGAACACTTCGGTGGAGGGAGGAAAGTGAAGGTATAAAGGCTCAGAGCAGCCTTTTAGAGGGCAGTCTGATGTAGTAATGAGGGCAGTGGTTTTTGTTTGATGCTATGTGTAAGTCTGTCTGACTTTGAATCGCCATACAAAGGAGGCTGAGGTGACGGGGAAGACGACAGAAATGAGGAACGAGAGCAAGAGAGCAGTAAAGGAAGGAAAGGTCATGATTCGGGTATGGATGGCAAAGGGGGTGAATGGGAGATGCGGAGTTTCAAGGGATCAGAGGGATGGAGTGTGGAAGAGTAGACAGCGTCTTGGGCTGTATCCAAAGGACTCTGGGTTGGGTCTTGGGTGTCCAGAGGAGGTGGGTCCTGGGTGTTTGGTTTCAACCTGGAGATATGAATCCAAGGGGTGACAGAGTTATCAGGCAGTGAAAGCTTAGCGGCCGAGGGGGTGCAGAGAATAACTGGGTGTGGACCTTCCCATTTTGGTGTGAGAGAGGGCCCATCCTCTGGCGGCTTATAAAACACTAGTTGGCCGGGCTGTAAGACAGGAGGATTTTGGGAGGTGGATGGATCAGGAAGGAGCCAATCCTGATATTTCCACAATTTGGTGCAGAGGAGAGAGAGTAGTGGAAGGACCATATTGGGAGGAATCAGTCCTTTGTGGGAAGGGAGCCCTGGGGGTAGAATTGGGCGGCCGTACATGATCTCAAAGGGTGACAAGAAGGAAGGTTTCTTTGGGATGGCCCGAATGTGGAGTAGAGCTAAGGGAAGTAAGCGAACCCAGTCAAGGTGTAGTTCTAGAGATAGTTTGGTCAGGATGTCTTTTAGAGTCCTATTGGCTCTTTCTACTTTTCCCGAAGCCTGTGGTCGATAAGGACAGTGTAGATGCCAGGGGAGTGAGAGCAACTTGGAGAGGTTCTGAATGATTTGGGCAGTGAACTCAGGGCTGTTATCTGATTGGAGGGAAGTGGGCATCCCAAATCTAGTAAATATCTGGGTGAGAAGGATAGAGGCAACCGCGGATGCTCGTTTGTTAGTGGTGGGGAAAGCTTTGACCCATCCTGAAAATGTATCTACTAACACGAGTAGGTATCTGGTACGCCGTACAGGGGGCATGTTAGTGAAGTCTATTTGCCAATCTGTGGTGGGGACATTACCCCTTGCTTGATGAGCTGGGAAGGGTCGGGCCTTGAGGGGGGTATTAGGGTTAGTGCATTGGCAGATGGTGCACCTGCGGGTGATTTGGTTAAGTAGGGTTTTGTCTTCAGGATAGAGAGAAAAAAAAGGATTGTAAAAAATGCATCAAGGATTGGGGACTAGGATGGAACAGATCATGTAAGAAGCGGAAGAGGGACTCTTTGTCCTGGGAGCAGAGGGTGTCTTGTGATAAGGCTAAAACTGCAAGGGCAGACAGATCGTTGTCTGGTGCGTCTTCTGATAGGGCAACCGACCGGGCTACTCTGTCAGCTTTGTTGCTACCCCTTGTAATGGGGGAGTCATCTTTTTGAGGTGATTTGCAGTGGACTATGCCCAGTTGGTGTGGGAATTGTGAAGCCTTTATAAGTTTGGTAATTAAGGCTGAATTAGTGATGGAATTTCCTTTTGTGGTGAGGAGGCCTCGTTCTTTCCATACTGCCGCATGGGACAAGAGAATGTGGAATACGTATTTGGAATCAGTGTACAGTGTGAGAGACGTGTCCCGGGCTAGAGTGCAAGCTCTGGTGGCCTCAATGAGTTCGGCCTGTTGATTGGTTGTACCGGGGGGTAGGGCTTGTGCTTCGATGACGTCTTTGAGGGAGACTACTGCGTATCCTGCATAGTGGGTGCCCTCATGTTTAAAAGAGGACCCATCAGTAAACCAGATGAGGTCGGAGTGTGAGAGAGCTCATTCGGAGATCGTGGAGTGGCACGGAAGGAAGTTGTGAAGGGCTTCCAGGCAATCATGCAAGGGAGTATGAGGAGAGTAGGGTAGAGGAAGAAAAGTGGCCGGATTCAGGGGTGAGCAGGGGAGGAAAGAAATGTCTGGATTTTGGAGGAAAGAGGACAGTAAGGTCAGGAGTCTGGAGGGAGGGAGGTCTGTAAACTTTTGTAGGTTAAGAGGTCTTTTAGGTCATGTGGGGACAGAATGGTAAGGGGTGCCCCGAATGTCAGTTTATGAGCTTCCTTCTGCAAGAGCTGTCCAGCGGCTAATGCCCGTAGGCAGGGGGCCCATCCCCGAACTGTGGGGTCTAATTGCTTGGAAAGATAAGCTACTGGGGCAAAGGATGGGCCATAATATTGGCCTAGGACTCCTAGAGCTTGACTGGACCTCTCATGAATGTATAATGAGAAGGGCTTCGACAAATCAGGAAGATGGAGATCTGGGGCTTCCACAAGGGATTGATGGAGCTTAATGAAGGAGTGTCAGGGTGAGGAGGATAATGGTTCTTCAGGGGGGCCCTTGCTGAGGTCGTATAGGGGTCTTGCCAACAGGGAGAAGTTAGGGATCCACGCTCTAAAATACCCAGCCAGGCCTAGAAAGGAAAGGATTTCTGTCTTGGTTTTGGGAACGGGCAGGTGAGAGAGGAGTCATTTTCTGTCCAAGGTAATGGACTTTCTTTGTTGAGATAGAAGAAATCCGAGGTAAGTGACAGAAGGGGAAGAGATTTGAGCCTTGATGGGAGATACCCAGTAACCTCTGGAAGCTAGAAGGTTAAGTAGGGAGGCAGTGTCAAGTTGAGACTGTTCCCACGAAGGACTGCAGAGTAGAAGATCGTCCACGTATTGTAAAAAGGTGGACTCGGAGTGATCATGAAACTGTTTGAGGTCCTGAGCTAGGACCTGTCCAAAAATATGGGGACTATCTCGGAAACCTTGTGGCAAAACTGTCCAAGTGAGTTGTTCAGAATGTCTTGTGTATGGGTCGGGGTCCGTCCAGGTGAAGGCGAAAAAATCTTGGGAGGAGGGGTCCAGAGGAATAGAAAAAAATGTGTCCTTGAGATGTAGGACTGAGAAGTGGGAGGCCGAGGCCGGGATCCGCGATAAAAGGGTGTATGGATTTGGAACTAAGAGATGGATAGGGACGATGGCCATGTTAATGAGGCGGAGATCTTGGACTTGGCGTAAAGAACCGTTGGTTTTTTTAACAGCTAATATGGGGGTATTAAATGGAGAGTGAGTGGGTCTGAGGTAATTTTTGTTTAAAAGGTCCTGAATGATGAGTTGGAGGCCTATGAGCGCCAAAGTGGTTAGGGGGTATTGGGCCTGACAGATATACTGTGAGGGGTCCTGTAATTTAATAGAGGCAGGAGGACATAGAGCCATGGAGGGACTTGTAATGTCCCAGACCTTGGGATCTACAGGGTGTATGAGGGCAAAACTGGAGCTTTCATCGGATATAGGGGCATCATCGGCTATGCAGGCCATCAGAAAGGGGGTACTGGGGGCTGTGGGAGTGGATATAGTTATGGAAACATGGAGGAGAGAAAGGATGTCCCGTCCTAGTAAAGGGATGGGACACTGGGGCATAACCAGGAAGGAGTGGGAAAAAGGTATGGGATTTTCCTGGATTGTGCATAAAAAGGGAGGGGTTTTCAATGGGAAGATCTGTTTTCCTCCTACCCCAACTATAGGAGTAATGGCTGGTGGGGTAGGGCCCCAGTATTCTCGCAAGACTGAGAAGGTGGCTCCTGTATCTAGGAGGAAGGAGATGGGGTGACCGTCTACTGTTAAAGTAACCCTGGGTTCCTGTTTGGTGATGGAAATGGTCGGGCGAGAAGACCCCAGGCCCGGTCAATCCTCCTCCGCCAGTCCCACTATGGCTGGCTTAGGATGGGGGTTGTTCGTCCCGTCTCCCCTTCGGGTGGTTGGGCAATCAGACCCCCAGTGGCCCTTTTTGTGGCATCTGGGGCATGGGGTGGTATGAGGTCTCAGGGAGGGGCATGCCCTTGACCAATGTCCTTCTTTTCCGCATTTGAAACAAGCTCCTGGGGTGGGGGGGCTTGTTTGTGGAGGGGCGCTCAGGTTGTGGTTTTATCAGCTGGGCCAACATCTGAAAGTTGGCTTGATCAGCCTTTTGTTTACAGCGATCTTTCTCCTAGCAGTTATGGAAGACTTTAAAGGCCACTGTTAGGATCTCAGTCTGTGGGGTAGCGGGGCCCTGATCTAACTTTTTGAGTTTAGCTTTAATGTCGGGGTAGCTTTGAGCCAGGAAGTATGTCTTAAGGACATGTCTTCCGTCCGGTGTTTCTGGGTCTAGGCTGGTATACTGTAATAGGGCTTGGGTGAGTCTATCTAGGAATTCAGAGGGAGTTTCTTCCTTTTTTTGAATTATGTCCTGGAGCTTTTGAAAATTGACTATTTTACAAGCTGCCTTTTTCAGACCTGCCATTAAGCAGGAGGTGAAAATATCCCGAGAGCGGAGACCTACAGCGGTGTTATAATCCCAGTGTGGGTCTTGTTCAGGAACAGCGGTGGGGCCAGTGGGATAGGTGGGGTCAATCCTGTGGGTTTCGGTAGCGTGTGTTTGGGCGAAGTCCCAAACTCGTCTACGCTCTTCAGGAAGGAGGGTATTGGCCAGGAGCATGAAAATGTCATGATGTGTGAGGCTGTAAGACTGGAGGGTCCATTGAAACTCCTTGATATATCTCGTGGGATCAGTGGAAAAGGAACCAAGACGTTTTTCAAGTTGGGCTAAATCCCCTAAGGAGAAAGGTACGTGAACTCGCACAATGCCTTCGGGTCCTGCCACCTCTTGGAAGGGGGCGATAATTTGGGGAGGCCCCCGGAATCGAGTCTGAGGGGGACTGAAGGGTTCCGGCTCAGTCTGTGGGGGAGAAACAGGTGATGAGGGCAAAGATGGAAGAGGCCTCTGGGACCTAGTTAAAGGGGGGGCTGAAAGGCTCAGGCTCAATCCGCGGGGGAGGGGCAGGTGAGGGGGGCAAAGGCGGAGGAGGTGAGATGGGGGAAGAGATGGTGGGAGAGGAAGGGGGAAGGGCTGTTGTAGGAGAAGAAGGGGAAGGGAGTGGGCGGGAGGCCTCTGCGGGGGAGGAGGTGGAGGCGGTGGCAATGGTGGGAGAGGCTCGATGGGTTGTAGGAGGGGGAGGGGCTGAAGGAGGAAGCCTGTATGGCGGAGGTTCGTCGGCTGGGTCAGAGGTAATCAAAGAGGGACTGGGAGTGTGTGGAGGGGAGGGAGGCGGCCTGCAGGCTAGGAGAATTTGGGGTGGGGAACAGGTCTTGCAGAGGCCGGGATTTTGGGCTAGGAGGCGAAAAGCCTCTATATAGGGAATCTCCTTCCATTTTTACAGGTGCTGGCAGTAGTTAAAAAGATCGCAAGTGATGTTAGGATCAAGAGTTCCCCCTGAGGGCCATTGGTTGTGATTTCTAGGGGGTATGTTGGCCAATCTTGGGAGCAGTATTTATGGAGAAGTTTCGGTTTTATATCAGGCGTCAGGGAGAGGGTGGCTAGATACTTGAGCAGGCATTCAAGAGGTGAATCTTTAGGGAGGGATGAGGAGGCTCCCATGGCTAAAGGACAGAGGAGACAAACAGGGGAAGACAAAAGGAGATCCTCGGACTGGGAGCAGACCGAAAGGAGACAAAGGGCGTCCCCGATGATCCTTGGTGGTCTGCGGGAACTCATATACAAGTCGGAATTTCTTAGGAAGTGAGGTTGTCACCCAGACTTCTCTAAGAAGGCAGAGTGCCGGAGTCATGAGGAACCTAGTACTAGGAGTTTTCGGTGGAAGGAACAGAAGGAGGAGGAGGGGGAAAGGGAATGTTCTCATCCGCAAAGGAGTCACCTCATTTATGGCTGTTGGAGGAGTGGCCCGCTCTGGGGGAAAACTTACCCAAAGGCCAGAGAGGAGTGGTGAGTGTGAGGAGCCAGCGCTGGAAAATGAGGATGAGGGCAAGCTGCCGCTGGTGTCGGGGGAAGATGGGGCCCAGTTGGGGTGTCCCGTCTCCCGGGTTTCGGCACCAAAATGAAAGGAAGGAGCGACACACAGCAGCAATTCACGGGAGAATTCCACTTTATTGGGGAAAAGTACTAGGTTATATAGGGAGGGACATAAGCTGATTGAGGTGTCACTTCAATAGGACTGGTGGCTATTGGTCAGGTGCTGGGATTGGGGGGGGCGAGAGGTGATTGGGCCTCGGGTGGTACCGGTGGGAACCGAAGACCTGGAAGAGAAGGAGGAAGTTCGCCATCTTACGGGTGGGGGCCCTTCAGAATGTAGCTGTCAGATACAGATGGAGACATTTGTCCAAGATCCAGAAGACCAGGAAGACCTTCCTGCCCTCAAGTCCCATAAACCAACCAGAATCCTTCCTAGGAATTCTTTCCCATATTTAAGCTGGGACCCAGGAGGGTTCTTGTTACTAGCAGCGAAAAACAATTGGCCAAAGGATTTTAATAGCAAAGTGGATGAACAACATGAATATCTCTTTCACAACAGCAAAAACACAGGGAAATATATTCTACTTCACTGAAGAATAAGGAAATGCAATGGAAACAATGTGAATTCACTCTTTTTCCCACAAGACTGGCAAAAATTTTAATGTTACAACCAGATTATGCAAGAGAGAACGTTCTGCTGTTGGATGGATCAATTGCTACAAACAATAGAGAAGGAAAACGGGCAACACATATCAAAGTATAAATTGTGCCTATCATTTGAACTAGGGTCTCACGTCCAGAAATTTAGATTAAGGTGATAATTGTGCAAGTTCAGTAAGATTTATGTTAAAGGATGTTGATTGCAGCATTTAATAAAACAGTGACTATTTTGAAATAACATTTATCAATAGAGGGAAGCTAATACATCCTTATAGACTACCATAGGATGAAGCAGCTTGTTCTTACTTTCAGTAAAATGATACATTTGTTCATCTGTTTTTTATTATCTATCTCATCTCACTAGCATGTAACCTCTATAAGGCAAAGGCTTTGTCATCAGGATATTTTCTCACACTTACAGCAGGTGATTAATAAATATGGTTGAATGAATAAGTGAAATGAAAGTGGCATAGTATAGATATGAAAATATATTCATTATGTTCTGTTGAAAAAAGAAAAAGAACAAAAGAAATACCCAGCCAGTAATTGAGAGAAATGAAGATAAAAATGAACAAATCCAAAGTAGAAAAATAGTTAAGAAAATCTCAGATTTTCAAAGGAAGTTTTTTTTTGGACTTAAGAATGAGATTATAAATTTATCTGAGAAAATAATTGGGTAGAGGTCTTTTTTTTTTAAGAGGGCACCTCTCATATTGATTGATCAAATGGTTGTTAACAACAATAAAATTCTGTATAAGGGACTCAATGCACAATCATTAATGAACCCCAAGCCTAATTCTCAACAGTCTCCAATCTTCTGAAGCATAACAAACAAGTTCTTACATGGTGAACAAGTTCTTACCTAGTGAATAAGTTCTTACATGGTGAACAGTACAAGGGCAGTCATATCACAGAAACTTTCAGTTTTGATCACGCATCATGAACTATAAACAATCAAGTCAGATATGATTATTCGTTTGATTTTTATACTTGATTTATATGTGAATCCCACATTTCTCCCTTATTATTATTATTTTTTTAATAAAATGCTGAAGTGGTAAGTAGATGCAAGATAAAGGGAGAAAACATAATTTAGAGCTGTAAGAGGGCAAATGTAGATGATCAGGTCTGTGCCTACAGACTAAGTATTAATCCAAGATAGACAAGAGCAACAAAACATCCACGGATGCAGAAGATTTCTCTCAAAACAGGGGGGGTGAGGTTCTAAGCGTCACCTCTGTTGATCCCCAATTTCTCACCTGATGGCCCCCCTGCAACAGTGCCTGTCTTTGGTTGTTCCTCCCTTGAGGAATCTTACCCATCTCTGGCTAACCAGTCATCTTCCAGGGCCATACAGGGAAATGTAAAGTTGGTAAGTGAGAGAGAAGCAATATTGTTTGAAAAGGTTAGCTTTTTACTTCTTTGCAGATTTATGCCGTGTGGCTTCTATGCCCAGCATTTATCTTGAGGTATCTTTACCACTTGGAAGAATTATGATACTCGGTAATTTTTGATATGAGGCACGAATTCTACTAAAGGGTTGTAATTAGTAAGGAAGAAGAAAAGCTATAGAAGTAGCAGACGGAAGAAAACTTGGAAAGATTGATTATTTCTTTGACATATCTTCTTGTAGAGTACCATAAGCATGTATAGGTTTTAACAAACTACTAATTAAATTGTGTACACACATTAACAGAATAGGAATACAGCTACATAACAAAAGCAGACCTACAATTACCAGCCATATCCAGTGAAACCAAGAAAACCAGTTAGGTACCCTAGGCATTTGTGAAAACTTATCAATGATATGATGGATATTGTCTAACTGAATTTGAATAGTTTGAGAAAAATCAGACAAATTAAAACAACACATTCCTGGGAACTGTTCACATCCCATATGTTCTTTTAACAGTAGATAGTCTATAGTTGCATGATTTTGGAGCACTGGAACTTGCACTTCTCCTAATTCTTGGTTGAGTTCCGACAGTATAGATCCAGTCAAATTTGTTGTTTTACTGTATGCACAGGCCAGCTTAGATATCTCCTTCTTCATTTCAATGGCAAGTCCAGGAACTGGTGGGATGAATGCAGCTACAACTGCAACAGCGCCAGGATCTTTGTTGAAGTTTTTTGATGATCATCTTCTGGAATGACCCTTCCAGAAGATGTTGATGTTCGAAGTTCTTCTTCATATCGTATCTTAATTCATTTTCTGGGTAGCCAAATTAGGCTTTGATCCTCTGTATAAACACAAACAAACCCTTTGCCCACACTTTGATATGACCTTTCTACATTGTGAAGAACCTATTGGAGATCACCACACAGGAACTGCTTTTTTTTTTTTAAGAGAAAGGAATATTATTAGAAAAATGTACTTCCATAGCTGATCATCTGACACCTGTTAAAAGATCAAAATTGAGTAGGGGGAGGAAGATGGTGGTGTGAGTAGAGCAGCGTAAATCTCCTCCCAAAACCACATATATCTATGAAAATATAACAAAGACAACCATTCCTAGAATAAAGACCAGAGGACACAGGACAATATCCAGACCACATCCGCACCTGAGAGAACCCAGCGCCTCGAGAAGGGGGTAAGATACAAGCCCCGGCCCGGAGGGAGCCGAGCACCTATTCCCCCAACTCCCGGTGGGAGAAGAATAGGCAGAGCGGGAGGGACACAGAGCACAGGACTGCCAAACACGCAGCCCCAGCCATCCGGGCCAGAGTGCAGGACCCTGGATACTAGGAAAACAGGGCAGCAAGAACAGTGAGTGGGCACTGGAGGCCAGGCGCCGGAGGACATAAGAAAAGCGAGCAACCATTTTTATTTTCGCTGTTTTGTTTTGGCGAGCAGTTTTTGGAAGTCTTAAAGGGATAGGGCCCCCATACTAGGGAAACAGGGCAATAAGAACAGTGAGTGGGCACCGGTGGCCTGGCCCCGGAGGACAACAGAAAAGCAAGCGACCATTTTTTTTTTCGCTGTTTTGTATTGGCGAGCGGTTTTTGGAAGTCTTAAGGGATAGGGACCCCAATACTAGGGAACAGGGCAGCAAGACCGGTGAGCAGATGCCTGAGGCTGGCACCGGAGAATAACGAAAAATGAGTGGCCACCTTTTTTTTTAATAAAAAAAAGAAAAAAAAATTTTTTTTTTAATTTAAAATTTTTTATTTTTTTTTTGTGGTCGTTGTTTTGTTTTGGCGGGTGCTTTTTGGAAGTCTTAAAGGGGCAGGGCGGGACACTTAATCCAGAGGTAGGGAATCTGGGGATATATGGGCACACTAACCTCTGGGCTGCAGGGAGCAGGGAGGCCCCTTATGGAGATAAATAGCCTCCAGGCCACACCCCCTCCAACGCGACTCCACCACTTTGGAGCAGCTGCCCGAGCCAGGACACGCCCACAGCAACAGCGGAGTTAAACTCCATAGCAGCCCAGCAGGAAGCAGAAACCCTGTCTGCCCACAGCTGCCCAGCACAAGCCAATAGAGGTCGCTGTTCTCCCAGGAGAGGAGGGCCACAAACCAACAAGAAGGGAAGCTCTTCCAGCCGTCACTTGTCCCAGCTCTGCAAACTATTCCTATCACCATGAAAAGGCAAAGCTACAGGCAGACAAAGATCACAAAGACAACACCAGAGAAGGAGACAGACCTAACCAGTCTTCCTGACAAATAATTCAAAATAAGAATCATAAACATGCTGACAGAGATGCAGAGAAATATGCAAGAGAAACGGGATGAAGTCCAGAGGGAGATCACAGATGCGAGAAAGGAGATTGCAGAAATGAAACAAACTCTGGAAGGGTTTATAATCAGAATGGATAGGATGCAAGAGGCCATTGATGGAATTGAAACGAGAGAACAGGAACACATAGAAGCTGACATAGAGAGAGACAAAAGGATCTCCAGAAATAAAACAACATTAAGAGAACTGTGTGACCAATCCAAAAGGAACAATATCCGTATTATAGGGGTCCCAGAAGAAGAAGAGAGAGGAAAAGAGATGGAAAGTATCTTAGAAGAAATAATTGCTGAAAACTTCCCCAAACTGGGAGAGGAAATAATTGAACAGACTACAGAAATACAAAGAACCCCCAACAGAAAGGATCCAAGGAGGACAACACCAAGACACATAATAATTAAAATGGCAAAGATCAAGGACAAAGAAAGAGTTTTAAAGGCAGCTAGAGAGAAAAAGGTCACCTATAAAGGAAAACCCATCAGGCTAACATCAGACTTCTTGACAGAAACCCTACAGGCCAGAAGAGAATGGCATGATATATTTAATAAAATGAAACAGAAGGGCCTTGAACCAAGGATACTGTATCCAGCACCACTATCATTCAAATATGACGGTGGGATTAAACAATTCCCAGACAAACAAAAGCTGAGGGAATTTGCTTCCCACAAACCACCTCTACAGAACATCTTACAGGGACTGCTCAAGATGGGAGCACTCCTAGAAAGAGCACAGCACAAAACAACCCACATATGAAGAATCGAGGAGGAGGAATAAGAAGGGAGAGAAGAAAAGAATCTCCAGACAGTGTATATAACAGCTCAATAAGCGAGCTAAGTTAGGCAGTAAGATACTAAAGAGGCTAACCTTGAACCTTTGGTAACCACGAATTTAAAGCCTGCAATGGCAATAAGTACATATCTTTCAATAGTCACCCTAAATGTTAATGGGCTGATTGCACCAATCAAAAGACACAGAGTAACAGAATGGATAAAAAAGCAAGATCCATCTATATGCTGCTTACAAGAAACTCACCTCAAACCCAAAGACATGTACAGACTAAAAGTCAAGGTATGGAAAAACATATTTCAAGCAAACAACAGTGAGAAGAAAGCAGGGGTTGCAGTACTAATATCAGACAAAATAGACTTCAAAACAAAGAAAGTAACAAGAGATAAAGAAGGACACTACATAATGATAAAGGGCTCAGTCCAATAAGAGGATATAACCATTCTAAATATATATGCACCCAACACAGGAGCACCAGAATATGTGAAACAAATACTAACAGAACTAAAGGGGGAAATAGACTGCAATGCATTCATTCTAGGAGACTTCAACACACCACTCACCCCAAAGGATAGATCCACTGGGCAGAAAATAAGTAAGAACACAGAAGCACTGAACAATACAGTAGAGCAGATGGACCTAATAGACATCTATAGAACTCTACATCCAAAAGCAACAGGATATACATTCTTCTCAAGTGCACATGGAACATTCTCCAGAATAGACCACATACTAGGCCACAAAAAGAGCCTCAGAATATTCCAAAAGATTGAAATCCTACCAACCAACTTTTCAGACCACAAAGGCATAAAACTAGAAATAAACTGTACAAAGAAAGCAAAGAGGCTCACAAACACATGGAGGCTTAACAACACGCTCCTAAATAATCAATGGATCAATGACCAAATCAAAATGGAGAACCAGCAATATATGGAAACAAATGACAACAACAACACTAAGCCCTAACTTCTGTGAGACACAGCAAAACCAGTCTTAAGAGGAAAGCATATAGCAATCCAAGCATATTTAAAAAAGGAAGAACAATCCCAAATGAATGGTCTAATGTCACAATTATCGAAATTGGAAAAAGAAGAACAAATTAGGCCTAAGGTCAGCAGAAGGAGGGATATAATAAAGATCAGAGAAGAAATAAATAAAATTGAGAAGAACAAAACAAAAGCAAAAATCAATGAAACCAAGAGCTGGTTCTTCAAGAAAATAAACAAAATAGATAAGCCTCTAGCCAGACTTATTAAGAAGAGAATAGAGTCAACACAATTCAACAGTGTCAGAACCTAGAAAGGAAAAATCACGACGGACCCCACAGAAATACAATGAATTATTAGAGAATACTATGAAAACCTATATGCTAACAAGCTGGGAAACCTAGGAGAAATGGACAAATTCCTAGAAAAATACAACCTTCCAAGATTGACCCAGAAAGAAATAGAAAATCTAAACAGACCAATTACCAGCAACGAAATTGAAGCGGTAATCAAAAAACTACCAAAGAACAAAAATCCCGGGCCAGATGGATTTACCTCGGAATTTAATCAGACATACAGGGAAGACATAATACCCATTTTCCTTAAAGTTTTGAAAAAATAGAGGAGGAGGGGATACTCCCAAACTCATTCTATGAAGCTAACATCACCCTAATACCAAAACCAGGCAAAGACCGCACCAAAAAAGAAAACTACAGACCAATATCCCTGATGAACATAGATGCAAAAATATTCAACAAAATAGTAGCAAACCGAATTCAAAAATACATCAAAAGGATCATACACCATGACCAAGTGGGATTCATCCCAGGGATGCAAGGATGGTACAACACTTGAAAGTCCATCAAAATCATCCACCACATCAACAAAAAGAAAGACAAAAACCACATGATCATCTCCATAGATGCTGAAAAAGCATTTGACAAAGTTCAACATCCATTCATGGTAAAAACTCTCAGCAAAATGGGAATAGAGGGCAAGTACCTCAACATAATAAAGGCCATCTATGATAAACCCACAGCCAACATTATATTGAGCAGCGAGAAGCTGAAAGCATTTCCTCTGAGATCGGGAAGTAGACAGGGATGCCCACTCTCTCCACTGTTATTTAACATAGTACTGGAGGTCCTAGCCATGGCAATCAGACAAAACAAAGAAATACAAGGAATCCAGATTGGTAAAGAAGAAGTTAAACTGCCACTATTTGCAGATGACATGATACTGTACATAAAAAACCCTAAAGACTCCACTACAAAACTACTAGAACTGATATCGGAATACAGCAAAGTTGCAGGATACAAAATCAACACACAGAAATCTGTGGCTTTCCTATACACTAACAATGAACCAACAGAAAGAAATATCAGGAAAACAACTCCATTCACAATTGCATCAAAAAAATAAAATACCTAGGAACAAACCTAACCAAAGAAGTGAAAGACTTATACTCTGAAAAATACAAGTCACTCTTAAGAGAAATTAAAGGGGACACTAACAGATGGAAACTCATCCCATGCTCGTGGCTAGGAAGAATTAATATCATCAAAATGGCCATCCTGCCAAAGCAATAAACAGATTTGATGCAATCCCTATGAAACTACCAGCAACATTCTTCAATGAACTGGAACAAATAATTCAAAAATTCATATGGAAACACCAAAGACTCCGAATAGCCATAGCAATCCTGAGAAAGAAGAATAAAGTAGGGAGGATCTCACTCTCCAACTTCAAGCTCTACTATAAAGCCATAGCAATCAAGACAATTTGGTACTGGTACAAGAGCAGAGCCACAGACCAATGGAACAGATTAGAGAATCCAGACATTAACCCAGACATATATGGTCAATTAATATTTGATAAAGGAACCATGGACATACAATGGCGAAATGACAGTCTCTTGAACAGATGGTGCTGGCAAAACTGGACAGCTACATGTTGGAGAATGAAACTGGACCATTGTATAACCCCATATACAAAAGTAAACTCAAAATGGATCAAAGACCTGAATGTAAGTCATGAAACCATTAAACTCTTGGAAGAAAACATAGGCAAAAACCTCTTAGACATAAACATGAGTGACCTCTTCTTGAACATATCTCCCTGGGCAAGGAAAACAACAGCAAAAATGAATAAGTGGGACTATATTAAGCTGAAAAGCTTCTGTACAGCAAAAGACACCATCAATAGAACAAAAAGGAACCCTAGAGTATGGGAGAATATATTTGAAAATGACACATCCGATAAAGGCTTGACGTCCAGAATATATAAAGAGCTCACAAGCCTCAACAAACAAAAAACAAATAACCCAATTAAAAAATGGGCAGAGGAACTGAACAGACAGTTCTCCAAAAAAGAAGTACAGATGGCCAACAGACACATGAAAAGATGCTCCACATCGCTAATTATCAGAGAAATGCAAATTAAAACTACAAAGAGGTATCACCTCACACCAGTAAGGATGGCTGCCATCCAAAAGGCAGAGAACAACAAAGGTTGGTGAGGCTGTGGAGAAAGGGGAACCCTCCTACACTGCTGGTGGGAATGTAAGTTAGTTCAACCATTGTGGAAAGCAGTATGGAGGTACATCAAAATGCTCAAAACAGACCTACCATTTGACCCAGGAATTGCACTCCTAGGAATTTACCCTAAGAATGCAGCAATCAAGTATGAGGAAGATCAGTGCACCCCTATGTTTATCGCTGCACTATTTACAATAGCCAAGAATTGGAAGCAACCCAAATGTCCATCAATAGATGAATGGATAAAGAAGATGTGGTACATATACACAATGGAATACTACTCAGCCATAAGAAAAGGGCAAATCCAACCATTTGCAGCAACATGGATGGAGCTGGAGGTTATTATGCTCAGTGAAACAAGCCAAGCAGAGAAAGAGAAATACCAAATGATTTCACTTATCTGTGGAATATAAGAACAAAGGAAAAACTGAAGGAACAAAACAGCAGCAGAATCACAGAACTCAAGAATGGACTAACAGGTACCAAAGGGAAAGGGACTGGGGAGGATGGGTGGGTAGGAATGGATAAGGGGGGGGAGAAGTAGGGGGTTATTAAGATTAGCATGCATGGGGGTGTAGGAGAAAAGGGAGGGCTGTACAACACAGAGAACGCAAGTAGTGATTCTACAACATTTTGCTATGCTGATGGACAGTGACTGTAAAGGGGTTTATAGGGGGACCCGGTGTAGGGGAGAGCCTAGTAAACATAATATTTGTCATGTAAGTGTAGATTAGTGATACCAAAAAAAAAAAAAGGGCAGTTCCTGTGTGGTAACCTCCAATGAGTTCTACACAAGGGTATAAAGGTCATATAAAAGTGTAGGCAAAGGGTCTGTTTGTGTTTATACAGAGGATCAAAGCCTAATTGGGCTACCCCGAAAGTGAACTAAGATACAATATGAAAAGGAACTTCCAACATCAGCACTCTCTGGAAGACTCATGACAGAAGATGATCATCAAAAAACCCCAACAAAGATCCACGCACTGCTACAGCTGTAGATGCACTCATCCCACCAGTTCCTGGACTTGCCATGGGAATGAGGAAGGAGATATCTAAGCTGGCCTGTGCATACAGTAAAACAACAAATTTGACTGGATCTATACTGTTGGAACTCAACCAAGAATTAGGAGAAGTACAAATTGTAGCGCTCCAAAATCTTACAACTACAGACTATTTACTGTTAAAAGAACATAAGGGATGTGAACATTCCCCAGGATTGGGTTGTTTTAATTTGTCTGATTTCTCTCAGACTGTTCAAGTTCAGTTGGACAATATCCACCATATCATAGATAAGTTTTCACAAATGCCTAAGGTGCTTAACTGGTTTTCTTGGTTTCACTGGAGATGGCTGGTAATTACAGGTATGCTTTGGTTATGTAACTATACTCCTATTATGTTTATTTACACACTCCTATGTGCGCAATTTAAGTAGTAGCTTAAAACCTGTACATGCTGAAGTTACTCTACAAGAAGATATGTCAAAGAAATAATCAATCTTCCCATGTTTTCTTCCACCTGCTACTTCTATAGCTTTTCTTCTTCCTTCCTAATTACAACCCTTAAATAGAATTAGTGCCTCATATCAAATTTACCGAGTATCATAATTCTTCCATGTGGTAAAGATACCTCAAGACAAATGCTGGGCATAGAAGTTACAGGGCATAAATATGCAAAGAAGTAAAAAGCTAACCATTTCAAACAATAAGGCTTCTCTCTCACTTACCAACTTTACATTTCCCTGTATGGCCCCGGAAGATGACTGGTTAGCCAGAGACAGGTAAGATTCCTCAAGAGAGGAACAACCTAAGACAGGCACAGTCGCAGGGGGGTCATCAGGTGAGAAATTGGGGATCAATAGAAGTGAGGCTTAGAACGTCACCCCCTCTGTTCTGAGAGAAATCTTCTTCATACGTGGATGTTTTATTGCCCTTGTCTAGCCTGGATTAACACATAGTCTACAGGCACACACCTGATCATCTACATTTGCTCTCTTACAACACTAAACTGTTTTCTACCTTTATCTTGTATCTACCTACCACTTCAGCATTTTATTAAAAATCATAATAATAAAGAGTGAAATGTGGTATCCACATATAAATCAAGTATAAAAATCAAATGAGTATTCATATTTGAACTGACTGTTTATAGTTCATAATGCATGAGTAAAACCGAAGGTTTCTGTGATGGCTGCCCTTGTACTGTTCACCATGTAAGAACTTATTCACTATGTAAGTATTTGTTCCCCATGTAAGAACTTGTTTGTTATGCCTCAGAAGATTGGAGACTGATGAAAATTAAGCTTGGGGTGGATTAATGATTGTGCATTGAGCATTGACTCCCCCATACAGAATTTTATTGTTGTTAACAACCATTTGATCAATAAATATGAGAGATGCCCTCACAAACAAACAAAAAAAAAGTACACACTTCCAATGGTAAAATAATAAGTAACCGGGATGTAATGAATATAGTTAAGATATTGTAACAGCCTGGTATGGTCATAGCTGCTACCTAGAATTGTCATGTATATAAATGTAGAATCACTATGTTGTACACTTGAAACTAATGTAATGTAATACTGTGTGTCAACTACCCTTCAATAAAAAATAATTTTCTAAAAAAAAAAAGATCAAAATTAAGGATATGTTAAGCATGCATTAATCGTTGATTTGCAGTTAGTTTCATCCTATCAGGGAGTAATCCCCCTTTACTTTCTCTTTTTTTTTTGTTATCATTAATTTACAATTACATGAAGAATATTATGCTTACTAGGCTCTCCCCTACACCAAGTTTCCCCCACAAACCCCATTACAGTCACTGTCAATCAGCATAGCAAAATGTTGTAGAATCACTACTTGTCTTCTCTGTTTTGCACAGCCCTCCACTTTCTCCCATCCCCCACATTATGCATGCTAATCATAATACCCCCTTTCTTCTTCCCCCCACTTATCCCTCCCTACCCACCCGTCCTCCCCAGTCCCTTTCCCTTTGGTAACTGGTAGTCCATTCTTGGGTTCTGTGATTCTGCTGCTGATTTGTTCCTTAAGTTTTTCCTTTGTTCTTATATTCCACAGATGAATGAAATCATTTGGTATTTGTCTTTCTCCACTTGGCTTATTACACTGAGCATAATACCCTCTAGCTCCATCTATGTTGTTGCAAATGGTAGGACTTGTTTTCTTCTTATGGCTGAATAATATTCCATTGTGTATATGTACCACATCTTCTTTATCCAGTCATCTACTGATGGACACTTAGGTTGCTTCCAATTCTAGGCTATTGTAAATAGTGCTGTGTTAAAGATGGGGGTGCACCTGTCGTTTTCAAACTGGAGTGCTGCATTCGTAGGATAAATTCCAGAAGTGGAATTCCTGGGTCAAATGGTAAGTCTATTTTGAGCTTTTTGAGGAACCTCCATGATGCTTTCCACAATGGTTGAACTAGTTTACATTCCCACCAGCAGTGTACGAGGATTCCCCTTTCTCCACAACCTCGCCAACATTTGTTGCTGTTTGTCTTTTGGATGGTGGAAATCCTTACTGGTGTGAGGTGATATCTCATTGTGGTTTCAATTTGCATTTCTCTGATGATTAGTGATATGGAGCATCTTTGCATGTGTCTGCTGGTCATCTGAATTTCTTTCTTGGAGAACTGTCTGTTCAGTTCCTCTGCCCATTTTTTAATTGAATTATTTGTTTTTTGTTGGTTGAGGAGCATGAGCTCTTTATATAATTTGGATGTCAAGCCTTTATTGGATCTGTCATTTATGAAAATATTCTCCCATACTGTAGGGTTCCTTTTTGTTCTATTGATGATGCCTTTTGCTGTACAGAAGCTTTTCAGCTTAATATAGTCCCACTTGTTCATTTTTGCTTCTGTTTCCCTTGCCAAGGGAGATATGTTCATGAAGAAGTCACTCATGTTTATGTCCATGAGATTTTTGCCTATGTTTTTTTCTAAGAGGTTTATGGTTTCATGACTTACATTCAGGTCTTTGATCTATTTCGAGTTTACTTTTGTGTATGGGGTTAGACAGTGATCCAGTTTCATTCTCTTACATGTAGCTGTCCAGTTTTGCGAGCACCATCTTTTGAAGAGACTGTCATTTCCCCATTGTATGTCTATGGCTCCTTTATCGTATATTAATTAACCATATATGTTTGGGTTAATGTCTGGAGTCTCTATTCTGTTCCACTAGTCTGTGGCTCTGTTCTTGTGCCTCTAACAAATTGTCTTGATTACTTCGGCTCTGTAGTAGAGCTTGAAGTTGGGGAGTGAGATCCCCGCCCCCCATTTTATTCTTCCTTCTCAGAATTGCTTTGGCTATTTGGGTTCTTTGGTGTTTCCATATGAATTTTTAAACTATTTGTTCCATCCAGTTTGCTGAAGAATGTTGCTGGTAATTTGATAGGGATTGCATCAAATCTGTATATTGCTTTGGGCAGAATGGCCATTTTGACGATCTGAATTCTTCCTAGCCAAGAGATGGGATGAGTTTCCATTTGTTAGCGTTCCCTTTAATTTCTCTTAAGAGTGTCTTATAGTTTTCATGGTATAGGTCTTTCACTTCTTTGGTTAGGTTTATTCCTAGGTATTTTATTCTTTTTGATGCAATTGTGAATGGAGTTGTTTTACTGATTTCTCTTTCTATGGGCTCATTGTTAGTGTACAGGAAAGCCACAGATTTCTGTGTGTTATTTTTGTATCCTGCAAATTTGCTGTATTCTGATATCAGTTCTAGTAGTTTTGGAGTGGAGTCTTTAGGGTTTTTTATGTACAATATCATGTCATCTGCAATAGTGACAGTTTAACTTCTTTTTTTACCAATCTGGATTCCTTGTATTTCTTTGTTTTGTCTAATTGTATGGCTAGGACCTCCAGTACTATGTTAAATAACAGTGGGGAGAGTGGGCATCCCTGACTTGTTCCCGATCTCAGAGGAAGAGCTTTCAGCTTCTCGCTGTTCAGTATAATGTTGGCTGTTGGTTTATGATATATGGCCTTTATTATGTTGAGGTACTTGCCCTCTATACCCATTTTGCTGAGAGTTTTTATCATGAATGAATGTTGAATTTTGTCAAATGCTTTTTCAGCATCTATGGAGGTGATCATGTGGTTTTTGTCTTTCTTTTTGTTGATGCGGTGGATGATGTTGATGGATTTTCGAATGTTGTACCATCCTTGCATCCCTGGGATGAATCCCACTTGGTCATGGTGTATGATCCTTTCGGTATATTTTTTAATTCGGTTTGCTAATATTTTGTTGAATATTTTTGCATCTACATTCATCAGGGATATTGGTCTGTAATTTTCTTTTTTTGTGGGGTCTTTGCCTGGTTTTGGTATTAGGGTGATGTTAGCTTCATAGAATGAGTTTGGGAGTATCCCCTCCTCCTCTATTTTTTCAAAACTTTAAGGAAAATGGGTATATGTCTTCCCTGTATGTCTGATAAAATTCCGAGGTAAATCCATCTGGCCCGGGATTTTTGTTCTTTGCTAGTTTTTTGATTACCGCTTCAATTTCGTTGCTGGTAATTGGTCTGTTTAGATTTTCTATTTCTTTCTGGGTCAATCTTGGAAGGTTGTATTTTTCTAGGAATTTGTCCATTTCTCCTAGGTTTCCCAGCTTGTTAGCATATAGGTTTTCATAGTATTCTTTAATAATTCTTTGTATTTCTGTGGGGTCCGTCGTGATTTTTCCTTTCTCGGTTCTGACACTGTTGATTTGTGTTGACTCTTTTTTCTTCTTAATAAGTCTGGCTAGAGGCTTATCTATTTTGTTTATTTTCTTGAAGAACCAGCTCTTGGTTTCATTGATTTTTGCTATTGTTTTATTCTTCTCAATTTTGTTTATTTCTTCTCTGTTCTTTAGTATGTCCCTCCTTCTGCTGACCTTAGGCCTCATCTGTTCTTCTTTTTCCAGTTTCGATAATTATGATGTTAGACTATTCATTTGATATTTTTCTTCCTTCTTTAAGTGTGCCTGGGTCGCTATATACTTTCCTCTTAAGACTACTTTCACTGTGTCCCACAGAAGTTAGGGCTTAGTGTTGTTGTTGTCATTTGTTTCCATATATTCCTTGATCTCTATTTTAATTTGTTCATTGATCCATTGATTATTTAGGAGCATGTTGTTAAGCCTCCATGTGTTTGTGAGCCTTTTTGTTTTCTTTGTTGAATTTATTTCTAGTTTTATACCTTTGTGGCCTGATAAGTTGTTTGGTAGAATTTCAATCTTTTGGAATTTACTGAGGCTCTTTTTGTGACCTAGTTTGTGGTCTATTCTGGAGAATGTTCCATGTGCACTTGAGAAGAATTTATATCCTGTTGCTTTTGGATGTAGAGTTCTATAGATGTCTATTAGTTCCATCTGTTCTAGTGTGTTTTTCAGTTCCTGCATGTCCTTACTTATTTTGTGTTTGGTGGATCTGTCCTTTGGAGTGAGTGGTGTGTTGAAGTCTCCCAAAATGAATGCATTGCATTCTATTTCTTCTTTAATTCTGTTAGTGTTTGTTTGACATATGTTGGTGCTCCTGTATTAGGTGCATAGGTATTTATAATGGTTATGTCCTCTTTTTGGACTGAACCCTTTATCATTATGCAATGTCCTTCGTCATCTCTTGTTATTTTCTTTGTTTTGAAGTCTATTTTGTCTGATATTAGTACTGCAACCCCTGCTTTCTTCTCACTGTTGTTTGCTTGAAATATGTTTTTCCATCCCTTGACTTTCAGTCTGTGCATGTTTTTGGGTTTGAGGTGAGTTTCTTGTAAGCAGTATATAGATGGGTCTTGCTTTTTTATCCATTCTATTACTCTGTGTCTTTTGATTGTTGCATTCAGTCCATTTACATTTAGGGTGATTATTGAAAGATATGTACCTATTGCCATTGCAGGCTTTATATTTGTGGTTACCAAAGGTTCAAGGTTAGCCTCTTTAGTATCTTACTGCCTAACTTAGCTTGCTTATTGGGCTGTTATATACACTGTCTGGAGATTCTTTTCTTCTCTCCCTTCTTATTCCTCCTCCTCCATTCTTTATATGTTGGTTGTTTTATTCTGTGCTCTTTCCCATTTCCTTTAACTGCTTTTATTGGGTAGTTGATTTTATTTTTTGTCTTTAGTTAGTATTTAGTTGGTCTGCTTTCTTTGCTGTGATTTTATTTTCTCTGGTGATATCTGTTTAGTCTTAGGAGTGCTCCTGTCTAAAATAGTCCCTCTAGAGTACCCTTCAGAGGTGGTTTGTAGGAGGCAAATTCCCTCAACTTTCACTTGTCTCGGAATTGTTTAATCCCTCCTTCATATTTGAATGATAATCGTGCTGGATACAGTATCCTTGGTTCAAGGCCCTTCTGTTTCATTGCATTAAATATATCATGCCATTCTCTTCTGGCCTGTAAGGTTTTTGTTGGGAAGTCTGATGATAGCCTGATGGGTTTTCCTTTATAGGTGACCTTTTTCTCTCCAGCTGCCTTTAAAACTCTGTCCTTGTCCTTGATCTTTGCCATTTTAATTATTATGTGTCTTGGTGTTGTCCTCCTTGGGTACTTTCTGTTGGGAGTTTTGTGTATTTCCATGGTCTGTGCAATTATTTCCTCCCCCAGTTTGGGGAAATTTTCAGCAATTATTTCTTCAAAGACACTTTCTATCCCTTTTTCTCTCTCTTCTTCTTCTGGTACCCCTATAATATGGATATTGTTCCTTTTGGATTGATCACACTGTTCTCTTAATATTGTTTCATTCCTGGAGATCCTTTAATCTCTCTCTGTTTCAGCTTCTATGCATTCCTGTTCTCTGGTTTCTATTCCATCAATAGCCTTTTGCATCTTATCCATTCTGCTTATAAATCCTTCCAGAGTTTGTTTCAGTTCTGTAATCTCCTTCTGGACATCTGTAATCTCCCTCCAGACTTCATCCTTAGCTCTTGTATATTTCTCTGCATCTCTGTCAGCATGTTTATGATTTTTATTTTGAATTATTTTTCAGGAAGACTGGTTAGGTCTGTCTCCTTCTCAGATGTTGTCTCTGTGATCTTTGTGTGCCTGTAATTTTGCCTTTTCATGGTGATAGAAATAGTTTGCAGAGCTGGCACGAGTGACGGCTGGAAGAACTTCCCTTCTTGTTGGTTTGTGGCCTTCCTCTCCTGGGAGAGCAGCGACCTCTAGTGGCTTGTGCTGGGCAGCTGCACGCAGACGTGGCTTCTGATTCTTGCCTGGCCGCTGTGGAGTTTATCTCCGCTGTTGCTGTGGGCGTGGCCTCCCTCGGGCAGCTGCTCCGATATGGTTTAGCCGCATTGGAGGGGGAATGGCTGGGAGGCTGTCTCCGTGAGGGTCCTCTGAGCTGCCCTGCTCTCCAGGGGTTTCGGGTGCCCGGAGTTCTGTGCTGCTGGACTACATGTCCCAGGACGCTTCCATCCGGCTGTGGGGTCCCTGTCCCTTTAAGAATTCCAAGAAAGCACTCGCTTTTCTTTGTCCCCAGGATGCCAGCTGCAGGGACCCACTCACAAGTTTTACTGTCCTGTTTCCCTGGTATCCAGGACCTCACGCATGCACTGTCTCTGCACTCTGGTGCTGATGGCTAGGGCTGGGTGTTTAGCAGTCCTGGGCTCCCTCTCCCTCCTGGCTCTGACTCCTATCCTCCCGCCAGGAGCTGCGGTGTGGGGCACTCAGGTCCTGCTGGGCTGGGGCTTGTATCTTACCCCCTTTGCGAGGTGCTGGGTTCTTGCAGGTGTGGATGTGGTCTGGATGTTGTCCTGTGTCTTCTGGTCTCTCTTTTAGGAAGAGTTGTCTTTGTTGTATTTTCAAAAACATATGTGGTTTTGGGAGGAGATTTCCGCTGCTCTACTCATGCCGCCATCTTTCCTCCAGGTAGAGGTCTTTGTGAAATTTTTTGAAAGGAAGATTAATTGGAGTATGTGTGGGCATGCGACGTGATGAGAAAGGGCCTATCCTAAAAGATATATGACATATTACCAAGTTAAAGTAATTTTTGTGTTATACTGGCATAAGAATCAACTGATAGGTCAATGAAACAGGACAAATTGTTCAGTAATTTAAAAAACAGTGGGATTGTGAATCGGTGGGAAAAAAAAAGGCTAATTCAATAACAGGAACTGAGATGATTAGTTAGTAATTTGGAAAGTACCATATTAAATTTTCTATGGTGTTATACATGCAATGTGCTTAAGGTAATCAAACTGTAAAAATATGCCAAAAATATGTCATTAAAGCTAGAATAAATGTGCCTATACAATTCCTGGAGAGACAAGCCTAAAGGAAGATAAGACTATATGAAGGGAGAAAAATGATAGATTTTTGCTACAATATTTTAAAACCTTTGAATTTGAAAATAAATAAATAAAAGGCAAAGTATAAAATAGAAAAATTGTTTGTAATAATGTACTAAATACAGCTACCAGAAATAAAATAGGAAAATTATTTATAATAATGTAATAAATATAGTTTCTGGAAGTCTAATATATAAATGAACAAAGACATCAGTGTAACTCATAAAATAATAACTTAAAATGGCTAATGAAAATATGAAAATGTATTTGACTTCATCAATCCTAAAAGGTTCATAAATCAAACTAGATACTTCTTAATTTGCTTATAAATTATAAAAAATAAAGAATAACCAGCATTAGAAAGAATTGAGTAAGACATATACTCTCATACCACTTATAGAAATGTGAATTAGGCAGAAACATTTAGGACAAAAACTTGAGCAATATGGATCAGCATCTTTAAACATGCCACATGATTACAAGTTACTTTTAGCATTATTTGTTTATTTTAACATTGTTCTTTAAAAGTAAATTATACAAGTATTATCTAAACATATTAGCTTTGTCAAAAAGTGTTCAAATAATGCAGAAAAGGCAGAAGTCCTTCTAGCCATTTTCAGTAAAGTACAATGATCTTCATTATGTTTTCTTACAGGTCCCTTTTACTGACTTCCCTGTGTAAATGGAAAAATATATTGTTTGGCTTTTAGAAGCTTTTTGTTCAATCAGATGTATATATTGGTCATGTTTGATCATCTTATTTTGTGGTGACAAGCTGCCACCGAAACTTCATTGGCTTCACATGTAAACATATGCTTTTCACTCTGCACAGCCATTTTTCTATGCACTGATGTGATGCAGGCTTCAAAGACTGCATGGTGGAGCTGTATCATCTGGAACACATTTTTTCCAGGCTTCTGATGCAAAGGAAAAAAGAGATAGAGGGCCATGGACTGGCTCAGAATGCTATGGCTCAGAAATGGCAAAAATTAATTACATTCAGAGCTTATTAGCCAAAACTAGTCACATATGCCCACGAGCATGCAAGGTGTCTGGGGACCGTAGTGGAGCATAATAATATTTGGCTTAAATAGTATTTGTAGTAGTTATTTCTGCTATAATATTGCACATATTGTTTCCTTCATTTAAAATATATGTAGCAGGCAGGAGAGATGAGTTCAGAACAAGAACCGACTAGATTTCAAGTGAAGATCAAAAGGAAGAGACCTCTGTAAGTAAATTCATGTAGGTTGGAAGCACTCCGCTGTTTCTGTTTACTAAATTAGGAGATAAGCCTGAAAAGCACTTTGGATAAAAAAAAAAATTAGACAATGTGAATGTACTTAATGACACTGAACTGTACACTTACTAAAAAAGTAGTTCAAATGGTAAATTTTATGTCATGTTATGGATATTTTACCATATATACAGTTAAGCAGAATAAATTAGACTTGAAACAAAGATTAGATTAAGGCGATTGCCTTCCCACCCAAGTCTGGGATATTAGAGACCTCAGAATAACCATCATTGTTGAGAGAGGGAAAGGCATGGGGTTGAAAGAGTAAGAAAATTAAGTGGGCTTGAAAACTATGTCTATTAAAGAATATAGGTAATGGCTACTGGCACATGAAACAGACTGGAAGCAAGTAGATCAAAATGTTTAAAGAAATTGTATTATAAAAGAAAGCTTGGTTCTGGCCTAAAAAATACAAAACAACCTTGGACTTCTGTTTTTGTTTTTTTCCCTTTCCTAGCTTTATTTGGGTATAATTGAAAAGTAAAAATTGTACATATTTAAGGTGTACAATTTGGTGTTTTGACATGTATACATTGTGAAATACCACAATCAGGTTAAATAACATATCCCTGCTGAATTGAGCTACCATGTCCTTTTTTTTCCTTTGTGGTGAGAACATTTAAGATTTACCCTCTTAGCAAATTTCAGTATAATACAGTATTGTTAACTATAGTTACATTGTTATATATTAGATCTCCAGAACTTATTCACCTTGCATACCTAAAACTTTGTGCTCTTGGACATCCCCCCATTTCCCTCACCCCTCAACCCCTGGTAACCACCATTCTTAATCTCTGGTTCTAAGAATTTGACTGTTCTAGATTATACATCTAAGTGAGATCTTGTAGTAATTATCTTTTTGTGTTTGATTTATTTCACTTAGTATGATGTCTTTCAGGTTCATCCATGTTGTCACAAATGACAGGATTTCCTTCTTTTTTAAGGCTGAATATTTTCTTTATCCATTCATCTGTCAGTGGACACTTTGTTTCCATATCTTGGCTATTGTGAATAATGCTGCAAGGAACATGAGAGTGCAGATCTCACTTCAAAATACTGATTTCATTTCTTTTGGATATATACCCAAATATGGAATTCCTGGGTCATATGGTAGTTCTATTTTAATTTTTTTGAGGAACCTCCATACTGTTTTCCATAGTGTCTGCACCAATTTACATTCCCGCCAACAGTGTGGGAGGGTTCTCTTTGCTGTCAGCACTTGTTATTTTTTGACTTACTGATGTTAGCCATTCTAACAGGGGTGAGGTGATATCTCATTGTGGTTTTAACTCGCATTTCCCAGATGATTAGTGATATTGAGCATCTTTTCATATGGCTATTGACCATTTGTGTGTCTTCTTTTGAGAAATGTATATTAAAGTTTTTAGTCCATTTTTTGTCACCCAGGTTGGCTGCAGGGCCAGGTAGGGAAAGCAGTGCTCTAGCCCCTGGCTGGCATCCCCTCCCCCACCTAACTGACCTGCCCTATTATTAGGACCCCTGTTGCCCTTAGCAACGGAACTCTGCAGGGTTCTGAGTAGTCCCCTCTGACCACAGACACTGGCACTTGGAGGGGCCTGCTGCCTACCACTGGACTCATGTGCCAGCTGATCCTGGAGCGCCTGTGGGGGGCTCTCCTGGCGATCGCTGAGAGCTGGGGATGCCTAACAGGACTCTTTGGAGTCCCCTGGAGGACCCTGGCATATTGTGTGCAGATGCTTTTCACGGCAAGGAGAGCATGGAATTCACGATGCACCAAGGCTCAGGGCCAAAGCTATGCTGCTGCCCATCAAGAAGTACCTGGAAACCGTGGTGACACTGTGGAACAAACGACTCCAAGCAATGACAATGCGGGGGGAGGCCTGTCCTCCCACCCTACAAAGCCTGAGCATGGCAGCGCTGGCCACACACCCGATGCTGTCCCTTCAGATCGCTCTGGGCCTTCTGGCAAAGGGATGGGGGAGCCAGCCTCCTACACTTCCTAAGGCCACTGATGAGAAACTGACCCTCAGGGCATCACAGAAGGATGGAGAACAACTTGGGAAGAAAATGCTGGATGATTGGAAAGGAAACACTGCTTTTCCAGAAAGGGCAGAAGTCCTTGCCCAGGACATTGCAAGATGCAGGCAGAAGCTAAAGGAAAAGGAGGAGGAGAAGGAAGGACTGTTGCTGTCCAACGAACGTGCAGAGCAGGACCTGAAAGAGGGAGTGAGCTGACAACTGTCAGTGGCTGAGCCTCTGCTCCACGCCGCCCTGCACCTGCACCCCCGAGACATCTCCTGGATGGCGGGAGCCTGGAAGCTATGCTGCAAACACCCCGTCGCCAGGTCAGAAGTGGCACTGAAGGCTGACATGCACGATGCTGACTCGCTGGTGTCCCCTCAAAGTTCTGAGAGAGCCAGATCATTGAGGGAACAAAAGCAAGTGAATGAAGAGCTGAGAAAACAAACAGCCACTCTCCAAGCAGAGGAATGATCTCCCAGGTGTGAAGTCCTGCAGCTGGAAAGTCAACTACTTCAGCTGAAGCTCCAGAGCCTGCTTGAACTACACCAAGACAGTACCATGCAACCTGAGAACCAAATCGCTAAGGAGGAAAAGAGGTGTGCAGAAATTGAGAAGAAACTGATTACCTTGTGCAGAAACTGGAACTCTAAGTTTCAGGTTCTCCAGCTGTGCAACAAGGTAGCCAAAGACATGGGCAAAGAGTTGGCGAGAACCAGATCCTTCTACCAAAGGGAATTCCTCTTGCATGAGAAAAGGGCTCAGAAAAGCTGGAAGGCAGCCGTGCGGACTGAGAGAGACCTCATGAAGCTAAGAAGAGAAGGTGACCACATCAGACAAATGCTGGCCGATGCCCAGGCCCACCTGAAGCCTTTCCCAAGTGGCCCTTCTGCTCCTGTTGCTCCACCTGCAGCCCACAGAGACCACAAGCTGTCCCAGGATCCCCTGAATCTTCAGGCACCCCCAGGAAGGAGGAGGGTGTCACCATGAGGGCCCAGGGGACAGGGGTGACTTGCATGTGTGACTCAGCTCACGGCAGCTGGGTCTTGACCACCCACAGCCATGGCACAGCTCTGCAGGTGTTTTTTGTCTTTAAGCTAATTTTGATTTCTCTCTTTTAGATTTAGCTACTGTTATTTAACTGATATGACAATTCCCTTATCTAAGTAAGCATAGCATTATAATATTAAGAGTATTTTTCAAATTAAGTTTCATTTAATATAAACATAATAAATAAATAAATAAATAAAGTTTTTAGTCCATTTTTAAAATGTGTTATTTAAAATGGTCTTCTGAATTTGCACTAGCAGGATATGCACTGCAGAAGCTGTGTAGTTCCCACGAAAGGCGTTCATCCCGATGTCCACCTGATATAGACACAGGGCAACTGACAAAAAGAAAATCCTCTCGGAGAAGAGAATGGAATCAGAATCAAGGGACCTCCCTCCCTCCTAGGCAATGAGAAGACAGAGTGCTTACCCAGTAGGAGTTTACAACTCCTGTGAACCGATGAGTGTGGTATGGCCTCCAGTCTGCCCTTTACCCTGCAGGAGTGGTCAGAGGTTGGACTGTGACAGAGATGGCTAGCTGCCCACTACAATTTGTGCTCCTCCTTTCATAGTATAGAGTCATTCGTGGGAAGTTATTTCCAGCCAAGGATAGCCTCCTTCCATTCATGTGTGACCAGTTCTCACAAAGGAATGTGAACAGAGTTGATCTGTGTCACCATGAGGCTTGGGTTTTTTGGAAACAGGGTTGCCTTCCCTTCACACTCTTGGGCCAACTGGCTGTAAAGAGGTTCTAACCCTCAGGGATGATGGAGTTAAAAGATGGAAAGAAATGCATCCCTGAGTCACTGTGTGGTGGAAAAACCATCTGCTGATTAGGACTACCCAGAATTGACTGCTATAGGAGTGAAAAATAGGCTGTTATTGTGAAAAATGGACTGTTATAGGAGTGAAAAAATTGTGTTGAGCCACTTAAATCTGGGGCTTATTAGCTTTAGGTGTGGTTACCCTACACCAGGGCTTGGCAAGCTACAGCCTGTGGGCCGAATGTGGCCTGCTGCTACTTACGTGTAGCTCATGAACTGAGCTTTACATTTTTAAACCATAGAAAAAAATAAAAAATACTAGTCCCCAATAGGTGAAAATTATTTGAAACCTAAATTTTTGTGTCAATGAGTAAATCTTTTATTTTTTGTTTTTAAATAAAACCATGTTCATTCATTGTCATCTATGGCTTCTTTTGTGTTGCAGTGTCACAGTTGAGTAGCTGCGATAGCAACCATTGCAACCATAATTCATAATTCATATAGAGACTTTATAGAGACTGGACAACCTAAAAACTTAACTCTGGCCTTTTTTAGAATAAGCTTTCTGATGCTTCTTAAACAAAAGTTGAAACTAATTAGACATCGGTACTTTAGCTCTTGTATCTTCTCTCATCCTTCTACCAATCCTAGGTGTTCTTCCCCTAGATATTCCTCTTCTACTTTATCAACAAGATCACATAAATTTAATTTAAAAATATCCATATGGATAATCTGGTTTGGGAGCTTCATATTTTTAAATACCTGGCAGATTCATAGTAGAGGTCTCATCTATCTTAGTAAAATGATGAAAAATTCTAAAACACTGTAAGTTAAATTTTAAATTATGATAAGACAATTCAGAGAAACACATTTCCTGATGACAACTTTCTCTGGACATGTGGAAATTATACAAAAACCACTATAAATTGCACTTATATATGTTAATACAATGTTAATCAGAATTACTCTGAAATAAAGCAACAAAATACATACTCTTGCACCATCGCTGACAATTATTTTTAACAGTTTTATTGAAAGATAACATACAATCCACCCATTTAGTGCATACAATTCAGTGGTTTTTAGTAGTCACAGATATGTGCAGCTATGCTCATTGTCAACCTTAGAACATTTTTATCACCTCTAAAGGAAGCTCCATATCCTTTAGCAATCACCCCTCAATACTCAATCCCACCCACCCTATCCCTAAGCAACCTCTAATTTACCTTCTGTCTCTGTAGATTTACCTGTTCTGGATTTCCATATGAATGGAACAAATAATATATTGGTCTTTTGTGATTGACTTCTTTCACTTAACATGTTATCAAAGTTCATTTACGTTGCAGCATGTGGCAGTAATTCATTCCTTTTGATGACAAATAATATTCCTTTGTACGGATATGTCACATTTTGTTCATCCATTCATCAGTTGATAGACATTTGTTGTTTCCACTCAAATGTTGCTATAAACATTCATGAACAAGTTTCCTTGTGAACATATGTTTACATTGTCTCTGGTATATACTTAGGAGTGAAATAGTCATGTGGTAATTCTCTGTTTAATCATTCAAGGAATTGCCAGTTGTTTTCCAAAGCAGCTGTACCATTTTACATTCCTACAGGAAGTATATGAGGGTTCTGACTTTTCTATTCCTCATCAACACTTGCTACTGTTGGACTTCTTGATTCTAGCCATCCTCGTACATGCAAAGTAGTATCTTGTGGTTTTGAATTGCATTTCTCTGATGACTAACAATGTCAAGCATCTTTTTGTGTGTTTATCAGCTATTTGTGCATTTTCCTTGGAGAAACATGAATTTAAATCCTTTGTTCATTTTTAAAGGTCTTTTTAGTATTGGATTGTAAGAGTTCTTAATATATTCTAGATACAAGTACCTTATTAGATATGAGTTACAAACATTTTCTACATTCTGTGGTTTGTCTTTTCACTTTATTAATGGTGTCCTTTGAAACAAAATTTTTAAATTTTGATGATGTCCAATTTATCTATTTCTAATTCAGTTGCTCATAGTTTTCATGTTATATCTCAGAATCCTTTATCAAATCCAAGTCATGAAGATTTACCCCTATGTTTTCTACTAAGATCTTTAGCTCTTACATTTAGGTTATGGATCCATTTTAGTTAATTTTTGTGAATGGTGTGAGGCAAGTGTACAATTTTATTCTTTTTAATGAAGCTGACAAGTTGTTTCAGCACCATTTGTCAAAAAGACTGTTCTTTCCCCATTGGATGGTCTTGTCCCCCTTTTTGAAATTTGTTGACCATAGGTGTATGGGTTTATTTCTGGGTTCTTGATCCTATTCTTTTGATCTATATGTTTATCTTGTGTTAATACCACACTGTCATGATTACTGTTACTTTATAGTAAGTTTTGAAATCAGGAAGAATGAATCTTCCTACTTGTTCTTTTTCAAGATTGTTTGTGCTATTCTGTGTGCCCTGTATGTTAAACTAACTTTATACTCAAGATAAATCCAACTTGGACATGGTTCATAATACTTCTTATATGTTGGTGGATTTGGTTTGCTAGTGTTTTATTGAGGATTTTTGCATCTATATTCATAACACATATTGGTCTGTAGTTTTCTTGTGATGTCTTTGTCTGATCAGGGTAATACTGACATCATAGAATGAGTTAATGTTCCCCCTCTTCTATATTTGGGGAGACTTGTGAATCATTGGTATTAACTCTTATTTAAATGTTGGTAGAATTCACCAGTGAAGCTATCTCGATCTGGAATTTTCTTTGTAGGAAGTTTTAAAAGTACTTATTCAATCTCTGAATATAGGTATATTCAGATTTTATCCTTCTTTTTGAGTCAAGTTTTTTTAGTTTGTGTCTAAGAATTCATCTAAGTTATCTAATTCTTTGGTGTGCAGTTTTTCATACCATTCCCTTATAATATTTTTATTTCTAGAATGCTGGGAGTTATGGGTCCTGCTTTCATTGCTGATTTTAGCAATTTGAGTCTTTACTCAGGAAATTCCCTGAGGTGGTGTTCCTGAATTTTCAGGGATTTGTTTCTACCTTCTGATATGCATGTGTTTTACTAAGTGTTTGAGCTATCTGTTAGCATACAAAGCCCTATATTTTATGGCTTTGAGTCTTCAACAGGTTATCTCTGTGGGAGAAATAAGCAGGGGGTTGGTGAGGATTCTTGTAGAAACACAATATCTGCAAATACTGTGCTGATTTGGAGTCCACACTTAAATATTCCTTGGATCTCCTTTTCCTTAATCTCCTAATCTCATCCTTTCCAAGTTCCTGATGAAACCATCCACTACTGTCCATGAATTAAAGTAGATGAGTAACTTAGACAACTCTCCTAGGTAGAAGGAACAGCCAAATGTAACCCTGGAAGTTTCTTCCCACCAGGAATATTCCCACTCCCCACATACTTCAGGGCCTCTGTACTTGGAGTATGTTTGCCCATATCACATAGGAACATCTATAATTCATAGATGAATCTATTTCTCCCTTAATCAACTGGTCATGATGAACTCATCATAAGATCATAGATGTGGATTAAGGAAAAAAAGCAGTTTCCTGGGAATGGAAGCTATGGAACCTGTTTATGAAGTCTAATTGTGCCTCCAGGATCTGCACAAGCCCCTTCTTTCATGTACTATTACCATTCAGGATGGAATAGTACCATGCATGTCTGCTTTAATGGCCTTGTGCATTAGGTATAAGCACAGTTATGGTGGCTACATTTGATTGCAAGGCCACTTTGTAGACTCATGGCTAAGCAAAATGTCTTTGCTAGGGCTTCATAATAAGTCAGGAGATAGTTCTCAGTAGAGAAAAAAAAGTTATTTGACTGAGAGCATAACTTTGTCCCCAAACTCTAGGGGCCTCTGCTGAGATTCTTTTATCGGGTCTTGCCACAGTTTCCATACAACCTCAACTGTCACAGACACTTTTGCACCATTGAATAATACTTCTTGTGCTGCAGCCCAGATACCAGAGAACTTTTCCTTTTTTATTTTGGCTCCAGATAACCTGGCAGCCTTAAAGATTACTAGATAAATGGGCCAGACACCAACCGAAATTTTACATATATTGTCTTTGAAACCCAGTAATTTATAGCAGAAACTTGTCTTTCATTTTTGGAGAGAACATCCTGTTATTTCCCACACCACTGGATGCCCCCAAAATTCCCTGAAGTGTTCATCCCTTGAATTTTCATGGAGTTTATCACTCAGTGGTATGTGTTTTACCAAGTGTTCTATCTGTTAGTGCATACAAGCCTTTAAAATTTATGGCTTTTAATAATTTTTTTTTGCTTTTACTGTTCTGTAGGTTGGCTGAAGTCAACTGAAATGTTCTTGCTTGGGCTTCTTCATGGGGTTGCAGGCAGAGGTTGACTTGGTTGGGTGTCCAAGATAGCTTTAGTCATGTTTGGTGTTTAGGCTGGAATAGATGGAGTATTAGGGATGCACTGTCCTGTCTTTCTCCACCTAGACTTTCTATGCAATTAGCTTGGGCTTTCTCAAGCACAGAAGTCTCAGAGAAGTTGGATTGGCACCTGGCTTCCTATAAATGAAGACAGGCTATAAACTTCCTCTGACCTAGCGTGTTAGTATGACATCATCACATGGTGACTCAGTCATGTTCAATGGGATGATCAGATGATCAAGTTCTCTTTTTGATGAAGATCTGGGGAGTTGATAAAGGCCAGAATATGATCATCAAAATATACTGGCATCTGTGTAAAGTGAAAGTACATTGCTTTTGATTATCTCTGCTTATTAGAGAATGAAAAAAACATACAAAAGGATTTAGTCCATCATTGCCATTTATTGCAGTGTGTCTATCCTCTTTCAGTCTTTTCTTGATTTTCACGACCATAACACTTTTTAAATTACAGGCTAATGATCTTGTAGAATATTCCTTAATCTCTATCTGATGCTTTCTTGTGATTAGATTCAGGTTATGCATCTTCAGTAGGAATATCACAGAAGTGATGCTGTGTTCTCACTGCATCCTATTAAGTAGTACACAATTTTGCTTTTTTCCATTATTGGTGGGGTTAACTTTGATCACCTGACTAAAGTGTTGCCTGTCAGGTTTCTCCACTATAAAGTTACACTTTTACACTCTGTAATTACGAAGTATTTTGTTCTGAGTTGCTTTGAGAAAATGTGAATATTCTGTTTCTCATCTAATTAAAAATGTTTTCATTTATTTATTATATCATTATGGACACATAAATTTTTTTTATTTGATGGGCTTGTAATTCATTACTGTCATTTATTTTGTTGGTAAAATTGTACTCGATTTGGCTAGTATTATGTGCCTTCAAGCTGACTTCTGTCTCTGTGAATTATATCACTTTTAAAGGCATTCCTTACATTTTGGCCCAACAAGATGTTATAGTTTCATCTTGTACTTTCTCTGCCCCAGTCTTGAAATCAGCGATTCTTCCAAAGAGGGCTGGCCCCTTATAGTGAAGAACAGCATTACAAAGCAGTATCTGGGGCTGTGGATAAAGTGAAGGTTCCTGTGACCAGGTTTCTCACCTGGCCCTGGTTGGCTAGCTGACTACACATGTGTGGGCAATACATCATTGTTGACTTTATACAAAGAGCCCTGCCCAGTGCTCTGGGTGACATGTGGCACAGCTGCAAGGCTGCAGGAGAGCAGAGATGAGGCTGGAGTGGTGGCAGTGCCGAGGACAGAGACTGAGATGGCTGCAGGGGCAGAGATGCCCAGAGGCAGAGACCAGCTTGCTGCACATGGATTCGCTGAGTAGACAGGATTCTAGTGATTGACCTGCCACTGTGGGAATAAAGTTGGATATAACCCTTTCACCCCAAGAATGTTCTACTGTCATTTCTTTGATCACATTGAATCCATAGTGAACTTGCCCAGGGCTGAAACCCATTGGCAAGACAATTGGTGACTGTTGGCAGGGTTCATTGATGACCAAGGAAAAAGAACAGGCTGCCCTCATGGAAGGGGTGTTTCAGCAGGCTGCACCTATGGATGGGGAGACATTCAAGTGTCCCCCTGCGGACTGTGAAGGGGTGGAGGACTGGGGTCCACCCCAAGAGAAAGAAAATTTGTTGATGACTGAAATGGCATCACTACAAAGTGCTGTGGAAATAGTAAAGGCCAAGAAGGAGCAGCATGAGAAGCAGCAGCATGCAGGCTACCAGGTGCTGTGGGGCAGGTGAGTGGTGTAGTGGAACCGTCAGCCCTAGAAATGGAGAAGCAGAGGTTTCATGAACAGGTGGGGGTGGAGGCCCTGCTGGTGCCGGAGGCATCAGCCCCTCCTCGGCTGAGACCCCTCCTGGTGGAAAGCTGGTGGTAAGCCAGAAGGACTCGGTGACCATGGGTTCCTCCAGGAGAGGTGCAGCCCCCTCCTTGGGCTGTGGAGCACTCCATGCTCTGCTTCTATCCTCAGGCTCAAGCACAAAAGGAAATATGGTCTGCTTCTCAAGAATTTAAAGGGCCCTGTGAAGGTCATGAGGACCCAGATGTGGGTTGGTTTGAAAAGGCAGAAGCAGATGAAAAGAAATTGGGTGACTGGAGCTGTGGCAACAATTGAGACTGGAGTAGCGGTTCTGGCTGCTGAGGATGAAACAGGACGTAGAGATAAAGCAACAGGATCGGCCTGTGTGTCTGCAAGACTTTCTGCTGGAGAGGCTGGAGAAGGTGGGTATTATAAGACCCACCCACAGTTCTTTTGGTTAACTCATTTGAGTAGAACTGGTTTGAGTACTGCCAGGATGACCAATTGGTGACAATGGATCTCCTCAGCCTTGAGGGTTATAATTGGTGGTAATTTTTGTTATTTGTATGTTGTATTATGTTATTATAGAATTTAGTTACAATGCTCCAGCTTTCTCACACAGGGACCATTGCAGAGGATTGAAGGCACATAGATTAAGAGGCCAGAATCTTGGAGGGGTGGAGTGTGGATAAAGTGAAGGTTCCTGTGGCCAGGATTCTCACCTAGCCCTGGTCGGCTAGCTCACTACACACGTGTGGGCAATATGTTGTTACTAATTCTATATAAAGAGCTCCACCCAGTGCTCTGGACAACACAGCACAGCTGCAGGAGAGCAGAGACTGGAGTGGTGGCAGTGCCGAGGACAGAGACTGAGAGGGCTGTGGGGATAGAGAAGCCCAGAGGCAGAGACCGGCTTGCTGCATGCAACTTGCTCTGAATGACCTGGGTTCTAGTGACTGACCTGCCACTGTGGGAATAAAGTTGAGTATAACCCTTTCACCCCAAGAACGTTCTACTGTCATTTCTTTGATCACATTGAATCCATAGCAAACTTGCCCAGGGCTGAAACCCATTGGCAAGACAGGGGCCTTGATGTAAATATTGCTTTTTGAGGATTGTAACTCCTGGACTTTCAGTGGTGAAAGCTAGAGCATGCAGCGTGTGTGTGCATGCACACACACACACACGTTCACACATATGTTTATTTCTTTATCTATATAGCTTCAAAGTTATGGTTTCATCCCTGTATATCCAAATTCAATCCAACACCACAAGGTTCAATCTAGTTTTCTCCTTTTCTATATATGTAACTCCCATCTCTGACAGTGAGGACCCTGGTTCCCACCATCTTTAATAGATTCTTTGCATGGTCTCTGTGTATGTGAGCAACCTCAGGTTCCTGCGGCTCTCTCCCACCCTGCCTGGGTGCTCGCCTCACTTCACTCGGTTGGCACTCCATTGTGGATTGTCACACTCGGGGCCATCACGGACTCCCTTCCTTCTCCTCAACCTATCCTGCCACCCTCTCAGGATGGACACATATCTTGCTCAGTCCCGATGAATGGATTTTGGATTGAATTGTTTGGGAAGGGAAGAAAGAGAGAGAAAGGGAAGGGAAGGGAGGGGAAGAGATGAGAAAAAAGGGGTAAGAATGAAGTTCAGGAAAGGAAAAATAGGAAAGGGAAATAGGATGAAGAAGAGTAGGCTGAATGATGCAACTTCTTTACAACTCAGTGACTGCTGGTAACCCTGGACACGTCAGAGAGGCCATGTAAAACTACTGCAAGGCTCAACACTCTGTTCAGGAGGAGGAAGAACTCCTCCCAGGCCCTGTCTCCCACTGTGCAGCGTGTCGCCCATGGAGCAGTAACTACCCCATCTCCTGGCTTTGTAGGAACTTGTTAGGGAAGCTAGAAGGCCCCACAGGTCTGGCAGGCCAGTGCACAGCCATGGCACCGCTCTCTGTTAGGTGGTCCTGCTTCTCAGTCTGAAGCAGATGCAATGGCAACGGCAGCAAATGGCCTCACTGACACACCAGCCACTGCTCTGGCCCTTCTGTATCACCGTCTATCCCTTTCCTGAGAGGAAAAATGAGAGTTCAATTCTTCAAGCTAGTGGTTAGTTGTAGTTTCCCAGAATATTAGCAAACCACACTACAGCTCATCTACTGCAGTTGTCCCAGAGTTGCAATTGTGACCCAATACCTACTTCCTGCCCCTCCTGTTCTAGGTTTCCCTCTTTTCAGAGAGCACATAGGTAACCTGCATTGCTTGCAGTTGAGTGACCCAGACTTCCATCCTCACGTGGTCTGGGCCCTTGGTTACCTTTTCGTGAGGACCAGGCTTTCTGCTATTGTCCGCTCACAGTTATCTGGTCACGGAAGCATGAAGAGCCCGCGTGCCTCCTCAGGGTGGGGGTCTCATAGCAATCAAGTTTTGTGACTCCAGGCTCTGCTCGCTGGTCTCCTGGCACCGGGAATCTGCTAGCGCCCACTTGCAGCAGCCACTGGACATGGAAATCTCAAGAAACCATGGTAAATCCCAATTCTACATCTTGGGTTTCCAGATTTGTGTATTCTAGCTATTGGTACGCAGCATCGATTCAGGGCAAATATGCATGCTGGAGGACAGAGTCCAAATCCCACAAGGGACGTTCCTTAAACTGGCACCTTATCTGAGTCTTCAACTGCCATTCCTTCATTTATACAGCTGACACAAAAAAGCCAGCAGGTGTGGTTTTTCCATGTTCTTTCCTCTTCTGCTTGCTTGGTACAAAACAACATGGTGACCTTAGAGGCCATATAGTAAATAGGGACCAGTCACGTGGTGGAAGGAGCAGAGGTGCCACATGAAGGAGGAGGTCACTCACTAATTAGGGACGTCTGCTTGGTATTTTATATGAGCAAAAATTAAATCTTATTGTGTTGTAGTCATTGGATATTTGGGGAATTATTTGTTAAATTAGCCATTGTTATAAGTAATATGAGGTTTCACTGGGACCAAAGCTCTGAGCTAAACTCCCAACTTTACTCAAAATAATAATTACATGAAAATTAAGCCACAGTGCACTTTAGCTGATATTTACCTATTCATTATTCAGGCCATTCACAACTGACTTCAAGACTGTAATATCAAAATATGAAATGGTAGGCCCAGTAATGGGCATAATAATATTGATAGTTTTAATCATGTGGGCTATTGTATCCTAAATTTGCTAAAGCTGTCTTTAACATCATTATCAATGTGAGAGTCATATATTCACATGCCTCGTCTCAGGCTGCCCTGCTGGGACCTGCGTGTGAAATCACAGGTGCCTCCTGTCTTTCGGGGGATTTTATTTCAACAGTCAGCACTGGCATAAAGAAAAAAGTTCAATTTCATTTGTAATGGTGATGTAATACATGCAAAATAAATGATTATGCGCTCCATTCCTCTCCTGAGTAGTTTTCAATAGCAACTTTGATTTTGAAGGAATATGGGGGGAAAAGTGATGATTCTTCAATGCTGTTCATTTGGGTATGCCTTATATTATTGGTTCTCAACTGCTGGAATTTTTCCCCGAGGGAACAATTGGGTTATGATGGTTCAAGCTTCTTTTTTAATGTGGCCCACTTTCTGATTAAAATTCAAGCCAAACAAACGAGAATAAAATACCTGAAACCACTATCAAGTGGGGGAAATAGAATAACCTTACTCTCAATTTGTACTTATACTATTGCCGATAACAAAATGCCACTAAAGAGATGTATTTTTCTCTCTCTATTTTATTACCATTTAAAACAGTAAAGCCAATTTCATATTTACAGCAGTGCTTCGCCCCTATATATTCATAGTCTTAGTTTTCACAATGGAGCTTCAAATACCAGATATCTCCCAGGTTTGTACATCCTCATAAACTCCATCATCAAAAGTGAGGTGAAAGCAGAAATCTGCTTTTAGCAAAGGAAGATTCCCCCAAACCTAGGCATGAATAGAGAGACTGAATATATAGTCATAATCGGGGTGATCATAACCACAAACACTGTAGGGACAAAAGCCAAAATCTCTTAGTGTCCTCCAGTCCTGCCAAGCATCCCCAGCCATGTTAGAGGTGTTAGGTAACACGCAAGGGCCCACCTGTCCACAGTCTTCCTTAGGGCTGCCCTGGGATTAGAGAACAGAAGTGTGTGAGAGTGTCAGCTCCCAGGGTAAGAAAGGCACAACATGTACTTTCTTGCTACCTTAACATTGCCTCTATTGACTTTAGAGAACCTCACCCTATTCTCACAAAACTGGCAAACATTAAAAAAAAAAAAAGAACAGCCTTCTCACCTGGTGTTTTTTTCTTTTCTTTTTTTTTTCCTTCTCCAAGCATATTCAAGTTTTGGGAGGTGGTTCAGACTTGTCAGTCAGGAAAAAAGTTGTTGTAGCTCTCCTGTCCAGGGCACTGTTACTACACAGAGTCACACACATTCGGGGAATATATATATAAGATGGCTTGACTGAAGGATGTCTCTATTTTACACTGTGTAGACTAGAAAAGAAACATAAAATACACTTTTTCCTATTTGGAATAATTCTTTAAAAACTAAGTGGCTCTATTTAAAAGCTTAGCTTTTGTAAGTATAGTTAAACATCACTGACATGGACTAATTACAGGCAAGGCCCGTAATAAATTACAGATATACTTAGAAGAAAAACAATGCTCTAAGTTCCAAGGACTTAACGATAATTGTAATAATGCTACTAACACCCTTCTAAAGAAAAATCCGTCCACAGAATTGTTTTGGTTTTCTGAGATATAACCGGCAACATTCATCTTAATTTAAAAAGTTATGTGCTAAAGGCAGTAAAATAGTTTGTGGTAATTAGGTAGGTTTAATGTGTCCTTGGGTATGGTATTTTTACTACTAATTTGCTAGCCAAACCCTTTCTTTGTAGATTGGGTGGAGGAAAATTTTAGCTCAGATTAAGGCAGTTGATAAAAACTACACATTAGACGAGTTGTAAATTAGTAAGACATATTATACTTTGCAAGAGAGAGGTTCCACTGAAAATAGGATGTTGAACTTGGCAAGTGAGGACTTAGGGATGATTTTCAGAGAAACAAGCCTGCAGTGGACTGTGTAGGATTAAAGGGGTATGAGACTAGGGAGGTTTTGAAAGAGAAGAGACTGAAAATGGAGGCCAATTATAGCCACTGTTTTCTCCACAGGGTGAAGCCACATGGTCAACTTAAAACTGATGAGTACTGGAAAGTCTGGAAAAGTCATTCACTGCAGAGAACACAGAGAGAGCTGACTGGAGAAATTAAAGTAATGTCAGTTTAGGTTGAAAACCATCAAAGCACAAAAATAAAAAAAAACAATGACAGGAAATCAAAACCAAAAAATAAAATCATGTTAACACATCTGGGACCTGTGTCTATTCAGGCAAACATATGACTCAAGCCTTGTTTCCGTCTGTCCCATTTTAGCAGCCTTCTCCGTGCATCTTGTTAGTGTCCTCCTTGGACTTCAGCATTAGGAGAGGTGACCCCTGTTGCAGTCATACTGCCTCTCAGTGGTCAGCCCCACACCCACGTCTTGTCCTCTAAGACCTAGTTTGTTATGCATCAAATTGGCAGCTGCAGCACTTTTTCAGTTAACTGTTCAAACTTTGAATTAGTTTATAATATTACTTTTTCCCTTCTAGGCAGTCATAAGATCTGGGGGGAGAAAGGATGGGAATAGAAGAAGGAAAATGCATCTACAGAATTAACCAGGTGACATGTTTTGTGTTGAGCTAAAAAATCAATTCATCTTAATCCAGTCTTGGTCAATAAGCCATTGTTTTCTTTCCACAACTTAACTGTCCATTCTAAGTAAGACCTTGTTGATTCAGGATCCCCTCATTGGTAATATTCATATATGTCCTGGGTTTAAATATTTTTAGGGTGTCAAGGAAGAGAAGTTATGTTAGGCAAGGGTAAGATTAAGACAATATAAGATTAAGGGATAAATACTGAACTACTGCGAAAATAAAGTCTGAACACCTCTTCAAGAATGTAATAGGTCTTTATAGCATACAAAACTGATATGTTAATGTAAAATAACCAAAAGTCCTGCCACACAAATGTCCTGTATTCAGCTGGAGATAGTAGAGTGCATCTTGTCAGTTTCATCCACCCCAGTATGTTTCACACAAAGTGCATTAGATTCAATAGTGCAGATTCTCAACTATGGTGGCTTCTTGGTATCACCTGGGTAGCTTTTTAAACACTCCAGAGATTCTGACTTAATTGGTTGGAGTTGGACTTGCATATTCCTTAGTTTTAAAATCTCCCCAGATGATTTTAATGGGTAGTTAGGTATAAGAACCATTATTATAGTACCTTGTAAAAGCAAATTACTCGGTCATAAGCAGCATTTTAAAAAATGAAATACGTCTGTAGTAAGGTAACCTTAATTTGTGAAATTTTGCAGTGGTTATGTTTGTGACTGTCATTGTATGGATATGAGTATTTACATGGTAAAATACATCTTTGATTCTGGATTGTGCCTATATAATCATTGGAACTGGTCTTTGACTCACAAACCTTGAATCAATGAGGTTTATATGAAATTAGTTTTCTTTTTATGAGGACCTTCCTATAAAATTAAATGGGCTTCTAGCATGTAGAGGTTAAGAACACAGATTCTGGGGCTAAACTATTTGAGTTTGAATCCTAGATCTATTGCTGTTGGTGACTGTGGGCAAATTACTCAATCTCGCTGTACCTCAGTATGTCAACTGTAAGGTAGAGGAAAATAATAGTTGCTAACTGATAGGATTGTTTTACAGATTAAACAAGTTGATGTTTGCATACCATTACAGCACTACATTATAGTAATTTGTAGTATAAATATGTAATAAAAATAAATACGATTAAAAAAATTCATTTGGATCTTCATTCAAAGAAATAGCAAAACTTTATTCTAGATCACAATGTATTTCATTATCAAAAGAACATAGCCAAAGCATGGGATTTGGAGCCAATAATTCACTACAAAATGAGGTACAAAAATCAAACCTAATTTCATATTCAACTGGATGGGAGAATAAGTCCTTGAAATACTGACTGACTGTGCTCTTAGTTGGTGCCTATGTAGAAAAACCTTTAAATTCACTTGTACCTTTACTTTAGCATAATGAATGCCTGAATATTTAATAATAAAATTATTTATGTTCCTATTTCAGTCAAAATCTAAAGTGATACACTGTGTTTTGAATGTTGTGTGAACATCTAATCTTTTAATGCACCAGTTTTCCTAACCAAGTGAAGTTTCCCTGGAAGATATTTTGTTTAATGCTTTTGATGTTGCAAGTTAAGCACTGAAGTAGGAGGGGTGAGTAAAATTTCAGTTCCTGCAGTCACTTGGGTAGATGTCAGTTTTGGGATTAGGAAAATTATAGGCTCCATGATAAATATTTCAGGCTGCTGACTACAATGAAAAGTAATTAAGGCAGCTATGACAACAGGTGCTGTATGGGGAAAGGGTGCCTTTTATCACGAGGTTGTGGGTGCATGTGTTAAATGTGCTCATCATTTTCTCTTTCTATTATTCACTGAATACCCTGGGGAGATTATTCTATTGGCAGCATTTATAGGATATAATGAAACCACATTAAATATGTATCTGATTGTTACCAACTGTGTAGAAAGCGTATGCTAACTATGGTTATGTACAGTGAGTTAGAGACCAGTGAAGTTCAACTTCACTGTGACTTCTTTGTGCTTGACCCACAAGCCTTCACTGTGTCATTCACCTTTAATTCAAGCATCAGATATCTTTTTTGTTTACTTGTTTGTTAAATGAAAACTTTAAGGGGGTTGTAATAAGACACACACTTTTTTAGTCCTAAGTGTTTACATATAGGGAACTCCTTAACATATGGCATATGAACAGCCACGAGGGAAAATGATTTTAATCTTATCAGTTTTAATCATATATTTCTTTGGTATATTGAACACCATATTTCACAACCCATCTCCTTAAAAACAAACAAACAGAAAAAGTGTTTTAAATAATGTGATTCAGTTTTGGTTAATAAGAAATTATGTCCATATTAAATGTGTTAAATGAGGCAATGAATGACAGAGTGTTTTCATGAAATAAAATGCTCTACAAATGACTTATAATAATGCTTTTTAAAAACTTCCTTATCTTACAGGTTAACTTAGATAAAATTTCTATTATTTTATGTTTTATTTGTATAGAAGATGATTATAACTGAATGGTAATCAAACTGCTGCTTTAAATGTAGAAGTATCTTTTATGTATATATTATCCCTTTTTTATTGTAACATTTTCTTTATACAAGAATACATATTCTTCCAAGAGTATAAAGGTTCAGAAGTCACTTTTGTGTATATGCAGATCAGTACTTGTTCATAAATGGCAACTTTATGGTTAAGCTTCCTGACCTCAGAAGAAAAAAACAATTAAATTTGATAATGCAGTCATGTCTGATTATTTTACTAAAAATCTAATGCAATTAATTTGAAGATTAAATGTCTTAAAATTGCAAAGACATTGACATCCTTATAATGTTTCAAATGAATTGCTATCAAAGTGGCTGAGAGTTTTGAAAATATCATATAAAATTTGATGAGAAACTTTATCTTCTATTCATTGTAGCTTTATGAATATAGGAAAATTAAAAAAAATCTCAAAGATTTCATGAAAAAGAGAGTTTGAAACTATTCTAAGTTTAAAATCACTTATTTAAACAAATGTTTGCAGTTGAATAGCTACTACATGTGTGGCACTGGGTCAAGCATTTAAGACAACCAGGCTGAATAAGGGCACTATTGTAGATCCAAATACTTTGGAACATGTGTTTTTATTATGTCAGTTTTACACACAAAGAAGTCAAACTTACAAAACTTGTTTTGAGCCACAGAGGCTTACAGCTGAATGTAGTAGGTTTTACTTTATTCTGCTCTGCCTCATAGGCGTTCTCAGCCAATACCTGAAGATGTGGTATCAAGTCGTTACTGTTTCAAGATTCCCACATTAAAACCCAGTTTGGACTTTAGTGTTATTGTTCTCTGTCCAAGTTTTGTCTTGGAAATTTGCCTAGGGCAGGGTTTCTATTTAGCACTACTGTTGGCGTTTTGGGCCAGGTAACTGTTTGCTGTTGGGGGGCCATCCTGTGCATTGTAGGAGGGTTAGCAGCATCCTTGGCCTCTACCCACTAGATGCCAGTTGCACCCACCCATTCTCAACAGTGACAGTGAAAAATGTTTTCATATATTGCCAAATGTCCCTTGGCAGGAGGAGAGGGAGTGTGCGGAGTTGCTCCCAGCTGAGAACCATTAGTGCAAAGTCAAAATCCATTTAGGACTGATGCATTGCCTTAGTCTTAAGCAGGCTTTTCTCTCTTCCTTTTCCATACCACTGAAAACCTGGACTCCAGTCCCTGACCACTGGGGAAGTTGTAATGATGTCCTATCCAAGCAGCACTGGCCTCAGCTTGGATTCTGAATAGATTCTCCTTGACATACTGCCCCTGTGCTCCACCTGCCTACAGGGAAGTGTGTTAGACCATGTGAAACTTCCCACCTGTAGCCTTTGCTGAACTTCATTTCTTCATTCCAGCAGCCAAGTGCTGCCTCTCTAAAGTCTAGTTTAGGCCTGAATACCTGCCTTCTGTCTCTTCTGCTATATAGTTAACAAAGAAGTTTCTGTCCATATTCCAAGATATGAACATTTGTAACACTAATAATGACAAAAAAGCATATTTAAGGGGGAGGGTAGAGAAGCCCTCAAGACAATTTCCAAAGCATCTCTACTTCCCTTTAAAATATCCTAAGTAGCTTCAACATCCATCAGCTGGTTTAAATCCCCTTCCAGACTTCATTTCCTGTGTCATCTCTTTAGGAAATGTATCAAGGAAAGTAGTTCCTCATTTAATATTTAGTATATGCATTAACAAACCTTTTTCAAGTCCTGGAGTTGCAAACAAGTTTTAGAATTAAGGTCTTTAGTAAATAAGATGATATCCTTTGTTATACTCAAACTTCTGCCTCCACTCTTTGATTACCACCTTCATGGGTTTTATGTTTCCATACTTGGTTTTTTTTTTTTCTATAGTTATTTAAAAGCATTTTCCTTTTCTTGATTATTTCAGTTGCTATGAGCTTAATACTGTCTTGTTTTATTTTAGGTTTGGCAAACAAAAGTGCATGCAGTGTTCCAAATCCACATCCACTAGGGTTTTGCTTTGTTTTGTTTTTATAGGTACAAAGTAATATTTCTGTTATAGACATTCTTTTTGATTCTGATTTTGAATTCTGGGCTATCAGACAATTCTCTTAAAACACAAAACAAGACAGTTTATTCAATAAAATATTCAGTAACCCTAGATGATGGCATTTTCTGTCAAATTCCCTCTTCAATGTTAGATGATTTATTTTGCTAAATTACCTAACAACCAACTATATCCGTATGTCCTAAATGTACATATATGTATTTCTGATATGAACACTGATCACCCAGCAAGGGTCCTATAAGAAGATTACAGCCCTATGATTAGGCCTGGTTCCTTTTGAAAAGGTGTCATTCTGGGTGTCAGTCATCCAGGAAAACTAAGGTATAATTTATTCAGACAGGTGAAGGAATCGTCTTGAGTATTCTTGAGGTTTTACTCTCTTAAGCCTAGGTATGATATACCTAAGAACACTAAGGGGAGTCCCTGGATAGTAGGAATTAAGAGTATAAATAATATCAGTCATAACTAAATGATTCTTATGTGTGAGGCAAATAAGAAATTTATAGTTTCATTTTATCTACACAGTTAATCATATGAGATAAGTGGGCACTATATTATTACCATCCATATTTTGTGGTTGGGGCAATTAAGACAGAGAGTTTAAGTAATACATCCAAAGTCACTCAGGTGGTATGGGGAGAATTGGGATATAAAGTCAGGTCTGCTTAAACTCAACATCCCCAGTCTAAGCCAAAATATTCCTAAAAGTTTCTGTAACAGTGGCAGGCTGCGAGTGAGGCAGGAACATGCTAGAGCATTTCTTTAGAGTACCATCCAATAGAAATATAATACAAATCATATGTGTCATTTAAAATTTTCTAGTAACCACTTTAAAATAAAGTAAATAAGCAGATGAAAAGAATTTTAATAGTTTATTTTATTTAGTCTACCTTTATTTAATGTTCAAAATATTTTTATATGTAATCAGTATGAAATTATTAATGAGGCATTTTACATTCTTTTTGTTAAAGAATTAAATATTAAGTCATTGAAATCCAGCATGCATTGTATACTTTTGGCACATTGCATCTGGGACTAAGCATATTTCAAACGCTTTATAGTTACTTGTGACTAGTGGCTGCTCTATTAGCACATCTCGGGAGCTCGAAATTGGATTTGGGTATCTTATATTTTACAGACCACCTTGTATCTTGCCACCTTATCTCACGTTTAAGATTTTTCTAGACTTGAGTAATTTCACGTTTGAATGATCCATCTTTGTTTCAGTCATATTGTGAGGAATGAAAGGGTTGATGAGGATCAGTAACTCCCCCTACCTCTCTATGGCCTTCATAATGGGGACAAGTTAGCAATTCCCAAAAGAAAGGTGAAATCCAGCCAAAAAGTCAGGCTTTTAGATACAGCTGCAAATCCTCCATCACAAACCCTGAAATTTTCTTTCTTAGGAAGTTGGTGCTTGCCTTAAATTTGTTACACTAGTTTGGAATTTGGCACTAGTGATTTTCAGTACATTAGCCTTTGACCTTTCCTTTCTTGCCTAATGTCCTTTTATTTATCTGGTGAATTTACAAACAGGTTGCTTCCTGGACAGTGTAGACACAGCCTTTCTCTTTCTTGTATGATGATTTATATAGTGAGTGGTCTGGAAGGGGGCAAATCGCCTCTCCCCACCAGAAACCTCCATCAGCATCTCTCACCAAACTGATGCCAGAAATGCAACAGCACAGACAGTAATAGTCTCCCGCCAATGGCTGATGCTGGGGGTTCTTGTTCATGGAGTCGAAGAATGAACTTCCCAAACACTCAAGGTAGGAGAGCAAGGCAGAAGCTTTTATTTTGAGAGAAAGTGAGAGGACAGAGCTCCTGGCTCAGGCCAGGAGGGGAAAAGAGAGTCCCAGGGTCGTTCATTGTCTAGGGGTTTCATAGGTAGTTGAGAGACAAAGGGCTAGGAATGTACAAAACTGCTAAGTGGTCCAAAAATGTTTATCTTTGAAGAGACATTAAGTTTCTTATTAGTCTTTCTGGTTATTTACAAGAAATTTACTACTCTGATTTCCTCCCAGGATAGCAGTTTCCTGGTCTGGAAGCATATCACTTAAGACTGCCTGCTTTGCTCCCAAGGGGGGCTGACTTATTGTCTATTTGTTAAAGAGTATGTTAAGAAACTTACTTTTTAACTAATTGGGTTTTAAGATGCAATCTTACTTTCAAGATGGAATCTTTCCTGTTTTTACTAGTTGTTTTGGGCTTGCTTGCTACATTGTTCAAGTTGAAAATCATTTGTTTATGGCGGGAGGAAGAAAAACAGCACCTGGGTAAAGTTAGAAAAATAAACTGGGCCCCCCAGCAGGCCAAAGCAAATCTCACAATGGATTATCTTGCTTCGTTTTTCCAGAGGCCCTCACTCTTCTGGGTCTAAGTCCATGGTCCCTGTCTCATGGCAATGCAATGGTTCCTTCTGTTTAGAATTATGAGCACCACTGTAGCTTAAACCAATCCTAGAAGCAAAATTAAGAAGTTAATAACAGCTAACCAGGCAAGAACACAGGCTTTCCACAGCAAGAACACAGGCCTTCCACAGCAGCTGACACGACTCATGAGCAAGAACCAGTTCACAAAACAGACAACAGAGTGTTAGTAAAACACAAAGAAATTAGATGTTATAATGAAGAGCCTGGGCAAGGGATACTATAACCAGTAAGATATTTCAGGAGACATTTGTGATGTAATCTTGGGAAAATAAGTAAAGGATGATAATTGTAAATTATGTAATGAAAAAATTTAAATCTTGTATTTGCTGGAATTCCATTATAAATTGAATCTTGTGGAAAAACCTAGATTCCATTAATTGAACTAAGATGATTTGCAGCAATCTAATAGACATGAAAAGATGTACAGCAAAAATTCCTCACTGTTCATTGTCACCTCTGGAAGAAATCGTTCAAAGGTAAGCTGAGTATGGGGAACAGGTCCATTTGTTGGCCCTGAGGTCACTGAGGCTGGTATGATGACTTGGAGACTAATGGAAAGCACAGCAAAGATACTGAGAAGACCTACTAAGACAAAACAAGTATAATTTAATGATTGGGCACACATTTGACTTTGTAGTAGAATTATTTACCTGCTTGACTCTCTTCATGTAACTTTACCTTCTACAACCAAAACAGATGTTAATCTAAGGAGCATTGCAGCTTGATTTTGAAGCATGTAAGGTGTTCTGTTCTGACAAATTTCCCTAATTCAGCACAATCAGTATCCCGGAGACAAGATCCTGAACAAAAACACCAACCACAACCAGTTGGAAATGCACGTGGAGCTTGGAGATGTCTGTCCTTTATGAGACTGAAGACTGCCACCCTCCCTGCCTCCTCCCGCCAGTGAGAAGACTGTGAAGCCCAAGGAAATAGAAAGAGATACAAGTCTTTCCAGACAGGTCAATAATTGGAATCTAGTCAGTTCCTGATTACTGAATTTTTTAAAAAAATCATTGTTTGGGAAATTTAAGAATAACTGGCTTAGAACCAGAAGACTTAGCCAAGAAGCAAAAACAAAAAAAATGGAGAGCTCTGAATGATAGATTCTCCCCTCTCTTTATTGTCTTTATTTCTTCAGATAAGAATAGAATGGGAGATTTTTACTGACGTCTCTCATGATCATGTTTCTGAGAAAATCGTAAGTCAACCTGCCCCTGTTGTTTTTTTTCACTACCATTAAAACTCATTTTAAAATTATATTTAACAATGTGAGGCCAGTTTCTCAGTTCTTTGCCCAACAGTTTTTTGCCTAGACTATTAGACATCTCATGGGGAAAATATTTTGCATTTATTGAAGAAGGAACTTGATTTTACCTGGATAATTCATCCCTTGCCCTGGGCTGACAGCAAAAGGGCCAAGCTCTCCATATGCTGAACAACATTCCGCAATGGCATAAACACACAGACAGGTTTTGTGGCTGTTACTACTTGTTCCTATGTTAGATAGGGACATTTTCACTTCTCAAACCTTTCTAATTTTTTTTCATTTCTATATAGCTTTTATTGATCTGTGGTAAAATACCAACATAAATTTAGCAAGATTTAACTAGTACTTATAAAGATGTGAAATCCCTTTCCACTTGCCTACATGTTCCTTTCTTGAAAAAACAAACAAACAAAAAAACCAACAGGCAGTTCCTTAAAATGGTACTGCATCTGAGGTCCTGAGAGATCATTATTTCAATCAATCAACCCAGCTTCAATACATATCACAATCACAACATTAAATAAACTTCTATTTGTAGATGGTATACATTTTCCCCTACAGGGCATGCATTGCCAGATTTCCCTAAACTCTAATATATTCCAAAATCTGTCTCATTAACCTGCTTTCCAGACAGAAATTCTCATTATTAAATCTTTTGTTTTCCTTAAGGTAATTTGGTAGAAACATTGTCTACATGAGGCTAGTGCTCAAAGGGAAAAATAGCCTGTGTATAAGATACATAGAGCAAATAAAATTTTGCTCAAATTGTTATCAATTCATCTTTGATCTTCCATGTGTAACAGTTGTGGGGTGTGGAACCTATACTCATTTATGTACCGAACTATCATCCTTGCCACTACAAGTTGTAAGGAATAGCTAGTTTTCTAAATAGAGGCTAAAAGGCAAGAAAATGGCTGCACCCACCTCCTTACTGAATATTTAATCCTGCTGAAATCAAAGAATCAGAGGACTGGGGAATTTTTGGTCCACACCAGTCCACCCTTCAATTTTTCTGAGGAGGTGAGAAGTTATCCTATGTGTATATCTTTGAAGTCTTTCAAAAGAGAACTTCTGACATCAACCTAGGAATAGTTAACCTTCCTGGTGGGAAAATCTTTCCTATTTCCTAAAAAGTTCAGAGACACTGTAAAAAAAAAAAAAGATTTATAGCAAAGTTAAGACCTGTGGGAAGAAAATCCCCTACACATTAAGAAAACCCAATTGCAGTATTTCCTTGATGGCAAAATTATAACCCGTAATTTTTTCAAACAGTAATGAAAAGTTCACGTATTTTTGTATTAGCATATACTTGAATATAATCAGTAACAGTGACATCTGGTGGCTCTTATTATAATGCTGTGGCATCTTTTGCACAAAGCCATGGCATAATTAAATAGAATTGCAACACAGCTTTGTGCTTTATGCATGACAAAATTAACAAATACATATTAGTTTTTACCAAAGTATTCCTTAAACACATGACATAACAAAATGTCAAATATTTTGCAACTATCAAGTTTGAAGCTTTCAGATAAGACTTCACAAATTAATATTTTCACCTTAAATTTTTTAGTCACACTAGCATGAACTTTCTGGCTTTAAATTTACGTGTATTTAACTTTCATTCATTTTCCGTCTTGACACAGGGCAGGCTCAGATTGGCATACTCTTTCATAGCTGCTTCCAACACCAGTCTGTCACTCACTGTAGCTAAAACCCCAGGCCGTCTGGAATAAATTTGATTCATTGCCCTTTTGAGCTCCACCAGTGCTAAATGGAGAGGGAAGGGTGAATAGGTGAATCTCAATCTTCCACTCAGGGTGTTAAATGGTAATGATGACCTTGATCTGTCCGAGAGCTCTTCCCCCTCCCCCAGTCTGGAGGTCTAGCAACCCACACTCTGAAAAACTTCCCAAACACAATGAAAAACTAGAAGAATATACATTGGCAAGAAAGTTTCTTTAAAAAAAAGTATTATATTATAGCTCCACAGTTTTAAAATACCATCCTTCAACTTGCACATTTTTTACTGGTTGGAAAAGTTTTCCACTGATTTATCACTGATCTCTTTGGCAATTCCCATCTCTTAAACTTCTTTGAGAGTCAGTCCTTGTGTAAATGATGGCTGTTGCAGAACTCCTATATTCTACCATAAGGCTCTACCATAAAGGGACTTTTAACCTTGTATTTTCTGTAGATTGGGCACTCAGATAATTTACGTCAGAAAATCTGTTTTAATTTGCACTGTTGAGTCTAGGGAAAAAATGTATCTCAGCAATATTTGCACATGTGTGTGCAAGTTGAAGGTGATTTAAGCTTCAGGTCAAACTGGTGATATTTCTGACTGTAATGTGCTATATTTAGGTATATTTTCAAATAAGCAAATCTATTGATTCACTTCAATAACCTGCAAATTCTGCTGTCTTTCTTGCTGTCAGGGCATGTTATCTGTGGTAGATAACAGCACTTATCAAGAAAAATACTTTATTAGAGACTTAGAGAAACAAACTATGTTAAACAAGATTTTCTTCTAGTAACTGAATCGCATTAACAACAAGTTACTATTTCTACAATACTAAATTGTGAATTTATTCAAACCAAAAAAAATACTAGATACAGATGCCATTTTGTAAATGTGCCATGGTGTGGAGTTATCTATTCCAAGAATAAATTGATACTAATAAGTCAGTTTTATTATCTCTTAATCCTTCATGGGGATAAGGAATTCTTTTTCCAAGTGTATCTAATCTGTGAAATAATGGTTAGGATTAGTATCAGTCTGTCCTTTATGACTGTTTACATCAGTTTCCATGAAAAGCGGAAGACTCCTTGATGAACTGTTCTTGTCTGATGAAAACCATTTATATTGATAATTTAAAATTGGTAATTCCTTGTTTCTGGTAACCTCCAGACTATGATAACTATTGTGGTAACTGGATGTCTGTACACATCTCAAGCTTCACATGTAAAAGAGTTCCTGATCTCCACTGAGCCATCTTCTCCCGTAGGATTCACCATCTGAATAAAGGGCACCTGCTTTCTTATAGTCACTCACTCTAAGAAATCTTGAGTCACCCCTGACTCCTTTCCTTCTCTCATACCCCATATCCAAACCAATCCATCAAGAAATCTATTGGTTTTCTACTATCAAAATATGTCCTATTTCAATCATTGCTGACCACTCCACCATCATTATCCTTGTGCAAGACACTATTTTCCTTTGGTTGATTATTCCTCTGTACCCTGCTGTATAATCTTATCCCAGCAGCCAGAAGAATCCATTTAAATCTGAGTTATGTCATGTCATTCTTTTGCTCAAACCTTTCCCAGATACTCATTTCTCATGAAGAGTACATTCTTATCCTTACTTAGATAAGATAGTCTGGTTTCTTCTCTACTTCCTTTATCTCCTTCCATGGTCTCCTTTACTTAATTTCCAGCAACCTGGCCTTCTTGCTTTTACTGGGCTATACCACCATCTGTTGCTTTGAGGCCTCTGCACTTTCTGTTCCCACTGCCTGGAACATCCTTTTCCCAGACAACTTCTTTACTGGCTCCCCTTTCCCTCAAGGTTTTGTTGAAATCTTGTCATCTCAGTGAGGCTCTCCCTACCTACTCGTATCTGTGATTATCAACTTCCATCCATCCTGTGCTCTCTATTTTTCTTCTGTCATGTTTTCTTCTATTTATCACCAACAGATATTTTATATATTTACCTATGTATTTGTTCAACTGTACTCATTTCCCAGAATATGAACTCCATGAGGAGATTAGTGTCTGCTTTGTTCACCGCTATATTCCTAGCACATAGAAGAGTGCCTGGAACATAATATTCAATCAATAAATGTTATAAATGAATAGATTGCTTATCTGTGGCTGAATCTTGTACACACATTTCCTCAAAGAAAATAACTTTCTCTCAGGTTAAGCAATGTTTCTGATTAAGCTGTTTTAAAAAGCTATTGTCAGTGTTACAGAGCTTCAAAAACTAGATTTCTTCAATAACTGAAGATGAGCCTCATGAATCTCAGTTGGGGAAATGCTTGGCAAGGATAGCTCAAATCTGCTACACTCAGCAGCATCAAGAGCAGCTCAGAACCTGGAGCTGGAGTCATCTAAGGGCTCACCTTGACACTGCCTCACCGACGGGTGAGACCTGAGCCAAGGCTCTGGGCTGGAACATCTGCACATGGTGACCGTGGTGACTGAGTTCCAAGGGCAAGCACTTCCAGGAAGGAAGCGCAGGAAGAAGCTGCATCGCCCTTTGTGAACCAGCTTCAGAAATCATTCCGTGTTCCTTGGCTGCATTCTCTATTTCAAGGCCTGTCTAATTTCAAGGCAAGGAAAACGAGATTCAGCCTAGATGGGGAAATGGCAAGGTCCTGCTAGAGCAGGTGGGACCAGAAATATCATTATAGCCATTTTGGGGAAATGTTAACTGCCACAGCCTCTACATGGTATTTGAGGTGATTTAAGCCTTACATTGACTAAAATAATGTTCTGCTGAGACCTCATAGTAAAGATCTAGGATTTCCATGTTGTCTCTCAAAAGATCTGAGTACTACTGTCACAGAGTGTGGCAGTTTTAAGCCATGTTCATAAATATTTTAAATCTTTTACAATCTTCAAGAAGTCACCATCAAGAAGTGGCCACTTTCTCCCCTCCCCTTGAATTTGGGATGGGTGTGGAGACTTGCTTATAACCAATACAATGCACAGAAGTGGTGTTGTGGACTTCTACAGCAGCTTTTGCGTTTGTCACTGGAACACTTATGTTTGGAATTATAAGCTGCCATGTAAGACGTCTAACTATCCTCAGGCCCCCATGCTCTGAGGCAGCCCAGGATGTGCTCAAGAGACTGTGCACAGGTATTCTGGCTGACAGCACACCTGAGATCCCAGCTGACAGTCAGCAGAAAGTGCCAGGAGGGAGGTGAACTGCCTTAGATGTCCAGCCCAGGGGAGCTTGATAACTATAACTATAATTATTAAAAATAAAATCAAGTATATAGTGACCCAACATGATAACTGAAGCCCTACTTCATCTGATTACAGCCACATGAGAGACCCCAAATGAGAACTGACCAACCAAACCATTCCAGAAATTCTGACCCACAAACTCATGAGCAAACTAACATGGCTGAACTCTCTTGGACATAAACATGAGCAACTTCTTCATGAACATAACTCCCTGGGCAAGGAAAACAAAAGGAAAATGAACAAGTGGAACTATATCAAGCTGAAAACGTTCTGTACAGCAAAGGACACCACCAATAGAACAAAAAGGCATACTACAGTATGGGAGAATATATTCATAAACAACAGATCCAATAAAGGGTTGACATCCAAAATATATAAAGTGCTCACACACCTCAACAAACAAAAAGAGAACAATCCAATTAAAAAATGGGCAGAAGAACTGAACAGACACTTCTTCAAAGAAGAAATTCAGATGGCCAACAGACACATGAAAAGATGCTCCACATCGCTAGTCATCAGAGAAATGCAAATTAAAACCACAATGAGAAATCACCTCACACCAGTAAGGATCACCACCATCCAAAATACAAACAACAACAAGTGTTGGCAAGGTTGTGGAGAAAGGGGAACCCTCCTACACTGCTGGTGGGAATGTAAATTAGTTCAACCATTATGGAAAGCAGTATGGAGGCTCCTCAAGAAACTCAAAATAGAAATACCATTTGACCCAGGAATTTCACTTCTAGGAATTTACCCTAAGAATGCAGCAGCCCAGTTTGAAAAAGACAGATGCACCCTTATCTTTATCGCAGCACTGTTTACAATAGCCAAGAAATGGAAGCAGATGGATAAAGAAGATGTGGTACATATACACAATGGAATATTATTCAGCCATAAGAAGAAAACAAATCCTACCATTTGCAACAACATAGATGGAGCTAGAGGGTATTATGCTCAGTGAAATAAGCCAGGCAGAGAAAGACAAGTACCAGATGATTTCACTCATATGTGGAGTATAAGAACAAAGAAAAAAATTGAAGGAACAAAACAGCCACAGGCTCACAGAACCCAAGAATGGACTAACAGTTACCAAAGGGAAATGGACTGGGGAGAATGGGAAGGAAGGGAGGGATAAGGGAGGGGAAAGAAAGGGGGCATTATGTCAGCATATATAATGTGGGGGGGTCACGGGGAGGGCTGTGCAACACAGAGAAGACAAGTAGTGATTCTACAGCATCTTACTATGCTGATGGACAATGTGGGGGGGACTTGGTGATGGGGGGAGTCTAGTAAACATAATGTTCCTCATGTAATTATAGATTAATGATACCAAAATAAAAAAAAATAATATGGCTGTTCTAAGCCACAAAGTTTTCAAATGATTTGTTATTTTGAGAGGATAACTAGACAGGTACAGATGATCACCAAGAGATTCCAATTTTTGTTTGAGAGCTAAATGTAGGGGCCGGTCTACGGCCGAGGCTGAGTCCCACTATGGCTGAACACCGCCCTTCCACTCTAGTTGACCAATGCCCTAAGGTGGCGCACGCTTCCTGGGCGCCACCCTGCCTGGTTTGGTGGCATTAGCATAAGGAAGTTGCTCCTATAGGCTTGCATGATCTTGATCACCATAGGCCAGCTTCCTTTATATAAGGCATAAGCAGGAAAGAGAAGCACTCACTCACTCTCTCAGTCTCTCACTCATTCTCTCTCAATCTCTGTCTCTCTCTCCTCTCATTCTTCCTCTCATTCGCTCCCCCCGGCTGTTGCTTCTTCTCACTCACCTTCTCCCGGCCTTCCGAGCAACAATAAACAACTGAAGTGAACCAGGTCTGTGTACGTATCGCTGTCGTCACCGCCACAAGGGGTGAACGCGGTATCTAAAATTACATAATTCTCCTATATAAAACATAGGTTGGCTTCAGGGAGTAAGTCCTTTGTTATTCCTTTGCAGTAAAATAATTTCAAAATCAGAGTGCAAAACTCTTCAGATTTTTGCCTCATCAATATCTGAATCCTTTGAGAAGAGCGTGAACTCTGTAACCTGTGCACAGATAAACAAGAGGACACCCTTACATAGGTTTCCACCCAAGTCACTTGGGAGTTGGAGGAGATCGTCAAAGTGTAGGGAGTTCATGATTGTAGTTCAAGGTAGTTGCTTAATGTTTTTAACTGTTCTGTTGTAATAAATCTAAATGACTGTTTAGTTACTATTACTTTTGTGTAAACGGACAGTTTGTTATACTAATTTAATACAATTTTTATATTGCAAGTCAACCTTCAGTTAGATGTTTTAAAAACAGAATGTGAGCAAATGTTAGTGAGCCTGCAAACATGACATCCCTCTCACACACAAAAGCAATAGTGAATTGCATCTCAAAGTTAGGGAAATATTGAAGTGGCAGGTTGAAAACAGTGAGACAAAGAATTTAGGAAGAAAATGAAATTAAGAATTAGTTTTAAAAGTTGACCTGGCTCTTTCTACTGATTAAGAATTATAAAAAAGTCATAGTAGCCATGTACATATTTTTTCATTGTTTCTCATTCAGGGCTGGAGTGTTATAACCCTACAAAATCATTTTTTCCAGGTACAAATTAAGCTTTATTTACCTAATTTCTTTCTTGATAGAATTAAAAACAAAGGGTGAAACTAGAGAATACTTCAATTAGAGAATGCCTTCCTCCTGTTGTGCTTGTACTCCTGCATTCTAAGAGTTGTAGTGTGGGTGTGTCTAGAGCAAATCTCAATTGCTACAATTATTAAAAATAAAATCAAATATATAGTGATCCAGCTTCCTGCAAATAAGAGGGCAACTATATATTTCAGTTAAAAAAAATGACAGAACCATAAGACTCAAGAAAGATAAATGCTCAAATTTTGTTTATTTTTCTAAATGTTTTTGACTTTTCACATACAAATATATTTGGACCTCCCACCACCTCAAAGAACGTTCTGTGTTTGGCTTTCAGACATAAGTACAGCTTTTGTGAGAACTTTGAGATCATTTTCTTACCTTTGGGATGTAGCTAAAATGGTTACCATTTCCAACAGTCCTGAATCTCAATTTGCACGTGTGTGTGTGTGTGTGTGTGTGCGCACGCGCGTGCGCCTGCATGTTTATGCCTGCCTGTGTGGGTGCATAAGAAGCATGCCAGGCAGCATAAAACATTCACTGCAGAGAGGTCCTGAATCTGGTTTGGCAAATCAGGATGCCACTGTGTATGAGAGTATTACTTACACGCGCGGCAGCTGTTCTTGGGACTCTGACATTAAACACATTGGCTAAGTATATTCTGAAGCCAGTGATAAACAAGTGTCTCAAGGATACATGCATACAACAGCACACGTTTAGCCTTTTATGCACTACAATGGGTGTCCCACATCAGCTTTCTTCTTCTTCAGGTTTCCTGCAGCCCCCCTGACTGTCCCTGTCACCCAGTGCCAGATGGGAAGTGAGAGCCCAGCTGATCCACCTCTTTGTGGTAGAAACCCCCAGAGCTTCAGCTCCAGGCTACAGGTTACTGAAGCCGTCATGAAAAATTCAGAGCTGATATTAACAAGTCCGCTGAAAGTAAAGTGCATGTCATATTATCCACCCTGCCTTTCAGTTAGTACTAAAGCTACTGTCGTCTAAAGAAGGAACGAATACTTGCTGTGTTTGCGTTCAAAACTATCTGGGTTGTGGTATGTAGACTCAGAGCTAAGAAAGACGATGTAAAAAAATAGAAGAGAGAAAGATGAGACAGTTGAGTTACTGAGAGTCCTAAAGAATGACTGAGAAGTAGAATAGCAAGTTGGAAGGAAGCGGCCTTCTAATACTTTGAGTGAAATATGGAAATATTTGACTGATATTCCAGTTCTGTACTTTCATTACATAATAGATGTCTATAATTGTTTCATATACACATTGCTTCTATATTTATCCAGCAATAAGTCTGTTTCATAAAAGTTGCTTAAATTAAAAAAAGACAATCCTATAGGAAAATTTTTGAGATACATATATATAAAAAATTATCAATTATAATTTATTGAGTTCTTGTTATGTTCCAAACACTGCTCTAAGCATTTTTCATGTATTGCCTCATTTACTTCTCACAACAAGCCAATGAAGTAGGTGTTATTTATTATTAATACCACTTTACAGATTTGGAAACTGAGGCACTGGAGGGTTGTGTAATGGCCCCTGGCCACGTAGTAAGTGGCAGATTTAAGCCCAGTCCATCTCTCTCCAGATCCTGTACACTTAACCCCTTCTCTATCACCACTGCTTATTCATTATATTTCAAAGAATACAGAGAAATCAAAGGATACTCTAATGCCCTATTCCCCTCCCAAACTGATAGAGATTCCATGACTTAAAAAAAAAAATACTGAACAACGGTTTATAGATGAAGTCCTCTTTAACAACCACCTCAGTCTTGTTTCCCTTCAATCTGAAGCCCTGAGGCAACTATCATGAGTTTGGTGTGTATTTTAAAGTGTAATTTTATGTACTTACATATAAAAATATACATAAAATAGTAAGATATCACACTGTAAATATATTTCTACATCTTTCTTTTCACTCAACATTTGTTTTTGGAGGTCTATCCATAGTAAATGTAGAGCTTTAAAAGAGAGTATAGAGGACTATCTGAGTTTGTGAGAATTAATGGAAGGGAAAAAACCCCAGCAGTAACACAGCATAGGCTACAGTACATATATTACCTCATGAGCTGAATGGGATTTAATGGGAGCACATAGGAGGTCTTAGCATGAATGCAGTGATTTAGTAGCTAGACATACACATCAACCAACTGTCAACCTCCTTTGATGCCCACTCCCCTTTCTAATGAAATGAGGGAGCCATACCTCATCAAAAACTTTAAAGAAAATACATCAAATCTCTTTACACATGAGACATATCAGTTTTTTTTCTTTTCAAAATGTACTCACTTAGGTTACTGCCAGATCATAAAGTCATCTCTGAAATTTCATCAGAGTTAAAAATGTTTCTCTACTTTGTTATAATATGTACAATTTAAAGAAATAAAACTAAGTTACTGTGAAAATTTCATACTGAGGTTTCCAAATAGCTAAGAATATAGGCAAGTTTCCACTTTGCTTCCAACAGACAGAAGCTAGTCTACATCAGGAAGAAAAATATTAAATGAATTGACCATACATGATTTGACTATAACCCAACCCTCTTGGTAACCTAAGCAAGAGCTATTTAGTTATAAAAGCCCAGAACATTATCTGGGACTCATACTTCTGGGTCCAACCCTTTGAATCCTCTGAAACACAGCCTCTAAAGGAAGGGATGGGGAAAGGGGACAGGAATGGTAAGCAAAGTGATTAAAAATATCAATAGATATCCTATGATTATTACTCTCTAGCATGTTTGAGTTTTATGAGGGTAAACAAGTGGTATGACACAGGTGAACTACACTGTGTTAAGAAATATTTCGCCAGGAAGCCATTATAAGAATTTGTGCTTGTTATTGCCATTTACTCAAAACTGACCATTTGAAGGCCAGGGATAAGATTTACCTGTATTAAAACAAGAGTTTCACATATATTTCCCCATGGCCAACTTCAATCTCAAATAAAAATAACTATAATATGTCTATTGTTAACAGAACAAATGAGTGTGTTTGAGAATAATATAAAATTTCAGGTGAATTACAAGAGCCATATAGATTGCTTGGTAGTCATAAACCTTGCCCTAGTTTGCAAAGAATCAAATAAGCAAGGTTACCAAAACTACAATTGGATGAAAAAAGAAATTCTAATTTTGTTTTATGGTCATGGTGTGAGTTTTCACCCTTATTTGTCAACATTTATACTTTATGGTAGTATCCCAGTGTGGGGTGGCCATTCAAGTGCAACCTAAAACTCTATTAAGTCAGTGGAGAACCTTTTTATATTTTTTTTACTTTTTTCCTTTATCTTATGAAAGTTTTCAATTACCCTAACACTGAGCAAAGTTATCAGGATAGTCATTTTAAATATCACTTGAAAATATGTTAAGTAGAATGTAATCTTTCACCACTGAATCTGTCAGCTGAATGTTTCTGGACAGTATCTAACTTCTGGGAGCTTAACTTAAACACCATATGCCCTGATTCCACTTTAACAGTTGAAGATCATGCTAACCCATATCCAGTGTCATTTATGATAGGCATTATTTTATCTTTCTTTTCATGACAGCCAACACAAGGACTTTTGTTTTATCTGTGAATCTAATTGCTCACATGACTTCTACTCCCTTGAAGCATTCAATTTCTCATTTCTCCTACTCTATGGTAAGTTATGTAAGGACAGCCCAGGACAGCGCTCCTCCTTCATATAGTAAGTGCTCAGTCAATTTTTAGGTTTCAGAAAATTGTACTGATTGGATCCAGAATTTAAATGTATAGTTTATGTTATCTTTACATTTTAAATCAGCACAAATAACCATGTAATTTTTCAAATCAAAATTTCAGATTGGTTTTCAGACTTTGGAGTTTTTCTAGCTTCATATACCAACTTAGAGTAGGTGAACAGTAGTGGCAATTTTATGTGGTAAATAACAGAACTTGAACTTACAATTTCTTCCTCTCAGAATTTGGGTTTGCAAGTATTAGTCCTTATAACCCTAATGGCAACTCTGAAGAGCAGGCACAACTTCTTTTCAGATGAAAAGAAAGTCATAGAGAAGCTCAATAACTTGTTTAATATCACATGTTCATTTCCCCTGGAACTTATGTCTTCTATTTTCCTGTATCTATTCAATATTAAAATGTTTTAGCCCATATTCATACAATAGAGCTGAATTACATCTCCAGTATACATAAAAATGGGACCTTAAGAGAAATATGGTTTATTTAGGGCATACTTGTATTTTCACAACAGCCAGGTTTCTATTACTAAAATAAATTATTGAAAAATCATCTGGATAAGCCATACATTCATGAATTCCATTTTTTTTCCTGTGAATGCAGAATTTTCCTATATTAAGTTTTGAAAATTACCTTTAGAGAACTGAGTATGATTATGCCAACGTGTTTGCAAGCATGTCATGCAAATTGGTGGAGGAAAAGTAGATTAGGAGCAAAGTAGAGTAAAATGACAATAGTAATTTGTTTAGAAATAGTTCGACACTTGGAAACCCAGCTCAACTCGGGTTTTCTGAAGCCATTTCATTCCAATAGATGTTGAAAACAAACATGTTATTTTACTTGTAGCCACATATTCTTACACATACCATCAGTCCAAAATGACAGGTAAACAAGACTGTATTACCTAGTTGTCAGAATCCCAGTAGAGAAAGGCCACAGCTATTGGGAATTCATAGAAACCCTTTCTTGTCCAACTTTGTGAAAAATGAGCTAATAAGTTGGCTTAGAAAGAATATATATATATATATATATATATATATATATATATATATATATATATATATATATATGACATACAGCCTGATAGAGAAGTAACCATAAAAAAATCACTAACACAAAGAACTTGACCAAAACCTCCATTACTTTACAGAACTCCATTCATAGAAATAGTCTTAAAATACATTTTAGTGACAGAATTCATGGCAGAGGGCATGATTTTCAATCCTCATGAAAACATGAGTTGAAAGAAAACCTTGTTGAAAATGTTCACTTTTAACTAAAATAATCATATATATATTTTTTCTTTTTGACTACATGTTTGGTCTTTAAAAGAGCATTTAAAAATATTACCTTAGAATAATCTATTCAGTGAGACTATTGAGTCCAAATGCAATGGATGGGACACAAAAGGTTATTAAACTTTTGTTTTCCTAAAAATTTCTATGATTCATCTCACGTTCTGCTGTCAAATGCAGGCACAATTAACTTAATGACACCAATTAAATAATTTACTGACTTCTTAATTTGAGTCTGAGATGGTTATGAATGACACCCATTTTTTTATTTCTTAAGTTTCCAAGTTTTTATTTTTTTTACTACCTAATCTTTTACTTATGTGGTCATGGTGGATTTTATACTCCTTTGCTGTTTAACTGAATCAATGATTAATGGGTAATTAATCATTAATTATAAATTAATTAAACTTATTTTCCCACTTTTACTGCCTTTCCACTAAAAATGACTTTTTCAGCTTCTGTCACTGATGTAAGTTTATAGTCCTGGGGATAAAGCACAAGTTTGGGAAACAAACAAAAACAGATAAATCAAAGTAAGATAACATTAATATTCTAGCTTTATATGCTTTAATATAATATTATTTATATGCTTTTAATATAATATATTCTAGCATAATAAGCTTTATCTTCTGAAAAATTTGATTATTTATATATTTCCTACCAAATTAATGTTTCACCTTTCTCTTTCTTCAAAAAAGGAATATAATTATAGCAATAACGTATGTCCCACTGTGCATTTACTTATTTTGCTTTTCAAATTATCCCAGAGCAGAAGTATAAAAAATTAGCATATTAAAAATAACTTTAATATTAGCAGCTTAAAACTAACAGCTCAAAGTAATTTAAAAAGACTTTCATGCTATTTGAGAAAACCAAGTGGAATCAATAGTCAAATATATATAGAATTTATGTGTGGAATTGAAAAAGGGAAACTCCATAAACCAAATTGTGGTGTTCTAAATAATCTTTTATCATCTCTACAATCCCTGGTACATAGTATTTGTTTAGTAAAATATTGGTTAAGTGGAATAATGAATTAAAATTTAATACTTGAACATTTCAGAAAGAGATCACTTATTCTTTATTAATTGCAAATAACTCTTCAGGGAATATGGCCCTCCTTTGATGAAACTCTTGCAATGTGCAACTGTTTGGAAACCTCTAAGCATGTGGGGATTTAAGGATTTATTTTATGATCAGCTGAATAATAGCATATTCTCTCTTTGCCTGGTTGAAGATAGAAAGAATGACCTTTCATCACAGAGAATATTATTTACAGACAAGTAATAGGACTTGGTATGCTTCTCTACTGGAACAGTCAAGCAATAATGTCTTGGCTTTCCAGCCACAAGGCTAAGAGAATCCTGAGAGATTGATTTGAGTGCTTCTGAAGCCTTTGGAATTAAAACATTAGAGAGAGGAGGCAGGCAGCATCTACTTTCATCTGCCAACTACCTCTCTCATCTAGAAATCTCTTCGTGTATTTCTGAATTTTGTTTGCAGTCTCATTTCAAGTAAAAGGGTTTTCTTTAGTGGGGGAGCACTTTGGAGAAGGCACTCTATTCTGTATAATTGACCTGTCTATTCCTATGCTAGAGCTCCACAGCTTTAATTATTCTAGTTTCATATTTTAACACCCAGTAGGACTTAGTTCCTTCTCCTTGCCCATTAAAGGATTTGTAAGCAGGAGAGTAAATTGCTCAAATTTGATTTTGAGATGCTTCATTTTGGTTCACTTTAGGATCAATTTAGAGGGGACCAAATTAGCAATAAAGAAACTAGTAAGAATGCTGTTGCAGTAATTTAAGTGAGAGATATTAAGCCTGGAGCCAAAGTGGAGATGGTTAGAAATTAGGGGAGGGGTTTAAGAAAAAAAATAACCAAAATCAGCACTGTTGGATAACTGATTAAATGAAGAGATTTTTCATCACCTGAAATAGAGAGTACAGGGTCAGGTTGCACAGGTGATGGAGCAAGTAAAGATGAGTTCAGTTTGAGTGCATTGAATTTGCAGTGCTTTTGTGAAAGCACTTAGATGGAAATGTTCAAATAGTTGAAGCTATGTCTAAAAATTTGGAAGAGGATTGGACTAGAAATACATATTTGGGAGCCAAAAGAATTAATTGTAGTCATGATATCACTTAAAGACTATAAAGACTGAAAAGAAGAAAGGCCCAAGAATGGAACCCCACAGAATGTCATCAGTAAAGAGGTTGGTAGAGACAAGGTCCTAACAAGTATAAGGGGTACAAATATAGGATAAATAGGAGCAGCCTTGGAAATCAGCAGTGTCATGTGATGGTGCTTGATGGTATCAAATGCAGTAATAAAAAGATTGAAGTGTTCTTTGAATTTGGCATTTTGTAAGACTAGTAACATTGGGCAGAGTTGTTGAAGACTGAAGCCAAATGGTAGATGGTTGAAAGTGAATGATTATTGAGAGTTAAAAACTGAGTTGTGGACTACTCTGAAGAATTTGGATGAGAAGAGAAGAGCAGTGAAGAGTGGCAAAAGGTAAATTTTGGGGAAAATGAGCATGTTTTATGATGGCAGAAACTTGATTATAGGCCAGAGCCAGGAGAGTGATAGAAGGGATGATTGATGGGAACAGATCTGGCAGAGGTAGGAAGGGGTGAGATCACGTTATAAGCAGAGGGTTAACTTTACAAAGACTTTCTATGAAACTCAGTGAGTTGAAGGATAGACATAAGGTAGATATTTTTCTAGGTAAGAGATCACAAATTTCAGAGAGATTATACCTGGTGCAATCAGTTTTCTTAGCAGAGTGGGAGTAAAGACAATCTCCTGGGACTGAGACCATCATGTGATGAGTTGGTTCTTGGAAAAGTTAAGATAAATGATAAAGATGTTATCTAAAGGTGAAAAAAAAGGTTGGTTGGCAAAGTGGGGAACCATAAATAGTCAATAGTTTAAGAAATAGTATCCAAGTGAGTGCAGTTAAAAACTAAAATTCTCAAAAGATCAATGTGGTTAGTCAAACAATATTTTTTGTGATCAAACAGAAGTTCCTAACTGTTCAGAGATAGATAAGAGGCCAAGAAAGGACTGAAAGACTAGAAGAAAATGGTAAGAACAAGAAACTTGTAAAGTCTTTCATTGCATAAGGACAGATAGAAGGTATAAAGAGATAAAAAGCTAGGAATTTGGAGTTTCCAAAATTTTTAGAAGGAGCATGGCTGACAAGATTCAATGTTAGTTCATGGAATGAGTGAAAATTAATGTTATAGAAATTGGGGAGATGCAGGCATTGTTTGGGTGTTTGAATGAGTCACGAATATAGATGTATAAATCTTGATTATCACTTGCTTGGAATCTCACAGCTAGTAAGTGCCAGAGTCAGGATTCCAATGCAAGCAGTCTAGCCTCTGATCCATCAACTTTAACCACTGGGTACCATAAATCTTTACATAAGGATGATGTAAGAATGCTATGCTATGGGCAATCAGTAGAAAGAAAACACCTTCTGGTCCTGCCACTCATGGAAGATAAGAAAATGAGCTACTTACACTGGAGAAAGATACAATGTAACACATATCCCTTGATGCAGAGCTAAATCTAGTTGAGTCATTCTATGAAAATTTTGAGGAAATAGAAGCATTTTTCTACAATGAAAGGGGAGTTCAGAAGAAGGATTTAAAAGGGGTTGGAAAGAGAGGGTTAGCCATCATAAGGAAATCTAAGGCAGACTGTACTACTTAGCTTTCCCATGAAACTGAAAAAGGGGGAAAGAAGAAGAATACAAGCAACAGTAGGAATGAGGAGAACAGAGAGGTGAGGAGGAGGGCAGAATGAGGCACACAGGCTGTGTGCTCTTCACAGCGACACAGACGTCAAATACACAAAACACAAACATTATCTGAATATCATGAACATGTATTTTTCCTTTCCTAAGCTGTCAAAACACATCTCAGAACTCTTTTTTAGCCTGGCCCCTGATTAGCTGGTTCATCAACTGGACATTTGTGGTCCCACAGTAACACAGTTCACACTTTTGAGATTTTGCATATGGTACATGACAAGTACTCAGTAATACTTGTTGAAACCTGGATCTAAATACCATCCGATTTAACTCTTTGCTTATTCTTTTTTGGGGGAACTGGAATAAGGAGGTGATTATGGAAAGGGAGTAGAAAGCTATTTAGAGAAGAGTATGGGAAGTACAATGGAAGACCGAAGCTGACAGTGGCTCATCTCCATCTGACTCTGCATGTGCTCCATTTCCACCTAAACCATGGAACAATCACACTCACTCACCACAATATTCCTTCAGTGGAAATGTTGACTTTCAGAAGGAAAATGATTTATTAATACTGGAAGTTTATATTCCTATTCCTAGTTGAGCGTCCATTCACTTGAGATGGAGAGGGAGTGTGGAGGTGTGGTGCTAAGACAATATCAGCTGCTTCCAGATACGATGTGGCCTTCCCACCCCTCCTTTTCTTTTATAGAAGTTTCTGTGCAGCCGTTTTCTTCCCATGCTTCTGGTAACAGGCCTCCCCTTTATTAGGAGGGACCTCACTTGTGAGACTTAAGTGGCGTAGACTTCCCCCCAGAAAAGTGGGCATGGGACCCAGCCTGGCTCATCAGAGCAGTGCACCCCCTTGGCCACAGGGATTGGTTCAGCAGCCTAGCAGAGCCACTCAGGACTTCTCCAGGACTTTGCTGAGAAAATGAGAGAGAGGGACATTCTATTCTCTGGGATTGCTAACTTAAGAGTGCTATAAATCTATAGCTGCTAGTGGTCATTTAGATAATGGAGAATATTTTAGAGAGGTAAAGGAGTAGGGTGAAAATATAGAAAGGTGGAAAATGGGGTTGGAAAGATAGGCTGGGCTCTGTTAAATTGTAAAGCACTTATATGACAGAGAAATTGGATGTAGCCCTGTAGGCAAAAGGGTACCAGCAATGGTTTAAGAAGAGCTGGTGGTACAAGAACCTGAAACTGTGGTTGGTCAACCTTTTATTTTTCTAGAAAAAATAACTGTCATTAATGCATAGATAGGTAGGAGTATGAAGAGACAGAGGAAACTGACCAGTTCAGTGCCAAAACAATTTTCCCTGTAATAAATAACTACAGTATGGACCATGGTATGGACAGTGGGGCTGCACAAAGTCAAGACTACATCTGTGATAGAATGAGTAGGGTTTTAGTGACATAATGAATATTAAATTTAAGAGAGAGAGGAAAGAATCATGGATCACTCACAATTTTCTGGCTTAGGACATTATAAATGTGTAAGCCATTAATAGTGATTGAGCATAGAAGTCAAAAAGGCTTTAAAAGGAGCTGAGGACAATTAATGAATTTGGATGAGTTCAGCTAAAGCCTGTATTATCCATATAAAGGAGTCTTGGACGCATTATAAGTCTGATGCTCAGGAGTAAGGTTAGGGTGGCATTATAGAAGTGGCAGCCATTGGCATACGGATGGTAACTAAAGTCACTTTCTCCCTGGGAGAATGGATTGCATAAAAAGAGAAGATTGACAAAGGAATGAAAAGAGATTACTACAGACGATGAAGAAAATCAAGGACAGTGTTAGTGACATGAAACCTAGGTAGACATTCAATAGCTGTCGGGAAATCAAGGAATTTAAGGATTAAGCAATATCCATTAACACTGTCATTTAGGATGTTACCTGGACCTTAGCATGAACTTTCACAGCAGTGAGAGAGTGAAAGTCAAATTACATTGGGTTAAGAAGTGAATTAGAAGAGGAGAAAAGTTAAAGAGAATAGACAATTAAGACTTAGATCTGGATGAAAACTAGGGTAGCATATAGAGAACAAGAATGCAGAAGGCTTTTGTGTCTACTGGTTTAATGTTTTAGGTGAGAAATTTGAGGGAAGAGACAATAATGGAGGAATCAATCTCTGAAAAATTGAGATGGGATCTAGAACACAGGTAGAAAGATTTCTTAATTTATTATTTAATTATTTCCCTAACCACACTTAATTTTCTTCTCCTGATGCCTCTGTTAATGTGACCAGGCTATTATCTAATTTTAACTTCTAAAAATAGGTAATTTTAAAAAGATCTTTTCAAAAGGATTAAATTATCTGATGACAATTTTCTAGCTTTTAGAAAGGATTATAATGTATAAGGAATTATATACATTCTCAAACAACCTATCTCAGATTTACATACACATAATTTCAGTGAAACCATAAGCAACTAGTATGGGATATCATTTTTAACACTAAATTACAGGTTCCTTACAACATAGGGAACACTCCATTTATATTTTCATTCATGTTTTACTTATATTTCCCATGTAGCCTCCATCTTTAATCTCAAGATTTGAGTTTAATTTACATTAATTGCACTCTGATCATTCTTGTTTTTTGTAATTAAACCTAGAAAGAACCAAAGTGCTCTGCTTGAAAAGTTTTCTTTTAGTTTAACTTTCATTCAAAAAATATAATTTATTTGGTATTCATGCTTTCTACTTCAGGTATAAAATATATGATAGATAATCTTTACATTACATATGATTCTATACATATGTAAACATGTATGATAGAATGAATAGTATCTGAAGTAATCTTGGGTTATGTAATATTATTTGTGACATTTCCTTTAAATTGAAAAGGAATTTATCTTTGCAGGAATTTAAATATTAAGTCATCCCATATTGACATATAATGAAAGTCCAGTAAACTATATTGTTTAAAATTGACTTACATAAACTTAGGGAAAAACAAATGAATAGGAAATAAACACCTATGTAAGCCTTTAAAAACAGCTTGTACACATCACGTATGTTCAGTTGGGATTTTATCAATTAACCCAAGGACTACTGCTGCACTTAGTTTGTTGATATGAAAAAATGTCAACCGGCATACCTTTAAAGTTCATCTAGTGATATAAATTCAAATTATGTTTTGCTTCTGGCAAAAAGCCACAAGATATAACATAGATATGGTAAATTTATGTCCAATGACAGTCACGTAGGCCATTGGCCAAAAGGAACATCAGTGTAAGAAAGAAAATCCAATACTGAAACTGACTTCTATTGAAATAATCTTATCTAAATTGCACACACAAAGATTAGTTTACAGTGTGCACTTTACATAAGAAGTTGAAGTCATCCTTAATTTAACCAACAATGAAAGAGCTCTTGAGCCAGGGTATGCTTTGTTCCTAACTCTCCCTTCCTTCTCAGCTCCTTTGGTGCCTGAACACATAAGAAATCATTATTAGAAAGAAAGAAGAAAACCGTGGAACATTTAATGTCAGGGAGATTGAAATGAAGTTAAGCACTAGAGGGCCCTCCTTAAAATCTTCCTGATTCTGGTTGCTGTTTATCTCAGAATAGTTCCTATGGGGACAGGATTAAACGGAGGCACACATGGTTACAAAATATAAGAAAAAATTAAATGCTTTTATAATTGTGCTCTTAAAAGCACAAAAACACCCCATAATTATATTTTCTTGGAATAAAGAAGAAATATAAGGAGATTGAATTTGAAATACACGTGAGAATTCTGGAAGAATTTGGACTGGTGATCTTAAAATCCAAGAGTTGTCTTTGTTCTTTAATTGACTCCTTCACGGATGACGGAAAGCTCAGCCTCTCATCCCTGCTGTTTGACACCTCCGTGAGCTTTTGTGCCTTTTAGCAATGTTTCTACAACGCTGGCAGGAAAACTGAGCAAGACTCAGTTAAAGAAGAAGAAACTAAATTCTGTATCCCCTCCCTCCCACAGATCAGCAATAGATGCATTCACAGTGAATGCAGCTTAGGGCCTAAATCAATGGTACTGTTTCCAATTAATATCCCCCAGTCTTAATATTGATCTTCACAGAACAACAGATGGAGCTTCCTTTTCTTTATTTCAGTTCTCACATTTTAGGGAGGGTTTAGGGTAGAGATTTTGAGAAACAGTAGCAAGAAAGACAGTGAGTTGTCAAGGCAATGATGTAGCTTTGCCTTACAGTAAAGACCATGCAGCCCAGAGCTCCCGGGTTCATTTGCATATAGCGTTGTTATCCTTTACAAGGCTTAACTACTTGCTGTCGTTTCCTGGCCATAATCTCCTGTTTATCTCCAGTGTAAAGTGGAACTACAACGCATGGTTCTGATAAAGGATTTAATTTAAGCCCTTTAAAGATGAGTAAGATTATATTATTTTTAGTAGTGTAAACTTCTAGTGAGGCATAAAAAAGATTTCCTCCTCAAAGAAATCATCTTACATGTAGAAAATTACAGTAAATATTGATTGTAAAACAATATAACTGAGAGAGATGTAGTGCTTTACAGTTTACAAAGTAATTTTTGCATACATAATCCCTTTTGATTTTTTATAATAATATTGTAACCTAGTTAAGACTAATATTATTACCCCTATTTTACAGATGAGAAAAATTGAGGTCTAGAAAGATTAAGTAATCTGATAGAGACTATTCAGCTGGTGAATGTGTAGCATGAATTTTGGGTCAAATCCAGTTCCCTGTCTCCAAATCTCTTCCACTATATTATGATGTGTCATAAAATGACCTTTTTCATCCCATTTTAATTAATGTGATCCTTTTTATTAATATGATTCTCCCCACTCTCCCTGCCCCAAAACCCATAAATTGAAAACAAAGCAGTTCCTTTAAGAGAAGCAAACCTCTGTTCTACATTTTAGAAAAAATTCTCATATGGAAATTTATATTGGGGGCACAGAGGGATGTAATTATATAACGTCCTTAACATCAGTGTTGTGAATGGTTTATCAGGTTTGTCAGTTGCTTTAGACACTTGCTTAAATCTAAGGGCTTGCTGTCAAAATGCAACTCAATAAAAATTATTTTAAAGAGGAGTCAAGACAACTTTAGCCAAATAGGCAGCTCTCTACTCACTTTATTTAGTCCAGGACTTCAGGTAAGCCTGAGAGTATGGCTATGTTAGCCTAAGTGAAATTTATAGTAACACCCAATTGATCGTAAGAGACAGAAGTTAAACTGTTTAGCCAACAAGCAAATTCATTGGCTTATGTAGGCAAATTGTGCTAAAGGTCAGGGGTGTCTGGAACTGAGGATTTGAATGTCCCTTTTTCCATGTTTGTCTCAGCGTCTCTCTACATGTTGTCTTCACTCTCGGAGACTGATTTCCTTCTCACTTTGGGAACATAGCTACCAACAGCTCTACAGCTCTTATTCTCAAATACTCCTTTCTGGAAGAAGAAAAATCTCCAAGCAAGACTTCCTATCCTATTTTTAAAAGGTGGGGAAGAATCCTGATTTGAGTTCCTCTAGCTCTTGTCACGTGTCCATCTCGGAGACAAATCGCCATGAGAGGCAGTTCTGCCATTAGTCCAGTTTGAGTGTCAGCTGCTCATTTGTGGACCAATAATTAAAGTCAAGGGATGGAGTAATATAAAATGATGGCAATTCCTATTTGAATCATGGAGTTCTTTGGAGGAGAGGTGTACAGTAGGTTTCCCTCCTCCAAATGGAAGAAAGAATTACAGGTAAAAGAAACAATGGATGCTCTACTGCAAGCCTTAACAATATTCCCAAATGTTTTTTTTCCCCCAGCTATTTTCACATGGAACAAATATATTATTTGTTCCAACTTCTTTAGCTGTACTTTCCTTAATGTAGGAAACACTTATCCGTTCATTCATTTCACCCCTTTTATTGTTCTAAAAAATATCTAATGTACACCAAAAATAACTTACTCTCAGAAAACAGGAAATCCTAACCTAGAAGCTAGTGTATCCTAGTAGTTAAAAGAATAGACTTTACAGTGACACTGTCCAGGTTCAAATCCTGGCTCTGTCCCTTGCCTGCTGTATGACCTTAGGTCATATGATCTCTCAGGATTTCAATCATCTCATGTGAGAAATGGAGAAACTCAGCAGAACCTACCTCAGAGGACTGCTGTGGGGATCATGTGAAATTGTATCATTACATTGTTAGAACAATGGCACACAGTAAGTGCTCAGTAAATACTACTATTATTAATATTAAAAGGAAAGAGTGAAAATCCCAATTTCTCCCTTGGGGCAAAATTTGGCATTGGTGAATGTGTTTCTTCTTGACGAGGCCAGACTCTGGGTCACCCTGCCTGATACCCCATGCCATTCTGAGATAATGCAGACTTCAGGAAAATCGGGCAGCATGCACACTTCTCCACTGCGTCCCCAATATTGTTGGGGAGGTAAAATTCGATCAAAGTTAAGGGAGACAGAGAGATACAATTCCAACTTGGGCCTCAGTGACAGTAAATGAAGATTGTAGATGGGTTGGTTATATATATGCATATTAGTCTTTGGGCCTTTCTTCATCTTTTGATAAAAAGCTTTTTCTCTACTGGCTGCCTCCCTGAATTGTCCAGGTGTGTTCAGTATGGTTAATGACTTATCAGGACTCCAGTCTCACTTCTCAATAAAATAAATGCAGACTATCAATAATCAACTTCAAATATAGTTTTGATCCTTCTATTAAACTCAAAATTCAGTATTTTTAATTACTCATTTCATAAAAATAAACTGGCTGCCCATGAATTTTAACATATGTGATCAATTAGTAAATACTAGTCAATACACTCTGCTTTCATTTTCAAGTGTTCCTGAATTCTTCTATTTTGCCAGATAAACATATTTGTATGTTCTACTATTACTACTCTTGCTTCTACTTCCACTCCTACTTGTACTCCTACCACAGATATTTAAAATATATAAATTGTGTACCAAGCACTGTCCTAAGCACTTTACATACAGTAAGTCTCACTACAACTCCTGAAGTAAGCATTCTTTTACCCATTTTATGGAGACTTGGAGGTTAAATGACTTTGCAAAAGTCATAGATAGAAATTGGAAAACCCAGAATGCAAAATGCATCTGTTTCAGCATGCTAAAACTCAGTTGATAGAAATTGGAAAACCCAGAATGCAAAATGCATCTGTTTCAGCATGCTAAAACTCAGTTGCCTTCAGGACAGAACTGCAGAACTATGGAATGGGAAGGGAAGGTTAAACTGGAAACTCTTATACCCTTTGAATTTGAATTTTGAACCATGAAAATGTCTTACCTAGTCACAAGTAAAAAGTTTTTTTTTTTAAATAATTATTTTTTATTGAAGGGTAGTTGATGCACAGTATTACATTACATTAGTTTCAAGTGTACAACACAGTGATAAAACATTTATATACATAATTCTAGGTTCCAGCTATCACCCTACCAAGCTGTTACAATATCGTGACTATATTCCTTATGCTATACATTACATCCCGGTTACTTATTTATTTACCATTGGAAGTCTGTCCTTTTTTATTTTTTTATTTTTATTTATTTATTTATTTATTTTTTGTGAGGGCATCTCTTATATTTATTGATCAAATGGTTGTTAACGACAATAAAATTCTGTATGGGGGAGTCAATGCTCAATGCACAACCATTAATCCACCCCAAGCCTAATTTTCGTCAGTCTCCAATCTTCTGAGGCATAACAAACAAGTTCTTACATGTAGAACAAATTCTTACATAATGAATAAGTTACATAGTGAGCAGTACAAGGGCAGTCATCACAGAAACTTTTGGTTTTGCTCATGCATTATGAACTATAAAAAATCAGTTCAAATATGAATACTCATTTGGTTTTTATACTTGATTTATATGTGGATACCACATTTCTCTCTTTATTATTATTTTTAATAAAATGCTGAAGTGGTAGGTAGATACAAGATAAAGGTAGAAAACATAGTTTAGTGTCGTAAGAGAGCAAATGTAGATGATCAGGTGTGTGCCTGTAGACTATGTGTTAATCCAAGCTAGACAAGGGCAATAAAACATCCACAAATGCAGAAGATTTCTCTCAGAACAGGGGGGGTGAGGTTCTAAGCCTCACCTCTGTTGATCCCCAATTTCTCACCTGATGGCCCCCCTGCGACTGTGCCTGTCTTAGGTTGTTCCTCCCTTGAGGAATCTTACCCGTCTCTGGCTAACCAGTCATCTTCCGGGGCCATACAGGGAAATGTAAAGTTGGTAAGTGAGAGAGAAGCCTTACTGTTTGAAAAGGTTAGCTTTTTACTTCTTTGCATATTTATGCCCTGTGGCTTCTATGCCCAGCATTTGTCTTGAGGTATCTTTACCACTTGGAAGAATTATGATACTCGGTAAATTTGATATGAGGCACGAATTCTATTTAAGGGTTGTAATTAGGAAGGAAGAAGAAAAGCTATAGAAGTAGCAGGCGGGAGAAAACATGGGAAGATTGATTATTTCTTTGACATATCTTCTTGTAGAGTAACTTCAGCATGGATAGGTTTTAAACTACTAATTAAATTGCGCACACACATTAACATAATAGGAGTATAGTTACATAACCAAAGCATACCTGTAATTACCAGCCATCTCCAGTGAAACCAAGAAAACCAGTTAGGCACCTTAGGCATTTGTGAAAACTTATCTATGACATGGTGGATATTGTCCAACTGAACTTGAACAGTCTGAGAGAAATCAGACAAATTAAAACAACCCATTCCTGGGGAATGTTCACATCCCTTATGTTCTTTTAACAGTAAATAGTCTGTAGTTGTAAGATTTTGGAGTGCTACAATTTGCACTTCTCCTAATTCTTGGTTGAGTTCCAACAGTATAGATCCAGTCAAACTTGTTGTTTTACTGTATGCACAGGCCAGCTTAGATATCTACTTCCTCATTCCCATGGCAAGTCCAGGAGCTGGTGGGATGAGTGCATCTACAGCTGTAGCAGAGCGTGGATCGTTGTTGGGGTTTTTTGATGATCATCTTCTGCCATGAGTCTTCCAGAGAGTGCTGATGTTGGAAGTTCTCTTTCATATCGTATCTTAGTTCATTTTCGGGGTAGCCCAATTAGGCTTTGATCCTCTGTATAAACGCAAACAGACCCTTTGCCTACACTTTTATATGCCCTTTATACCCTTGTGTAGAACTCATTGGAGGTTACCACACAGGAACTGCCCCTTTTTTTTTTTTTTTTTTGGTATCACTAATCTACACTTACATGACGAATATTATGTTTACTAGGCTCTCCCCTATACCAGGTCTCCCCTATAAACCCCTTTACAGTCACTGTCCATCAGCATAGCAAAATGTTATAGAATCACTACCTGCCTTCTCTGTGTTGTACAGCCCTCCCTTTTCTCCTACCCCCCCATGCATGTTAATCTTAATACCCCCCTACTTCTCCCCACCCTTATCCCTCCCTACCCACCCATCCTCCCCAGTCCCTTTCCCTTTGGTACCTGTTAGTCCATTCTTGAGTTCTGTGATTCTGCTGCTGTTTTGTTCCTTCAGTTTTTCCTTTGTTCTTATATTCCACAGATAAGTGAAATCATTTGGTATTTCTCTTTCTCTGCTTGGCTTGTTTCACTGAGCATAATACCCTCCAGCTCCATCCATGTTGCTGCAAATGATTGGATTTGGCCTTTTCTTATGGCTGAGTAGTATTCCATTGTGTATATGTACCACATCTTCTTTATCCATTCATCTATCGATGGACATTTAGGTTGCTTCCAATTCTTGGCTATTGTAAATAGTGCTGCAATAAACATAGGGGTGCATCTGTCTTTCTCAAACTTGATTGCTGTGTTTTTAGGGTAAATTCCTAGGAGTGGAATTCCTGGGTCAAATGGTAAGTCTGTTTTGAGCATTTTGATGTACCTCCATACTGCTTTCCACAATGGTTGAACTAACTTACATTCCCACCAGCAGTGTAGGAGGGTTCCCCTTTCTCCACAGCCTCGCCAACATTTGTTGTTGTTTGTCTTTTGGATGGCAGCCATCCTTACTGGTGTGAGGTGATACCTCATTGTAGTTTTAATTTGCATTTCTCTGATAATTAATGATGTGGAGCATCTTTTCATGTGTCTGTTGGCCATCTGTATTTCTTTTTTGGAGAACTGTCTGTTCAGTTCCTCTGCCCATTTTTTAATTGGGTTATTTGTTTTTTGTTTATTGCGGCGTGTGAGCTCCTTATATATTCTGGACGTCAAGCCTTTATCGGATGTGTCATTTTCAAATATATTCTCCCATACTGTAGGGATCCTTCTTGTTCTATTGATGGTGTCTTTTGCTGTACAGAAGCTTTTCAGCTTAATATAGTCCCACTTACTCATTTTTGCTGTTGTTTTCCTTGCCCGGGGAGATATGTTCAAGAAGAGGTCACTCATCTTTATGTCTAAGAGGTTTTTGCCTATGTTTTCTTCCAAGAGTTTAATGGTTTCATGGCTTACATTCAGGTCTTTGATCCATTTTGAGTTTACTTTTGTACATGGGGTTAGACAATGGTCCAGTTTCATTCTCCTACATGTAGCTGTCCAGTTTTGCCAGCACCACCTGTTGAAGAGACTGTCATTTCGCCATTGTATGTCCATGGCTCCTTTATCAAATATTAATTGACCATATATGTCTGGGTTAATGTCTGGATTCTCTAGTCTGTTCCATTGGTCTGTGGTTCTGCTCTTGTGCCAGTACCAAATTGTCTTGATTACTATGGCTTTATAATAGAGCTTGAAGTTGGGGAGTGAGATCCCCCCTACTTTATTCTTCTTTCTCAGGATTGCTTTGGCTATTCGGGGTCTTTGGTGTTTCCATATGAATTTTTGAATTATTTGTTCCAGTTCATTGAAGAATGTTGCTGGTAGTTTCATAGGGATTGCATCAAATCTGTATATTGCTTTGGGCAGGATGGCCATTTTGACGATATTAATTCTTCCTAGCCACGAGCATGGGATGAGTTTCCATCTGTTAGTGTCCCCTTTAATTTCTCTTAAGAGTGACTTGTAGTTTTCAGAGTATAAGTCTTTCACTTCTTTGGTTAGGTTTATTCCTAGGTATTTTATTTTTTTTTGGTACAATTGTGAATGGAGTTGTTTTCCTGATTACTCTTTCTGTTGGTTCATTGTTAGTATATAGGAAAGGCACAGATTTCTGTGTGTTGATTTTGTATCCTGCAACTTTGCTGTATTCCGATATCAGTTCTAGTAGTTCTGGGGTGGAGTCTTTAGGGTTTTTTATGTACAGTATCATGTCATCTGCAAATAGTGACAGTTTAACTTCTTCTTTACCAATCTGGATTCCTTGTATTTCTTTATTTTGTCTGATTGCCGTGGCTAGGACCTCCAGTACTATGTTAAATAACAGTGGAGAGAGTGGGCATCCCTGTCTAGTTCCCGATCTCAGAGGAAATGCTTTCAGCTTCTCGCTGTTCAATATAATGTTGGCTGTGGGTTTATCATAGATGGCCTTTATTATGTTGAGGTACTTGCCCTCTATTCCCATTTTGCTGAGAGTTTTTATCATGAATGGGTGTTGAACTCTGTCAAATGCTTTTTCAGCATCTATGGAGATGATCATGTGGTTTTTGTCTTTCTTTTTGTTGATGAGGTGGATGATGTTGATGGACTTTCGAATGTTGTACCATCCTTGCATCCCTGGGATGAATCCCACTTGGTCATGGTGTATGATCCTTTTGATGTATTTTTGAATTCGGTTTGCTAATATTTTGTTGAGTATTTTTGCATCTACGTTCATCAGGGATATTGGTCTGTAGTTTTCTTTTTTGGTGGGGTCTTTGCCTGGTTTTGGTATTAGGGTGATGTTAGCTTCATAAAATGAGTTTGGGAGTATCCCCTCCTCCTCTATTTTTTGGAAAACTTTAAGTAGAATGGGTATTATGTCTTCCCTGTATGTCTGATAAAATTCCGAGGTAAATCCATCTGGCCCGGGGGTTTTGTTCTTTGGTAGTTTTTTGACTACCGCTTCAATTTCGTTGCTGGTAATTGGTCTGTTTAGATTTTCTGTTTCTTCCTGGGTCAGTCTTGGAAGGTTGTATTTTTCTAGGAAGTTGTCCACTTCTCCTAGGTTTCCCAGCTTGTTAGCATATAGGTTTTCATTGTAGTCTCCAATAATTCTTTGCATTTCCGTGGGGTCCGTCGTGATTTTTCCATTCTCGTTTCTGATACTGTTGATTTGTGTTGACTCTCTTTTCTTCTTAATAAGTCTGGCTAGAGGCTTATCTATTTTGTTTATTTTCTCGAAGAACCAGCTCTTGGTTTCATTGATTTTTGCTATTGTTTTATTCTTCTCAATTTTATTTATTTCTTCTCTGATCTTTATTATGTCCCTCCTTCTGCTGACCTTAGGCCTCATCTGTTCTTCTTTTTCCAATTTCGATAATTGTGACATTAGACCCTTCATTTGGGATTGCTCTTCCTTTTTTAAATATGCTTGGATTGCTATATACTTTCCTCTTAAGACTGCTTTTGCTGTGACCCACAGAAGTTGGGCCTTAGTGTTGTTGTTGTCATTTGTTTCCATATATTACTGGATCTCCATTTTGATTTGGTCATTGATCCATTGATTATTTAGGAGCGTGTTGTTAAGCCTTCATGTGTTTGTGAGCCTCTTTGCTTTCTTTGTACAGTTTATTTCTAGTTTTATGCCTTTGTGGTCTGAAAAGTTGGTTGGTAGGATTTCAATCTTTTGAAATTTTCTGAGGCTCTTTTTGTGGCCTAGTATGTGGTCTATTCTGGAGAATGTTCCATGTGCACTTGAGAAGAATGTGTATCCTGTTGCTTTTGGTTGTAGAGTTCTGTAGATGTCTATTAGGTCCATTTGTTTTAGTGTGTTGTTCAGTGCCTCTGTGTCCTTACTTATTTTCTGCCCAGTGGATCTATCCTTTGGGGTGAGTGGTGTGTTGAAGTCTCCTAGAATGAATGCATTGCAGTCTATATCCCCCTTTATTTCTGTTAGTATTTGTTTCACATATTCTGGTGCTCCTGTGTTGGGTGCATATATATTTAGAATGGTTATATCCTCTTGTTTGACTGAGCCCTTTATCATTATGTAGTGTCCTTCTTTATCTCTTGTTACTTTCTTTGTTTTGAAGTCTATTTTGTCCGATATTAGTACTGCAACCCCTGCTTTCTTCTCACTGTTGTTTGCTTGAAATATGTTTTTCCATCCCTTGACTTTTAGTCTGTACATGTCTTTGGGTTTGAGGTGAGTTTCTTGTAAGCAGCATATAGATGGGTCTTGCTTTTTTATCCATTCTGTTACTCTGTGTCTTTTGATTGGTGCATTCAACCCATTAACATTTAGGGTGACTATTGAAAGATATGTACTTATTACCATTGCAGGCTTTAAATTCATGGTTACCAAAGGTTCAAGGTTAGCCTCTTTAGTATCTTACTGCCTAACTTAGCTCACTTATTGAGCTGTTATATACACTGTCTGGAGATTCTTTTCTTCTCTCCCTTCTTGTTCCTCCTCCTCGATTCTTCATATGTTGGGTCTTTTGTGCTGTGCTCTTTCTAGGAGTGCACCCATCTAGACCAGTCCCTGTAAGATGTTCTGTAGAGGTGGTTTGTGGAAAGCAAATTCCCTCAGCTTTTGTTTGTCTGGGACTTGTTTAATCCCACCGTCATATTTGAATGATAGTCGTGCTGGATACAGTATCCTTGGTTCAAGGCCTTTCTGTTTCATTGTATTAAATATATCATGCCATTCTCTTCTTGCCTGTAGGGTTTCTGTTGAGAAATCTGACGTTAGCCTGATGGGTTTCCCTTTATAGGTGACCTTTTTCTCTCTAGCTGCCTTTAACACTCTTTGCTTGTCCTTGATCTTTGCCATTTTAATTATTATGTGTCTTGGTGTTGTCCTCCTTGGATCCTTTCTGTTGGGGGTTCTGTGTATTTCCGTGGTCTGTTCGATTACTTCCTCCCCCAGTGTGGGGAAGTTTTCAGCAATTATTTCTTCTAAGATACTTTCCATCTCTTTTCCTCTCTCTTCTTCTTCTGGGACCCCTATAATACGGATATTGTTCCTTTTGGATTGGTCACACAGTTCTCTTAATATTGTTTCATTCCTGGAGATCCTTTTGTCTCTCTCTATGTCAGCTTCTATGCGTTCCTGTTCTCTGATTTCAATTCCATCAATGGCCTCTTGCATTCTATCCATTCTGCTTATAAACCCTTCCAGAGTTTGTTTCATTTCTGCGATCTCCTTTCTGGCATCTGTGATCTCCTTCTGGACTTCATCCCATTTCTCTTGCGTATTTCTCTGCATCTCTGTCAGCATGTTTATGATTCTTATTTTGAATTCTTTTTCAGGAAGACTGGTTAGGTCTGTCTCCTTCTATGGTGTTGTCTCTGTGATCTTTGTCTGCCTGTAGCTTTGCCTTTTCATGGTGATAGGAATAGTTTGCAGAGCTGGGACGAGTGACGGCTGGAAGGACTTCCTTTCTTGTTGGTTTGTGGCCCTCCTCTCCTGGGAGAACAGCGGCCTCTAGTGGCTTGTGCTGGGCAGCTGCGCGCAGACAGGGTTTCTGCTTCCTGCCCGGTTGCTATGGAGTTAATCTCCGCTGTTGCTGTGGGCGTGGCCTGGCTCGGGCAGCTACTCCAAAATGGTGGAGTCGCGTTGGAGCAGGAGCTGCTGGGAGGCTATTTATCTCCGTAAGGGGCCTCCCTGCTCTCTGCAGCCCAAGTCTTCCAAAAAGCACCCGCCAAAACAAAACAACGACCACCAAAAAAAAAAAAAAAGAAAAAAATTTTCAAATTAAAAAAAAAGTTTTTAATTAAAAAAAAAAAAAAAAAAGGTGGTCGTTCGTTTTTCTTTATTCTCCGGTGCCAGCCTCAGGCCTCTGCTCACCGGTCTTTCTGCCCTGTTTCCCTAGTATTGGGGTCCCTATCCCTTTAAGACTTCCAAAAAGCGCTCGCCAAAACAAAACAGCAAAAAAGCAAAAAAAAAAATGGTCACGCGCTTTTCTTATGTCCTCCAGCACCCGGCCTCCAGTGCCTGCTCACTGTTCTTGCTGCCCTGTTTTCCCAGTATCGAGGGCCCTGCACTCTGGTCCGGATGGCGGGGGCTGGGTGTTCGGCAGTCCTGGGCTCCGTCTCCCTCCCGCTCTGCCTGCTCTTCTCCCGCCGGGAGCTGGGGGGAGGGGCGCTCGGCTCCCGCGGGGCCGGGGCTTGTATCTTACCCTCTTCGCGAGGCGCTGGGTTCTCTCAGGTGCGGATGTGGTCTGGATATTGTCCTGTGTCCTCTGATCTTTATTCTAGGAAGGGTTGTCTTTGTTATATTTTCATAGATATATGTTGTTTTGGGAGAAGATTTCCGCTGCTCTACTCACGCCGCCATCTTCCGCCCCTCAACCAAAAAGTTTTTTTTTTTTAATGCATGTGTTTCTTTCTAAAGTCCATGTTCCATATACACATATATCTGATTATGTGAAAGACAGGTCTGCCATATTTTCAAGTGACATAAATCTAGGTGGTCTGGCTAAACTATCGATGACTGAATAAAAAATTTCATAGGTTGAAATGAAGGACTGAAACAAATGGATGCATGAAATAGACTTAAATGTAAAATCCTACACTGACATTTTTTAAAAATACATTTACATATGAAATAAGTCACAGAGAAACTAACTTAACCATAGAAAAACTTTCTTAAAAATGCTCTGACAGCTTTATCTGACTGAAAGTTCAATTTAAGTCAACAATGTAACTAAGATCCTGAGAAAACCAATGTAAATGTTAACTACTTTAATAGCATATTACTTAGGACAATAAAAATTTAAAAAACGTAAAACTTGACTGTGCCAGGCAGAGTTATGTCTAATCCTGAGTGCTCCATTTTAAGGAGGACACCAATAAAATTAAGATGCATCAAAAAGAGCACTGAGAGGGGTTGAGAAATGATTCAGCAAACAAGGATTTGTTGGTCCAAAGAAGAGAAGATTGGGGAAAGAAGGATGCTGAGGAGATGTTTGACAGGTATATTTAAATGCTTGGAGGAGTAGGCTTTGTATTATTTTATAGAACAGAAAAAAAAAAAGTCGGATAAGGCACAAATTACAGTAAATTTAGCCTGTTACAAATACTAACATACGCATTTGCTCAACAGGAGAAAGGGATATCACACAAAACACTAAGTTTTGGGAAGACTGGATGGCTATTTTAAAGGACTCTACCAAGAGATTATTGAAAATCCCCCAGAAGGTCACCTTCTACAAGGAAATGGAACCAAGTAATTTCCAAGTGGCCTTCCCAACTTTAAGGCAGCATAAACAATTTTCTTTTTCACCATTTTATATTTCCCCATGATAAATTTTATTAAGAATATACTCCTTCCTCATCATTCTATCCCATCCCTTTTCCTCCCTCAAAATTCTGTGAAACAGTATTTCTGTAAAACTGCTCTAAACTGTCTCCACCCAGATTCATCTGCTCTAATCACTTCTTGATTTCCACCCATGTCACCAAGTCGTTCTTTCACAATTTCAACCCTGTGATGTACCTCTCATTCAAAATGTAATTTGTGACACATGTGTCTATAACCTGGATTGAAAAAGATTTGAGAATGAGTGTGTTAATTTATGAATCTTAAAGCTCCAGCAAACCACCGATTTGCTTGTATTAATGTTTTTATGTATCTGCCTTTATTACCCCTCAACACTTAGATGGTAAGCTTGTGGGAAATAATGGTTTCATTTTTAAATGAATCCAACAATTTATAAGGCATATTTAATCTTAATTTTTTTTTAATAAACAAAAGCTGTTAATGTAAATGGATAAGTCGTGGAAACACTCCAAAATAATCCCAAGTTTTAGAAAATATTTACTCTTGGAAATACTCCTTTCAGATTTGTTTTGCGAATTAAACTGAAAATGCTCACTTAAAGCTTACACATTCTTACATATTTTGAAGTTAGGATTTGTAATGGATAAAAATGTTTGCGTGATGAGGAGTAGTTTCTAATAAACCACATAGAGTTCACAGAAAACATAAGAGTTGAACCATTCTAAGTACTTCTGAAAGCTGGAGGTTAATGTTTAAAATTGCTGAAGGGAAGGTGGAGCTTTTTTTCAAAGCCATAAAAAGGAATAATTGCGATGACACACCACAGTGTGCATTTTATACTGTTGAATGATAGCAGCTTCACTTTTGGCTCCCTGCCCCAGAGGCCTAGCACACCCGGAGAACATTGTAAAAGTTGCTGAACACACACCCTGGCGTGCGTGTGCCCACTTTTACAGCCAGCAATAATTTTAAAGGAACATACAGTACTTACTAGGAAGCTTTTTCAGAAGATATAAGTCAATAAGAACACAAATGGTTTGTATATTATTACTAATAAGTGAATAAATAACAATCTTGCATTGAAATGCTTAACTCTATAATCATTATAAACCATTCTAGATTATTTATTGAAATACTTGGACTAACATTTTCTGTTGACAGCACTATCATAAAGATATGAGTATCTGGATGATCATACTCTTCTTTAAAATGGTTTTCTACTACTTCTTAGTCGAGAATCATTAAATTGACACATGTGACACCACATTTTTCAAATAAGAATGAGTAAGTTGCTCTTTCTGTGAGGCATAATGTTATACCAACTGCAGTAGAATTGCTAATATTTCTTACAGTTAATATTTTTCCCAGTCAGGGTGCCACAAAGCATGTTAAAATCCTCAAATTACAACAAAATAAATAATCTTTTAAATACTAGCAGTCATTTTGTCATTTGATTTGACTTTGTAAGTGAAAGACAAGAAATCTGAATATCTTGGACAATTTTTTATTTTTTAGCAATTATTTAAGTACACACCACCTACAACAGACATAATGATCAACTGTCCATTGGAACAGATCCAGGCTTTGTGCTGCCTTGAATGTGCACAATCTGGTGGAGCTGGGAGTTGCCCCTTTAGAAACATAAATATAAAATTAGATAAGGATTTAAAAAATCACAATAAAGTACAGGAAACTTGGAGATTTAGTCTATTGTCTTACATGATGTCCTTAGGCAATTTATCAGAAAAGTTTACATAGAAAGGCTTCCTGATTTTCACTTGACTGTCCTTCCCCACCTACAACTCTGAGTAACTCGAAGTGCTCAAGGTGCCTGTGCAAGTGAGGGGCTCTGAAGTTTAAGCTTCTCTAGGTTCATGGTAACCCTGCCTGTGCTATTCATATGCAATATTGGTGGACACAAATGGTGAGAAGTCTTCCTTCTGACCCTGCCTCTTCCAGAGTTAATATTTCTAGGTTCAACTTAAGACTGTGAGCAAGAGATGGACCAAGGTTAAGAGCCCACTCTTAGAGGGAAATTATTACAATGTTGTCATTTTACAATCTTTACTGTATGTCACTCCCTTGCATGCTATCAACTGGAAGAGATTCACATACAGAAATGGAACCACTTCACCTTTTCAAGGGCTTTGACTCTGAAGCAAAACACGAGCTAGGAAATCTTGGAAGCATTTGTATTCTCAACCACCCACAGTGAACACATCCATGTATAGTTTCATAATTATAATGACACAATACATTCATGTACAACTTCATAATTATAGTAACAAAAGAGTAATACACAATAATATTATACAGAGTAATATACAATAATAATAAATAGTAATATATAATAATAAGTATTACACAATAATAATAATTGTAATTCCTGTCAATGAATCTGTAAGAAACCAAATGACATTTTGAGGCTACAGACACATTAAGAGGGGATTAACTCTGTGTGAGGATTTTAATAGATAGACCTGCAGGCCTAGAGCCCATCCTGAGTTAGATGATTTAGCTCTTTACCACTAGGAAGGTTAGGAGTGCCAAGAGTGCATCACAGGAATAACAGGAAGTTAGAGTGTGTAGGGTCTGGTTCCACTGTAGTAACTTCAGGTTTACTCTAAGTAAACAAAACAAACCATTTGAACGTTCTCAGCAAAGGAGTGTCATGATGTGACTTGTGTTTCAAAAGGGATCACTCTGCTGCTGTGTTAAACAGGCTATAGGAAGTGAGAGCAAAAGCAGGGAGGGGTTATTATTGTGATTTAGATGAGAGAAGATGGCCGTGGTTGTAATCCAAATATTCTTGAAATTAGCAATAGATTTTGTTTGATGAATCGATTGTGTGTCAAATGTGAAAGAAAAAGAGGAGCTATAGATGACTACAAGATTTTAATCTGAACAGTTGGAAAGATTGCCTCCAAGAGGGAAGACTGCAGGTATAACATATTTAGGTAGGGACAATCAGGAGGTCAGTTTTTGACATGTTATCTTTGAGATGATACCATTCACCCAAATGGAGATTTCAAGTAGAAAGTTCTGTGAATGAGACTGGAGTTTAGGATGGAGGTGCAGACAGGAGGCATCAGATTATGAATAGTATTTAAAGTCAAGTGACTGGGGGAGCTCATCAAGTGAGTAAGCATAGAGAAGTCTAAAGATTGAGAAGACTGAGCTCTGGGACAGTCTGGTGTTTAGAAACCAGGTGGATAATCAGGAACTAGCAAAGAAGACTGAGATAGCATTGCCAGTAAAGTAGGAGGAAAAGCAGAATAGGTACCGAACAGGTAAGGGTGAAATGATTGTCCCACATGCACATCCACCTAGAAAAGCATTTGCTGGGGTAAACACAGAGGAAGATGGAGTAGCAGGTTCCTATCACACTCTGGGACAGTGTGCAGGGACCTAGAGGGGCTGGGTGTTATGTTCCAGGTAAGGAATGCCAGCCCTGGGCTGTGGCCCTAAAAGCTGGGTAACTATGGAAGCCCCAGCTGTTCCCCTGCTGTGATTAGGGGTTATGATCCAAACCTGTGGTTCTTTCTCTCTGTAGACTGTGCAAGGGCCCCAGCTCCTTGTGTGTGATTAACTAGGGAGAGTTCTCCGGGAGAAAAGGTGTAGGAGGCCATATGGAAATGAAAGCAAGGCAGCATTTGTGAGGGACCATAAGAAGAAAAAAGCAAAGACAAACGTGTGTGTGTGTGTGTGTGTGTGTGTGTGTGTGTGTGTGTGTGTGTGTCTGAGATCAAGGGCAAAGAGGAACAAGGGGAGAATTATAAACCGGTAACTGATGTAATAAGAGAGCGTAACCATCATGAGCATGTATGTCTCCCTCTCCTCTAAAGATTCCATTACCACTCATGGTTTTAACTCCCAAATGTTCAGATGACCAACCTAGCCTTCATGCATTACTATTTCACGTCTTATGGGCACCTTATATTTAATATGCTCAGAATTGATCCACCTCCCATCCCATCATACTCTATGACCCTCTACACACACACACATCATCATCAAATATGTATTTCTCTTGCTGTTATTCCCACTCTTAGTGTATGGTCCTGTTTTAGCTCTCTCCATGTAAAAAATAATCACAAAATCTCACTGTCATACAACAATACACATTTATTTCTTACTATGGGTCTGTGGGTTCAGATGCAGTTTCTGCTCCAGGCTGCTGGTTAAGTTCCAGTCTGTTCAGTGATTTTCATTCTGAGGCCCAAACTGAAAAGGCAATGGCTGCCTGGGGCATGTTTTTCTCTTAGCGGAGGTAAGAAGCCTCTAGAGGGGTGAGTGATGCCTTTTTAGTCCTAAACTCAAATGAGCATACGTTTTGTCCACATTCCACTGATCAAGGAGTGTCACAAGGTCAAGGCCCACACCAGTGGAGGGAGCAGGGATGTGGGGCAAGAGCAAATGTTTCCTGAATGTAACCTGATCTCTCAGCACGAGTGTCCACCCCATTTTCCTTAACTCCTCTTACCTCCTCATGCCCACCACCTAATCGGAAATGCTTTCCTAGCAGTCCTACTCATCTCTCCGGCTGATCTGCCATTTTTATCCTCTCAGCCAGACTGAACTGCCTTTTGTTTCCCTGTGCTCTCTCATGCTTAATATCAGAAGCAAGACTAGAGAAGCAAGAATAGAGGCTTTCCACCCCCAGATCCCAAAAATATTTTTGGGGATTCCATCCTTCCAGCACTTCTAAGGACATTCAACAATGATGCACTGTTCCGTCATGTCATCATCATGTTAGTTCATGTTAGTTGAGTATTTATTAGTATTATAGCACTTTACATATTTTGCCCCATTTAAGTCCTTAAAACAGCCTTAGGAAGTGGGTAATATTAATTCTCCTCAGTTCTTCTGATGGGTAAATTAAGATTAGAGAAAATATCTTCCCTAAAATCACTGGTGATTTATAGAGGAATCTCGACGAGGTTCTCAATTACCTTTTCATACTCACACTAAGAATCGTATTTAGTAGTTGAATGGATTGGATTAGATGACTGTACTAGCTACATTCACCAAATGGCTACACAAACTTCTATTTGCTTTAATATGGTTCAGAAACTACTAGTGCGATCATCCTGTTTTTTATAAGTTAGGTAACTCTTTATACTAAATATTCCACATCAAAATTTTTCTGATTATAAATGTATTCTGCAAACCAAATTTAGCTGAAGATGATCGATATTTCTTTCAAAGCAAAAGATAATACTGTTGTGTGATCAAATATATACATGTGTGTGTATATATATATATACACACACACACATATATATATATATATATACACTTTTCAATATTTTATATCAAAGGTAGAAAAGAGTGCATAGGGATTAGATTAATATTGGATATTTTCAGTTATTTATCACTGAAATTTTATTTCAATGCTTTATTTCTCAAATAAAAGAAAGCCAGGAAAGTGTTGATCAATAAGTTGTAAGACAGATTTTTAAAATGAGAGAAAACCTGATTCTGATTTTACCTTATATTTTAAACAACTACAGAGTAACTCTTGGCAAGGAGAATAGCCATTCTGTGAATTTTTTCCTAAGAAATATGGAAAACTACTAAAGACATTTTTTCTCTGAGCTCAACAATGCCAATTAAGTTTAGAAAATGTAATTGTTTGAAAACAGAATTTTAGTTCTATACTCTCCAATTTTGTTGTGAACCTAAAACTTCTCTAAAAAATAAAGTCTATTAACTTTTTAATATTAACTTATTAATTTTAAAATATCTTTTAGAATAATTGATATATAGTCCAGTTGATTACAATTATATTAGTTTGTCTCAAATTCTAACAATTTGCCTTAGCTTGGTGTTTCTCAACTCTATCTAAATATTAGAACACTTAGGGAGCATTAAAAGCAAGGGTACCCCAACTCTGTGAGTATACTAAATATCACTTAAATGGGTGAATTTTACAATATGTGAATTATATCTTAATAAAGGTGATTTTTAAAAATGGGGTGCCCAGGTCTCACTCTAGACCAACTGAATCTTGAGTTGTTTGAAGAAAGGTCAAGGCACCCAGGATAGTCTAATGTGCAGCCAGAGGATACAGCCACTGTTTAAGCTTGTTCTGTTTAGTTAAAAATAGTCATTAACATTCACCATTTTTTAGGACTTCTTCTGACAAATGAAGTGTTTAAAAGCAAATGGTTTCAATGTCCAACTTCATTAAGCTTGAATATAAGTCTTCAAGATTGAGGATACAGGGATAAAATTCTTTGGCAATAACAGAAAGAAACCTAGTGGCTTTTAACTCACTTCCATGTGATATAGAAATATGCTCATTTCAGACTAGAAGGAAAAACAGAATTCTGGCAGAATTATATTTCAAACTAAAGAGACTTCTTCTAGAGAGAGGTTGGGAGATGGGAGTTATCTGCACTGCAGTGCAGAGGATCAGCAAAACTTACCAGAAGGATCTGGACTGGACTGACAGGTGAAACTTCTCTGTACATGTAGATGGCACAGATTTGCAATAACCCAGCACTGTGATGCCAGTCATTACGCTGAGAATGTGGCAGATTGTGTTCATGACATGGGTTTGCTGATGGAAAGGAAGAGTCCTGTAGTGAAATGTGCTGCTGGCAGACCTCTTCTCCTCTTCTTTCATGGCCTCACCTACCCTCCCAGATACCTGTTGTGTCCAGGAGCTATCCAGCAAAACAGGACTCACCTCTGAAACAACTTGCTCAGGCCTACCCTTGGGTAGTGTCCCAGCTCTGGACTTCTCTCTCCATTCACTACAGCTCGTCATGAGGTCTACATAGTGAACACTGTGGTTGTCTCCCCTCCCTCATTCCATTGTAGCAGAGATGGGCTAAGATTTGTCATTCAAAGTAATAGCATTTCTCTTGACACAACATTGGTTCAAAGGTAAGTGTATATCCTAAATGAGTCGAAGCAGAGTGGAGTTTTGTTTTATTATTGGGGAAAAAAACACTTTCTCCCTTGAGGTGAATGAGGAAGCATGTAGCACGATGAACTCCTGAAAGCTGTATTGTTTGCAATTGGGAAGCCAAGCTGAGAAAAAAGTCAATCCATGCTGGTGGCTGGAGTTGAGAAAATTGAAGGGAATGAGATAAAGAGTCCTGATAGCCTTGTGAAAATTTAGATTAAACCATGTCCAAACCATGCCCATGCTCAAATTCTCTTTTAAGTTCCCTTTAGGTATTATTCTTTTTGAGGGGGACTTTCTTTATCTTGCATGCAAAAACATTTTAACTGATTTGGCTATTGTATGTGCAATTTTTTAATTAATTAATTCAAAAAATGGAATTAAGGATCAACATAATATTTTGGCAAAAGAGCAACTTTCTTTCTGTGATATGACTGCCCTTGTACTGTTCACCATGTAAGAACTTATTCACTATGTAAGAACTTGTTCACCATGTAAGAACTTGTTGGTTATGCTTCAGAAGATTGGAGACTGTTGAGAATTAGGCTTGGGGTTGATTAATAATTGTGCATTGAGTCCCCTATACAGAATCTTATTGTTGTTAACAACCATTTGATCAATAAATATGAGAGATGCCCTCTCAAAAAAAAGAGCAACTTTCCCAGGGTATTTGAATTTAAATAAGTAAATGCCTAAAACCAAAGAAGTTCATTTAAAAAAACAACAAAGTGAATAGCCCTCAGACTATTAAGGTTGGGGTTTCTGATAAAGAGGCCATCTCAAATCATAGCACTCCATAGGAGAACCATCTGGCCTCTATTTTGTGTCCAGCAGAGTCTACCTTCCTTTTTGATAATTGTTTCTGTTCCTTCTGTATGTTGACTACTATTCCAAGTACCACCATTATCCTGATCATCACCACATGAACCTCTCTCTCAGTCTTTACTTCTCTCTCTCTCTCCTTCTTATGTTCCTCATTTTTATCCTGACCCTCATTGCTGCTCCAAGAACCAGATTTATTTAAGCCTTTCCTTTCAGCTCTTGATGTCATCCCTTCAGGACACTAAATAACTAATAAATTAATCCAAGTCAATATTCCAATAGCTAGATTGGCTTTCACAGATAACACATTAATTTTTAACCATATCCCAGGATCTTCCTTGTTTAATTAAAGATTATTCTTAATGGTGGTAATTTGGTGGGAGAAAGGGCCAAGAGAAGAATGGAGGAGGCTTTTGTGGAGATCCCAGACCACCCTGAATAAGCTGATGTGACCAGGAGACAGGACTAGGAAGTTTTGGAAGAATAAAATGGAATAGTTTGGAAGGAACTTGTACTCAAGTATGAAGATGGGATAATGAAATGTAAGCGAATATCTTTCTGAAGTGAGTAAAGGAGCCAAGAAGACTTTTGCTCATTGGTGAAGAGGGTAGGAAAATGGATTATTGTCATAATCTCTGCAAATCACAGATCAGGTTCAAACTCTACAGAAATTCAACCAGAAGATTAATGTTTATATCAAACATAACACAAAAGGCAGAACAAAAGCCATGTAAAAATTAGGGTGCTAGTGGAGGCCATCACTAGGTGTGATTGGTCAAATACAACTATTAAAAAGAAGGGCAACAAATGAATTTAGAATGGGTTGGTTACTACTAATTTTTACCTTTCAAGTTCTACATCCTTGGCTCTTTCTTTGCATAGACATACTTTTTTCCCTGCTAGACACTAGAATGTGAATTTTATCTTTATGCTTTTTATGGTGACTTTAAAAAAAAACTGTGTAGAATCACCAAACGAAAGCACCACATCCTTGAGAACACCTGCCCTTGCTGTTAACCGATTATTATTAAGCAAGAACAAATGGCATGAAGTCAGTTACAATAAAGTGTAAATAAAAACGTTTATGGCAGGGTGTGTAAAGAAAAAAAATTGAAATTAATCACACAGGCAAAGCAAGGACAGATCCAAAGGTCATTTTTTTCTTCACTTAAATACTTCACTAGATACCTTGATTAAATCTTGTGGTCATGTTTCAAAATTTTTAATTTGTTGGGATCATATGGCTTCACTTTTGCATGACTTGTGTTGAAACAATTACATTCACCCTCAAAATAAAATGTGTTTTCTAGTATAATGAGCTTTTCTCTATGAGGAGTCTGAGCAATAGTATCAACCTGGAGCATTTAAGTTCTTGAGAAACTGCTTCCTTGCAGTTGAAATTTCTCCCAAGAACATGGAACATTTGGTTTTTTGCATACACCTTAAACAATTAAACAATTGTTTAATTGAAAACCAGAGTTATTCTAAGAATTGAGCACAAGGGATAAAATTATTCTTTGGTTGGCCCATCTTTTTAATATCTTTTGCATCCTATCTCATATGGCCTGATTTTTTCTGAGAAGTTAGGGAAACTTAGAATTAGAGGAAGGATTCTACTCAATTTCAATTGAACAATGTTTATTAAGCCCTTACTGTGTACGAGTGATTATGCTCAGTGTTGCAGGGGCTACAAACATGAACAATATATTTCTTATCATTGACAGTGTCAATGGGTGTCTATGGTATGGTTAGATCATGCAGTTTCTGTCGTTCCCCATCACTTATCCCAAATAAGCATACGACCTAAGGAAAAGCACTCTATCTAGTATTTTAAAGTACCTTCTACACACATACCCTATGAGGACCACTCCACCTTCATCTAATCCTCTTAATAAAGATTGCCATCTGTAAGGCTCTTCTTTCTTGGCTCTTGTACTCAAGAAACAGACTCTGGTAAGGGAGGAAGAACAAGTACACACACACACACACAACACACACACACACACACACACACACACACCCTTCAAACCCTTTGGTGTAAAGAAATATAATATAGAAAGTACCCTTCCACCTTTCTTGTTTTCTAACTATCATCTGGATATCTTTCTTCTGAACCTTCCCTTTGTCCTATATGTATTTTTAATCATAGGATTCTTGGCATTTTTCTTAGACTTTGTGTATTACATCATAATGGTATATGTTTTGGCTAATTTGTTATTAAAACTTAGAATCTTCCAATGAATGTCAACCTCAAGATTAATAAGCACAATATTCCAGAGTTTGACTTCAATCATTTTCCTCTGTCATTAGGTCTTAGGTATGACAGTTAAGTCATTGTTTGTACTTATAACTTCTCTGTAGTATCTGCAGTATATACATTTTAAACTACCAAAATGGGTTGATGTCCACCTCTCACCATTTACTTTCCCTGGTAGCAATTACATTTTTTGAGAATCACAATTACTATTTTTTTAAATACTCCTTTTCTTTTGTTTTTAAAATGAACAAACAATAAGACTGACTTTTCCTTTTGGTGTGCATTTCTGTAGGTTTTAACACATGTATACATTTATATAACCATCTCCACAATGACGATGCAGAATAATTCCATCATATTCATTATTCTCAGTTGCTTCTTTCTTGAATTTTGAGAGCTCCTTATGCATTCTGTACAGATAAACCTTGTTGTATATATGATTTGCAAGTATTTTCTTCCAGTTTGTATTTTGTCTTTTCATTCTCTTAATAGTATCTTTGGCATGGCAAAAGCTTTAATTGTGATTAATTCCAATTTATCCATTTTTCTTCTATGGATCATGTTTTGGTGTTAACTCTAAGAATTCTTTGCCTTGCTCCATGTCATAGTGATTTTCTCCTATGTTTCTTTTAAAATTTTTATAGTTTTATATGTTATATTTATATCTCCAATCCACTTTGAGTTAATTTTAACATAAGGTGTAAATTTTACGTTGCGATTCTCTTTTTAACATATGAATGTCCAGTTGTTACAACATCATTTGTTGTAAAGATCATCCTTCTCAGTTGAATTAACTTTGCACCTTTGGAAAATTAATTGACCTTAACTGTGTGGGCCTATTTCTGTATGCTCAGTTCTCTTTCATTGATCTATGTGGCTATCTTTTTGCCAAAACTGCAATTTATTGATTAATGTAGCATTATAGAAGTTCTTATAATCTGTTAGTATAAGTCTTGCAATTTTGTTCTTATTAAAGTTGTTTTGGCTATACAAGTTCCTTTGCCTTTCCATATAAATTTGAATCTGTTCATCTATATCTAAAAAATTCCTGCCTGGCTTTTGATAGGTATAATGGCAAATCTGTACATCAATTTGAAGAAAAGTGATATATTACTTATATTGTCTCCTAATCCCCAAACAGGGTATATCTCTAGATTTATTTAAGTTTTCTTTGATTTCTTTAATCAGTTTTCTTTGGAAGTTGTTAGATTTATTCCTAAGTATTTCATTTTGGGGAGCTATTATGAATGCTATATTTTAAATTTTTGAGCTTCTAATTGTTCATTGCTAGTATATACATAAATGATTGATTTTTGCGTATTGAACTCGTAAACTGCAACCTTGGTAAACTCACAAAATAGTTCTAAGAACTTTTTGTTGATTCCATGAGATTCTTTTACACATAAAAGCATGCCATCTGTAAATAACAATTAATTCTCACTTTCCAGTCTGTTGCCTTGCTTTATTGCTCTGGGTAGAACTTCCAGTACTATTAGTGAATATCCCTTGTGAATTTGAGAAATTCATTATCTACTTTTGGGCTGGATGTTCTATAAAAGTCAATTAGATTGGTTAACAGTGCTGTTCAATATGTCTACTCTTACTATTTTTCCACTAGTTCTATCAATTACTGGGAAAGAAATATTGAAATTTCTAAGTATAATTGCAGATTTATCCATACTTCCTTTCAATTCTATTAGTTTTGGCTTTATGTATTTTGAAGTTATGATGTTAGGTGCAAGACATTTTTTTTAATGTCTTCTGTAAATTACTCTTTTATTATTATGTAATGTGTTTCTTAACTCCTCATAAGTTGCCTTATTTCACAGTCTTCTGTGTCTGATATTAATATAGCCTCTCAAGCTTTCTTTTGATCAGTATTTGCATGGTATATCTTTTCCCAATCTTTTACATTTAACCTTCCAATATCACTCAACTTAAATTAGGCTTTTTATAGACAGTACATAGCTGAGACAGAAAAAAGTTTCTGACAACTTCTTATAGTTTGTCTTGAACTATTTAGTAAAATTATTGTTATGCTTGAAGTTAGGTCTATGATTTTATTATCTGTTTTCTTTTTTATTCCTCCTTCGGTTTGTTCCTCTGTTTCTCTTTTACTGCTTCCTTTGGATTATTTGAATATTTCTTATTATTTCAATAATCCATTGGAATAATCTTTTTATCTACTGAGTGTTTGACTATCTGTTTGTAGAGAATTTTTTAAATGGTTGCTGTAAAGATTACAATATACATATTTAAATTTTTACTGCATTCTTAGAATTAATATCATACCAATTCAAGAAGATTGTAGAAAATTCCTACATAGGTTCTTTTATTTCCCCCATTCATGTTGAAGTTGTCAAATGCATTATTTCTACATATATTGAAAATCCAATCAAGACAATGTTATTTGAAAATTGCTGAGTGAGCAATTTTTTTGCTTTTGATAGGTATACATATTTGTATATATGTATACCTGTAAAAACTTAGAGAAGAATAATCTATTATATTTATCCAGCTTCTACCATTTCTGTTACTCTTCCTTCATTCCTAATGTTCCAAATTTCTCTCTTGTATCATTTTCCTTCTGTCTGAGAAACTTCTTTTGGCATTTTTTACATCAAATTTATGGTGATACATTTTCTTATTTTTTCTTTCAGTTTGGAATTTCCTTGTTTTTTCCTTTATTCCTGAAAGGTATTATCAGTGCACAGAGAATTCTGGAGTTGACAATTCTTTTTTTTCACCATTTTAAAGAGTCTACTTTCCTACCTCCATGGATTCTCATCACAGACCCAGTCATTCAAATCACTGTTCCCCTGTAAGTGATGCACGGCTTTTCTGTGTTGCTTTCAGGCTTTTTATTGAGTGAAACTGTTCAACAGTCTTATTTTGATGTATCCAGGCCTTGAGTTCTTTTAAATGATCATGTTTAGAGTTTACTGAGCTTCTAGAATCTATACATTTATGCTTGTTGTCAAATGTGAGAAGTTCCCATCCACTATTTCTTCAAGTATTTTTTATGCTTCATGTTTTTTCCTCTCCTTTTGGGACTCTGATGACACAAAACTTAGACCTTCTGGCATTGGTCTATAGGCTCCAAGCTTTGTTCACTTTTCTACAATGGTTTTTGTCTCTATTGTTTAGGATAATTTTTATTGATCTTATTTTTTAAGTTTACAGACTCTTTGTTCTGTCATCTTCATTTTGCTGTTGAGCCTGTCTAGTGAATACCTCTTAGGTTATGGAGTATTTTAATTCTACAGTTGTATTTGTTTTTTCTCTGTCTTCTATTTCTTTGCTGAGGTGTCTCATTCATTTCAAGAGTGTTCTCCTTTATTTCTTGACACATGGTGATAATAGCTTCTTTACAATCATCATCGGTTAATCATTAGACTGTCTGTTTCTGTCTTTTCCCTTGTGAGATGAGACTTTCTTGATTCTTTGTATGATAACCAGTTTTTAATTGTATCCTGAATTGAACAGTAGGTTCATTCTAGGTTTTGCTTAGATCTTAAAAAGAAAGTTGATTTTTGTTGTTTGTTTATTCAATAGGCAATCACCAGATTAAGTGGAGGCTCCAAGTTCTGATTTTTTTTCTGTGGTCTGTGGTACAAATGTCACTTCAGTTTTAAGTTTTTTAGTGTTGTTAAGATCAGTCCCATGCGAATGTCACTGAGCAGCCAGTCAGGAACCTAGGCAATAGTTACCTTGTAATGCAGTAGTCGAAGCCTGTGATGTGCCATTTATAGTCAGATCTATGCATGCATAGCTCTTAGGTCAGCCCAGGAGTATACAGACAACTTTTAAGAATTTGATTTTCCTCTTCACTGTGATCTCACCAAAACCTTATGGCTCTCACAAGTCTCCCTTTGTGGGCCTCTGTGCAGAAAACTAGGCCTTTAGTTTCCTTTGTCTGCCATGTTCTTCTCATGAGTGTGTCTGCATATACTGCCAAGCAGCAGAAGGACAGAGAAAGAAGAAAAAGACAATAGGGATTCACTCCGCACTCTTGGAACCACAGCTCCCTTGTTATAGAGAGGGATTTCTCTCTCTCAGAGTTTTAGGTGCCTCCTTGGCCACTACCACCATCTGGGGGATAGGGCAGGAAAGAAGGAAAAAAAACAATAACAACTAATTTTAAAAGTAGGGAATTTCCTCTTCTCTCTTTCTGACCTGTGAGATTTCTCTTTCCCACACTCCCTTTCCCAGGAAGAGAGGACCCTTCTTAGAGCATGTTTGCCCCTCACCCATGCATCTTTCTGGGTTAGGCTTCCCTTGAGTCTATGCCAGGTGATATTAGAGGGAAAAAGTAGGAAACTCAGCCCTGGTTTGGTATAAGTTCAAATCCTGGCCTCTTTCCTAAATATTCCTGGTAAAATTTACTTTCCATTATCTTCATATTGCTGCCTCAGCATTTATTCTTGCATTCACTGGGAAAGACAGGGTAGAGTGTGTTTACTCCATCTTCCCTGTACCACAACCTTTATCAAGTATGCTTAATCCACAACCTATTGTTCAAATTGTGGGATTTCCATTGTACTCTAATATTTCTTTGAAGTTTGCAAACTTTATAAATTTATTAATAAATTTTACATGATTGATATCATTTGATCTCTATAACAAACTTGTAAGTTTGAATAGATATAAGAACTGTGGTTCAAGGAGTCTCTGCTCACACTGGCTAGTAGTTAAGCAGAGAAATGACTGGAGGTCTGATCTTCCCATTCCAAGATGAGTTCTTCATATCACAACTTCCTTCTAGGTTACTCTGGTTCATTCTCTTTCATATTTCCCTCTTGAAGATTCTAGTCTAGTATGAAAATATAAATGAGTAATGTATTGGGGCCATAACAGATTCAATTAACTGCTGATAATCTGAGCAAACAGAATATTATACATCTTTCCATTTCTCTGCTTTACTTTGGGCTCTTTTACCTGACCTCACAAATCTACAAAGATCTATTCAATCCCTATAATATATATATATATATAACCTATATAAAACTTTTCTTCTCATTACTACCTGAATTTAGCTCACATGATGCTAGTGTTAGGGGAAGGGTTCATGTTCCAGTATTTCTCAGCTCCACTTAGTTACAGGCTCTCATTAATTTAACAGTTACTGTATTCTAAATGCTTTACTAGGAGTAGCAAATAAAAGGAGAATGAGAGATACCTCTATATTTAATGACCTCAGGCTAGCAAGAGAGACAAATCATGTTATTGCTTCGGTAACTACTGGCAAATATTTATTGTCTGCTCATCATATATAACATACTGTGTTAAGCTCACAATATGGATAAATCCATAATGTAGTAAAAAGTATTATCCCCACTTGACAAATGAAGAAATAAAACACTTCAGAGAGGTTAAGTAATTAATTCAAGGTCACATCATATGGTAAGTGGTGATGTCAGGATTTGAACCCAGATGTCTAAATATTAACTGATTAGAATTCAGGTTTCCTAATGATAATTAGATTCTCTACACTACTGCTTCTTTAAAGCTAATTAAAAATTGTCTTATTTTTTGTTCAAGTACATTTATCCTTCTTGCTCAGTAAAAAAGCTGCAGAGAGTTCCTCAAAGATTTAATGTGTCCAAAAACTAAGCCTCCTTCACACCATACCACAGCTGTTGCTCCTACTATTTTTCTCAGCTCAGCTAATGGCAACTCCATTCTTCTCATTGCTCAGACCAAAAACTTTGGTGTGATCTTGGTCTCCTCTCTTTCTCTCACACCCTACTTTCAGTATGCCAACCCATCCTGTTGTCAAATTATGCCCAGGATTTAACAAGCTCTCACCATTCACACTAAATACCTGATCTGAGTCATAATAATCTCTTCACCAGTTTGCAGCCCTAGCCCTAAAATCTTAGGCAGAACAATTCAACCTGAATTGTGAATTGAGAATAATTTCACAATGAAAAATGCACCCAAAGGAGAGGTTATCTGCACGTTAGTATATTTGGTCCACTTGGCAATAGTAATTAAATTTGTTCTTTCTTACTCCCTTTATATCTGACTGCTGCTTATTCTTGGAGAGGATTGATTTATTCATCAAAATATGTATATGTATAAAATATGTATATAGCAATTATTTATCACTATTTTTGCTCTTTCAAGAACACAGAAAGATGTTTTATTATTGCCTAAGATCTTTTTTTTCTTTTTTAAATCAGGTATCTCAGTGAATGTCTAAGGACCTGTATGCTAGGAAAACTGTGATCTGGCTTGGCATCAAGTAAAATGTCAAATTTCATCCTTAGGAAGCTGTAGGTCAATGTTTTCTGTAACTCCAAGGAAATATATCCATACCATTTAAATTGACTTTGGAGATCACAAAGGGTACTGATTTTATCTTAATTCATGCTAGGCCTAAGTCCCAGAGATCCCCAGTATACTTTGATAAATAACACTTTTCACCTGTAAAGTACTTTGTCATTTGCAATTTCCCCCAACAAGCTGTGGTGGTAGTTAACGCTATACTCCAAATAGTTCTGGTCTCTTCCATGTCAGGTTTGCACTTTCTGACCTCTCTGTGGTTGGATAGGGCCTTGTGAATAGTTTTGGCCAATGAATTAGAAGCAGAAGTGATATGTCTCAGTTCTTAGTAGATGATCCATTGTCTCCAGCTCCTTCTTACCCTCTGTATTTCTATCTGGTTACTAGCAATGTTTGAGATGATGACTAATGTGTCGGTCTGGATCCCTAAGTGATCATAAGTTCAGCCTCAGCTAACCTAGTATGATTTGATATCATGAACAAGAAATGAACTTTTTGTCACTCAGGTAACTGAGATTTTGGTCTTCTTTGTTATCACAGCATAATCTGACCTAACCTGATTGAAAAATGCATATTATCTCATATGAGTCTTGTGTGTTACTTTATATAGATATATACACATACATGCATACTATTTTGTATATATATATTACTTACATACATGTAAAATCTTATATGATTCTTATAACAACATCTGAGGTAGGAAGCTCAGATTAAATTGTTCTTTATTCTTTTATAGATAAGGATACTGAGGCTCAGAGAGTAAATACTTTGTCTAGGTATACATAATTAATAAGTAGAAAACTAGGAATAAAACTTAGATGTGTTGACTCATATCTACTGCTCTTTTAAAAAGATATAACTCTAAACACAGAAAAAAACTAATTCTTGCCAAGCATTTTCAAGTTGAAAATTTTCAAAGTTGAATATATTATATGTCACAGTTTATATTTTAAAATACTGTAATTCACTGCAATACTTGATGCTATCTCACATCTGTGACAGTTCACCTTGGTCTTTGAACTGATCGGAGTAGCCATGGAATAGAAGCCATAAGAAAATGATAAATGGCACTTTTTAAAGTATATACTTTGAACTAAAGGCTAGGTTTGCAAAAACTTTTAACATAGTGTTTATTAATACAAAGTAGAGCCTTGATAACACTAACCTTATATCCGTAATATATCCTGGTAGTGAAGCTCCATTCTCTTGAGTAGGGGAACTATACACCAGTTCATCTCTTTCAGGAAAATATACCTTAAGAGGTTTCTGAAAGTAAGGAAGGCAAAATAGTTTATACTGCGATAAATTGGCCAAATATCAGTGACAACAAAATCCTTACCTACTCTTTAGGATTTGGTGTATGAACAGAGCTGAAAAAAGTTTTTAGCCCAGGATCTTTCAGTAGTCCTGGTTTCTGCAAGCCTACACCCTGTAAAACTATTCTGGAGCAATTATTAACCACACAATGAGCCTGCGAGACAGCAGATGCTAGGCTCCCCTTTCCCTCCCTTTTCACCTCCTCAGTCAAACATATTTGTAGAGTACATATTTATCTACTTTTAAAAAAGAAGGAAAAAACCCTGTTACCTCCCTTCTAAAAGGAAGTAAGCAGGAGTTCTCCTCATAGGCTGTAAAAATATTGACAGTAGATAATGGGCTTGTATAAGATACTGGTGGGAAATAAGTTAATAATCACAGAATTGAACCGCAGGGCGCTTCAGATGCTGTCTAAAACCAGAACGTCAATGAATACTGTTTTTGTTAATAACTAGCTGGTGACAGAAAACTCTTTCAACCTTGCTGTTCTGGTAATGGAAAATACAATACCTGAGAGATATATAGTAATAAGATATACCTATTTATTTATATCCATTAATTAATTTTCCACAAATGTAAGAAAGAAATGAGCATCCTCTCTATGAGAAAAGAAAGGTTATCTCACTAAATTCATCTAAGTTAAAATGTGATTGCCAGTAATTAGAAGTACTGGAGTATAAAATTCTCTTTTTATAAACATTGCTTCAAAGTAGCCAAAAAGTACTACCTAATTTAATGAACTATCTAGGGAATTTTCTCTTTTAAAAATGTTACTAGAGCTTACTTTTTTTTATAAGCCTTAGATGTTAGAAGTTTCATGGAGCCTAAGAAGATCAAGGTGATTGAAGTACTGGATTCAGACTTCTTTTAGGGAAAGCTAGGGATGTTCTATAATACAGATCATCTATATCTACTTTTCCTTAGAAATTAAGCTTACAAAGGAGTCAACCACACTCAGAAAATAAAAGTTTGATCCCTCTGCTGAAGCATAAATCTTTACTGCCCTTCTGTATAAACCAAACTGAAAAGATATGATGTATTATTTTCTGTAATGATTAACCCCCTATGTGCCAGCTGTCTTGTGAATACCTCTAAACTTGAGCAGACATTAAGCAACAGCAGTAGTACAGGTGCAAATTCCTTCTGCAAGTTTTGCAGTAGCAGCTCCCCCTGCCCAAACTATTTCTAGTATTATTATTTTAATCAAGTGTCTTATTCATTCATTTAAAAAAAAACTTTTAGGGTAAATGTTGAAATAAATTTCTGCTGCCTATGAAACATATAATGGCAAAGCCATCAGTTACAGATGAAACTAGTTTACTGTTGAAAAATTCAGGAGGTCCCAGTGAAAGGATCAATTACCTTGGTAAACTTCAGGACACAGTTCTGAAAGGTTCATTTCATTTCCTCCATTGTTCTCTGTAATGTCCTGCAAACCAGTTTACAGTATGAGGGACCAAAATTATTCCCATTGATTGAAGACAGCAACTTTGGTAGAATTTCATTTGTTGCCTAGAAAATAAACTGCAAAGGGTACATAACAAAAGAAACAGAAAGAACTAAGAATTGTTTTTAGAGGGAAATTATTCTGAGAAGTTTATTGTTCAGCGGCTGTTTGGTGTTCAGAGCAGCAGCACCCTTTTTGGTTGCCGCCAAAGCGACCCTGGAAAGGGTGTTCCTTGAAGCCCGTGGTCCTGGAGGGGTCCTTCCGAGAAAGGACGTGGTGGTGAGCTCTGACACTAATGATAATGGGAGTATTAAATGAAGGTTACTATAGCAAGGTGCCTGCCCGGGGAAGAATTCTAATCGCAAAGAAACAGAGATCTCTGACTCTTGATCAAACAGATAGGCTGATGCTGACCTGCATCAGTGATCCCGAGCTGATTAACCGGAATTAGTGGGTAAACGTCGCCAGCGCAGCTACAGAAACAGTTGGCTAATTTTGTCAGTAGAGAGAGGGAAGGAAAAAAGAACAGGAGAGAAAACACCTTCAGTTCACACTGACAGGAGCTCGGGTTTCCCCAGCTCTCTGCCGCCCACCCTCACCTCCCCACCTCTGCTCCATTCCCAGGCCAAGCTTAAGGGGCGATGCCCGCCGCTGCTCTTAGGGGAGACGCTGCGGAATTTTCAATCCGTGAGGTACCAGCTCGCACCAGCCGCTGCCTGGGCCGCGGGGAGGAAGCGGTGCTGCCGTGCTCTCCGCGCAGCGACGTGGCTGCTCAGGCCTCGTCCTGACTGTGGGAGACGAGGGGCAAACCGCGAAGGCCCGAGGAATGGAGGCCTAGGAGGTTAGGGAGACGTTAGCAAAGGGGCAAAGAGGCGAAACAAACCACTAACGAAGGACAAGTTTGGGAAATCAAAGATGGGGATGGGGCGGAGCAGGGAGAAGGGCCCAGGGGAGCCTAAGCATTGGGGAGAAATGATGGGGACCCAGAAACTGTAAAAAGAGGATGAATAAGAAGCAGATGAGAGCTCATGAAAAGGAAGATTAGATGGTGCACAGAAGGGAATGAATGACGCGCCAGAAACCACAGGTAGCGAGGAAGAGTAAAGGGAACACAAGCTGGAATCCTGCCTCTGCCTTCCAGGAATCGTGTGGTGTGAGCGGCGGCAGCGAGTTCTCAGGTCTCCGATGTGCAGGATCAGTACAGGAAGCAGCTTCCCAAGACTGGCCTAAGGGCATTTACTTTTTCCAGATAAATCCAGAAAAGGCATATTGAGGGGGGGTGTCTCTGAGCTCCATACAAGATAAATTAGACTTTGCCCTACTAGAGCGGCTCACAGAAAAGTGCTTCCAAAAACCGTTACAATGTCACCTTGTTAGGAGGACCATTGGGGCATTTGCCTCTGCCTAGGAAGTTCAGGGATTAGGCAAAAAATTAAAGAAGGGTGAGAAACACCTGTTACAAAGGCCTAACAATTTTCAAGATACAGAGAGAGATTCTGATTTGGGCTGCAATCAATTTAAATAAAGCGAGGCAAGGAATTCTGTGGTCAGGAAGAGCATGCAAGGCCTGGTTGACTTCAATTCTCACTTCTCTCTGCCATGGGCCTTATCTCCTACCATTGGGACAGTGGCCAAGTTAAATCAGATATGGGTTCCTAACCTCAAGGGGCTTCAAAAAGTAAATACATAATTCCAGTGTAGTACATAGAGCTTTGCATGAGGGCCCATGAGAAAACAAAAAGATGAATCATCACTAGACCTGAAGGATTGGAGAAGCACCCAGAAGGTGAGCTCACAGGTGAAAGCAGCGTTTTGAGGACAACCCTTAGTTAACAAGATGAATTATTTTCTCCTTTATTTTCTAGGAGTATAAGGGTGGGAAGGAGGCCCACCAAGAGGGGACCTACATAAAACACACCTGGCACCTGGAAAAGCGCTCCAGAGACTTTTCCAAATGAACCCTCAGAAGTTACTCCACCCAGAGTTACTCTAGCCCCAGAGAAGCCTTAGGCTCCCTCACTAATACAGTCTGTGGCTGAGCACCCATGCCTCCCTGTCCCCACCCCTCCAGTGGTTGGGCATGTGAGAAAACACTGAAACAATACCAATGCCCTTTGTTGGCAGATCACACCTCTCTCTGTGGATAACACACGGACATGGTGGAGAAACAAGGAGAGACACATAGACAAAATATTGGGAAAGTAGCCTCCTGGCCTACAGTGAATTCTTTAGTGTCCTTTTCAGAGTAGGTCTAATGAGAAAAGAGCTGATGTCACAGCTTCACACTCCTTTTCTAGAAACAGGAGCCATACAAACATACCAAAATAGTGGGGGCAAGTCTGGCCAGGTAGGTACAATGGTACCACAATACAGAACATGTTAGGAAGCAGTCTGGGTTTAGGGTTTAGCAAAAAGGGCTCTAAACTAAATCCTTAGGAGCTGTCCTGGTATGCAGGTGGGGACAAGGAGTAATGGGGATATATGTCCTGTGGGAAAATGGGCATGACAGCAAACATGAAGGTTATCCCTTGGTCCTAAAATGTGTCCTTTGTAACTGCTTGCAAACTTTCCTTTTTTTTCCTATTAGAAATCTATTCTGCTTTTCAAATAACCCCTACTCACCACTTCTCTCCTTGGGGGAGTAAAAGCATCTAAGTCATAAGCAATGCAGAACAGATTGCCTTACACCAATGAATACAAGTGTTGTAAAATGGAATACTGACTCATGATAAAGAACAAAACTTTTTCTAAAACAAAGAGATGTTTTTCAGACATTGAACCACTCAGATAGTGGTAAATGCTTACTTGGAGGAAGGTTTAAGGGCAAAAAGCCATTAGCTCAGATGTCCTGGTGAATAAAAAATGCATGTTATCACTGAATGAATCCAGAGCTACAAATGTAGCAGGTTCATTTACCTCTTCCTCCAGTAGAACAGTAACAGTCATGGTCCCATTTTCTTACTATCCTTAAGCAGATAGAGCAACAGTTTGGGGAAACACCTGTTTTCAGGCCATTACTCTACAAGATACTTTTAAAATATTCATTCCTAACCTACTGGCACTGTTTAGTATTTGGATGTTTTTTTTCTAGATGAGAGCAGAAATGAATTTCTGTATAGAATTAAGAGACAATCATGTCCACCATCAGTTGAATCACAGAAGCAAAGCTGGCATTCTAAATGAAAATTATTTAACCACTTTTTGCTTAAATCTTTCTCCTTGATTTGGAGCTGATCCATGGCCATCTCCAAAGAATTATCCCTTGGAGCAAATATAAAATGGAAAAGTTGAGGAATCTCTACCAGCTCTAGGTTAGACCAAGAGGAGGAGCAAGTAGATGGGGACTGGCTAAAATTATGCCCCTGAGGCAGGTGAAATGTGGTGCAAAGAACACTGACGCTCGACCTAAAGCAGACCTGGGTTTCTGTGGTACTGAGGCTGTTAACTCTGTCAGGCCTTTCAACCTCTTTGAGCCTCAGTTTCTTCTGGTATGAAATTATGACTCCACTCTCACTAATAATGTCAGAAGAAAGAAAATAAAAGTATCCTCTAAACTCAAAACAAAGGGACTGAGACTGTGGTTGATTTGAAGATCAGCACTGAGGGTTTCAAACCTCTTGGAGTCTCTACTATTTTTGAGGGAAACAATGAAGGCTATGAAAAGGGGCCCCTTGGAACTGTGCGTGAAATAATTTGATGGCAAACTACAAAGCTGGCTGACCCATTTGTAGCAAGAAAGCCGTTTTCATTTAAGGGAAGAAGCTTTTTATCCGTGTTTTACTGTAAGAGTCCATTGAGTTCTAAGTTCTTTAAGGGCAGAGACTCTCTTATTTTTGTGTCCCTCGTGATGGTTAACTCCAGTTCTACACCGCCATCAGTAAGTAGTAAGTGCCCATTCATTGACGAAGAGGTGGAGAGATGGGGGAATAAGCAGAGACAATAAGACCAGAGTTTGAAGGGATAAAAGAATTAGTCACCAAAGGAAGTTGCACTGCATCATGAGATCATTGCCTTCTAAATCATAAAATTGGTTTTCTCTGTATTTTCTGATTACCATTGTTAACACAAGGGAATAACTATTTCTTCAGTCAGGTTGTAAACTGGCTGACCTTTCACCAAAGCGAATGGCTCTCTAAATTCATGCTGGAGCTATTACAGAGTAATGTGCCTAATCTGCCTACCTTAAACTAAGGGTGTCATGACAACTTGACCCTATCCTACTATTTCCCATAGAGTTTGTGAAAATTCTTGCTCCCTGCTTTTCATAAGCTCTCACTGGTTATGATTTCAGCTTCTCTTACTGAACTAGGGGGTGACAGTTTGTATATTGCTATGAAAATGGACGGAGGCCCTTATGAGTCCAAAGGCAGTGGTATCACTTAAGGGTTGAGACATCTCAGACCTACAGCATATTATTCCAGGCTCCATAGCCTGAACGCAACAAAGTCAGGTTCATGGGGTCCAAAAAGCTAAGTTGTCTGCTCCCATCATCCTGGAAAAATGACTTATTATAAAAGAAGTCAAAAGATACAGGTATCCCCTGCTTTTCAAAAGTTTGTGTTACGCCACTTCACTTTTACTCTGACCAAGCTCTCTCCCCAAGAACTCTACTCAGTAATTCAGCATTATCCTCCATAGTTTTGAACCGTGTCTGTGAGCATCTGTGCTGCTACTTCAATTTGTTTTGTGCATTCTTTAGAGCTAGATGTGTCCTAAGGTATCAGAAAAGGCCAGGAGATGTTATTTTTTGGGCCTAGGAACATATAACATTTTTCTGTATAAATTAATGGTCATTGCCATTTCGGTTTACGCTACTGTGGCTTATGAATGGTTTCTTTCATAGGAACACACTGCTTTCGAATAGTGGGGAAACCTGTATTGGCCAATGTCCATTTTCATAGGCAGTCTCAGATATAGTGTCCTGTAATTTATTTCTAGTTTCATACCTTTGTAGTCTGAGAAGCTGGTTGGTATAATTTCAATCTTTTTTAATATACTGAGGCTCTTTTTGTGGCCTAGTATATGATATATTCTTGAAAATCTACTTGCATCAGATTCATCTTGCAACCATCTATGCAGATTCCTGGCATTCTTCTTTGACCTATTCAATCAACATCTCTTGGGTTATAAGAAAACATTTAAAGAAAAAATATCCTGTAATTTCTGATAGGTTGTTTCCAGAAGCAGATATACATTACGGAAAATGAAAAGAACTGACCTTCCACTTTCTTGACCAACTGTTGGCTGTAATGTATTCAGATCTCTTCTAGTTTTGTGTCCCTTAAGATGTAAAGGCCACAGGTGATGCCTATTCTTTCCTCAAATGCTTCCTTACTCCTGCTTCAGGTAGAGGTTCCCTCCCTATCCAAGCCCTTCTCCCACTAGCACCCCAAAGTGAAGAGTTTATAGAGGCAGAGAAGTAGGAAGGATTGTAAGCAATTCTTTTCTAGAAAAGACAAATAAGTGAACAGTAGCCCAAAAGAACAGGGACATTGTTGTCATAAGAAATCCCACCACAGCCACCTCAGATCCTAGCTCCCACCTTCCACCATCATCCTGATAGTAGCTGGGCCTGGTGAACCAGAACACAATTTCTTTGATCAAATCTCTTAACTCTTTAATCTGAATTGTTTTTAAACATACTTATATTGGAGAGCATCTTGTTTTCATCCCTATGGAGGGAACTTCTGGTTTCCCTGGGGTAAAGCCTGAATTTGTAGCGTGGCCTGACCTCCCTGCAGATTAGGCAGCTAAAACCTTTTTTATTTGCTTCTTTGTCTTGGACCAGAGAAACCAGGACTGATATAGGAAGAGAAACCCTGAGATGTAGAGAGGCTCGAAATCTTTGTACCAAAATGCTTAATTCTGCCTTTCTTTTCTTATGGAGCTGCAAGAAAGAAAACTCTCATACGTGTGTCCCATCCCTGGATTGTGGAGGACGATGCCCTTGAACGTTTTTTAATCAACGTTTAAACTTTCTCTGTCTAACATAGACTATTTTAGAATAACAGAGGGACTGAAGACCTGTTCTTTGGCTAAAAAAGGGGGATGGATCGTCCACGACAAGCTCTGGGCTAGGTAGTCGGCGCGGGTTGGCTGGACGAGGGCTCCGGGGCGCCTTTGCCTGGCCCCTCGGGTGGGGGATGCGCATGCTTCCCGGTCCTGGTTCACTGCTTCAGGTGCCTCGGCCCCCAGACCAGCTTCTTCTGGACAACCCCGCAGCTCTCCCGCCGCCTCCTCCTCCAGCTTCCCCTCCCCTTGGCATTGCTTGGCTTTAACTTTGCGCAGCTTCTTTTCTTGCCGGGCTGGTTGCTGGGAGGTGCAGTGGGTAGTGGCGGCTCCCGCTGCGAAGCCGGGGGAGGAGAGGGGCCCCGGTCTAGAGCGGGAGGCGGCGAGAGACGCTCGCTTCTGTGAGTTCTGCCGGTGGGGGGCCGAGGAAGGCTGTCGACCAGGAGAAGGCCGAGGTTGAGGAGGCCGGGGAGGGGTGATGATGGTGTTAAATGTGGCTGCTCAGCTCCCCGGGGAGCTGCCTGAAAAGAGAGTGCGCTCACCAGCTGACAGCGCGTGCTCCGCTCCAGACTCTCCGCACCGCGGCCAGGAGCCTCTGCCAGCCCCTCTATTGTCAACCGTTCTCTAATTAAGAAACACTCACGTTACGGCAAACCACCCCCACGCTTCTTGGTTCCTGTCCTTTTCTTTATCTTCCCCCGACTTCTCTCCTCCCCTGCCTCTCCCTTGCGTCCCAGGATTTAACCCATTCTCCTCCATATTGGCCTTTTCTTGTTAGGGGCCTAGCAGAAAGGGAGGAACTTAATGGTCTGCGTTTGGTACTCCTCAGCCTAAGGGTGAGGGTGGCTGGTGAGGGCAGAGTAAAAAACAGCAAAGGACACTTACACCTTTATTATATTATGCCCCCTCCCCCACCATTTCCCACTCGTTACCAAACCAACTGCAAGTAGTTCAACTACTAGAGGTCGTCTTTAATTCACCAGTACTTGCTGTGTTTTTCAGATTGCAATTGACAAGCCTAGGCTGCAATTGACAAGAGAATCTGCTACATTTCCGTTTTCCAATTCTAACTGCGGTTTGCAACTGCCAAGACAAAGTTGATCATCTTTCTCCAACTTTGAATGAACATAGGAGAGAACTAATTACCATATCATTTGATATAAGACCGCTTACTTGGTTCAGGTTGACATCTCTAAAATCAATAGGAAGGCCTAAAGAAAGCACTAATCCTACACTGGTTAAGATCAAGGACATGAATCTCCCCCCTTCATTGTTCAAGTTGGACCCCCAGGTAGCAATGTCCCATAGAGAGCATGTTTAAACTTGCCAGAAGCCAAATATAATTTTCCTTCAGATTTCCGTGAGATTAAAATAAGTCCCCCAAAATGTGGTGAGGCAAAACCCTCCACACATAAATGTGGTGGTGGTTTAGAAGGTAAAGACAGAATATAATGCAAGCTGCTTAAAGTGTATAAAAACTCTAGAAAGCACCAGTGGTGTCTCAAAAGACTAACCCGATTTATCTATCTTCATTACTTAAAGAAATGCTGGCTCTTTGTTTGTTTGGGTGATATTAAGCATGCTTAACTTGCACACATAGTTGATTCCTTTGCTAGTATCTTGGATACTTGGATCTGACTTTGGAAGGTAGAAGCTAATTGCTAATAATGGAGAGAATGGAACCAGTCAGCATGGCAGGAGTGGTCTGGCATATGGGGAATGAGCACTCAGAAATACTCAATATTCAAGTTTCCAAAATATTAATGAGATTATAGCAACCTGCAGCTATATGTTACAGCTTGTTAATGGAGTGTAAGAGAGGGAGCTGCCAAACGTTTGTTATGCAAACTCCATAGCAGACCCTTAAAATGGAAATGTGATTGTACATCTCTTTCAAAGAAATGTCAGCATAAAAGGAAAGAAATAGAGTGAAGGAAAGAAAAGAGGTTAAAGTTCTCATTTGAACTTTGAGCACTTAATTTACCACAAAGTGATTTAGTTTTTTTTTATTCTTGCATGTCTTGTTGGGTTAGAAGAATTCATCCTTCCTTTTCACTCAGTGTGATAGAAAATTTCCGATCTGATATTCTGTTGTGGCTGTTATTCTCTTGAGGAAAAATGTAAAGTGACTTCCTTAAATGAAGTTGGCATCATCTCCAGTTCATATAAAACCACTAACATTTAGAAGTATAATTATCTATTTTTGTGGTACAAGAAAAAAAACTTACATTTGTATAACTGTATCTCCCTTAAAGATTTCTTAGACAAAAATCTGTGGGCACATTGACCTAAAAGATGGGAGTAGTACCCAGCTCTGTACATTGACATTTTCTGGCTGTGTAATTTTGGGGGAAGTCAGGGGCAGTTGTTTCCTCATTTATAAATGATGGGAAAGAAGATGTTCCTTAACTTCATTTATGTTATGAAATTTCTATAAGCCCATGAAAAGAAAAGCAGTAACTTTTTAGAAGAGTTTTTTTCCTCTTGTTAACACAAAATGAACATAAATGGTTTTGGAAAATGAAATATATAGATCGTTTTCTTCAAGAAAAAAAAAGTCACTTCATTTCTCAGTCCCATCCTTCCCTTATTCAGATTTATAACAAGTAAAAGAATTCTAGGCCATCTTCTCTCTCTCCCTCTGTGGATTCAGGCAAACACACCAAGACAAATAACTGTAAAAACTAGGTGTGCGCTCCACCCTGCAAGGTTACTATATGTCCTTGCCTGTTGAGCCTGCTTATTGAGAGCGACATGGAAATGTGCTCTCAAAAGGAATCGTTTGATTTATTCAAGCAGCCTGAAGATTCCTGATTTTTATCATGAGCATGGCAAACTCAGTGGGTGCAAAAGGTTATCTAAGCGACAGGTGCATTGTTTCTGCTCCTGGAAAGTGTCACGAGCCACCGCTCACCTCCTCAGAGCCGGCAGAGGCTCTCGGATGCCCTCCATCATAGGCTTCAGCTGAAAGCCATAGATACCCAGGTGGCCAGTTAAAAGCAGGTTCCACACTTCTCATGACCGGAACTACGGCTCCCTCCCGCATTGCTTTTTCTGCAAACTTAAGTTTGTGGGGCTCCTCTTTTTTCAAGGTGCTGGGAGAAAGGAGGATACAGGAGTGATTAAACAAACCTCTGGCTTTTGGGAGGCGAAGAGGGCGGTGGAGGGCTTCCTTGGTTTTTCAATTTGTTAGCCCAATGAAGACACAAAACGTAAAAGATTTGGATTACGATGAACCTCTCAAAATTCAGCGATGTTTTTCCAGTGGAACATTGCTCAGTCTTTAATAACCAGGTCTACTCCTAAGTTTGCCAAATACATTTATAAAATTCTGCTTTTTACACTACACACACACACACTATATTAACTTTTTCAATAGGTTCGAGCCTGGGACCCAGAATTGTCTTTTCCTTAGTAAGCCTGAGATGAGTGAGCAGTTTAGTTTCTGCAACTGACTAAAAAATGTAGTTAAATGTTTTCTCCATAGTAACTAATTCAGAAGGACAAAAATAAAGCAAACATTATTTTCTTTATTAGAAGAAGCAGAATTGTTTGGACAGGAAAAATTAGTGGAGGACAACTGCATCTGGTTTTGTAATCAATGCACCCCGATCCCTTTTCCTCTCAAGTTTTTTCCGTTGTTCTCTTTTCTTCTCCCCTTCAACATCCCTCCACCTTTACCCACCCACTTCGTCCCCACACCGCACCACTGGAAAAAAGAAGGTGAGGGAGGGAGGAACAGAGAAAGAATGAGAGAAGAGAGCTTTGTATTTGATCTACGGAAAAGCTTTCGGCTAGGCTAAAGTTTTTATGAGGTGGGAACAGGTAACCCTGGTAAAGTTCACTATTTCTGGCGAGATCCCAAGAGATCTGAAACAAGTACTTCACCTTGCAGAAATTGTTGAAGACAGGAGTGAGGAAGACTGGAAAGATACTGGCTATACAGGAAGCAAAACAGTTGCACATTTGGATTTGAGCGCTTTTCTGTGTAGGATGTCTAGTACTACTTGAAGGTAGAAAGGTTTATAACAAATTTTCTTTAAAATTCTTAGATCGCATACATTCGCGTTTTATACTTAGTTCAAGTCTTCAAGGTCATCTTGAACTTTCTGCAATGCTTATAATGGAATAAGTGACAAAAGAAGTTATTTGCACGTTTATTTTTATCATTTGCAAAAGGAAATACATAAAACAATGGCAGTTGGCTTTGCTAAATTAAAATAAAATGATCTCGAGTAGAAAACATAAAAAATGAATCAAGGTAAGTAGAAATGGTAGCAAACAATCAATAATAAATAAATTTTCTAACATTAACCAAGAAAAACAATGCTTTTGACACTACCGGGTGTGTTTTTTTATTTGCATTTTTTAAACACTTGCAAAGAGCTTAAGGATTATAAATGGCCGTTTTAAAAAAGAACAACAAACAAACAAACAAACACAAAACTGGTCTGCAGTTGGCAGTGTTTGTCCCAGAGCCGCAGCAGTAGCGACTGATAAAGTGCGTGCGCCAAGTTTCCTAAAAGACGCCAACATTTTCGCGATCCGATATACATAGTGGGTATGTTTATACAATATATAAAACTAAAAGTTCCCTGTGGTTTTTTTTTTTAACAATTCCCGAGTCAAAAGTTTTTTAATTTGGAAGCATTAACTCTTGTTTCATACTTCATTTTGGGAAATAACTTCTGAACACTAACTCCCACACATGAGTGCGCGCAACACACAGGGATGGACACCCAGGGCACAAAATAAGTTAAACACAAACCAGCGACAGAGAAGATGCGACGTTTTAGCAGCGTATTGGCAGCAGGTAACTAGAATAATGATGCCATAAATGGGTACATAAAATCATACCTTTTTAAACTACGGGGGTCGGGGGGGCAGAAGGAGCAAAGAACACAACTTTAATAGCAAGTTTTCATCAAACAGTTTTAAACGTTAGGAAGTTTGGAATAGCGGAGGCTTTTTGCAAACCATTAACCATAGCTGCCATCTGAAGCCAAGTCGTTGCTAAACAACGACCATCACAAGGCAAAAATTAAAAGGGTGCGGGGAACTTTAACTGCGGGGCTTCCCACGCACTGAGAGGGGCGATTTTGTTTCTGTCTCTGTTTTCAGAGTTTCTGTCACTTTCCTAACTTGCCTCATCAGAGTCACTGTAATGGGAATGGGGGGAAAACTCCCCATCGCTTCTGTGGGACCGAGGCGAAGTTTTGCTACTTTCCTCCTGCACTGGCTGCAGAATGCCACCGGGCAGTGAAGGCGACAGGTTTTTTTGCGCCATCATCGCCGTCAGGGCGTTGTCCTCGAAAGTCGAGAAGTGCAGAGCGTCCAGCTGCACCGAGTATCCTGCGGAGGCCGAGGCCGAAAAGCGAGTCCGGCAACTTCCAGGTGGGGTCGGACGCTGGATTCCTCCTGAGGCTGGCTGTGCCCCCGCTGCGGTCGCAGTGCCGGCGCCGCCTTCGTAGGTGGCAGAGGAGCGAAGGTGGTGGTGGTCGTTCTTGCAAGATGCTGGCGGCGGTGTCGGATGCTGCTCCCCGCCGTTAGGCGTTTGCAGCAGCTCAGACAAGGCGTTGATGTAGATCTGGGCCATCTGCAGGGTCTCGTACTTGGACAGCTTCTTGTCGTTGTTGAAGGACGGGATAACGTTGCGCAGCTGATCGAAGGCGTGGTTCAGCCCGTGCATCCTGCGTCGCTCCCTGGCGTTGGCCGCCAGCCGCCTTTGCTTCTGCACTCCATTCACCTGTTTGCTGGAAGGGGCGCGCTGGCGGCCGCAGCCCAGCTCGTCTACCACCACCCCGCCTTTCAGCTTACATAGCTGTTCCCGCACTTTCACCGGCCCGGGGCTTTTGCTGCTGTGGCCGCCGCCTCCACCGCCGCTCCTCCTCACCAGGTCCGCCCGGCCGTCCGCCTCTTCCCGGGGCGCCGCGGCCTCGGAGGCACCCAGCTCCGGAGAATGCAGCAAGTACTGGGCGGCGCGTGCCGTGCAGATGCCCTGCAAAGTGGGAGCCAGCCAGGCGCGTGGGTCGGTACTGTCCAGGAGGGACAGCTCGGCCGGGTAAACGGGATGCTCTCTCGTCTGCAGGGTCGCAGGTGGCTGTGGAGGCTGCGGCTGCGGCAGGTGGTGCGGCTGGGGATGGCGATGGTGGTTCCCCAACTCCTTCACTTCAGCCCACTCTTCTGCATGCAGCAGGCGGGACATTGCACTGCAGAGGCTCGGAGGCGTAGGGTTGGAGGAGGCAATGGCAAACTAAACAACAACAAAAACCCTTCCCGGATTTCTAGTGCAATGTCTTATTTTTTTCTCCTCCTCGAACCTCCCCCACCCACTCAGAGATCACACACCAGGTCGCGTGCAACGAAGCTTCTCCGGTTGCTGAAGGCGCTGCGCCCCTTTAAAAAGCGGCACGCGCCAGTGTGCCTCCCCCCAGCTCCTCTCCCAGCCCCCTCCTCGCGCCGGTCGCGTGTCTGCTCAGCCAATGGAGGGCGCAGGCAGGCGCGTGCGAGCAGCCAATCAAAGAGTTTTTACACCCGAAGAGAAGTTTCTGCGCACGCACTGGGGACTTACGCGCCCGCTTAAGGTTTACTTTTCTTCTCCCTCTTTTAAGTTAGTCAAATTCATATGTTAATTACGGGTTGTAATTGGACTCCGGTGCTGTGTCACCGCGCCCGAGGCGGGGGTGCGGGAGGAGTCGCGAAGCGAACTCCCAGCAGGAGTCCTCGGGGACTCGGGTGCAACGCGCGCGGCCGCGGTGGGCCGCCGGCTCAGGGGGAGGCCGGACACTCCCGGCGCGGGGAGAGCGCCCCCGACCTCGGGGCCCCGCCTGCCCTTCGCCGTCTCCAAGCTGGGATCGCAGCTCCCACGTTTGTGTCCATTTAAATCTCTCATACAAATCTTTTAATGGAAAGTATAGCTGTTGTACAGTTTTAGAACGTACAAAATTCCAGATTCCTCAGTCCTCTCCACTCGCTTTTCCCTTCACCCCGTGGCCAACTAGGATTGTAACTCAGAATTCTCTCTGCTGAGTCGTTTTAGGGCAGGCTGATTGAGTTCCACCACCCACAGTAGTCATCCTTGTTCAGCGTGGAGCCAGGGGAGCGTGGCCAAAAAAAGGCGTTTGCGTCCCCTGCAATTCTGAGCACTCTTCCAGGTATAGAAGCCCGCGCGGCTGCTCCGGCAAACACGCAGAAGCCACAGCCTCGGCCACCCCAGGCCGCGCTTGGCTGAGTCAGGGTGTGCTCCCCCGGCACACCCCACAGCCGCGCGCCGGCCCCCCCAAGCCCCGGAGGTCCTGGCGCTGCTGGGCCGGACCTCCCAGGGAGCACTTCTCCCGCCGGGTCCGCGCGGCCTTGGAGCCGCAGCGGAGAGCCAATCAGGAGCGCCCCGGCCCGCGGCCGCCCTTGCTGGCGCCCGCGCCCCGCGCTCCGCCGCCCCGCCTCTGCGGCGCGGGAGTGGAAGTGGGACCCAGCCAACCGACGCGGGCACTGCCTTCGGCTTCAGAGGTGGCTGTTCTGGAAGAAGTTTCCTGTAGAAAAGTTGGGGAAAAGAAAAGCCAGCAGAGAGCTCCCTAGAACCTGTTTTGCAGTGCCCAGAATCGACTGAAAGTTGTCACGGGTATTCGCAGCGACTTGATCTAGGCTGCCATGTAGAACTACTTGGACAGAAGAATCTCTGGGACTGGACTGGATTAGTTATATATGTATATTCTATACTATATTCTACCTATATATTCCATACGGTATACGATATTGTACTGTTCTATACTTGCATGGAGATTATCTATCTATCATCTTAAAGACATGGAAGGGTAGAAAACTGCTGAAATGATATTTAGTACATCATTCTTCACCTGTTTTTCCTTCAGCCTTGTCTGGTACTGTGTAGGGATAGTACTGAGCCGTCTGACCTTAAGAGCGTGAAAGGTCAAAGCCGAATTCTTTTGTGAATGTTTAGGTTCTGTTGAAATAAATACATTAAATAACACAGGCAGAAACAAAAGCAAAAACAGAAAAACCCAAACCTAATCTGAAAACCACTGAAGAGAATAAAGGAAAAGTCATCTAGTATCTTTTTTGGGGTAGACAATCATCCAGTTTTTTGGTGATTGTACTGAATGCATTAGTGATGCTTTTTCTGTAAATAGTGCTCCTATATAAGCAGCTTCAAAAAGTAATTGCCAATAGTTGTGGATGCCAAAATGCACTTTTCAGAAAAATGGTTAACTGTCTTCTATGTATGTTTGGTAGTATAACCTAGAGCCTGGAAATATCAGTTCTGTTTTTGTTTTTCATACATTGACTTCTCCCAACTGTATCATCTGAAAGTTACTCCTGGAATTCTTCCATATAATGTCATTACCAATTAAGTAGAATGCCCAAATTTTCCTTGGGCTTGAATCATCCAAACTTTTTCTCTGTACTTTAACTTTGACTGCATAACTGCCAAATATTCATTTTCCTCTGAGTATAAACAGTTTTATGGGCTCTAGCCAAATACTTGCTGAATATGGAATATTGATCCTAATTTCAAGCTTTATAGAAAATCATTAGTATTACTACTGTTTTTTGAAAAAAGTCTTAGTTTTTAGAAGAGTAAATTAGAGGGTTCAGTAATGTGAGGGAGATTAAGATTTTTTTTTTAGTTTGTGGTGAAATACATTTCTTTTGCCCTTAGGATAAACAGGAAGCTCTTTTTCTCTGCCCTCCTTTCCTTTCCATCTCTCGCAGGGCCCAGTGCCTGGGTTGGAGCCTGAGCAGTGTGAGCAGGGTGCCCCTGCAGAGGGTTTGTGACCTGGGATGTCAGTCATGAAGTAACTTGTGTCTGCAGGGGCTGGAAGGTTGCAGCTGCAGCCAGAGTTTAGGGTTTGACAGTTTAAGCAGGGGGCGGGGGGGGTTTTGTGTGCATGGACAGCTGAGTTAGTTACATTACATACAGAGGGACTAGAAGAAAGGCAACTATTTGAGGGCAGTTGGAGTGAGGTTTCTCATTGTCAGTGAAGGAAGCTACAAAAACAGAAATGGAGAAAGCTTTCCTGTTGGATTTGAATTGGATTTTTCGACACGAATTTATGGTTTTCAATATGTATAAATGGATGATACAGAATTAAGCAGCTATATAAATGTGGGGTGTTTGTGTGTATACCTACATGTATTCCCTAGCTCTTTTCATTCTCTGGGCCTGGAATCAGCAGTGAATATATCTAGCTCCCAGATATTAGTTTCTAAATAAAATTGTCCGCTAAAAAGGACCAGGATTCTTGGGAAAAGGTGCTGATTCCAGGGATGGGTCAGAAAACAATACAAGATGAACAGAAAACATCTGTTGTGTCAGAAACAAGGAGGCGATCAAAGGATGATGGGGACATATCTAAAGGCCACAGAAACCTGCTTGAAGTGGCTTCCACTGACTAAATAAAACAGCACAATTTGAGTTTCAAAATATGTAATGATAGCAACTGACTACTTACTATTTTGAAATAAAGGAGTCTATGAATCTTTACTAATATAAGACCATAAATGAATGCATAGAAGTTTTGATAAATACTCATTTACAAAACATATGTTGATTATTGCAAATGAAGGAAGATTGACTCTACTACTATGGAGAAGTATGGCAGACACCAGCTTAACTGATCAAAGTTAACATCACCAGCAATGGGACAAATCAAATTTATGTGCTGTTTGTTAGGGTTCAGAAAGCATAGAATCACTTCTGTGATATTCCTGCTAAAGATGCATATCCTGAATCCAATCAAGAAAAATATCAAATTAACCCAAACGGAGAGTCCTTTAGTTATCACTGAAACTGTAAGTTTTGCTCTGCCTAGCCACAGTGTAGTATATATAAAATGGGTTTATAAATTCTCAGGTTTTAATGACTATTGCATTCACAAGAACTCAGAGAATATTTCTCAAGAGGTGCCAAAAAATGAATAACTTGAAATGCATTCCCTTACAGGTTACTTAAAATAAAAATTTCCAAGTCCTGATGAATTCTCCTAAGTAGTGTTCTGATAAGGTTACAAACATTAAAAAAAATTAGTGAATCAATCAATCAAACAAAACCTTAATAGTATTGTTTTCACCACTGGTTGTAATCTTACCTTAACAACTGGCAATTATGGAAAATAAGCATTTTATTGTATCATTCCTCTATCATTCAAAGTAATCAAATAGTCTTACCTTAGTTCATTAGGAAAATTTCTTTTCAGAATAATTCCATCTAATAAAGGTAGAAGGAATAGAAGATTTAGAAAAATCAACATTCGGCAGCCCTAAAGAAATTTTTTATTTAGGTCATCATTCATTTAGAGTAGAAGATGCTGGTATTATGTGCTTCCTGGTATGAAGCACACAGATGCCTATGAAGTATTCTTACAAAAAATGAAAAATGAATCTGAATTTAAATCAGCTTTTGAGATAACCTGTTTACAGAAATATGCGGACTACTACATTAAGTTAAATGATACCACAAAAGGACACAAAAAAGACAAACTCACATGTAACATTCTGTAGAACAAATGTTCAGTTTTAATGAATATGACATGAAAAAAGAAGGAGGAGGGTGAGGAAGGATTGTTCTTGATTAAGATAGTCTTAAGATACAGCACCGAAAGCAATGTGTAAACTTCTTTGGATTTGAATTCACCGGTAAGATGACCTTTTTTTTCTTTTAAAGACAGTTCATGAATTGTGAATATGAACTCAGAGTTATGTTATATGGATGAGTCATTATTTTTTTCTAGGTATTATAAAGGTAATGTGGCTATCTAAGAAGCTATCCATACCTTTAGAGACACATATGGATGCATATAGGCATGAAATCACATGAAATATGTGATTGGCTTTAAAATATTTCATTAACAATACCAGTAATATGAAAAAGGAATAATGAGGCAAATGTAGAAAAATCTTGATAATTGCTGGATATAGCTGGTAAGATTCATTAGGCTGTTAGCTCTATTTGCAAGTGCAAATTTTCACAATAAAAACCGTTAAAAATCCAATGGCTTTTCATTGTTGATCACATATCAACCACACAGCTTAGTTCAGCATTTGTATCCCTATTAGCTGGGCCTAACCTACGTTTTGAGACCGAGACTTCATTCTTCCTTATACAAATTGTATTCCAGGGATCAACTACCTGCATGGGAATCACTTGGTAGGTAGATTTCTGGGCTCCTACTAAACCTACCAAATCAGCTTTGTAGATGGGGCCCAGGACTTGTATTTTAAATAGGTAGCCTAAGGGATTCATAGGCATGTCCCACTTGGAGAACTTTTTCTAGAAGCTTCCCTGTGCTCTATTCAGCTGCTTAATCATTCTCAAAACATGTATTATAATTTCTATTACTACAAATGCACTAATCCAGAATGTCTATTATCCGGTCCTACCCACTAAAATGTAATGTACGTTTCAATGTCTAGACCAAATGTTACACCCTCTAGGAATTCTTCCATTGTCATCTCTGGGGCCGCCATTTATCCTTCAGCAAGGAGGTGAAAGCAAGGTGTCTTTGGGTCTACTACCACACTAACAGCTTGTTGGAGAAATTCAGTGTTGCATTCATAATAGTTCCTAAATTTACCTAAGGTTCATTAGACATCAGGAACTGTAAACTCTGTCACAGTTTTATAGTATCTGTATTAGTTTTCCTGCTACATAATACATACCCCCAAAACTTACTGGTTCAAACAATAAATGTTATTATATCACAGTTTCTGTGGGCAAGAGATTCTGGAGCTGCTTAGCTGGGTGGTTCTGGCTCAAGGTCTCTCTAGAGGTTTGAGTCAAGGTCAGCTCAGGTTGTAGTTATCTGAAGTCTTGACTGAGACTGGAGGATCCACTTCCCAGATGGTTCATTCACATGGCTGAAAAGTTCAAGTTGGCTGTTGTCAGGAGGCCTCAGCTTCTTGCCATGTGGATCTGTACGTAGGGCTGTTTGAATCTTCTATGGCATATGGGCAGCTTGCTTACCCTAGAAGAGGTGATTCAAGAGAGAAAGATGCAAGCTGCACAATCTTTTAGAAGAAGGCACACACTCTGCCATGACTACCATATTCTGTTTATTAGAGATGAGTTACTCAGTTAAGACCACACTTGATGAGAGAACATCAAAGAATTTGTGAACATGCATTAAAACTATCGCTATGCTCCTGTTTTATGTGAATTTCTGTTCCCTCTTGCAAAATTTAATTCCTTTTTATTTAACCAATAGGAGAGGACATATTTTAATGAAGTGCAATAAATATAGCAGAATGTTCTAGAAGTTGCATATGAAGGTTAGAGTTACTGAATCAATTTAGCAAATCATGAGTGAGGAGAAAATTCAGATTATCTGTTTCTGCAGCAATTTCAAATGGCATGTGCTCCAGAATTTTATTTTTAAGTCAACCCTTCCCACAGAAACCGTATTATGATAGTTAATTTGCATTGTATTTCCTTTGCTCCCATTTTTGTGATATTTCTTTTTATTTCAAAGTAATATTTGTGAATTTGCTTTTAACTTATCTAAGTATATCCTGATTATTGGTGATGGTTAGGGACAGTGGTATGCTGTTAAAACAGCTGGCTCTCTGAAAAAAAATGCATGTATTTCTATATAAGTTTATTGTAAATTTTATTGATATAAAGCATGTGTGGTATATAATTTATAAGTAATAATAAAATATTCAATACCCCTTATTATAAATTTCCTATAGCCATTGATTCTCACAGAATGCTTTCATTGATTTTGTCTGTTCTTGAATCCATAACTAGCTAATGGTTGCAAATGATGAAAAAATACAGCTTCCATATGAGTGTTGGTTGATACTAATATTTTTCATTTGCTGTCTTTGGATAAGATGAAAGTGAAATGACAATACAGGTATGTGTCACAATTTACCTGAGTGTTGATATGAGAAACATCTGTGCTGAAATAGGATAATAATTTTCAAATAGTGGAAAACTTTGTTCTCAATTTTTTTATGCTATTCACAACATTTTCTCCACTCTTCCCATCTTTCTCCCTATTAACCAGCCACTGCCCAGGAATCTACATATATCCTTACCTCAGGCCATTTCTTTCTTCCTAGAAAGCTGATGGTTAAGTGAACCACACAGGACTTCCCTCGATACCGTCTTTCAGGGCCTGCTCTGAGAGAGGTTGTAGTGCAACAGTAGCCTATTTTCAGCTTGTAAACATACCAGGTCACCATATCCATGAATCAGACTTCAGTTCTTCCTTCTCTGTTAGCTGTTTCTTTTCTGTTAGCTCATTTAAAGTGAGGCATGATGTAACTAAGTAATGTAAGGGTCTGCTACACCTGTTCTTATATCTTAATGCTCTCTGGACCTGTTTGGGTCTGATCTAGAATGTATGATTTCCACAATATGATGGATGTCTATTGTGCTCCCCTACCTTATGACTCGATGTGATACCCAGATCAAGGTGAGTAGCTCCAGTTTCATAGTCTCTTAATATCCCTTGGTAAGGAGTTCTGTTTATACTAAAGTCCAGTAACATGCCAGGATCTGCTTTTGAAACAGTGACTAGTTCTCTGCTGCCGGTGATAGAGCCTTGCTCCGAGCCCTTAAGGGTCTGTATCCTGACTCTTCTATTGGGTTTACAAAAGAATCTTAAAGGCAATGTTCTGTTCCAAAACTACCTTTAACACCACTGAATCTGCTGAATCGTATTTCTAAGGGACAAGGATGCTTGTTCCACAGTTTAAATTTGCTGTAAAGCCCCACTCAGAACTAGCTGTCAAGTTAATGACACATAAGTTAGAGCTGCGTTCCTAAATGTGGCATGCGCTTTCCCCAAAATCCAAAGGACTACCAGGCAAGACATTAAGATTTTCTGTAGAAGATGCAAGGAGTAATAACTTGCTTTTTCCATTGTGGGTCTTAGCATGTCACAAACATCTAGAATCCTGAAAATATGGCCAATTTAGCAGTATCCTGCCCCTTGGCCCACATATGCCACCCAAGGGCAGTCCTCATGCTATTTTCTGATCTAATTAAAATGACATCATCAGTAGAATGGATCACTCTGATGTTCTGAAGAAGGTCCAGACAATCATTGTACCTTTATTACTAGAATTTTAACATTTGCTATTTATAGTAGCATATTTACAGGTCCCAGGGGATTGGGATATGAACATCTTGGGGAGGTCCTTTATTCAGCCTGCCACATTACCCGTTTGTTGTGCCCCTGGAACCTGTGCTGTATTAGCTATTGCGACAGATCCTCGGGGTCAGCGTCCCTCATTTTGATTCTGACTTTGCTTCATATTACAGTAATCACATCCACCTTGCCTTAGATATTTAAAGGACACAACTTGGCCTCTCCTATTCCAGAATACTATCATTCCATTGACACTCCTGAGCTCATTCCATCGCAGCTTTCCTGACTGTCCACCCAGTATACAAGGGACAGACTCAATGAATTTTTGCAGCAATGTCAGTGTCCCCACATTTGTACTTCCCTTTTTGATTTAATAAAGAGGGTTTCTTCTTGGCTCTGCTGGGTAACATAGTCAGCTAATGAATTCTCTGGTCGTAAACAATAAATCCATTCAAATATATCCTCTCTAAGTCATTTCCCTCTTTCCCAAAACTTTGATAAAGCTGTTCGGGCATTTCCACCTCATTTAGTGTAGGCCAGTGCTTTTCCCAAGTTTAAGAAATCCATCCCAGCATAATATTTGGACTTCTAGGATATTAAACCTTGAGTCCCTTTGGTATTGAAGAACTTCTCGTGACTAGTTCCTTTGCTTCCTAAGTAAGAACAGTACTTCCTGTAAGATAAATTTTAGCCAAAATAAGCAGGCAAAGAGAGGCAACAAAGGGCCAGGCAGTTTATTTGAATGCCCCCAGGGCGAGGTTCCCTAGTCTATGGAAATGGAGGCTGGGGAAGTCGTGCGAAAGTAGACAGGCAGCGAGTTTTTAAAGAAGGCAGCGGGTGGCAGATCTTAGATTTACAGCGGTGCCAGGATTGGCTAGCCTAAGGCACATTTTTCAGGTTGGGAGGGGGCAGCAGTGTCTGATGTGCTCACCTCTCCCCCCAGTGCCTTCAACCTTACATTTCAGCCTTTTGGTCATAATGGGCAACGACTTGATCTGGCTACTTCTGGCTGACAAGGGGCGTCGTGGGGGTTTTCATAGCATGTAGTTACATTTCTCGGACTGCAAATATCTTGCCTTGCTTTTTCTAGAGGCTCCTACTCTACTCTGTCTAAGCTCATGGTCTTTGTCTCATTTTCTCTTCTATAGATAGAGGCTTTAGCTGCTGCCAGGAAAAAGGGGGCGATGGCTGCTCTGGATGCTTCATGCTGAGAAGGGGGCACAGTAAAGGGTGCAGCTAGGTTTTTATCACTGGTCAGTTGAGAGGGCTTCGGAAGGTTGGCGCTTCTATTCTGGAAGGACAAACTTGATGAGATTAAGAATGCATGGCTGAATATGAGAACTAGAAATAGGAAGAGTCTAATTGAGAACCATAGCCAGGTATTATGGGGAAACTAAAACTCTGGATCGAGTTTACATCTCAATGACTAGTATTAGAATTTAGTATAGATAAGACTGCATTATTGAAATAATACTTATCTCTAAAATTACTCTCATTTTTATTAGAAGTAACCAGGTTAAGAAAATAATTAACACTTGGCTTTATTATTTGCATAAGTGCAGCAAGAAGAGCAATTGATTACATAGGCTCTTTTAAATGTGCTTTGCTGGAACTTTTTGTAAGGAATTTCAGATTGAACTTTTAAAGGCTTCTTGAGGCCAGACAGCCAAGCTAGACTTGCCATCAGGTTGTGCCTGCAATACTTGTAGATTTGGGTGAATTCTTCTCTTCTTGAGGTTTCTAAGACATTCCTGAGGTTCCTGCACCTGCCAGGAAGTGACCTTCTTTACTCACCTGGTAAGGCTGCTGGGAACTCTGTAAGCAATGTACCAGGCCAGTTCTTCTAAGGGGCTTTGTTGGCTTTATAAAGTCAATCTTAGTTCCTTAAAGCTGTCTGTTCATATCTGAGTTTACACACGTGTCTCTCAGGTATGACGTTCTAGTCAAAGCCTTGGTAATATAACTAGTGTTTTTAATTGGTCCTCTTACAAGGAAAGCAGATTCTTATTGAACTTGTGCAAATAAACATACTGCCATGAAATATAAAAATAGTCACTGAGAGTTTTTAAATTTTGGAGGGATCAGGTAGAGAGAAAGATAAAGTTTCAATTCTGCTTATAAAGGCAGTCATTTACTAAACTGTTGTCAGTTTAAGAGAAAAAGCTTAAAATACTTTATAAACAACCTTTGAAACAAAAAGTCACAAAATCATTTTCCTTAGTTTACTTAATTCTATGTAACTAATACCTGTTCTGCTGAAATCTAGTTTTTTACTAGTTTAGGAGTAATAAAACAGTGAGTATAGATGATAAAAGACTTACAAATGACAATGGTTAAAGATCTGATGAGAGCTTACTGTAAGACAGTTGTCATAAGGAAATTTGGATATTTCTGTAACACAAAACATTCAGTAACAAAGTTTAGCATTATTCCCTGTGATAGTGCCTTCTAGGTAATTAAGCAGGTAAATAAGCTAAATTAGCCAAATATTTTCCTCAATGAGAAAAAATTCTTCTGACATGTTCTAGGGGCCCTTTGGAAAGTATCAGAATGAACTAGAGGTAAAAAGCACCTTTTTGAATTTGATTTTGGGAAGCTGCTAAAAGTTTTAAGGCACTTGCTTAAATAGGATTATAGGTTGCTATGAAGCAATACTTATCTATTTAACCAGAATGACAACAAAATACCTCAAAGGCAAATAAAGAAGGTTACACAGTTGTTAGCAAACTTTAGCTTTTAGTCCTTTCAATATTAAGATCTCATTTTCTTAAATACTCTGACAACTCATTGAGACTGTAAGCATGAGAAACTGCTTTGATAAAACAATTAGAGAACTCATTGCAATCTTTTATTATTAAGAGCAGATTAAAAGTTAAGAAAACTTTGTCTTTTTAACTGAAAACAAAATTCTAATTTTGCTGTGTACTTTATACTGAGATTTATTTGCTACACTTATTTAGTTCACTTATTTTTAACTATGCTAGGTTATTTACAAGACCTTTACTGAATATTAGACAAAGCCAAGCCTTTAAGCATTTATTCTTAAAAGATTTAGCAGATAACATCAACTTAAATGACATTAGGTAAACTTAGGCAGCTGATAACAACAAGGACATGTCTGCCTCAGCCAAACTCAAATTAGCATTAATGCTTAACATTTTTTTATCAGATTTTCTGGAAGTTTTAGAATGCGTAATTTTCACAAGTGCTTGTTTTTAAATCAATTTTTATTAATACTATCCGGAGGTAGGAAAATATTTTTCATTTACACACCTAGACACACAAACATACAAACTGAGACACAATGACTACAGTCAGTAATACTTTTTACACAAGAACATATACACAGACAAACTGATATAAAGACTTGAGTTACTGATATCTAATTGCTTTGTTTTTCCTCAGCTTCTTGTCTGTGGCTTCTGCAACCAGAGGGCGGGAGGGGAGTGTTCTGGTGGGGGAAGAGGGCAGTGAAGGCAGAAGGAGAGGGGGAGGGGGTGGTGCAGCCACCGGAAGAGGAGAGCAGGACAATGGCATGGTTGAGAATGTAGGACCTTAAGATGGCGGTGACACGTGTGAAGACATAGGACTTAGAGATGGTGGTGGAGAGAGGGGGAGGGGATTGCGAGCTGAAGGAGGTGGGCGACTGAGGTTTTCTGGCGGATCAGAAAAGGAAGGACTGGGCAGAGTAAGAGGATGACAATCTTTAACAGGAGATTGGGCTAGGAGAACCTGAGTCATTGAACACAACATAAAGGTCTTGAAAGGAAAGGAGCGACACACAGCAGCAACTCACCGGAGAATTCCGCTTCATTAGGGAAAGGTGCTGGGTTATATAGGAAGGGGCATGAGCTGATTGAGGTGTCACTTCTACGGGGCTGGTGGCTATTGGCTGGGTGCTGGGTTTGGGAGGGGGGCGAGGGGTGATTGGGCTTCAGGTGGCGCCAGCGGGAACTGAGGACCCGGAAGAGAAGCAGGAAGTTTGCCATCTTACGGGTGGGGGCCCTTCATTCGCCCCTTTCTCCTCTATGGGGTTGTGGACGTTGCTTTCTCTCTGACTGCTTCCTGCTGAACGGGGGCGGAGAAGGGAGTGAGGGCTTGAGGACTGGGAGGAAAGGGTTGATAGGACTCCCCACAGTAAGGACGAGTAGATGTGGACTTCTTCAGGTTGGAAATCAGTGAAGGTTCCCTGTAACTATAGGTTGAGGACTTGTTGATTCTAATGGTGCCAAGAGGATACGGGTGCCAGAAGCCAGGTGTCTGTGGCCATTATTTCCAGAAACGGTTTCCAGTGGAGAGAGGGGTCCGTCTCAGCGTGTGGTGAGGAGGTTACGTGAGGGTGAGGGATCTTCTGTGGCTAAAAGCTGGTAGTTCCTGAGTAAAAGCTGGTTGAAAGTTTGATTAGAGATTTTACCAACTTGGGATTTGATTAACTTTACAAGGCAAGAAGAGACAGGCGAGGAGAATGATTATTATAGGGCCTGCAATGGGCCAAAGCCAGGTAAGGAAGGGGTTTGTTAGTATTGAAGAGAATGGGTTGGAGGAGTAATACTGTGGGTACCAGGAGTTACCCATGTAGTGAATGGCGCAAGACCAGTAGGGACATCCCCCGTAGGTGTCTGGCCATTGCCTGCAACAGGCTTGTTTTTGGTCATAGAGGAAGCAGAGGTAGGGAGAATAAAGGTAGCTGCTAGTGAACACTTCGGTGGAGGGAGGAAAGTGGAGGTATAAAGGCTCGGAGCAGCCTTTCAGAGGGCAGTCTGATGTGGCAATGAGGGCAGTAATTTTTGTTTGATGCTGTGTGTAAGTCTGTCTGACTTTGAATCGCCATACAAAGGAGGCTGGGGTGGCGGGGAAGACAATAGGAATGAGGAAAAAAAGCGAGAGAGAGCGAGGGAGCAGTAAAGGAGGAAAAAGTCACGATTCGGGTATGGATGGCAAAGGGGGTGAACGGGATTTTGGAGGAAAGAGGACAATAAGGTCAGGAGTCTGGAGGGAGGGAGACTCTGTAAACTTTTGTAGGTTAAGAGATCCTTTAGGTGATGTGGGGACAGAATGGTAAGGGGCGCCCCGAATGTCAGTTTATGAGCTTCCTTCTGCAAGAGCTGTCCAGCGGCTAATGCCCGTAGGCAGGGGGCCCATCCCCAAACTGTGGAGTCTAATTGCTTGGAAAGATAAGCTACTGGGGCAAAGGATGGGCCATAATGTTGGCTTAGGACTCCTAGAGCTTGACTGGACCTCTCATGAATGTATAATGAGAAGGGCTTCGACAAATCAAGAAGATGGAGAGCTGGGGCTTCCACAAGGGCTCCACGGAGCTTAATGAAGGAGTGTTGGGGTGAGGAGGATAATGGTTCTTCAGGGGGGCCCTTGCTGAGGTCGTATAGGGGTCTTGCCAACAGGGAGAAGTTAGGGATCCACGCTCTAAAATACTCAGCCAGGCCTAGAAAGGAAAGGATTTCTGTCTTGGTTTTGGGAACGGGCATGTCAGAGAGGAGTCATTTTCTGTCTAAGGTAATGGACTTTCTTTGTTGAGATAGAAGAAATCCGAGGTAAGTGACAGAAGGGGAATAGATTTGAGCTTTGACAGGGGATACCCGGTAACTTCTGGAAGCTAGAAGGTTAAGTAGGGAGGCAGTGTCAAGTTGAGACTGTTCCCACGAGGGGCTGCAGAGTAGAAGATCGTCCACGTATTGTAATAAGGTGGACTCAGAGTGATCATGATGAAACTGTTTGAGGTCCTGAGCTAGGACCTGTCCAAAAATATGGGGACTATCTCGGAAGCCTTGTGGCAAAACTATCCAAGTGAGTTGTTCAGAATGTCTTGTGTATGGGTCCATCCACGTAAAGGTGAAAAAATCTTGGGAGGAGGGGTCCAGAGGGATAGAAAAAAATGCGTCCTTGAGATCTAGGACTGAGAAGTGGGAGACCGAGGCAGGGATCTGCGATAAAAGGGTATATGGATTTGGGACTAAGGGATGGATAGGGACGATGGCCATGTTAATGAGGCGAAGGTCTAGGACGAGGCGGAAAGATCCGTTGGTTTTTTTAACAGCTAATATGGGGGTATTAAATGGGGAGTGAGTGGGTCTGAGGTAATTTTTGTTTAAAAGATCTTGAATGATGGGATGAAGGCCTATGAGGGCTGAAGTGATTAGGGGTTATTGGGCCTGACAGATATACTGAGAGGGGTCACGTAATTTGATAGAGGCAGGAGGACATAGAGCCACGGAAGGGCTTGTAATGTCCCAAACTTTGGGATTTACAGGGTGTATGAGGGCGGAACTGGGGCTTTCATTGGGTAGAGGGGGGTCGTCAGCTATGAGGGCCATCAGAAAGGGAGTACTGGGGGCTGTGGGAGTGGATATAGTTATGGAAACATGGAGGAGAGAAAGGATGTCTCGTCCTAGTAAGGGGATGGGACACTGGGGCATAACCAGGAAGGAGTGGGAGAAAGTTATGGGATTGTCTTGGATTGTGCATAAAAGGGGGGAGGTTTTTAATGGGAAAATCTGTTTACCTCCTACCCCGACTATAGGAGTAATGGCAGGCGTGGTAGGGCCCCAGTATTCTCACAAGACTGAGAAGGTGGCTCCTGTGTCTAGGGAAGGAGATGGGGAGACCATCTACTATTAAAGTAACCCTGGGCTCCTGTTTGGTGATGGAAATGGTTGGGCGAGAAGCCCCCAGGCCCCGTCAATCTTCTTCTGCCAGCCCCACTACGGAGGGCTTAGGATGGGGGTTGTTCGTCCAGCCTCCCCTTCGGGTGTTTGGGCAATCAGACCCCCAGTGGCATTTGTGTCATCTGGGGCATGGGGTGGTAGTAGATTTGGGGGAGGGGCACACCCTTGACCAATGTCCTTCTTGTTCACACTTGAAACAAGCTCCTGGGGGGGCTTGTCTGTAGAGGGGTGCCCAGGTTGTGGTTTTATCAGCTGGGCCAACATTTGGAAATTGGCCTGATCAGCCTTTTGTTTACAGCATTCTTTCTCCTCCTCCCGGTTATGGAAGACTTTAAAGGCCACTGTTAGGATCTCAGTCTGTGGGGTAGCAGGGCCCTGTTCTAACTTTTTGAGTTTAGCTTTAATGTCGGGGTAGCTTTGAGCCAGGAAGTATGTCATAAGGACATGTGTCCTGTCAGGCCTTTCTGGGTCTAGGCTGGTATACTGTAATAGGGCTTGAGTGAGTCTGTCTAAGAACTCGGAGGGAGTTTCCTCATTCCTTTGAATTATGTCTTGGAGCTTTTGAAAATTGACTACTTTATGAGATGCCTTTTTCAGACCTGCTATTAAGCAGGAGGCAAAAATATCTCGAGAGCAGAGACCCACAGCGATGTTATAATCCCAGTGTGGGTCTTGTTCGGGGACAGCGGTGGGGCCAGGGGGATAGGTGGGGTCAGTCCTGTGGGTTTTGGTGGCGTGCGTTTGGGCGAAGTCCCAAACTCGTCTACGGTCTTCAGGAAGGAGGGTATTGGCCAGGAGCATGAAAGTGTCATGATGTGTGAGGCTGTATGACTGGAGGGTCCATTGAAACTCCTTGATATATGTCGTGGGATCAGTGGAAAAGGAACCTAGGTGTTTCTCCAGTTGGGCTAAATCTCCTAAGGAGAAAGGGACGTGAACACGCACGATGCCTTTGGATCCTGCTACTTCTCAAAGGGGGGCAATAATTTTGGGAGGCCCTCGGGACCGAGTCTTAGGGGGACTGAAGGGTTCAGGCTCAGTCTGTGGGGGAGAAACAGGTGATGGGGACAAAGACAGAGGAGGCTCCTGGAAATTAGTTGGAGGGGGGCTGAAAGGCTCAGGCTTGAACTGCAAGGGGGGTGAGGTGGGGGAGGAGATGGTGGTGGAAGAAGGGGGAAGGGCTGTTGTAGGAGAGGAGGGGGAGGCGGCAGCCACGGCGGAAGAGGGCGGAGAGGTTGTACGAGGGGGAAGGGAGTGAACGGGAGGCTTTTGCGGGGGAGACGGCTTGCAGGCTAGGAGAAATTGGGGGGAGACGGGGGGAGGAGGCGGAAAGCTTCCGTATAGGGAATCTCCTTCCAGTTTTTCAGGCGCTGGCAGTAGTTAAAGAGATCGCGAGTGATGTTAGGATCAAGAGTTTCCCCTGCAGGCCATTGGTTGTTATTGTCTAGGGGGTATGTCGGCCAATCTTGGGAGCAGTATTTACCGAGAAGTTTTGGTTTTATATCAGGCGTCAGGGAGAGGGTGGCTAGATGCTTGAGCAGGCATTCAAGAGGTGAGCTTTCAGGGAGGGATGAGGAGGCTCCCATGGCTAAAGAACAGAGAAGGAGACAAACAGGGGAAGACGAACGGAGATCCTCGGACTGGGAGCAGACGGCAAGGAGACAAAGGGCGTCCCCGATGATCCTTGGTGGTCTGCGGAAACTCGTATACGAGTCGGTTTCTTAGGAAGTGTGGGTCGTCACCCAGACTTCTCTAAGAAGGCAGAGTGCCGGAGTCCGAGGTACCTAGTGCTAGGAATTTTTGGCAGAAGGAACGGAAGGAGGAGGGGGGGAGGGAGCGTTCTCATCCGCAAAGGAGTCACCTTGTTTATGGCTGTTGGAGGAGGGGCCTGACGGTCTGCCGCAGCCGTGAAGGCCTGAGGCGGGGAGAGTTCCCTCCTCGTCGGGGAAGAGTGGCCCACTCCGGGGGAAAACTTACCCAAAGGCCAGAGAGGAGTGGTGAGTGTGAGGAGCCAGCGCCGGATAAAGAGGACGAGGGCAAGCTGCTGCTGGTGTCGGGGGGAAGACGGGGCCCAGTTGGGGTGTCCCGTCTCCCAAGTTTCGGCACCAATGAAAGGAAAGGAGCGACACACAGCAGCAATTCACCGGAGAATTCCGCTTTATTAGGGAAAGGTGCTGGGTTATATAGGAGGGGGCATGAGCTGATTGAGGTGTCACTTCTACGGGGCTGGTGGCTATTGGCTAGGTGCTGGGATTTGGGGGGCGAGGGGTGATTGGGCTTCAGGTGGCGCCGGCGGGAACCGAGGACTCGGAAGAGAAGCAGGAGGTTTGCCATCTTATGGGTGGGGGCCCTTCAGGTCTGGTCGTGAGCGCAAAGTCCAAAAAGCCTGCACATATGGGATTTCACTCTACTCTCCACTCCAGTGGCAATAATTAATCAAGTTGGTGAGGAGGCCAAAATTGAAAGTTCCCTCAGGGGGCCAGCGAGATTGATTGTCCAAGGGATACTGAGGCCCAGCCTGAGAGCAAAGAAAGACTAGCTTCTGTTTGCGAACTTCCCGGGACAAACAGAGTAGCCAAATTAGAAATGAAGCACTACAGCGGGGTCTGAGCCTCTGCTTTCATAGGCTGGTTCGTCATGTCTGCGCCACTTTCCAACTAATCCCGCTGAGAGGAGCGCCCAGCGTCCCAAGCACACCAAGTCAGGGGAGACGCCCTGGGAGCCTGGGTGAGGGACGTCTCCCCCACTGCGGGGCTAGGGGCGGGTATCCCGGATATCCGCAATGGATGGGCTGAATGCCCAGACCTGGATGTACATACGATTTCTTACGGACCAGGTGAAATGGAGTTAGGAAGGGAAGCAGACTGGAGGAAACTGAGGGACTCACTGGAAAATAGTCCACACAGCGGAGAGCTGGCTGAGGTCCTGGGTGGGGGAAGGAGGGAGCGGGGTTGCTGGTGGCCGGTCGGGGCCCCACACTCACGCTCCTTCCTGGGTTTCAGCAACAAATGTAAGATAAATTTTAGCCAAAATAAGCAGGCAAAGAGAGGCAACAAAGGGCCAGGCAGTTTATTTGAATGCCCCTGGTGAAGTTCCCTAGTCTATGGAAATGGAGGCTGGGGAAGTCACGCGAAAGTAGACAGGCAGCGAGTTTTTAAAGAAGGTAGGGGGTGGCAGAGCTTAGATTTACAGCGGTGGGAGGATTGGCTAGCCTAAGGCACATTTTTCAGGTTGGGAGGGGGCATCAGCCGGGGACTTTGGCACGTCATCAGTGTCTGACGTGCTCACCTCTCCCCCCAGTGCCTTCAACCTTACACTTTCCAGAAGGGCCATCCTGAGATTTGACCCTAGATTTAGGTCTACAAACTAGGAGAAAAGTGGGGCAAATCTTGTTGAAGGCCAGTATTATCTTGTGATGCTGTGAGGCATTTTTACTCACATGAGGTCTCTGCATGGTCTCCAGGCATAAAGAGTTGGCTATTCTTGAATAATAGAAAGTTGGCCATTTCAGGAGACCTAGAACATTCAGCAGAATATGGGGATCTAAGCACAGGCACCCGTATGTCTCTGTTTGTCCTCAGGTCCCCATTTCTCTATCATGCATGACCTTGAGTTTATTATAGTAAATTTGCAAGGGCTGTGTAGCCAGCCCTCTCTGCAATCCTTGTACAATTAGGCCTGATTTTCAACTTGTACTGCCTTTTGGCTGCAGGAAATGTGGGTGTCATAGAGGTTTCTGGATTTTACACTGTGTCCTGAGTTGGTGGTTGGCTGACTTGAGCCACTGTTTCCTTTCAGTGATGTGTCCATGATACTGAACAGCAGCCTACCATAGTTACAGTTTTTTATGACAACCACTGCCACCATCTCTCTCAAATGGTAGATATATTGCATAAACTCAGTATATCTCCTTCCTCCTGCATGCTGTCCTGATTCACCATACAAGAGACTCTTAGTAATACTGACCTTCCAAGCATGCCAGGGGTTATCACAACCCATTCATCACTAACAGTACATTGTGGCCAGCTACTATCTGGCTAGTGAGTGATCCAATTCCAGAAATGTATCTAAGGTTATTATGAGGAAAAGGGAAGTTCCTATGGCCAGGATCCTCAACTAACTCTAAATATTTGATGATGTAACTGGCCTGCTGCTAGGCTACTTCTTCCACACCCATAGGCAGTAAGCTGTTATTGACTGAGTCACCATATAAAGAGCTCTGCCCAGTGCTCCAGGCAGAGGCAGAGACGGAGGTGGATTATGGATCTGCAGACTGCTGGGTGCAGATGTGATTCTAGTACTTCACCTACCACCCTGAGAATAAAGACACCTATAAACCCTTTTATCCTAAGCACGGTCCTTTTTTTTTTTTTTTGTCATTTCTTGGTCTCCAGGAATCCATAGTGAACTTGCCCAGGGCTAAACCCTCAAGCAAGATAGTTATACTTCCTAGGCTACTTCCAGTATGGATTATTTTAGTTCGTATTCTTCCAACGGTAGTTCCTTAGACAAAGATTCAGGTTGTGGTAGAATGAGTATTTGCCTTTAAATCATCTGTTAAATTTTACATAATTGTATGCTTATATTTCATGTATTTGATGGTATACATGCTATGTTTTTAACTATTTTTTAATTCTCCCCTTGTACTACATGAGAAAATAAATTCCAAATGGATTAAAAGTTAAATATAAAAACATGAAATTATAAACACACCTACAAGGTAATGAAAGTAAATGTTTTACTGGTATCAGTCTAAGTAAGGGCATGCTATGCATAAAATCACTGGAAGATTTCATAAGTCAATAATTCAATGATTTAAAATTAATACTTTTTAATAGTAAAGAGTTTCACAAACTATAGTACATAAAAACTAAAAAAACCTTTTACATGTACAAAAATCATAAAAGTGAATGACAAACTGGGAAAAATACTTGCAACACATTTGACATACAGTGAGTTAATAGACATCATATAAAAAGGAACTATTAAAATTGATAAGAAAATGACTAGTTCCTGATAGAAAAACAGCCAAAAGATAAGAGCCGGTAATTCATGAAGGAGCAGTAAATATGGTCCATAAAGATGAAAAAAATATTCAACCAGAAAATGCAAATGAAAGCAATAAGAAAGTTCCAGTTAATTGTTTCAGATTGAGCATGTAGACGCCCTCCTCCAACATTACTAATACAACAGAGAAGGACACAAAAGGCATAAACCCACAGGAGAAAGAGAATGGCTAGAGAGACAATAACAAATGAAAGATGTCAACAAATTTTACAAAATGGACACAGATGGACAAGTGATAATTGACTTTTGGAACTGAGAAGCCTACACCTTAGTCTGCAGGGAAAGCCAAGACCAGTTCCTACCCTAGTTCCCTGAAGATGTGCATCTGCTGGAGGCACCTGGTACCGTTGAAGGCAGGGTTGCGGGAAGGGCTGATGGAGGAGATTGCCACCTAATGTCGCTATTTGTGCGCATCCAACTGGGGCAGCTCTGTATTTCTAAGGTTCCTTTTCTGCCTCTCACTATTCTATAATGGAGCCCCGCCCTTTGTACCATAGTAAATAGTAACTATCCTTCCTTTACTTTCACAGAAGCTTCCAAAATATTTTCATCTGTATAACTGCTGTTGGGACAATTTTTGTATCTGTTTTAAAGACAGAATCCTGAATGCACCATGTCCCTGAGAAGGCTGTAGTAACGATACTCATGGAAACCACTAGAATGTACATCACAGAATGCTTCTTTAACAGGAAGTTTCTGGGTAATGATTCTGATAATCGATTCAATTAGGAACAGATAGTAACAGTTATCTGGGATATTTTGTGAAAAAAAACTTCCTCGAATTTATTTGATGCATATATATGAGCACTCTCTCTGTTTACAACACAGTAAGACACACAGATATAAGATTTGACTCGTGCTAAAACATGTACTGGCTGCTGGGTTCTCTTAGGCTGAAGACCAAGCTCCTCAGCGTGGCCTCTAAGGCTCTATGTAGGTTGGTTCCTGCCCGCCTCTGTAACTCACCTACCCTTGTGACCTTTGCTTGCAGGGCGCCAATCCCTTGGGCCTGTTTTCAGTTCTCTCAGTTGCACTGGCTTTCTAGCTCTCAGATGAGCTTTGGTGGTTTTCCCTGAACAGCGTGGGCTAGTTCCTCTGTAAGAAATGTTCCATAATCCCCATTGCCCATTCCCTAAACTTTTACTCGTTTTTACTTAAGCTTGAGCTTTTCACTTCTTCCAGTAAGCCTTCTAAACTTGCTCATACAGTCTCATTGTATCTTATTCCTTTCCCTCAGGGAATTAATGTCAGCTGGCAATTTCACATTCATTGGTATGATTATTTATTTAATGTCTCTCTCTGACGCTGGAGTATGAGCTCCATGATTTTGCTCACCATGCTGTGCTCACTGCTTAACACAGTGTCTGGAACACAGGTGGCACTCACTCAGCATCAGTTGAAAGAAAGAATGCCTTCAAGGAGCTTAACTTCATTTTACTCATTCCTTAAAAGAATGGCTTAATTGCTGCCAAATTTTGAGTAAAAAAACAACATTCTCTGTAGATTTCCAGCTTACAGAAATTTAGTTTTGTTTGCGGAAGGTGGAAGATGGGGAATTTGTGATTATAGTCACACCAAGGGCTGCTGAAACAGATGATATTACATCATCCTGTGTATACTCAGTTTGACGTTAATTTTATTAAATAAAGAACTGACAGTTATTTGGCTTGCAATTATTAGTATGTGGGTCAATACTAACAGGCCCTCTTAACTTTGAAAAGTTCTTTATAAATTCTGGACTTTATAAAGACCATGAAAAGATTCAATAGAGAATAACTGAACTCACACAAAAGATAAGAACCAATTGCAGTTTACTAGGCAGTCAATTTAAGCATAGCTGTATATACAGAATATTGGAAAGGACATGCAGCAATGCTCCCCCATTGGTAACTTCAGTCTCTCATGCTAGAGAGATTGTGGATCTGTCTCTCCTGGTACCATTCAGATTACCTTCTTCATTCTTAACCCGAGGGCTTTAATCCACTAACTTCCTTTATGTCCCACACTTATCCATGCCTTACCAGATTTAATAAGAACAATCATTAAAAAAAAAAATCAGTCCTTGTTGTCAATAGTAGAGAGTTCTTAGTCTGAAAGTGTACAGAGTTCAGTTTTTAATTAGAGAAACTTCCCCACTCTCCCCACCATTGTGTCTACTGGCCCAGTTCCATTTACTGCTGGAACTTCTAATGTGAGTTCTCCCCAAAGCCTGGCACTCCTGCCAGTTATGGTGAGTGGTTTGTCTTGCACTCAGATACCTCTTTCTGTAATATGCTGCCTGTATTATTCTCCTCAATGCTATGTGCCTGTCTTTCACTCTGCAGTCTCTGTGTCCTGATATGAAGTGGGAGAGTTGAATGCCTCTGACTTTTGAAGGAGAGGTACAGTTTGCAGATTGAGGTTAAACTGGAATGCTCACTGTGTGTCACTATCAAACATCTCCTTGCCTGCCCTTGCTGGTGTTCCACTATAACTATTTCAAGCTCACTTACATGTAACCTATGTGGGAATATCTTCTTCTATAGCCTTAGATATGCAAAGGCAGACAAGCATTAATTAAAGTAATTCATTTTTTTTACCAATTTTTAATCACCGATGAAGGAATTGGAATTCAACCAGGGAAATAATTTATTGACAGACATTTTTTATTGATAAAATAATTTATCAAAGATTTGTGAAAAATTAAAAATCTCTGAAAAAGAAAATTATATCAACCAAGATATTAATGTCTGGGTAAGGAAGGCTTTTCTCTTTTGAGTTGGCTATGTAAGTGACATCCATGATATTGAGGAGTTTACTTCTGAAAAAGGAACTAGGATGGAGTATCACAATTCACAGGAAAGGCTAGTAAGACGCTGTGTGGCTGTCAGTCTCTCCATCCCCTGCCTGGTCATATCTGTCCTGAGACCGATTCCAACATCTTTATCTGCTTCCCAGTTAAGATCTGTCTATTCTTCTTTCTCAGCTACCATGACCTAGAGATCATCTTGTTTCATATGCTCAGTCTGTCATTTCAGTAACAGCTTTTCTTTCTGGCTTGGGCCTGCTCTTTGCTGGTTCCCTTGGCTCAGTGCCTCTGACCTGGGTGGCTGGTGCTTTTGAGTCTCTCTGGCTCCCTTCCCATAGCAAGGATTGATTTTAAACTATAAGATACTTTTAATTGTTAGAAAATACTGAAATGAAAAGTTAATATTATAACCCTAAGAAAATATTTGGGAATTTCTTGGTTCATTGAGTTGGTGTATTAGGTCTGCTATTCTGACTTAGAAAGGAGGAGATTATGAATTATTTCCATCATTTTGGAAACTGATAGAAACATTGAATCAACATTTTTTTCTATAATCCACTTAACTCCTTTTTACTATGATCCTCCAGGAACCTGAGAAATGAAGTATAGTTGACATGTTCTACTTGAGACTTAAGATCTTACTCCTGAGCTTCAAGGATGCCAATTCTGTGTGATCTTTTGGTACATAATCATCACTCCTGGCACTCAGGAGATCTTCTGTAGAAATTCTGTGCTATTCCTGAGGCACTTGCTGTTATGTTCTTAGTTTGAAGAAGCTGGTGTATAAAGATGAAATCAACTTTTTTTTTTCCTTAAAGGATCGCTGGGTATCAATGGTTCCATAGGTGTACACTGTTTAAACCTCTACCCAAGACTGAAATAGAATCAATCCTAACTCAGAAGAGAGTGCTCCAGTGAGGCAGATCTCAAATTAGATCAGCCAATCCAGAATCCATTTTGAATCACCAGAAATGTAAGGGAAGGTTAAGGTTGGCTACGTGGGTAGTATAGGAAAACAAGGTCGGGATTACTCATTGTGCGTGTATGTATGTGTAAGGGGAGCATATGAGACTTGTAGCCAGGAACACATATCATCACAGATTGGTTGGACAGACAGGGTGCTGACAAATTAAAGTCAGAGAGGCAAGAGCCAGGTTGGCCTGAAGTATAAACTGTGCTTAGAGAAGAAATGTGTCACCAAATCTTTGCTTTAAATGAATGTGTAGGAGTTTCTTTTGCCAGTCTAACTGTAGTAGGTCAGACCCACAGGGAAGTCTTGTGTTTTGCTTAACTGGGTCAGTGTCTGTTTTAACCAAGTCATCTTGCTCTATCTGGGAGGCATGCTCTCCACTGGAGTGACTTCCCATGGCAGCCAGAGCCCAGGTGACTCCCTACACCATTGCTGTCTGGTTAGTATTCTGGGCCAATAGTGGGTTCTGTACAATGGGCCCTGGGGAAAGCCTTCCATTGGGAGGGCTGACCAGTGTCCAGTCCAGGAGGTATGTTAATGGTGGTGGGTGTTCATATGTCAGTGAGGTTCTGGCTTGGTCCTCTGGATTTTATCTTTGTCACCTTGTGAGGCATCAGAATTTCCATATGGGGACCAGATATCTGGGAGGGCATGCACTTCATCTGTGCACCATTCCCTTGCATGGAATGGGGGATTGCGGTGTAAGAGTACATCCTTCTGGTAAATTATCATATTGTATTTGGTAGGGAGGAGGAAGAACCATGGGAAATGTGGTGATTAAAAAATAACAAAGTTTACAAAGTGCTTTCACATATTTTTTCACTTGATTCTCACAACAACCCTGTGAGGTAGGTATAGTATATAATATTTTTATTTTTATTTTGCAAAGAAAGACACCAAAGACTAGAGCATATAAGTGATTTGCCCATAGTCATAATACATGCCAGGACCCAAGCTTGAAGCCATGTCTTCCAATTTCACAGCCTGACTCCACCTATGAGCTGCTGCAAACTGAGGGCTACCAGTTTGACGAAAAAACGGGGAAGGCGCTTAGTAAGGAGCATCTAACTTGTTTAAAAGTCAGGCGCTTTAGAAATAATACATTAGTAACCAGAATCCATACGATCACCACTTACAGTGGGTCCTCTGGGGACTGCTGCTTGTTGGCTTGAATCTTGTGGGCTGCTTTGGCATATTAGAAGATCACCTGTGAGTCAGCCTGGGCAGCTAGGAGCTTCCTGGGTGTCAAAGGACAGAGATGAGGGAATTCTGGTGGCCATGATTACACTACTCTAGCACTCTCCTGCTGTTTAATTGTCTTACTTCCCCACTGGAATGTGAACTTCACAGCGGCAAGCACTAGGACTTGTTCATCATTGTATGCTCAGAATTTAATACAATCTGGACACATAATAGATCCTTAATAAAAACTGGCTGAATTCACAAGGGATTGGAATATTTCAAGAGACGCTTCCATTTTACTTGTGAGGGACTGATTTGCATGGAAGAGGTATTACAGGTAAATGTGCAACTCAGTATAGGGAAAACTCAGTTATTTTGGGGGTGGGTAGCATACATAGGCACTGCTATTCCAGGGTGTAATCTCATGATCCAAGTGATCTTTGTCTACAATGACAAATTTACTAGATGTGGATTCAACTTGATGGCTCTCCATCAGCCAGGGGTCCATGCAGAATGTAGGTAGTTGATGGCCACTGCAGGTAAAGGCAGTGTAATTTGGCATGGATAAAAGTGGATCATTTTGGCAAATACGAAGATAACATATGGAGAGAGTTCTCGGATGAAATTCTCCTAGAATGACTGATCACCGTCACCAGTGGTTCAGTAAGGGTTAGAAGGGGCCTCTGTCTTTTTCTGGTTCAGTTCTGCCAAGGCACATTCTCCTTGGTCCGCCGCATCTTCCAAGACACTTGGCCATCAGAAGTCCCAAGGCCCACAGCTGCTACTGTGGTGAATCTTAAACAGGTAGAAGCCGGACGACACAGCTGCCCTAGTACAGACGGGGGCCTTAGCATGAGTGCTTCTGCCCTGGGCGCAGAGGCCCAAGTCCAGTGCACAGGAGCCTCCCTCCAAGGCCAGGGGACCCTGGCAAGACCCCAACTTGCGGCTGACAGCGGCAGTCCTGCTGCTCCTCTGTGAGTGGGTCACAGCAGGGATTTTGGGGAGTTACAACTTGGTGAGTTCAACTTCCTTGAACTGAATGAGAAATTCTAACTTAGGCTATAGGACATCAGCTCACCAATTAGTAATCAGGATCTAGTCCCGAGCCCACAGGTGGGAAGGAGATCTGCCGCTCTTCTGTTGGCAGAGGTTATGGGTCATCCAGAGGTCCTCCCAGCCGTGATGACTGGTGCAGGCCATGGGTGGACGCCTGGCTTCTCCAGGGATTGGTGCCAAGTTTCAAACATGGTGTTAATGGCCAAGTATTCCTTTTTTCAGACCTTGTAGTTTCATTCTCCAAGGATGAAGCCTGTGGAAAAATAAAGCACAAGGTCACATCAAGGTTGATTTCAGACAAGGTTTGGCTTTCCATGGCCCTACTACCACTTAAAAGGCATTCATTGACTCTGCTTTAAATGTCCCTTGTAAACAAAGTAGAGCATGATTGACAGCCATTGCTAACCTCCCATGATGGGCTCCATAGGTTTTCTGGACGCCAGCAGCCATCAGAAAGCAGAGCATATTGGCTGCTGGTTCACTAGAACCTGTTTAAGGAAGGGCCTTGGGAGTCAGCCAGGTCTGGATCAGGATATGTTGGTTGCCTCCACTGGGTAAGGCCTTTGTTATCTTCATCTGAAAACACAGCCTGTGTTGCCCTCACATGGAGAGTCATTCAATAGAGTGTCTACCAAAGTTGGTCTTGAAACACAGTATATTAAATAACCTGGAACCTGTTTTCTTTAGTTCTTGAATCTCAGATTTTGACTTCTAGTTGTTAATTTCAGACTCTGCATAAGCTTTAACACACTAATAACTAATGACAAATATAAATCCTACCAAAGCTGTAATCACTAATCAGATTTGATTTTATTAGATGCATATTGACCTATTTAAATATATGATCTTGAGGAAATTTACTGATTTTTAAAGGCTAAACTGTAGATATCATAATTCTGCCATTAAATTACAGAATTGTAAAAATTTAGATCAACAGCAGGAGGCTTAAGCCCAGGCACAAATTGCGAATCTTAACTTTGGTCAGTTTAGGAAGGGATCATAGATTGCCTCTATGTCCTTGTTAAGAGAATTTGTGTCCACGTTTTATGTTTATCAAAATCCTTGCTAATGTTACAGAATTTACAGAAGACTGAGTGTTTCTAATTGTGTTAGTGGATTGATAACACTTACCAGTTAATTAAATTAAATAACCAGTTAATGGTTTGACTGAGCTGAAAATAGAAATCCGCTCCAAAGACTTCAGAAAACATCAGAATTTCCCAGAGTGAGCTCTGTCAACATTTACTTCCAAGAAATTCCTTTTATCATTAAGAATACTTGGGAAACATTGCCTACTATCTGTCTCACTTTGAAGACTTACACAAGTTTTAAAGGCTCTGGGAAGTCTCATAGGAAATAATCTTATTTATTTTAATTCAGTATGTCCCCAATATTTCAACATAGAGTTAAGTTTTTGAGTAAATTTATTAGCATTTTGTAGAACTAGGTGCTACATATAATAAATCTTAGAGAATTCTGACTAGCAAGTGATGTAAAAAAAAAATTTCATTTAAAAAATACAATCTTCCCTGTCAAAAATAAATTAACCAATTGTTAATTGTTTATTACTATAGTTGTCTTAGAATTAAATTAGGAAAATAAGAAATGCATTGGCATAAGACATGAATTTTGTCTTTAATAGGCTCATAATCTTAGTCATAATAGACACATATTTTAGGAGGATGTCTATTGTACACAAAACAATATAAATCACTGATAATTACATATAACCAACCACTAAGGTAAATAATGCAGACTTAGAGTAGGTCTCCAGAGAGGAAGCTCAAATATGGGAATAATGAAGGAAGAAATCATGTAGGAGTGGGGCTGGTTTTGTGGGAATGACTAGAATTTTGGCAAGTTGAGGACATTTTTAATTAAGGTAAGACTACATCAACTTTTAGTGCCCTAAGCCTCCTAAAAGCAGGCAATAGTGTGGAAAACAATACTTTGTTATGTTGTAATTATTTAATTCTAATATACTTTGAGTCCTTCCCACCCAAGGACATACTGTTACACAGTATAGTTTTGTGCTTGTCCTGTACCTTAGAATTCTTCTTACCTGATACATTATAATGAGTTGTCTGGTTGTCTATTGTCTGTGATAGTCTAACTGATGGTAGGGAGAATATTTTGTTTACTTTTATATCTTTCGAAACTAATATGGTCCGGCATCTGGTCCATAGTAGTCCTCAATAAATATTTGTTGACTGTGTGAGGGTATCAAAGAAAACAATTACATGACAGAAAACTGTCTACATCAAACTGGATTTTTCATCAGGGAATAATACACAGATTGAGCAGAATCAGAATGTACAGGCTCTTGAAGGCAGAGGAGTAGGAAAGAGGAAATCAGTAAAGATTTTTAGCAGCAGTGGACAGAATTTGTGAAAGCATTATTTATGAAAAATCAAACTGGTAGTGATATACAAGTTGGAGTGAAGTAAAATTGGACCAGGGGATTAATTGAAATGATTGTTAAGACCATCTGATTATGAGATCAGAGTCTACAACTAAGGCACTAAGAATGTAAAGGAAAGGGCCTAAATGCCAAAGTGAATGGGTCTCTGAAGCTGGCTGATATGAAGAATCAAGAAGCATGAGTTCAAGATTTTTTTTTAAGCTTAATAAAATTTATTGAATGATTATAATGGGTTGCACCAGGCACTTTGGTTTAGTTTCTAATTCAATCTCATTTATTCCTCACAATTCTATGAGATGAGAGCTAGTAGCATCTCCATTGTACCAATAAGGAAATAGGTTAGAGAGGTTTTGAAATTTGTTCAAAGTCACACTGCTAGCAAGTAGCAGAGTTAGGTTTGGAAGCAGGTCCACCCTCTTCAGAGCCTATGCTCTTAGTCACCTCTGGAAATAGGTCATAATGCTCTTTTGACAGATGGAACCATTAGAAGAAGAAAAGAGATTAGTTTTAGAAATTTGAATTTTGAGATAATAATGAAATACATCATGGAAAGACTAAGAGTATATCTCCAATTGCTTGGAGCTTGATTTAATAAATAATTGGCTTCTTAAATAGTCTGTTAATGTATTGCTTAAAATATAGGCCCATCAGAGAAAGGAGGACTTCCCTCTGTGAGGACAAGACAGAGAGAGCCAGGAAATGCCTTGTGAGGACACCCCCAAGACCTGGGGTGGTTACCCACGGGCAAGCTGCTGCCTGCTGACAACACCACGACCTCCAGGGGTGTCACGGCAGCAGAGCAACCCCATAGGGCTTGGAAAGCCCACAGTTAGAGTGAATTATTTGCCTGCAGGATTCTGAGGGCCACGCAAGGGCTGTGATGTGTTTTTCTTTTCTTCTTGACCAGCTCACTGAGGCTGTTCAGCCCAGAACTTCCTGGAGATGGGCTGTGACGTGATGGACATAGCATTTTAGGTTGTTTAGTTTTTAATCTTTAGGAAAGTCTTTTGCCTTCTTTTCCTATTGCTGCATTTACAGTTGGTGATTCTTCAAATTCTAATTGCAAAGTATGCAAAAAATGCGACCACATAGAACCGTGTGGTGAATTTTTTAGTATATTTGAAAAGGGGCTGATTTTGAAGGCAGAAAAAAACCTGGGCCAGGATGGTCAACATCCAGAATTGCAGTTGATGTTTGACTTTTTTTTTTCTCTATCATTGCTGTTTCTCTCTCTTGCTCTCTTTCTCAAGATAGATTTGGGGGATAATCCATGGTAGAAATGAGGTTGAAATCATATAACTTGATTTTGATATTACTGATAGATCAGCTTAGTACATGATTGCCTCAACTCTTAATTGAAAGTTTCAATTATTTTATTTGCTTAAGAAAACGAAACAACTGAAACAGAAAAAGTCCGTAAATGAGTTTCAAAGGTCATTGTAGTTAAGGCCACACAATTCTGAGGCACATAAGCAGGGCTCTGGCATTCTACCTTTTCATTCCAGGCTACCGGCTGACTGAAACCCTTTGTCTCTTTGAGCAAGGCTGCAGAGCAGCGCTTGGCATAGTCCACTAGGAAAACTGACACACTCACCTAAATGTCCTTATGACCTTTTTGCAAAAATCTTGTTTTGTTTTTATATTAAATACTGATTAACAAAAGCAAAGCATGAGAATTAATTTTATAGCGATGTTGTACCAGTAGTATAGGGACGTAAAAGTAATGCAAACATAGTAAAGTAGAAATTACAAAGTCTTAGGTAAGCAACAAAATAAATATCATAATATTTGTAGATACACACTACTCTCCAGTTGATCTGTGTTAGAAAATCAGTATCAGCAGGTTAGATGATAGCTTCTTATGTATTGGAAACAGTCTTGAGCCTATTTATAATAATCAGTATTGGTAACAAAGACTTGAAGTTCTAACTGTGCCCTTTATGTAATGTTTCTAAATATTTCTAATAAGGAAAGTCTGTTTGATAGTACTTTCTCTCTTTTTGCGAATTCATCACTTCCTATTCATTGTTAATTTATTTATCTCCAAACCACCAATATTTAAAGGACATTCCATTGCAAGGCTACAAGGAAGTCAGACCTGGTATTACACTTTCTATCTCTAGAAAATTTGTGCAGACATTCAAGACCATGATCCCACTGGGATAGTAAAATTTGTCGGAGGGGATTTATCAGTTGTAATATACTTTGAAGCAACACAGACAGTCAGAATTTGGGGGCATTATTTTCAAAGATGGAATTAGCATAGACTCAGGAAATATTTCCCTTATTCCTTCAGTTTTTTTGGACCATTTCTATTTTAATTATGTTTTTATTGATCATACCCAATCTATCCTGTTGCAGAGATTTTTGGCCATGAGTTTTGGCCCTGAAATAGTAAATATATTCAAAATATTACAAGTAAAACTGAAAAATTTCACATGCTTTATGATAACAAATACAAGAAGTACAACACAGATGCTGCTGTGAAGATGTTAAAGTGATGCACAGTTAGAAGATTTCCTTGTATAAACACTGTAGGTTAGTGAAATGAAAATCATTCTAAATTTGTTTACCAAGGACTTTGGTGATTTGTGTGTTTAAATGTTTTCTTTTCAATTCTGGTGTAACAGTGATACCTCATGAAATCAGTTCCTTTTTATGTACAATACACACACACACACACACACACACTCACACACACTCACACACACACACACACTCATCCATAGAGTCAAAGTCAATGGCAGTGGGTGGTTTATGTCAGGGCTGGTTTTGACGCCCCTCTCCCAGAATAAGATAAATGTAAGTGATGAAGAGCTCCTGGGGTTGGTTGAACTCATTTTGTATTCAACACTCTGCCTGGCCCCTTTTTCATCTCTTTCTCCCTCTCTTTGTATGTTCAAGCCTACTTGAGTTTCTTTTTTCTTTTGTAGAACTTGGTTCTTTTGATGTGTTTCAGGGCACGCCCTGTGGCCAAGAGAACTTCCCAGGAATTGGAAACATAAGCGCACAGGTTTGCAACAGCTACTGGGTTGCTGGGAAGATTCAGACCCAGAAGCTAGATTTTTTTTCCTCTAAAAAAGCATCAAAACACAAAAACATGTAACATATCTGACATAGAGGATTTTAAAGGGATAAAAACTGTAAAATTGAACTGTGAAGTAGGCATTTTGGTGACATTTTCAACCTGGACTGAGACCATGGCAATAACTTAACTTGAGATGTGTCTCTGTTCATTTATGTACTTGTTAGTTTAACCAAATTTCCCCTACAGTTATAAATTAATTTGTTACTGTTTCAGTGCTGTTATGGCATCAACACAGCTGACATCTTCAATGGTCCATGGTCCTTCCAACCCATTAAGAAAGGATGTCGGAAAGTGCAGGGCTGTAACTGTCTACTTGTTTATAAAGCTGGAAGAACTACTGCTGTAAATACTGTAAAACTGCTGTTAGAAGGCACTACCTACATTATAAATGGATAGTCTGGAGAGGAGTTAATTATTTTATATTCTATATCAGTATTTTTATAAGTTAAAATATTAAAATAATGTTATGTTTTATTTAAAATATTTCTGTTTACTCACTTATACTTTATGTGGCAAATCTTTCGGACTATGTCACTGAATTAGAACTTGGAACTGAAAATAAAAAAAAATCAGAATAAGGAAAAACAAAGCAGTTTAAGTTTACACATACACAAACATATCACCTTAAGACGTTCAAATAAAAGTTAAATTCGATTTTTACCCAGGTCTGTAAAAGAAACCTTTTATTTTTAAAACCAAAGCAGTTGGGAAAGCAGACAACTAGAAATTTGGTAATTATCTCTTTTCTTTGATTGACTTAGAGCTAATCTATATTAATTAGGTAATTGTTTACTTTTGCATAAATAAGTGAGTTTGCTTTAAGTATGTGTATTGCTAGGCCCACTGAAAAACAGTAGGTTACTAGCTGACTAACAGATTTAGGAAAAAAATAGAAACTTGACCAGCAAAATGTTGATTATTTAATTAAATTAGGTTCAGTTTAGTAAACTGAGAGCACTATTTGTGTGTTTGTGCTAATTACATTACATATTAACTCCTAGGAAAACAGTGGTATCACTGAATTCATTCTGCATTTTCAAATATATCTTATACTTCGATAACAAATCAACCAGCTAATTGTCACAATTCTTTTCAACTTTTGTCTGTATATCTACAGCTTAAAAGAAAGAGCAAAAATGATTTCTGAAGTGATTCAATTATCCAAATAATGGTCCAATACATATTTTTAGCAATATTATGGAAGAATTACTTTAATAAATAGGGAATAGCTATAAAATAACTTTTATAACTACAATGTCTCTTGGGTTCTTTCCCCATATATCTAGGTTACTATTTATGAATATTTTACAAATATTTACAGATAACATAAGAAAAACTTCTTTGATAATAGAGAAGGCTGGGGATTCACAATTTAAATGGGTGTAGAAAGTTTAACAGGGCTATTTTACTTAAACAAAAAACAAGCCTTAAATAAAATGTTAAGCACATATAGAGGAAGTATTTTTATCTTTCTGATACAACATACACTTATCCTGTTTCTGAACATTACATAACATCTCTAGAAACTGGATGCCTCAAAATTATTTCATCTAAATTTGATCAAATACTCAGGCCCATACCAGATGTTGCAACACTTTCACACTTGATGGCAGTGGCTGCATGCAAAGGATCATGAAGTTCTCATTCTGTTTGTATCGGTGAAAGCCCAGGTTCTGAAGGAGCAATGCACGGGGCCCCCAGTTTATAAGGATGGTTGCTGTCCTACCACATCACACCAGTTGTCATATCATCATATATTTTAGTGGTGCTAGAAATCTTGTCTTGCTATAGTTATAGTTGTCTCCTACCTCTTCCTTCTTTTCTGCAGAGCTGTTATGTCTGACCTATAAAAGGACACTGACATCTGTCATGCCAGGTATCAGACTAACACTCTTCACACTAACTCACCCCAGGGAATACAAGTGCTTTCATTTTTTAAAATACAAAGAATTTAAGAGAAATTGAGCCTTTTGTAATGGATCGATGAGTTCTAGACCTAGCAATGTTGCCATTTATTCGACTGATGACTAGCGTAAGATTTCCTCAGGGTCTCACTGAAAATTTTTAGTCAGGTTTACTGAAACCACTTGGGAAAACAGACACCTATGAATTTTTCAAGTGTTTTTTCTTTTTAAAACAAAAGCGAAACAGCAACTGGATTAAAAACTAGAGGGCTGAACTCAGTGGGATCTTAAACTTAATCACATAACGAGTAAATGGGTATAGTTGAGATACCATATCCACCTAAATAATATTGATCAGTTATTTTTATTGATTAAATTTACCAGATAACCACATAGTCTCTATTTCACTACTGGAATTGATTCAGTTATGCAAAAGTTTAGCTATTAGCTAGCTAGCTTCCAACATTTTTATTCTGAAAATAAATTGTTTAGTTCAATTTAATGTTTTCTGCTCTTGTTTCTATTTCCTCCCCCACCCCCACCATAGGTCTCCGTGGATATAGTCTAAATATTTGCCTAAAAGAACAATGGGCTGGTATTCTGTAAAGTTTCTGCTCGAGCTCATAATCAATTTTTTTAGACTTCAGGGATCATCTGTTTCAAACCTCTCATTACAAAGGAGGCAGCCTTGTAGAATTTACATAATTTTTATTATTCAGATCTAGTACCACTGTAGGTCCTCAGTAAAGATGTGTGGACTGAAGGACCGGATGTAGAGTGAAATAAATATGATACCATAGTATTTAAGTACTGCAATGACTTATTTATAATAATAAACTTTTATAAACACTGTCTCATAGCTACATGAAGCTATTTAACAGGTGAGATAACTGAAGTTGAGGATTATTAAATGGTTTGTCCAAGATTAGACAGCTAAGCAGTGAGAGAGCTGAGATTTGAACTCCAGTTTCCTGATTTCTGAGACTTAGTGAGTAACAATTGTACATTCTGATTAAAGCTTGATTTTTTTCTCTCTCTCTTTTTCCATTCTTGGATAAAAGGCAGGAAGTGGTGTTATTTATCTTTGTAAGCCCAGAATACTTGGATAATAAAAAGTTCTCAATAAAGGGCTGCCACACGAATAAACCGAGGACTCTGGCTAATTGGTCCAGCTCTCTTTCCTCTACACCACAATCCATAATCCATTCTGAGGGTTGGAGGTGGCATTTGAGAATGTAGAGGAAGACTGAAATCTTTAAGATACAGAAATGCTTCTGTGGGGTAAAAGGAAGTTTTTACCCAGAATCTCCAGAATTTTCCAACTGGCCTTATTCCATTTACATACTAATGGATATTTAACACAGCTCAGTATCTGGTGGATCTCGGGCAGGTGGTGGAGAGGAAAGGGCCATTCTCTCCTACCCTCCATTCCTGGTGCCTAATTGGTCTGGTGCCATTCAGTCACCACGGACCTGCCCGTGGAGTTTCTGCTGGAAGGGGCAGGCGGGGAGAAAGTAAGTGTGCGGGCAGTGGCAGAGGGGACGGAAGGCATGTAACGAACCCGAGCACGCTGTGAAAAATAAAACCCCTTAACCCAACCTGTCCTTCCCCTTGTCTTACTTCAGTTTCATCAGAGTCATAGGGAACTTGTCACAGGAGAGGAACCCCCTTACTCCTGGAGCTATAGCTTCAGACCATTTATACTAGCAAAACTTATTCTATGTTGTCAAAAACTTATGTAAGAACAGTTCTGCTTGAATGTGGCTTAATGAGGACAGAATTTGTTAGCAGTGTCCTGATGTACTTGATACATAAGTACTTAACATTATGTATCACATGTGACTTAAACTTGGCTTGGGGAATTCAATCACAATCATTAGTGAGGTTCTCCTCCGCCTCCCCAACATATACCTTCTGGCTTAATTTTTGCCAAGGTTCTGGGTCCTTAAACACAGCTACTGTGTCTGGGAGGTTCCTCTGCTCATGACTCCACACTGGTTTTCTAATGAGATGCTCATATCCTGGGCTGGCTGGGCGTGGGGGAGCTTTTAAGTTCAAAGATTTTGCTGCTTCTGTTCACATTTTGGAAGTAGGATTATTTGGAAAGACTATTTGGAGAGATTATTTGGTGTCCGGAACTACAGAGACTCCTCTCAGGATCCCCTTTTATTGGCAACTCCCTTTCCCCAGCCCATCCCCCTTTTACTGGTGGGGAGGGATTTTTGTCCCTCTTCCTTAATATTCTCAGGGTAACTCTGGCATCTCTGCCTCTCCCAATTTCCCAACATTATCTCTGGCAACTTGAAGTTTGTATCAAATGGAGGAAAAACACCTGCCTGTTCTGGTTTCCACTTTGAAAACCCCCCAGCAAAGAAACAAGGAAGGGTCTATTCTGCACTTGGAGTACAGAAGGAGTGAAAACTATAAAAGACAGGACATACATTTGTATTTCAAAAATATCCCACCACAAATACTATCTGAATAATGCATAAGTGATTTTGACACAATGACTACCATGATAAAATTATTCTCATTAGTGTGTAGGGGACTTTCTTTGTGCCTTTCCAAGGGCAAACTGCTTCCACATGTCTCCACCCAGTAGCAATTGAGACATTTCTCTGCAAGGCCTCTGGGAAAGGCAGCTCACAGCGCAAACACACCACAAGTTCTCTGTCCTGGGGAAACTAAATTAGAGCTGCTAGAAAAAGAAGTTTTCTTACAAAATATGCATTAGAAGTAGGAATTTGTTGTAAAAAGTCTAAAAAAAATTAGTATGTACTTTGACATGTAAGTAGAATTATGATAATATTACAATAATACATTGAATTTGAATTGTAATACAACACCCATTTGAGCTATGAAGCCTCATTTTTTTGCCGCACAGTCTCAGATCAACTACTACTGCCTTTGGGAGGCCTCTTCTGGTCAGTATACTGCCTTTCCCTATCTCCTGCTTTATTTCCTTCACAACTGCTTCACTATCTGTAATTAACATGTGTGGTAGGCCAAATTCTATGATGGCTCTTAAAATTGGCACAGGCTGGTATATGAGTTTTGTATCATTCTTTCCCCTTTCATGTAGGCAGAACCTGTGAATATCACTCCTGGGATTAGGCTACTAATCAGCTAACTTTGTGTTAATCCTAAACGAGATTATCTGGTTGCACATGACCTAATCAGGTGACCCCTTTTAAAGTGACCGGGCCCTTTCAGAAATCAGAGAGTCGAAGCCCAAGAGAGCCTATGGCCAAGTCAGAAGGAGCTGTGGGCGGCCCCTGACCAATGGCCAGCAGGAGAAACAGAGCCCTCAGACCTGCAACCGCAGGGAACCGAGTCTTCCCAACTGGTGCGCCTGGGAGAGAACCCCTGGCTCCAGAGAGGAATGCAGCTCTGCCCTTAGCTGTGCTTCATTCAGCCTTGTGGAACCTGAGCAGAGAACAAATAGCCTTGGGGCCTTTGCACACTCCCTCAGCTCCTCCTCCCACCAGCTACATCACATTATTACATCAGCTTATAAAGTCAAAACCATCTACACACGGTTTCATGTGAACTACTTACTACTATTACACTTGCTTTTAAGACTCTTAACCAACTGCATCATGCACACATTCTTATGTAAATTATAGTTTTCATATCTCAAGGTTAATACCATTTACAGAAGTCAAGAAGTAGATTATAATTATTCACCTGGTTATAAGAATGATAATAAACATACAACATATTAAAGAAATACAACAATGTTAAGTTTTAAAAAATTATGCTAAGCACTAAAGGTGAATTTGAAATGTTTTATTATTATGGATTCATTGATACTTATTTAAATAAGCACCAAGTTTAAGTTTAAATTGTAGGAGCATGTCTTTTAGCAAAAGTTACACTGTTAGCTTTCCATCACTTATGTCTTTTGTAATTGTTCACATAGTGGAAATCTGTCGTTGAAGTGGCAGTTAAGTGACTTGTATATGGTTTCCTTTTGAAGTTTTATATATGTGTACACAAAATCTTTTCCTTCATGATGATGTGTAAATCTTTTACCTTTATTATAATTTCCCCAAAGTGTTTTCCTTAAAAAATTTTCTCTTGGTCTTAAATTTTTCTATCTATTACAGACATGCTCTCATATACTAAGGTAATAATGTATTGTATAAAGAAAAAACTTATTTTTATTATACATCCAAAATAACTAGGATTAAATATGTCATAACTATGTTCCTGTTCCTTATGTTCATATATATTTCTATCTCTATATCAAAAATACATGAAAAATATGTTACTGACATTTTTAATGCAAATGTGGAACTTAGTTATCAGTTCTGATCTACCAGGCCATTAGAATTTGTTTTCAAAGCAAGTAGGATTGTAATAAGAATCAAGTACTTATACAAGAAATTAAAGATGATGAATTGGGGGACATGAAAATTATTAGTTCTTTTCATCTTCCTATTACAATCTTCTCATACTGAAGTTTTTTCCCGGGTCTTCCATTCTCCAAGAATATTCTAGTAGAAAAACAGATGCCAGGAATTGTAAAGAAAGGAGGGGGATGGGGAGAAAAATAAAAGAAACTGGCCAGGCACAATTTAAATCCTGAGGGCATGTGGCCATGTTACTTAATTTGAGCCGCATTATGCAAAACAAAACAGAAATTATCTCCAAGTTGGCAAAGCTTTGCTGAAAGTGCAACCCGAGGAATAAACTGAGTTATTTAGCATGCAGCAGATTTAAGACATACTCGCTGAGGTGCTTGGAAGAAAGCGAGCCGCACGACCCCTACCCTCACATATAAATAAACTCTAAACAGACTCATTTGCCATGAAGGATGAAATGTGGAGGTGCCGTGGCGCCTGGGTCTCTGCCTCTCCATGGCTCCTTTTCCCCAAGCAGTTCTGGTGGGTTTTTGTGTCCCCAAGTTGTCCCTATGCAAACAACAGGTTGAATATTGTAGGTGTGGGTTATTAAAATGTCCCTGGGACAATGGCAGTCTGTGTCCCATTTGTAACGCTTGGATTAATCTTTGGAAAGTGTGCACAAAATGTGACATGATGTTGGCTTCCAACATTACTCAGTCTGCATAGCAGCAAATCCTGCCCTGTCTCCCTGGAAATAAAACTCCACAGACGTATCACTGACATCTAAAAAGGAACCTATCATTTATGCTCAAGATTAGAGACACCCTGATAGAATTTCTGTATGGACTTCTGAATTTTATGGTTAGCATTTACAATGGAAACAAATTATACTCATCTCATTCACAGTTTCCCTAAGGAAAATCTGCCATTAGGTAAATTGTGTATATATGATTATATATATATTGCTGCAGATGGGAAAAATGAGAATGCTTTTATCTTTTAAGGAGAATTTCACATTAACTTAGGATGAAAACCCAGAACTGGTTCCTGACGACAGCAGGATTCTTGATATTTCCCCTCTTTTCACCTCATTTCCCCTTTTTGATTTTAAAGACTCTAGAGGAGAGCGGCAAAATGTAAAAACTGCATGAGGACAGTGTATTGAGAAGAGAGGGTGTTCATCAGATTTCCTTTCCTTTTTCTTACACCCTTGGAGCTTTGGAAGTTTCTAGGCTCAACCTCACCTCATTGTTCATCAGAAAATTCTTTTTGATTTGGGCATCTGGTTCAGGAGAGCACTAAGTAGCATTGTGGAATTTGGGTAGACATTCTCTCGAATCATTTGTTTTAAAGTGCATCACAAAGGTAAAATTTTAGAAGACAATTAGAACTAGGATAATAGAAAAGGCATGTGAAATGATAAACAATTATCAGTGATTGCTTGAATTCCCATAGACCCCAACTGGAAAATATTCTCTCATTTAAGACTAACTCCACACATAGGAGGAATTGGAAATTGCCTAAAAAAATGGAATCAGGCAAAAAAAAAAGTCAGGATTTTGTTCTAGAACAATGGTTTTTAAGTATGTTATAGATTAATGTCCTTATCTTCCTTTTTACAGTCCAATTATTCCAAGCGTAATTTTTTTGGGGGTCTTATAGGGGAGAAGAGCGCCATTAAAGCAGGTTAGGAATGGCCTCCCCTAAAGGTTATAGTGTAGACATTTTCTTACACAGCAAAACACATAAATAAGTTGAATGTTTAACTTGTTGTGACCAGTGTTTGGCCTAGAATAGTCATCCATATTCTTAATTTATCGCCTTTTAATCAGTAAGTTTGATAAATGTTAAGGTATAGAGTATATTTATAGTTTAAACATACAAAGTAAGTTTAAAGTTGCAAAGTATGTTTAAAATGCTGCTTTGATTTGTTTGGCATATTGGGAAACAACATAAGGTTTTGTTTGGAAAGAACATGGTTTCCATTGAAAAAAATAGGTGAAAACAGTAGCTATAGAGGACATCAGCTAAATTGTAAATGCTGTGCTTTTAACCTAGAAGAGGTGGGAACATTGATGAATCTGAAGTTTAGTGCTTCGAAGGACCTCCTCAGAGCAGTAGGTGCGGTGATGGACAGAGACACTTGTGGAACGTCTAGCGGGGCGCTCGGGAACTGCCCCGAGCCCACCCCTCCCAGGCCCATTCATCAGAGTTATGGTGGTGTGGGGCTGTGCCTTGGGCCACAGGGTCCTCTGTTATATAGACTTTAATTTGCATATTGTCTTTTTCTGGGCGTCATTTTCCCGTGCAACATAACTGCTTGGACCTAGTGTTTCAACAATTGGATAGATTTATGTTGTCTTGACATTCACTTTCTTCAGAATTAAAGGTGGAGTGAGTGGAAGGGGTATGGCAGTTACCCAGCATGAAATTTTGTTCTGGGTGGGCCAAAGGTAGAATGAGAAGAACATCGATAGAATGCGGAAGGGGAGTGAAGGGCCCCCACCCGTAAGATGATGAACTTCCTGCTTCTCTTCTGGGTCCTCAGTTCCCGCCAGCACCACCTGAAGCCTAATCACCCCTCGCCCCCCTAATCCCAGCACCTAGCCAATAGCCACCAGCCCCGTAGAAGTGACACCTCAATCAGCTCATGCCCCTTCCTATATAACCCAGCACCTTTCCCTAATAAAGCGGAATTCTCCGGTGAATTGCTGCTGTGCATCGCTCCTTTCCTTTCATTGGTGCCGAAACCCGGGAGACGGGACACCCCAACTGGGCGCCGTCTTCCCCCAACACCAGCAGCAGCTCGCCCTCGTCCTCTTTATCCGGCGCTGGCTCCTCACACTCACCACTCCTCTCTGGCCTTTGGGTAAGTTTTCCCCCGGAGTGGGCCGCTCTTCCCCGAGCTATTGCAGAGCCATTGACCGTGATCGTCCGGCAAGGCCCTGACGCTCGGGGACGAGGAGGGAACTCTCCCCGCCTTAGGCCTTCACGGCTGCGGCGGACCCTCAGGCCCCTCCTCCAACAGCCATAAACGAGGCGACTCCTTTGCGGATGAGAACATTCCCTTTCCCCCTCCTCCTTCCGTTCCTTCCTCCGAAAACTCCTAGTACTAGGTACCTCGGACTCCAGCACTCTGCCTTCTTAGAGAAGTCTGGGTGACGACCCACACTTCCTAAGAAACCGACTCGTATACGAGTTTCCGCAGACCCCCAAGGATCATCGGGGACGCCCTTTGTCTCCTTGGGGTCTGTTCCCAGTCCGAGGATCTCCGTTCGTCTTCCCCTGTTTGTCTCCTTCTCTGTCCTTTAGCCATGGGAGCCTCCTCATCCCTCCCTGGAAGCTCACCTCTTGAATGCCTGCTCAAGCATCTAGCCACCCTCTCCCAGATGCCTGATATAAAACCAAAACTTCTCTGTAAATACTGCTCCCAAGATTGGCCGACATACCCCCTAGACAATAACAACCAATGGCCCGCAGGGGGAGCTCTTGATCCTGACATCACTCGCGATCTCTTTAACTTCTGCCAGCGCCTGAAAAACTGGAAGGAGATTCCCTATACCGAAGCTTTCCTCCTCCTCCCCCCGCCTCCCCCCAAGTTCTCCTAGCCTGCAAGCCGTCTCTCCCGCAGAAGCCTCCCGTTCACTCCCTTCCCCCTCCTCTCCTACAACAACCCCTCCCCCTTCCTCCACCACCATCTCCTCCCCCACCTCACCCCCCTGCAGATCAAGCCTGAGCCTTTCAGCCCCCCTCTAAGTCCCAGGAGCCTCCTCTGTCTTTGCCCCCATCACCTGTTTCTCCCCCACAGACTGAGCCAGAACCCTTCAGTCCCCCACTGCCGTGGGTCTCCGCTCTAGGGATATCTTCGCCTGCTGCTTAAAGCAGGTCTGAAAAAGGCAGCTCGTCAAGTAGTCAATTTTCAAAAGCTCCAAGACATAATTCAAAGGAGTGAGGAGACTCCCTCCGAGTTCTTAGACAGACTCCCTCAAGCCCTATTACACTATACCAGCCTGGACCCAGAAACGCCTGACGGGACACATGTCCTTATGACATACTTCCTGGCTCAAAGCTACCCCAACATTAAAGCTAAACTCAAAAAGTTAGAACAGGGCCCCGCTACCCCACAGATTGAGATCCTAACAGTGGCCTTTAAAGTCTTCCAAAACCGGGAGGAGGAGAAAGAATGCCGTAAACAAAAGGCTGATCAGGCCAATTTCCAAATGTTGTCCCAGCTGATAAAATCACAACCTGGGCCCCCCTTTACAAACAAGCCCCCCCCAGGGGCTTGTTTCAAGTGCGGAAAAGAGGGACATTGGTCAAGGGAGTGTCTCTACCCCAGATCTACTACCACCCCATGCCCCAGATGCCACAAAAAGGGCCACTGGGGGTCTGATTGCCCAGCCACCCAAAGGGGAGGCTGGACGAACAACCCCCATCCTAAGCCCTCCGTAGTGGGGCTGGCAGAAGAAGATTGAAGGGGCCCGGGGGCTTCTTGCCCGACCATTTCCATCACCAAACAGGAGCCCAGGGTTACTTTAATAGTAGACGGTCGCCCCATCTCCTTCCTCCTAGACACAGGAGCCACCTTCTCAGTCTTGCGAGAATACTGGGGCCCTACCACGCCTGCCATTACTCCTATAGTCGGGGTAGGAGGTAAACAGATTTTCCCATTAACCCCCCCCTCTTTTATGCACAATCCAAGACAATCCCATACCTTTCTCCCACTCCTTCCTGGTTATGCCCCAGTGTCCCATCCCTTTACTAGGACGGGACATCCTTTCTCTCCTCCATGTTTCCATAACTATATCCACTCCCACAGCCCCCAGTACTCCCTCCTAATGGCCCTCATAGCCGACGACCCCCCTCTACCCAATGAAAGCTCCAGTTCCGCCCTCATACACCCTGTAAATCCCAAAGTTTGGGACATTACAAGCCCCTCCGTGACTCTATGTCCTCCTGCCTCTATCAAATTACATGACCCCTCTCAGTATATCTGTCAGGCCCAATACCCCCTAACCACTTCAGCCCTCATAGGCCTCCAACCCATCATTCAAGATATTTTAAACAAAAATACCTCAGACCCACTCACTCCCCGTTTAATACCCCCATATTGGCTGTTAAAAAAACCAACGGATCTTTCCGCCTCGTCCAAGACCTTCACCTCGTCAACATGGCCGTCGTCCCTATCCACCCCTTAATTCCAAATCCAAACACCCCTTCATTGTGGATCCCTGCCTCGGCCTCCCACTTCTCAGTCCTAGATCTCAAGGACGCATTTTTTTTTTTCTATCCCTCTGGACCCCTCCTCCCAAGATTTTTTACAGAAAATGGCTCCTCTCTGACCTGCCCGTTCCCAAAACCAAGACAGAAATCCTTTCCTTTCTAGGCCTGGCTGGGTATTTTAGAGCGTGGATCCCTAACTTCTCCCTGTTGGCAAGACCCCTATACGACCTCAGAAAGGGCCCCCCCGAAGAACCATTATCCTCCTCACCCCAACACTCCTTCATTAAGCTCCGTCAAGCCCTTGTGGAAGCCCCAGCTTTCCATCTTCCTGATTTGTCGAAGCCCTTCTCATTATACATTCATGAGAGGTCCAGTCAAGCTCTAGGAGTCCTAGGCCAATATTATGGCCCATCCTTTGCCCCAGTAGCTTATCTTTCCAAGCAATTAGACCCCACAGTTCGGGGATGGGCCCCCTGCCTACGGACATTAGCCGCTGGACAGCTCTTGCAGAAGGAAGCTCATAAACTGACATTCGGGGCGTCCCTTACCATTCTGTCCCCACATCACCTAAAGGATCTCTTAACCTACAAAAGTTTACAGAGTCTCCCTCCCTCCAGACTCCTGACCTTACTGTCCTCTTTCCTCCAAAATCCCGTTCACCCCCTTTGTCATCCATACCTGAATCATGACTTTTTCCTCCTTTACTGCTCCCTCGCTCTCTCTCGCTTTTTTTCCTCATTCCTATTGTCTTCCCCGCCACCCCAGCCTCCTTTGTATGGTGATTCAAAGTCAGACAGACTTACACACAGCATCAAACAAAAATTACTGCCCTCATTGCCACATCAGACTGCCCTCTGAAAGGCTGCTCCGAGCCTTTATACCTCCACTTTCCTCCCTCCACCGAAGATCTCACTAGCAGCTACCTTTATTCTCCCTACTTCTGCTTCCTCTATGACCAAAAACAAGCCTGTTGCAGGCAATGGCCAGACACCTATGGGGATGTCCCTACTGGTCTTGTGCCATTCACTACATGGGTAACTCCTGGTACCCACAGTATTACTCCTCCAACCCATTCTCTTCAATACTAACAAACCCCTTCCTTACCTGGCTTTGGCCCATTGCAGGCCCTATAATAATCATTCTCCTTGCCTGTCTCTTCTTGCCTTGTAAAGTTAATCAAATCTCAAGTTGGTAAAATCTCTAATCAAACTTTCAACCAGCTTTTACTCAGGAACTACCAGCTTTTAGCCACAGAAGATCCCTCACCCTCACGTAACCTCCTCACCACACGCTGAGATGGACCCCTCTCTCTGCTGGAAACTGTTCCTGGAAATAATGGCCGCAGACGCCTGGCTTCTGGCACCCGTGTCCTCTTGGCACCATTAGAATAAACAAGTCCTCGACCTTTGGTTACAGGGAACCTTCATTGATTTCCAACCTGAAGAAGTCCACATCTACTCGTCCTTACTGTGGGGAGTCCTATCAACCCTTTCCTCCCAGTCCTCAAGCCCTCAGTCCCTTCTCCGCCCCCGTTCAGCAGGAAGCAGTCAGAGAGAAAGCAACGTCCACAACCCCATAGAGGAGAAAGGGGGAAATGAAGGGCCCCCACCCATAAGATGGCGAACTTCCTGCTTCTCTTACGGGTCCTTGGTTCCCGCCGGCACCACCTGAAGCCCAATCACCCCTTGCCCCCCTAATCCCAGCACCTAGCCAATAGCCACCAGCCCCGTAGAAGTGACACCTCAATCAGCTCATGCCCCTTCCTATGTAACCCAGCACCTTTCCCTAATGAAGCGGAATTCTCCGGTGAATTGCTGCTGTGTGTCGCTCACTTCCTTTCAGGGAGAAAATAACGTAATTCACAATCTTGCATTAGCAACTCAGTTTTCCCTTTTCATCTTTGGGGTATAAGTCGGATGAAGCCCAGACTTCCAAGAAGAAGGTGCTTTAATGAAACCAACCAAGTATGTTAGAGAGGGTCAGCTCTTAAGGGAAACTAGAGACAGCGATGTGTGTGCATCACCAGACTTATCCCGGAAAGTCACTTTCAGGACAAACAAGCATTCTCACCGGGAGCTGAGAGAGTTAGAGAGATGACTTTTCTTTTTCCTGAGGATTTGGGCGGTTGTTTGGGGTTATGAGATGTTGCAAGACTTCATATACGAACTACAGATATCTGAAAATAATGTGGACAAAGTACACCCATTTCTTTTCATTTTTATTTCCATGAACTTACGACACAAAACAGCAACGTCTACTCTCAATGTTTTAGAAAGTACACTATAAAATAACCAAAAGGACTTTAATGGTGGGCTTACCTACCATTAAGAGAAGAATAAAATACTTCAAAAATAATTTCTTTTTCAATGGAGGGCTTGAGTCTTTTCTCAAAATGCTGTTGCTTGTAGAAGCCTGGACTTAAAGCTAGAATCTCCAGAAATGGTACCACAGCGCCACCGTCGGGTTTTGCAAGAGACAGCGGGGAGCCAGATGTAAGGAGGACAAAGGACAATGTTTTCTCTTCCCTGAAGAGCCATTAGGGAAAGGCAAAGAAGGGACTCTCAGCGTAGACCCGTCTGTGGCATTACTACAGCTAACATCAGGTGTCTCTGGTGTCAGAAACTGCCTCAATATCTTTTTCTGTTTCTATATTAATTTGAAGAATGAACACATTTTTAGTGTATGAAACCTTAACGAAAGGAAAATCTCTTTAATGTTCACAGTCTTTCTTTTCTTTTGACAGAAAATAGAAATACTTTTCTTAGCATTAAAAGATGGTGATTTTAGTGTTTGGTAGGACATCTATAAAAGGCTTACCTCTCTGTTTTCAACTTATCTTTGGATATGATCTATTTATAATGTTGCTGACTCTTCGGGTTCTTAAAGCTTGGAGATATTTAAAATAAAACATATTCTAACACATAATCAGGAGAACAACTTAAATCCTGAATGCATAGTGAAATAATTTAATCATTTACTTAGAAGTTTGCTTTCTTTGGAATAAAATTTATACTCCTCTAAAATTTGAATGTTTGCATTTTTTTCTTATTTTATATTGCAAAGTTTCACAAGATTGTGCAAAATACCTAAGTAATGGAGTGGCAAATGCGTATATTTTCATTTGTACATCTCTTTCAGTAAAGATCTTACAGGATTGGCTTGAAAGATACAATGTTAGCTGTGACCATATTTTGCACTGTTACAGCATCTATCATTTATTAATTCTTGCATTATATTAAACAGAAATTGTGCAGAATATAATATTATAACACTATTTTGAGCCTGAATGAGGAAAGGTTCTAAGCACTTTGCATTTAATGTTAGGGCATTAAATACTGTCATCAATAGTATGAGGAATGTCCTATTATTTCCATTTTGCAAATGAGGAAAATGAAACACAGGAACATTGAATAGCTTGCCTAGGGTAACACAGCAGACAAATGATGGATTTGAAACCTGGACTTCAAACTCCACGTTCTTGATGATGATACTAAATCTATTTTCTTGGGATATGAGTATTCTAAAAATATTTAAAGTGTCATGCTCTTCCATTTTGTTGTATTTTCCCTTTGTACAAGAACCTATTTAATGTAAAAATATTGATCTAAAGACATTTTATTAAAAATATTTAAATGCTATTAGTAGTTAAACAACATTTTTTGAAAGCTAACCTCAAAAACAAGTATTGTGTATATCTTTTCCCCCCTAGGCATCATATATCATGTGTCCAAAACAAGTGACTTGGAAATGAACTTCTGGAAATGAACTTTTTGTAAATTAAGGACTGTTTATTTTAACTTCTTTTCTATCTTAGATTCTAAATAATCACTTTAGATAATTATATGGAATTATTTATCTTATTTTATTGTAGTGTGTTTTAAAAAGTAATTGAGGGAAACTGCTGGTTACGTTTTGGCTACGTACAGAGAAAATGTTCAGTTTTTTTATATTATAGTGTTTAGAATTTCTAAAATCCTCTAAAGGTTCAGAAACTGTATCAATTTTTGAGAGTCTGTGGATATTTAAGTCTTATGTAACATTTAGCCTCCAAAACTACTTATTTATTTTTTGTTGAAATATAGTTGATATATAATATTATACTGGTTTCCAGTGTACAACATAGTGATTGAACAGTTTTCAACATTATTAAGTGCTCATCCCAACTAGTATAGTGACTGTCAGCATAGAAAGATGTTACAGAACTATTGACTGTATTCTCTGTGCTGTCCTTTCATCCCCACGACTCATTTATATTATGATTAAGATTTTTTGCCTCTTTATTCCCTTCACCTACTTCACGCATCCCAACCCTTCCCTCATGGTAGCCACCATCACTTCTCAGTGTTTTTGAGTTTATTGCTGTTTTGTTCATTTGTTTTAAAATCTATTCTTAAACTGATCTTATTTGAGTTTTGAGTTTTTTTTTTAATGTAGTACAATATATCCTGTATTACTTAATGGGGATAGAAAAATATGGGGACATGTAGGATGTTTTGCTATAATTTCAGTCAATGTTTCATGAAGAAAAAAATAAGAAAAGTGTAAAATCAAAATTATCATAAGAATATACTTTTGTTGTGCTGTGTGCTGGATGGGAAAATTGATTTTGACTGAGGTCATGTTGGAGGCTCTGGCTAAGTGACTTTTTGGTATGTTACGTGGAAACAGTAGCTTAATATTAGGCTAACTCTTCTAGAAGTGAAGTGAAGTCATAACAGGAACCGTAGTAATTTGATAATTTAATAAACCTAATTATTAGTTAGTATGAAGCTTGAACATTATCTTCAATATTTCTATTTACTATAGATATGGCATGAGCATTTTTATGTATTTCACATTAATTTCCTAATAGCTAATTTAGGTGAAATTCAAAACATTTGGAATTACAATTAAAAATCATTTATATGGTTATTTACTGAAAATTTGAATTATAAAAACTTTGGTCATCTATCTAGCATTTGTATGTTTGCCAGTATTGCTTTTATCCACGTTTTAACTATTCCTTTGGGGGTGGACTGGATATGAAGAAGAGAAAGATTGTGAGGAGAAAAAAGGTAATTTCTCTCTTCTCCAAGGACACAGATATAGAAATAATAAAAAGATGATTTATTCTTCCATCCTGTGGTCAAGGAATAGTTCAATTCAGCACTTCAAGGAGTAAATCTGTTTCTATCCAGAACCACCATGGGAGGGCACAGACGCTGATCGTTTTTCAACAGAACAATGAGAAAACAGCTTTGAACTTCTTTTATGCATACGGTACACTTTATATAAGTACACTGATATTGGTTTAAATTATTCATAAAGACTTCCCTATGAGATAATTTTTTTTGGCTGTATTAGGCTGTGATATTGTTATTTTATGCAATGGGAAACCACTAGATTAATTGTCTGTGAATATCCCCTAGATAGTATAATTTGGCTACTCAAATATTTCATTGCCCATTGAATAACTTGCCATCATCTTATCCTCAGACTTCAATTCTCAGTTTTTTGGCCAAACCCAAATTTTGTGTTTTCAATGTCTTACTGAATATATCAACCTGGATATTTTACCTTCATTTAAATATGATAAATCTAAAACCAATTGTCTTTTACCACATACAAAATATTCTCCCTGAGTCTACTGCTCCTCCTGATATCCAGCCTTTAATCTCTGTCATAATATTTGAGTCTTCCTTCTCATTCTGCAGCTACACCAGCATTAGTAAATACTTCCATGTATTTCTCAGTTCAACTTGACCTCACCATGATGGGCCTTGTTAATTTCACCTTCCAAATGACAGACACTGTTTTAGGTACTAAGGAAAGAACAACGAACAAAATAGTGAAAATTTCTGCCCTCAGTTTGCTTACATGATAGTGGAAGGAGAAGAACAGTAACAAGTAAGTGAATTATACAGTATGCTAGAAGGTGCTGTGAAAAGGAACTGAGCCAGGTAAGGGGAAAGGGGACCTGCTGGGGCAATGAGTCACAGCTGTACATAGAATGGTTTGAGCAGGTCTCACTGACCCTGCATCTGGATCTCATAATTCCTTTGAATGCTGTGCTTTAGACAGAACCTTGTTTATCATTTTTGATTTAGGCAACCACCAAATTCTGTTGATTTCTCAGAAAATCAGTGTTCAAAACTTTTCATTTTGGCTGCTTTTTTCTTGTTTAGCTTATTATTTCTTTACACTTAAGTTATTATAAAGCCTCCTAACATGAATCTGTTCGTCTATGGCAGTCAGATCACATGCTTATCAAAACTGCTTCAGTGTGGCCATGTAATAAGTCAGTGGAATAGGAGTGGAAGTGATGAGCATAATTCTAGAGCTGGTGCATCAATACTCCCATGATCCTCCATGCTTCCTCCCTATTCATCTGCAAGCTGCATGCAGAGGATGTATTGCAGGACCCAGCATCCTGGGGCATGAGAGCCACTGGACAGGAGGGACGTAGGTCCTACATCACCATGAAGATGACCCTCTGCTTGTCTCTGAGCTTTATGTGAATGAAGTATCATCTATTATATTAAGCCACTGAGATTTTCAGAGGGGAGGACTTTCTTTTATAGCAACTAACATTATTTACCCTAAATAGTATGGGCTTCCTCTGTACTTCATATACCACTGAGATGCCACATTACAATTAGGTTTTTTTTTCAGTACTGTATTGAATAGTCACTCTGCTGTTTATTTATACTTACTTCAAATCTGTAACTGTGGCTAAATCCAAATCTCTTTCTTCCTTTGGCTAAACAGAAGCTGCTGAGAATGGCTGAAAAAAAATTACAGCTATATCAGGCCATGATACAGTCATAGCCTCCAATCTCAGCCAGGTCCTCCAAGCTGTGCACCTGTCCAATCGTGTTGCTCTAGTTGGCTCTTCCATTCTTTATTCTGTAAAATCTCTGACCCTGACCTCCACCAGTGCTATGCTGCCTTCATCTTAGAGAAAACAGACTCCAACACAGCTCTCATTGAACACCCTGCTATTGAACCTAAACATTTGCTTGCACACACTCACCCTCTCGCCCTTCCATGCAGTTACAGTGACATAGGCCCTTCTACAGAGCACAAATTGGGCCCTGGGTCCCACTCCTTTTTACCTTCTGAATACTCCACTGACCACTGTAGTCTCAGCATTGACCTCACTATTGGTTCTTTCCTGTTTGCACTTAAATGTGCTCAAGGCTCTCCTATCTCAGAACAAACACCCTCCTTGTCCTGTTCTCTCCTCTAGGTGCAGCTCCTTTCTAATCCTCTCTGTCATCACTGCATTCCTTGGGAGAACAGTGCATATGCCCTTCCACTTACTCTCCACCGACTCCAGTCTGGCTTCAGCGTGCACCATTCCCGCGGACGCTGCTCTTGCTAACGGGCGCTCTTCTCTGTCTAAGGGGCACTCAGCAGCAGTGACCACTCTCTAATGAAAACCAGTGACGCTACTCACTCCTATAGTTTTCTTCCTCATTCTCTTCTAGCCAGTATATTCTTCTGACCTTTGATCAAATGTTGAACTTCCTCAGAGCTTTATGCCCAGATCTTATTTTGTGCTAAATAGACCCACTTCTTCCTTGGATGATTTTATTACCTCTCATTATTTCACTTGTACTACAACTTCAAAAAAATATCTCAAGCTCAGACCCAGACCCCATTCCCACATAGCTCTATCTAGAATCTGTCCATCTCCTTTCTCTGCAGCTGCAACCAGGGACAGGACTGTACCTCGGTGGACACACAAGATTCTAACTCTTCCACCTTTCTCAGATCTTGTTCTACCCTGAAACTTTCTCCTAGGGCAGCTAAAATGATTCTTTAAAATAAGAATATGATCAGGTCACTGCTCCACTCTAAACCCTTCAGTGGCTACCTACTGACACCTGGAACTTTGTTCCTTAAAAATACATATTCTTTAATGTGGTTTATGAAATATTTCAAGGCCTGCTCATTATCTCTTCATTTTATTCTCTTGCTTTTCTCCTTTCCCTCTAAGATCCAGGTCAGCATGGCCTCTTTCAGTCCCTGGAACAAATCTTGCCCTCTGGCTTCAGGTCTTTGCATGTGCACTTGGTCTGAATAACTCCTCTTCTTTTTGCCTTGCTGACTGTCAATTATCAAGTATAGCTTGAAATTGCAGCAAGGGAGCTTTTCCTATCCCTGCTCTGGGTTGCAAATCATCCTGCATTTACATTAATATAGCACATACCACAATTTATTGTCATTGCCTGTTAAATTGTCTGCTTCCCTAATAGACTAAACACCATCATATTTCTAATATTCACAGCTGTTCAAAACTGCAATAGATTGTAAAAGGGATGACACTCAAACATTAGGTAGGTGGTTGGACTTAATTTTTATAGTTTTGCCATCTTATGTCCTTCCTGCTCTTCATGGGCCATATGTTGCAGCCGAATTATTTGATCTTTCTCAAATGTGCTTTGTGCTTTCCTCCTCTGGAATTGGATCGTATCTTTCCCTTTATCTAAACATGCCTTCCCTTACTCTATGTATGTATAGAGTATATCTATATTATATTATATTATATTATATTACATTATTAGTATATTATATTATATCAAAATTACATTCCTTTTTAAGCCCAGTTCCAAAACTGTCTTCACCATGAAGACATTTTATCATCCTGGTGAGAAAAAACCTTGCCTTTCTCTGAATTCTCAAAACACTTTGGAATATTTTTAAGTACTCATCATAGATGGCTTAAACATCACTGTATTTCAATAAAAGAATCTAGAAAGGTATCAACTCTTCCTTCAACTTCTGGACTATGCTGTATCACTTTTTTGGAATACATTGTATTTGCCTTAAGTTGTACTTATGTACATACACGACATCTCTCCCATGACAGCTTTGTCTGTTCATATGGACTGTAGTGCTTGGCATCTCGTCATATAGATATAATGGACTCTCAAAATATAATTGTTGAATGCATTAACCAACCAGTTCTTCTATGTTATCTTCTGTCTCCTTAGGAATTCCTTTTTCAAGCCAAATAGCCTTATTCCCAGTCCAATACTTGCTAATTATACTTGCCCATTTTCCTCTCTACACATTGCTTTTATAGTCTACATTCATATCTCTAATTGTCAAAATCCTAAGTCTGACTTAGTCCTGCCTGCCAGAAGAGGGTCTTGGCTAAGGCATTTGGTCACTGGTTAGAAGGCCATGAAATACCATAGAAAAAATTAAATCATGGAGCACCTGACTTGAGAGGTAGTTTAGTAAGGTTAGTTACCTAGTAAGCTGTACAGGAGGAACATGAGCTGGAAAAGCATGAAGCATGCAAGACCTATTACAATTTCTCCTGCCAGAGGCTAATATGTGCTTATTAAACTTGTCTAGCACCAGTATGGCTGGAAAAAAGGGGGTGAGGTAAAAGAGCATTTCCTTATGTTGACTCAATAGGGATTTGTTGTTCTAATATTTCCATTAGAGGGATTGAAAGATAAAGAGGAGAAGACAATGGAGAAGGTCACTGACAGCAGTGGCAGAGATAAAGGATGCAGGAGGATGAGCAGGTTTGCTGGTCCTTGAGCAGCCTCTGTTGCGAACACTAATCTGGCAGGGAATTTCTCAGAATCTACATGTTTTCTAAGGTCTATGATACAGGCATCATTTATATTCATCTTTTTAAGTATTTTATTTACCACTTGTTTCTGTATCAATAATATACTCAGCTAGTGTGGACCAGCTGCTCTTTATGGATCTCCATAGTGTACAAAGCCTTGCAGCAGTGAGGGACTGTGAGAGGGCCCTTTACCTCCCATCTCTCTGATCCCAGGAGCTGCCTGTTGTGGTGGGAAGCACATGAGTGTCTCAGTCAGATGGATGGGAGTTTGAATTCTGTTTTGGTCACTTACTAATTGTATGACCTTGACTGAGTTATTTAACTGTCTAGAAGGTTAGTACTTCTTTGTTTTGTTTGTTTTATTTTTAAACTGTTCAGCTGGTATCAGCAATAGCAAATTTAGAGACACTATAAGAATCAGTGGAACATGTATGTAGTGCCTGGCACCTGGTGAGCTTGTCCTTTCTTCCCAGAGTTGCTATGTTTAAGAGAACATAAATATTGGCCAGCAAAGGACAAGGATTGAAGCAGAAATTGGCAATGTACATCTTCAGATGATGATAAGCTTCCCTAATTTGAAACAATTCTAGCTGAAGATATATTCCATGTATTTTATTAAGTGTAATTCAGAAACATGTGCCTCAGCAAACTACCTTGAAATTCTTACACAGTGTAGATATTCAAAACAACATGTGTATACAGTTTGTGTGCTGTTCTCTGTTATAGGAAAGAAAGATTAGTTGTGTGTGTAACTTATTCCTTATATATATTTTTTATTAAAGTATCATTGATATACAGTCTTATGTTGGTTTCAATATGGCTTATATTTTAAAAGTGAAATTCTGGACAAGAGTAAACTACAAGGAATTATATTCTCTAACAATTTGAAAGGTATATTTTACCAAAATTATTCTAACTTCATAAAGGTATGTATACCTATTTCTTGTTTTGTATTTGATATATGACATTTTCCCCTTTGAATTGGGAACCATCTTTGACCTCTTAAAAATGAACCTTTATCATGACCTCATTGTTGAGAGAAAGGTAAAGCTGGCAGACAATATCCAGAACAAAATCCAAGCAGTCTTTCTGATGGCCCCTGCATGGTGAAAGCTCACCTCTTAAACTCCCAGAGGATAAGATCGATGGTGATGAGTATTCCAGAACCTTTTTCTTCCCTGTATAGTACTCTTAACTGTGTTAGCAGATGCTTCCTAAACTCTCAAGTTGAAAATCTAAAAGCACACACCATTCCTAGGAACAAAGCACAGTTCTCCAGGCATTTGGTTTGACATAGAGTGCCAAGTATACTTGCTCTCTCATAGGAGGTGTGTGTAATGTTTGGGGCAATTTAGTTTGTTCCTTTTATAAGACAAGTCTTTATTGAGAACACTTTTGGATTTCTGTTTGGTTATGTCTGTTCCATGGCTGTTCTAGCCAGCCTCATCCATGGGGACTTTGCTCTAGTTCTCTCCTTAAGGACATTGGAGATATGAGGTTCATTTCAAGCTCCAACTATGTGATTTGAGTCACTGTCATGCTATGTCAGGGCAGCATGGTCAATTTGGGGTATTCACTGTGTGGGAAACATGATAAATTGTCATGTGAGGAAAAGGGATGAAGCTTATTCTGCAGCATTTCGAAGAACCAAGAGAACAGCTTTCAACACAATACGAGAGCAGCTGTAAGGAAGAAAAATCTAACAGACAATTACCATTGTTGAATGCTATAATGAATGGGCTGCCTTGGAAAACATCTGAGTTGAGGTTTTGATCATCTGTCAGTAAAGTGTTATTCAGAGGGTGAGGGACGTTGTTATTGGAAGCTGAATTTTATAAAGTGGTCAAAGCAGAGCTGCTCTCTGAAAAAACCGGTGGGCCTCACCTCAGTCAAGCAGCATCTCTATGAATCCTGAGGAAAACCCTTGGGAATCTGGGGAGCCCAGTTTAAGAATCATGGACTGTAGATGATCCCTTAGGTCCCCTCCTACCTGTTAAGAACCCATTATTCAGGCTCCTAATGAAGGAAAATAAATACACTGCTCTCAATTCTATGATTTCTTGTTAAGCCCACCGACTTAGTAAAAAATGGAGATTAACAAGACAAAAATTAATTTTTCTGACTTTAGCACACTTTGTTAAAATTATTTCTACTTTTATAGCATCTGAATTTTAAAAATCAGTCATATTTGATTTATTTTTCTTTCACAGTTTACATACAGTTAATCTTCAAGTACTCTTGATCCTTCCTTCAAAATATATCTGCCATCTGTACCTCCTGTCCTTGTTTCTGCTACCACAGAAGTTCAGCTCATACCTGAACTACTGCACAAGCTTTTTAGTTGGTCCCCTTTCCATTCTGTTCTGTGATTTACTAACAGCTTCATTTTTTTAAACCACGTGTTCAAGAGCATGTTCCTCCTTTGGTCAAAATCTTGGCTCCCCAGTGTCCACAAGGGATACGTTCCATGGCTGTGAGCCTCTGTGACCACCAGCCCGGTTCAGTCTCTCTCCGATGGTTCAAGTGCTGAAATTCAAATGGCAGCAAGGCCAGCAACTGGCACCACCGGGCCCCTCTCCCATGGCACTCAAAATGGTGGCAAGTATTTAGGCCCAAGGGGAAGTGGGGAAGTGGCAGCATTTATGATCCCAAGTTGATTTCCATTTGATTTCGTAATCAGCCTGCTGGATCTAGTAATAGGCATTCCACTTTATTCAAAACACTCCAACGGTTTCCTATCTATTGCAGAATAAAACCCCAAATCCCTACAGCATCCTATAAAGCCTCTTAACGTGCACCCTGTGTTACCTTTCTGAGCTCTTCTCTTAACTACCCGCTCTTCTGTCCCTTATTCTAGTCCAGCCACACTGATTTTCCTGCTGTTCTTCAAACATGCCCAGGATGCTCTCACCTCTGGGTCTCTGTACTGTGCCCACGCTGACTGGTCTTTCCGCATGATGGCAACATGGCGAACTCCCTCACTCCCTTTAAGACTCAGTCCAATGTCAACTTATCAGGGGGACCCCTCCTGGCCACCTTATTTAAAATAGCCAATACGCACTCTCACTCTGGCTTCCTACTCCTCCTCTTTGCTTTTCTTTACAGCACTAATCATCTAATAAATTCTACTTATTCAACTTCCTTATTGTCTGTCTCCTCCCGTTGATTGTATACTCTGTGAGGGCAGAGATTTCTGTCTTGTTTACTGGTGTATCCCCAGCACCTGGAATAGTGTCTTGCACACTGTAGGACCTCAGGGAACATATGTTGAATATATGAATGAATGAATGAACATCTCTCTAGCCTAGCTACAGGCTTTCCACAATCTCACCCACACTTCACCTCTTTCCACTTCCTGACATAAAACCCACATTCCAGGCATTGAGGGCTGCTGCTCTGGGAACACTTCCCCATCCTGTGCCTTCTGTTGCCTGTACCCTGGACTTGGAAGCCATTTTGCATTCTTTCCATCTTTCCATATACTCTGCCATGAGGCTAAATTCCCACTTACTACATGAAACCATCCCAAGCCACACAGACTCAGTCTTCTCTTCTCACAGAATAATTTTCCTATAGCACTAATTTAACAAATATAATCTGCATAATTATACAATTCATATTCTTATCTTCTGATGTTAGTAAAGCTGTTAATCTTTATTTAACTTCTCAAATGTTTGTATTTTGTTTTACCAACCTTGGAAGCTCTCTGAGGAAAGGCCAAATATACATGAAGAGAACTGCTCATGGGAAAAATTCCAGCCCAGGGGCTCACCCCACCACCTTGAGAGATGAAGAGATTAATACTTCAGTTCCCCAGACCACTGTGGGCCCAGGAGATGCCGTGACACGCCACTGAGGAGCTCTTCCCTAGGGTGCCTTGCTCATAGTAGGTGCTCAGAAGGTGTTAGATGGGCTGATTAATCTTGTGCGATTGTTTTGTTCCTAGTAGTCTCTCTGCAGCCTTACTAAAGTTTATGTATGTGTACTAATACTACTTAAAAAAAAAAAAGAGAAAAAAATCATTATCGTGGACTAAGAATTAAAAACTTGGTTTAATGATGATGAATGAGAAATAATTAACTAAAATACATTAATTGTTGGTATTGAGCTGTATGGTAGGACTTACCATCTTAATTGGATACACCAAAAACTTTGGAGGCTACGCATGTGAGAAATAATTTTGCATACAGTTTGTGATTAGTCAGTTGTGAATAGTTGCTCAGTTTGTGAATAGTCAGTTTACCATATATTTCCATGGAGAAATCTAAATGAGAGAGCAGTAAGCTTTTAAATGTTCAGTCATACAGAATTCAATGTGGGTGTCCCAATTACATGTAAATCTTGTTAACACTATTTAGTTGTTTTTAATTTTAATTTTTAATATGTTTATATGTAAAGACGTATTGTACTCATTAGAAAACATAATTGAAACATAACGTGTGAATGAAAGTTCTGTATTTGATATCTAATGTGTCAATTAGATATATGACTCAGCCAGAATTCATCTAACAACTAGCCTCCAAAGTTTTTTAAAACATTGCCCGCAGAAGTACTTGTGTATGTTAGGTACTCAATAGCTATTTCTAGAGTGAAAAACTCACATAAATTAGATGAGGTAAACATGTGTCACCTCTCTTTTCAACTTACTTTTAGTGTGCCTTTACTTCTAAAAACAAATCTGATAGTCAACTTTAATAAATAAATATTAATAGAGGGCTATCATTAATTTGAAGTCAGTTTTGATATAATTCTGGACAGGAATTAAATATTTACTATAAGCTCCTTATTTACCTAGCATGAAATAGATATTAGTACTCCTTGCTCCAGGAAGTGGCTGTGATTCCAGAAAGTTTTTCATACCTCAATTTTCTGGAACTTGAATCTTATTATATTAACATTAGAAGAACTAATTATTAAAGGCCTGCTAGTATGATTCTTTTGTGTAGTGAATAAGCAAGCGATAATTTGTTTATTGATGTCCAACATTGATGTCCAATTTTTAAAGAATAAAAATAGCTGCAGATGAAAGCTATTTAATTCTTAAAATTTTTCAGTCGCACCAATTGGAAAGCAAAATACAATTTTAATCATTACAATTTGCCTTCTACTTATATTTAAATATTGTGGCAAGCGAAATATTTATTGAAAGCAATGTCTTTCATCCCTCCTCTGGTTCTGATGCTCTGTCATTCTTTGATTTTGTGACATATGTTTCTCCTTCTAAAGCAGCTGTTATGAAAACTTAGTTTTCTAAAAAAATTTTTCTATCACATCACAGATAGCTTGAAACTTAAAATATGCTGCTAATTTTGAAGTGGGATCCTGTTAGGATTTCTGCAAAAGGAAACCAGGCCTCCATTCCTCACCAAGGCTAGAGAGCCATGCCAACAACGTAAGGTAGGTTATGTGTCCAAATAATATAGCGCATTTCTTTTCTCCACACTAAAGAAATTCTAGGAAATAATGTGAAATTAGTCAAAAGGTGACGTGTGGTCCTAAATTTTATGACTAGTAAGTCAGGGTAGAGCTGTTAGTTAACAACAAAAAATTCTCAAGTTATAACATTTTTTTTCTTTGTTACTAATATCACATGGAACCAAAACAAATGAAAACTATTGAAAAAAATAGAAATTTGGAAAATTCAGGTGAGGAAATGAGAGACCATTCCATCAGTCTGTTTCTGTCCCCCTGTAGGCTGAATCTCTGCAGCTCTATAAATGGAGCAAAACTATGATGTTTTAATTCTTCTAGAAACATGTATTGTCATGGTGGGCAGCCTGTAAAATGCCATGCATTCACCTGGCCAATAGGTTATATCGTGCCCTGTGTCTATGACAGGAAAGCTGGCTGGGAGCTTAGCTGCATTAGAAATAAATGTTTATAGAAGTCAAGAAGTAGTCTGAAAATGATAAATGATATACTGTCTTTGGTCTCTTTGAAGCAAATAGTTTGGAACACTGTGGAGTCTCTCACAACTGATTACACTGGCAGGAATGGAAAATGAACTGTTGTGGTCTGTGTCATCCTGCCTGGAGAGCTGAGGGTAGGAGTCAGTCTCAGTGGAATGCAGGTATTGATAAGGAGGAAGCCTTAGACAGTAGTTTGCCTGTGGCTTATGGTAATTTTTACATTTCTGAAACTTTGGCCTGTCTGGCATCTTGAGAAATCTCCAAATCTCTTTGTGGAGATGATCTGAATCTGAGAAGACAGGCTCAATTAGCCTTTGAGCACTAGTGGGACAGATTGCTCCAGTCAATTCGAATGTCCAGGCCCGAAGTGACTCCAAGTGATCATCTTGGAGTGACTCATTCTGCCACCTCATCAAGTCTGTGAGGTGGCCTCTGTATCTTACATGTTGATAAGGGGCAAGGAAAGAGCTGGGTGGTAGCACACACCCAGCCCCACCCCTGCGCATGTATATTCATTCATGCCATGTGTAAACTGCTTGGCACAGTCCCTTTTTGCATAATAACTTTTCAGTAACAACAATAGATTTGAATTAACCATCAAATCTAAGAAGCTTTATTTCCTAGCTTTTCAATGTCAGGTGAGTTATTTCCATCCAAGGGAGCTCATAAATGCTACCTCATGAGAGGATGTCTACCAACATTATTGAACTGATAACTATGGCCATAATTGCTAGCCATTTATTAATATCTGATGACAAAGACTGCAAATAGAATTTCTTTTTAGAAATAAAATGTTCTAGAAAGAAGTTAACTTTTAGTGAACCAGTGCAGTGTCTTTTATCAATTACCATGAGACCTATATTTAAAGATAAAACCTATGTTTACTGGTATAAAAGTTCTTAGTTCTGCCTTATTTACTACACTCTAATCCAGAATGTATTTCACCATACCAAAATTCTGGTTATAAAATATTAATAATTTGTTATGCAATAGTGTGACTTAGAAGGCAGTATGTAGGGTATATAGATATTCTCATCCCTTTTTTCTTTTTAATTGATGAAGCAAAGGGCCATTCAGCAAAGTCTATTTTATAAAGTATTTATTCAGTTGACAACCACTCCCAAACTAGAAGAAATGAAAAATAACATAATTAAGAAAACAGCAAAACTGCCTATCACTTGATATGTATGAGGAGGAAAGACATCTTACAATTGCCTAATGTATGGTTACACCAAAACCTGAGTATAAATTCTGATGTGGTTGGAAGTAATAATCAGTTCTTTTAATGATTCACCAACAGAAAAAACTCAACATCTGAGAAGGATAAAAGTACGTGGGTAAAAGGTGTTTGTCTTGATTTGAAACAGCAAGGTTGGTGTAAGTGGTGCGAACCAGGCAAGCATGGGCTAAAGGCAGTAGCTCTAGACAACAGCAGTATCTGGTCCAAGCTGTGCCACCGGCTGTGACTTGGGGAAGTAGCCTGACTCGCCCATCTGTAGACAACTGATAACTCCAGTGGCCCCACACGGAAGGAGGCTTCACAGACATTTGCAGGCTAGGCTTGGCGAGAGCACTGAGTAGAGGCATTGTACCTGAGCTGTCCCTACATTTGCAACCCATGAAGACCTGTGGATGTGACTGAAGGATGGCAGAGTTACATGGGGGGGAAAAAAAAGAGACCCATTTTAAGACTTAGATTGCCAAACACTTGGGCAAGTCACAGCCTTTTAGCATCTTAGGTTCCTGAATTTGTAAAATGAGGGAGATAGTCTAGATCTCTATAGTTACTCATCATTCCAACATTTAAAAAATAATTTTTAATGGAATTTTGAAACAGAAGAGATTTGAATCTGAACTGAATATATTTTCAGATATATATCCATTGAGTGAGTTAATAACAGGACCAATCAAATATTGTTCAAGTGCAGAAATAACAGTTTTAGAAATAATCCTGGAGTCAATTAATTTTTAAATTAATAGATTTAGTATGATGAATATTTTCCTAATAGCAAAGCAATTATTAATGCATAAATTCTACATTTAATCATTACCCTTTATTTTCTTTTCTTCTTTGCTATAACAAACCCTCTTCCTGCTATTATAATGGTTGTATCGTTTATATGAAACAGGATAAATTTCTTCCATAAAAAGTGTTCAAAGAGACATCCATAAATATAAACATATTTGAAGAAAAACAAATATATTGTTGGTTTAAACAGTCTCAAAGTGCAGAAAGGCAGTCTTTCATTGGTTTAGGACACCACATAGTGTTGTCTGTAGAGAGCCACCCATTTTGGCCTAGTTCTGTTAGTAAAACTTGATGTTTTTTATGTTTTCATTAGCTCAGGATAAATTTTTAGAAAAACTCAATTTGATTTGTGAGAGAGCATTTTCAAATTTTATAGTTAAGACTTCAACGGTATGAGAGCAAGTTTAGAAAACATTTTTATTAGACAAATTATTTAGACAAATTATACACAGAAAGCTCTGCCACTCATAACTGAGGCCTCCAAAAAGTGTTTTGTGTATTTGTATAATAGGCAATACATCAAAATAGGCCTATTTTAAATATTGTACATGGTTAACAGTTTGTTGATACCGAAAATCACTGCAACATCTGGTATGTCCCTATATAGTTTGTTGTAAAGATTTTTTTTGTTTTAAAATCAGAATTGTGAATGAGATAATGAGTGTTACAAGGGAAAACAAGTTGTGCATGCACTTAGATACTTGTTACCCTGGAAACAAAATGGTTTTTGCATGATAAGAAGTTTTTCTGCCTTACACAGTAGACAATATTTGAAGATTTAGTACAAAAACAGTGACAGTACAAGATGCTCCCCAGAACAGAATTAGCATCAAAATATAATATACCTTAAGAATATACCTTTTAATTTCTCCTAAAGCAAATCACATAGGCTGATTCCTATATCAATCCTAGCTACGGAATGAATTAGATTAAAATAAGTGTATGGCTGCGTAAAAACACAGGATAAGTTCTTGCTTCCTACTTAGCACTTGTAATTTAAAGATTACAAACAAAGTTCATTCTACATTTCTAACAGGTGAGATGCTACCTTAAAAGGGTTGTGCACAAAGAGGCACTGTGTTTGCTGTCATCCCTCTATACTTGGCACATCCCTTTACACTTGGCACTAATGTAAAAAATACATAACTCCTCCAAATAGAACTGAATAAAAAAGGGGGTTAAGTTGAGAGCCCATTATGGTTATTATATTTTCTTCTTTAGGATAACATATGACAGTAATTAAGGCCACATCAATATTTCTTAAGGGCTCCCACCTCTCCCCAGCTACAGTTACATTGATTGGCTTACTGCTTTGGAAGATAATTTATTAACCTTTGATGATCTATGTTTAAACTCTTATAGAGCTCTATGTGCTGTTGTGGATGTGGTTCAGCTAATAGCAGTTTCCCTTTAGATAATTAATTAAAAGTAAAATGATCAAGGTTAGCTTTACACGTTGCCGAGTAACAAATGCAAAACCTATTCAAATGTGTTACATCTAGGAACAAATACTAAATCGCCCTGGATGTTTTAATAACAAAAGTACAAAATATTCTCTGTTGGCAAATGATGCAGTTCAGAATAACATTAAAGCAACCTGCCTTTTCTAACTGAAAAGACCCCCTGCACTATACATAGTTTCTGTATACAATACTCTTTTTTTTAAACTAAAGCTTTATTAAATGAATTGCAATAGCAATGGCTGCCTTTTAATATATATACACATTATATAGGTGCATATATATGTATATATATATATATATATGAGATACTAATTTATTTAACACAATAGAGGCTTCTGCCATATGATAAAGTTTACTGTACATAAGAAAAGAACTTTTAGTACTGTACAATCACATAAAGGTCATATGCACTGTTGCAGTGCGAGAGTAGTTTTAACTGTAGTCTTGACTGGCATATTAATGGCTTTTTTGTAAACCTACAAAATTGCATTCTCATATTATGTGGCCTGAATGGTCTTGAAATTATTCTATAAACACTGCAGGGGTTGCCTTTGGTCCACAGTTAAAGGACACTCAACAGCAGTGGAGCATTATATGGATGCAGCAGAAGAATGTGAAAAGACTGAAGTTATTGCAATTATACTTTTAAAAACAGAGAAATGTTACATAAGAGGCCTTTATGTAAAATTAATCCTGCATAAACTTTTAGTATACTCAGTGCACACTTCCTATATTTGAAGTACAGTATATGAAAAGCAGACTAATAGGATCCTAGTATACTATATTCTGGGGGAACAAGTTGAGTAATGAAGAAAAGTGGAGGGAAATGGGAAGAAAGGGAAAGAAGAGAAAGAAAAAGAGGAGAAAAGAAGAGGGGGGAGGTGGGGAGAAAGAACTAGAATTGTTACTAATAATCCTGATTGAAAAAAAATATTACATCCATGTTAGTCCCACGATATTACAGTCGCTCCTCGCAAAGGGAGTCCTACAGAAGAGACAGTGAAGAGATTTTGTCTGCAGCTCATATGGAGGTGCCTCGGTCTGGATCGTTACCCAGATTGAGCCCCAGGGTAGGAGTTGGTTGATAAGGAATGGATGACATTGTTTTTATGGGGCTCCTGAAAAAGCCCCCGTTAGGTGCCCTGTGCCTAAAAGGGCCAGTTCGGTGCTCAGGCACGTTGCCAAAAGCGAAACCAGAGGCAGCTTTAGCGGACAGTGTGCGGCTAAGAGTCTGGATCTGCTCTGGGATAAAGGTGGTTGTGGTGATATGAGTGTTCCTGAAATCACTGATTTGCTCCAGTGCTTGTCGTGTTGGCAAAGTGTCAATGTCCAGAGGGGTCAAGTCAATTGACGAGGTGGAAAACTGTTTATGGGGGCTGTCGTCATCTGTGCACAAGCTATTTACACGTCTATGGAGGTGCTCCAGGTCAATTTCCTTGTCATCCTGGAGATGAAGAAAAAGAAGATAAGGTTCTCATCAGTACTAGCTTCCATGGTTAAAAAAAAAAAATAGTTCAGCAAACATGATATGTAATCAACTGAACTTTGGGGTTTATTCATTTAATAAATATTTCTTGAGCACCTAATATGAGCCAGGCACTGTGCTAGGTTCTGGGGGTACCAATATGATTCTCAGATAAGGTTATCTGTAATAAATATTTTTCTTGCACTAAGAGTTCTAAGTACATCACATGCAACTACACAAACATGGGAGCAGTAGATGGGAGATTGCCTTCTCTAGGAGCAGGGAGAAACCCAGGCAAAATCAAACAAATAGAAAGTATGGATGAGATGCCATCTCCCCACCCCAGCCACCCTCTCCTTTATGCATGCTTCCTCCTTTCCCCGGGGATCTCATTCCAAGGTGGAGTTTTTGGTTGTTGTTCCCTTCCACTACTCATTCCTAACTGTAACTTTCCACTCCTGGAGACAAGTGATATGATACAGCATTTCACACTAAGTGTTAGTGACTGTTAAGTGTTATTTCTCTTCAGGCTACAGAGACATGAGATTGTTTAGACAGAGCAATATTCAACACAAGAGAATCAATTTCTAACTGAGGGATTTCACACCCTTAAGCTATCTGGTACCTGAATGAGGCAATATTGTGAGGTTAGCAGGACCTTTAAAGACCCCGTCACGTCATGCATGTGCGTGACAGCTTTAGTTTAGGGCCAGATTTATGTTAAATGGCCTCTAAATCAAAGATGCTTCAAACTATGTTCATGGGGTCTTAGTAAGAAGGCACTTAGTAAAGAAAAAGAGGTAAAACTTCAGGCTTTTGGTGTTGAAACCAACTCATAAATCCCTCAGGATTTTTACTAGAAGTGAGCATTAAAGCCCAATGTTTGAAAAATAAAGTTAGGAAGAAATGAAATTGTGTTTTTTATCAGTCATATTTATAGCCATGTTCAATAAATTAAATTAAATTATGAAGATTTAATGATATCTATTAATCACAAGAGGAAAAATGTTTGTTCATGCAATCTGGATTAGCTGTCATGAGCTAGAATGGAGTGTGTATTATTTTCATTGTGCTGTTATAGTACTCCTCAGTGAAAACTATCCTGATGTGCATCACTGTTTTTCCTTCTCCTTGTTCATTTCAGAATCCAATAAAAAATATCCATTAATGCGGTATTATCACTGAGACTTTGGAGGGCTGAGAGGTATAATTTTATGATTCCCATAGCAACTATAATGTAGTCATCCATCAACAGATATAATAATGCAAAAATTTAATATCATATATAGTAATTCAAAATATAAGGAGCTTGGGGAGTCCTTAATTTCCAGATTTTTTGAGAATATGAAGCCTCAGCTATAATGTTGCATTAATGTGGTCTTTTGCATTGAATCAGTGTCAATAGCGATACCACAAGCTTATTCCATAAAGAAAACACTATAATAAAACCTGATTAATTTTTAGTTCATACTCCACTAATTTAGAATATATGCTCATTCAGACAGGCAGGAAGTAAGATTTATCTTTGTTGAGCCAAGCAAGCTTTTCCTCATAAATGGTGCTGATCAGTTTTGCATATAAGGTGATAGGCAGGAATCCTTGGACTACTTTAGAAAACAGTATGTTTGAAAGAATACAGTAACATGCAAAAATTCACATGCAAATGAGAAGTCATTTTTATTTGTGCATTAAAGCATATCCTCTCAGGATTCACTTTAGACATCAGTTAGCCAAGGTTTATGCACAAAAAGTTTAAAACTGTCCTTCTTTGAAGCTATCCAGCAAACCAAATCATTCAGCAGATTCAGGCTGGTTTTCATTTCAATTTGTGAAACCTCAGTGAGTATGATTTCATTATATAAAAAATTTTCACCTTTTTGGTTCAGTGGAAATATGATAAATGAACCTAGTAGTTTATTTAAACTTCAGATTTTCTCTGGTACTTTTAAACCCCATAATTTTTGAAGAAAATGGCACATGCCACTTGAGAAGCAATATTATGTGTAACTCGGCAATTATTCTTTCAGACCTCCAAAAACATTTTCATATGGCCCTGGAGTTAAGCTGATTCAAGAGTGAAGGAGAAAAATTGAATTCTAGATGATTCCATGGCATGGATTCGTTAAACTTAGAGTCATTAAAGAGCTAAAGACATATCCCCAGTTTTATACGTCTACATACAGAGAGAGGGAAGCAGTCAATTGTGATGAAGAGAATATTCTGATTATTTTACTGTAGCATTGCATTCCTCAGGCTGAATCTTTGAGACACAAGGGATTTACCTGTAAGTTAAACAGCTAATTGAAATAAAATGATAGCATCTTTGTGGATTGGTCAAGGAAATCACAGCCTTTAAAAAAACTGTTGAGTTAAAAGTCTATCTTGAGATTTGGGGGAATTTCCAAGCCTATTATGGCACACGAAATTGTCAGTCTTTCAAACACTATAGTCTCCTCTTTGTTTGTCTGTCCTAAATGGAAATTGGTATTGGTCTTACCGATTTTATATTTTGTATTTCACAAATTGGTTTTCAATCTTCAAAGAAGAAATAAGGACCCCCCACCCCCACCTCCACCCCCATTACACTCTTCCTTGTGATCATCCTCCCTGGAAGTATACCTGCTGATTGGCTCAACTTAGTGTCAAAGCTCTCAGTCAAGTACCTCTTTTGATGGGACCCGGGAGCCTTTCCTCTTGTTCCACCACGTCTCCAGCATGGCTATAAAGCAGGAAAGGACAATTCCAGCAGCCAGGATACAAAAAACTCCTGCAAAGCTCTTTATGTCCAGGGCACCTCCCTTCTGCTTTGTGTCCACTGATGAGTACAGGTCACACTGACCACTTTTTGGCCACCATTTGTGCTTCAGGATGTCCATGTCACCATTCTGCTGAAGCTCCAGGATCCTTGGGGTAAAGAATACAGTCATGTGTTATTGCAGACATAGTTATTGCTTCTGTCCACAACACATCCATTTATAACCCCACCTCTAAAGGATGGTGGCTGTCAAGGCAAAATGAATATATATAGACCAGCCTGCAGATGGAATATTAGGGCCCGGAAAGCATTATCGCTCTGATTCTATAGACAGCTTTGTGTCACAGGGCTTTTCCCTCTCCCTTCCCCGCTTCCTTCCTCGTCTTTTTTTGGTTCTATTCTATAATTCTAAACACCCCTCCCCTGGTTTGTTGCAATGTGTTTTTACAATTACATTTCAGAGGCCCTGATTTTATGTGGTTTCCAGCTGCTGCAGTTCAGTGCTCCCTCCCTACGTGCAGAGCGATGCTCTGGATCTTAATGCTTTTATGAAGAACGTTATGCTGCTTAGAGCAAGATGCTGGCATAATGTCGCCCAGCATATGCTACACACAAAGAAATTCAATTAAAAGGGCTTCTATTATTTAACACAGTGTGGGAGAAAGCCTTGGGACAAGTTTGAAGTTGATAAAATACATCATTTCTGGTTTTTCACACAACTGATCTAGTTTTCCTTTTAGTGCCAAAGGGGAAATAATCTTATCCTGGAGAACAAGAAGAAAAGTTGACTAGAGGCTTTCAGAAGTACTTAAATTCAAGTAAGAAATACTTTTCTTCTTCTTTTTCTCCCCCAACCTCCAGAGAGTCTGAGGGTAGCTCCAAAGACTACAGCTTTTTAAGTGTGATTTTCTAGAGGTTTTACTCTCATGTCTAAACACTTTAGGCTTTACTTGAGACTGCCTGCTCGGCCCTCCTCCAGCTGTGCCCCTTCCGACAGGATGAGAATGGTCAGGGCCAATGCTTGAGCCAGAACCGTGTGCCCCAGGCCCGGGAGGCCCTAGGATTTCCTGCCCCCCATAGCCCAGAGTACTCCTCCTGACCCTTGAAGGCCCATTCCCATGGATTTCCACCCACAGGCAGGACCGCTGCCAGCAGTGCATCAGAGGGCTGTAGGCCCTGAGTCTGGAGAGCGAAGCCAGAGCTCAGACAGCTTTGTGTGGGAGATTTCTCTGGACAGGACAGAGTGGACCAGGGACCAGGGGCCAGAGGCCAGTGCAGAATGCCCAGCCAGTCATGAATAGAACCTCAAACCTGGCTTCCTAGAGGTCTCTTACCTGAAGGTAAGAGAATAAAACATTTTATCCAACTGTTTTTAGCTTGATTTATAATTTGTAAATAGCTAGGCATAGTTTACATAGAAACATCTTATGTGGACCTGTATTTGTACTCTTACCCCAGGTCTGGGATTATTTGGGGACAGACTGCTTAAAACTTTAGCAAGAAAAGCAAAGCCTCTCTGGAAGGAGAAAATATTCGCTTTTGGTAATGTGTTACCTTTTTACCTGTTTTATGTTATCCACATGTCTGTAGGAATGAGCCAAAAGATAATGCTGGGGGTGGAATCAACATTCACCCTGAGTTAAGAGTCAGACCAGCCCCAGGGGCTCCGAGGGGAGTGGGGCCCAGGTCACTGTCGTCCACCTTTGGATGTTCCCTCAGGGACAGCTCTGCCCCCCCTGCTGACACAACGGACTGACACTGCCCTAGGGCCTCCCTCACAGCCTGGGCTTGTTTCTTAGGGAACTGATCTGTCTAAACTTCTGTGGCTTCAGTGTCAAAAAGCGCAGCTAATTTGGTTAATTTTTCTTTACTGAAATGATTATTAATATTATTGGATTATATTGCACCCTTATTCCAATCTGTATCCCAGACAGTCATTTGTATTTCCAGAATTTCTAAAAGTGTGTTCCATGGCAGACAGGCACCTAAAGAGCTTCTGCAAGAGAAGGATTCTGTGCTCATTAAGGAGAAACACCCTCTTGGAAATTTACAAGGAAGTCAGCCTATTAAAGGCTTTAAGAGGACCTGCAGAGAAGGAAAACGCGTATGATTTTTGTTTAATTCAGCATTTCCCGAACATATCTGACTTTCATTCTTCTTTCCTAATTTTTCTCCCCTGAAACGTATGTTAATAATGCATGGAGGTAGTCAGTGTTTTAAGGAATACACATAAGAAATAGTGCAACTCTGCGGGGATTTGCAGCACCATATTAGGTAGTCAGAAACGTGCAACCAGAGCATCAGAGTTGCTCGGTGTATCCATGAACCACTCAAATGATGTTGGCAGACTCTTTAGGTATTTGCCTACTGTAGTCAGGGCAGTATTGAATTTCTTGAAGGAAAAATTTAGTCATCTCTAAAAAAATAATTCTTAAGTTTGAGCTTATAGGTACATGCAGAAATAAAAGGACACATCAGCAGCATTTGCTGAATGAGAATGTATCTGCTTACAAAATGAGCTCCCATTTCCCTGGCCTCCTACTCCCACCGCTCTGTGTCAGTCAGTGTCTGTGGAGGTGGACAGGTTTTCCTTCATAGCTCTTACCATCATTTATAATTGTAGCTACTTGAATAACATGTGTTCCCCTTCCTGGCATGTGTACTCACTGTCTTCCCTACTGGCTGACACACAGCAGGGACATATTATTGACAGAATATGTCCAAAAAGTTTTGGGTAAATGGATCCTGCCCTCAGACTCTACTTTTTTCTTATCATTGTTGTTATTTTGGAATTTATTCCATTCCCTCCTATTCAACTATCCATCCAATAAATATTTAAAGGGTGATTTCATGCCAGGTATTTTCTTGGGTTCAAAATTTATGCTAAACTGTAACTGTACATTCCACCAGAATGGCTGGGGCAACACTGTGGAATCATTTCTTTTTCACACCCTCACTTCAGGTCGGTTTGTTCTCTCATTCATTCAGGAATGGATTATGGCTTTTTTGCTCTCAGTTGCATCTGGTATCGTTTTCAATGTGTCTATATTATTTCCACACCTGGAGAACAATTTGGTTTGAAACATAATCATTGAAGTATACATACTTGATGATATCCATTTCGATTCTAATGGGGTAAAGGGCCTCAAGTCCACAGAATTTGTTTTAATTGTAGAATTTTTAGGTTCAGCAAGCTGGGTGGTGTGAGTTACTGGGAGGAGTAAAGAGGAAAGAGATTTCTTTACATGCCTTCAAATCTCATCACACCACAAAGATCTCTTCATATGGTTGATCTCAGGAAGTATGGTAGACAAGGTACTGCAGAGAGCTCCCATCTCTGGTGAGAGACAGAGAAACTGGACCATAGGATCTCTCTGTTTAGCTCTGACTAGCCCACAACAGCTCCCAGGAATACGGGCTGGCATGGAAGAGGTGTTGGAAGGGAATGAATGTTCTCTAAATCCAGAATTCTGCCATAAATTCTTGCTACAAAATCTAAATATTTCATCAGAAATACACCCTCCATTATATTATTTAACAAAAGCCTATTTAAGGATTAGGTAAAGAAAGTGTAGCAAAATCTAATGTACTGCCTTAAAGACTAATGGGATGAGTCCTTATATAATGAGGATTTTTTTTTTAATGTTCAAAAGCACCGGCATCTTTAAATGAGAGGTAAAATCACAAGTAAAGTTTCACCTTTTAATGATAAGCAATACTGATGTGTGCGTATGTGTGTACAATGCAAGAATCTAGTTGCAAAATTCTTAATGTGTGCGAAGAGAAGGTGGAAGGATTATGTGTGTTATATGTGCAATTTCCACAAGATGGCAGTCTTTGCTCATAGAGAGCAAAGTGTTCCTGCCATTCTAGTTAACCTGTGGATTTGAAATGTGTGTAAAAGTAAACTTGGTGCTGTAAACGTTAAGCTATGAGAAAGTTGGATAGTAGACCACGATGAACAACTGAATGAGTAAAACCTCTTCTTGGAGTGTAGTCAGAAAAATTCCTTCCATTTTTACCCCTTTGGAGAAGGG